>NC_138770.1:415048104-416248104 GCF_965119305.1 Pelophylax lessonae
GAACAATAGTCAACATACACAACCATTAAGCATATTTAACTTACAAAAAGAAATACAAATACATACATTTGTGGACACCAGAAAACTTTATTTAGACACATGAAGACATTTGAAAAAAGATTGGAAACATGCTGTTTATTACACAAATACACAGCTCAAACATTTCACATGACATATTTTTGGCACAGTCTCCACAGTATCCTATTGAAGCCACAGATTTGTATTTTTCAAACAAAAACAACCTTTGTACAACATTTAGACCATATACATCGACAAAGAGCCCATAATCAACAGATGCATGTGCAGATTGACAGAACAATACACAATTATGTTAACAGCAATAAATACTTACAGAGAGTCAACACACAACACAGCCAAATCTCACCTCCATAAATAACAAAGGCCCACAAATGTTAACCATAAAGCATGTGACACACAAATATATTGGACCTCTTCGTAGGTCAAATCTTTCCTGATGTCTGAGTGAGCTATATATAATCAAGGGAAAGACACACCCAGAATGGTAACTCCCAGTCAAAAATTTAACTGTGTGTGTCCTGTGTGTTTTGGAGCATGCTCAGTTGCCAAAACAAGGGAAATAGAAATGAGGAGGAGGAGAGAGACCTAAACAGCCCAAATCCATGTATGTATGTATGTAGGTGTGTATATATGTGAATTGATAAAATTCTCTCTTCAAGTTTGCTAGTCATTATTTAGAATGTTTAGATACAGGAATACATACATATATATACAATTACATGAGAGAGCGAGAGAGAGAGAAATATATATTTAGGGAAACAATTGAAACACACCTTTTGGGATTTGGGAAGTGAGATTGTGACGATTGAACAGATATGTAAGCCAACAATCTGACTCATCACTCATGAACATCCCTAATTTTGGCGTGGCAATTATATCAGGCGTTCTTATGGGCGTTTTGGCTGGCGTTTTCACAGGCGTTTTGACATGCATTTTTTGTGCAGGCATTGTTATATGAAATCACCTAAAAAAGCCCCAAAAACAGACCACAAACACGTACATGTGAAAGTAGCCCATTTGGGGGCGTTTTAGGGGGATTTGTACAGCTCAAGGATCAACTCCCAAAACAGGCAAAAAATCCAATCCTATTCAGTTCAATGGCCCCTGTTCCCATGTGAGCATTTTGACGGCATGAGGAAAACACCCAACGCTCACTGAGAAATAGCACAATGATTAGGGAGTCTGCCTTCCTGCTGTAGGTTTGTAAGTTCGAATCCGGAAGGAGCCCTCTGTATGGGCAACACTTGGATATCTCCAATCCTCCAAATGTTGACATCATTAATTTTGTTCATGTTTGAAAAAGGCATGTGTATCAGCAAACTTTTAATCTAAAGACATGAACAAAATACAAAAGATGCCAGTCAATATGTAGCAATATTGTGAGCTAAAGCTCTATTTGTTTGTTGGGCATACTTTGCTAATTAGCCAAGTATGAGGGATATATATATATATACCTTCAGTTAAATGTGTAGTAAAATGGTAACACTTGGCCATACCCATATGGAAGAAAAGGTAGTATTTGCAATATATTTAGAAAAACATTCTTTTGAAACACATAAAATATTGTCAAAATTGTGACATTTCCTTGATATGTGTGAAATGCTAATAATCTTTCTTTGAAATATGTTTTACATCTATTTTTGTTCTATCTGACGACCCGTTCCCCAATGTAATATTTTGTGGGTTTTTTCAGATAATGTGGAGGTTCTATATAAACACTGTAGATTTGACTGTTATGATTTCTGAGTTAGCAGGAAAGGTGCATGGAATGTGATGGTGTTTACTAAGGGATCCCTTGTTGGAAGTGTGCATGTTTTTCCAATTCCGCCGGTTTTTGCCATTTTCTATGGGCGAGACAGCGGATTTCCAATCGGTATTCAAAAAAAATTGGCCCAAAATCGCGCTGGCGAAATTTTTTGAGCCTATTTGGCGTTGCGCATGCGCACATTCGCGCGTTCGCAGCTCGGGGCTGGAGGAGCTGTTTAACCTTTCTACACTTTCGCAGATATCTCTCTTTCTAAGTCAGTTTTTGACATTTTTTAAACGCAAGTCATCTCCAAATTGACTTCCACACCTTCAACAGTGATTTGGGATTTTTGGGGGTACAGGTGAAAATTTGGCTAAACTTTAGTCGAGCTTTTAGCTGGCGTGGTTTTAAGTCGCGCTCTGACCATATTGCATCTTAATGAATCTCACACTAGGCGCTATTTTCCGCCCGCCATTCTTTGAATACCAATTTCAGACTTAAACAATCGCCGGTTCGCAAAATCCCGCCGAAACGCCAATTCGCCGTACTATGAATCAGGCCCTATGTGACCTGCTTGACTGGGCTGCAATATAAGAGGGAGAAACGAGGCAGGATTTATCTTAAAAAAATCATGAGTGTATGATCTGAATGCCAGAGCACAGAGATGCAAAATCAGGGCACAACATTAGGAAGTTGCCCGCTGAGGTCCAGTTGAGGAAACATTATGTAGTACCTTTACATTGCATGAGCACTGGAACTTTAAATCACAGAGTAATATTTATCCTGCATCGAACAGTAGAAATTTTGCAGCTGAGACTGAGCTGCAAAAATATTGTATGGCACCCTTAGGATGTGTGTCCATACCATGTGCTTATGTGGCATTTTAACCACACAGTAACTCTACACTGAGAGCCTTTATGGTGTGCTAAAAAGCAATATATGAAGTTTTAGCTGGACTTTTGAGGTGAGGCAGTTGAGGCTCCCGTATTCCAAGGGGGGGGGGTCTATACAGTGTAGAGGGATGGGGACCGCTGGCTCTGCCCCCTAGAGCATGCTGTGTGTCCCACTGTAACAATTCCCCCTCCTATCACACTGCCATCCCACCTGTCACACAGCCCCCCCACCTGTCAAACTTCCCTTCTACCTGTCAAACTGCCCTTCCACCTGTCACACTTCCCTCCCACCTGTCACACTGCCCCCCCCACCTGTCACACTGCCCCCCCCCACCTGTCACACTGCCTACCACCTGTCACACTGTTCCCCCACCTGTCACACTGCCCCCTTCTGCTTCAGTTTGTGAACAAATACGAAGCTCTGTACAGAACTATTCTTGTCCATTAGTTCTGTGCAGCTGAGGAGGCAAAGATGGAAATTGAGGGTCTCTGGACTTGGAGGAAAGAGCCCCTGCGAGGGTCGGGGGGCCCTTCATGGTTTCTTGCACCGGGACCCTGAAAGTTCTAGTTACGCCTCTGAAGCAAACCAGCAGTACTGACAGGGCCAGGTAGGAGCAAAGGCATTAGGCATCATTGCCAATTGCAAAGCTTTTTGTTTCAGCAAAGCTGAGGTGGTCCAAGCCGAATGTCAAAGAGATCAAAGTATATAATTCTGTCTTGCAGAGAATTCACAAACTGCCTGCTATCACACTCCAACCCAACCACACCTCAAAGTAGATCATTCCCTCTTTAAGCATTTCCCACTAGAAAAGCAACACTTCCATGGGCATTTATCAAGCATTCTTGAAGAGTTTTTAATGCTTCATAAACGCAAGGAAAGCACATCAAAAATGCTGTAGGAGCATTTAATGAGCATTGTTTAATTTTTCATAATCAACACACAGGTGAACGAGCCCTTGCAATGCCTAAACACCAGAATAGACTACAAACTATGAGGCAAAAGGCAGGACATTTTGCAACAGAGGTCAAGATGTGGAAACATTCACAATATAGTGGAAATGTCTATGAGCATGGATAATTTATGCACCACATCTTATATAATGGTTTGTAATTACAACAAAAGAAGAGAAAATTGGGACTTTTTTGAGGTGCTATCTCTAATGGAATGCCATTAAAAAAAAAAACAATTATTCTGTATATACTGCAAAAAAACGTGTTTTTATGCACATCAATATCTCAATACGGTGCATAGCTTGAAAAAACAAACATATTAAAATGTTTTTTTGCATATGGTCACATGTACAAATGTTGTTTAAACCAGTGGTCCTCAACCCTGGCCTACAGGGCCCACTAACAGGCCAGATTTTCAAGATAACTGAAATACATCCCAGGTGATATAATTTGCTGCTCAGTGATTGCAGTACTCTAGTCTGCATCTCCCCAAGGTAATACCTAAAATCTGGCCTGTTAGTGGGCCCTGTAGGCCAGGGTTGAGGACCACTGGTTTAAACTGTATATACTTCTCACTTGGCCAACCCACCAGTATTATGCATGTATCACCATAACTAAATATCTGAGTACATATTTTGGCATCAAACCTATATATTTACACAATAATCTCTATAACCATAGGCAGTTGTGTAATATGTGGGCATGGCTACAGCCCTGCGCATTCCACATTTAGCTTAATTAGGAGAGACAAGGTGATTCTGCCTTGAAATATGATTAGAAGAGAATAATGTGGTCCAAAAAAGGGGAGAGAAAAGGACCCACCCAGATCCTCCAAACAGGGGGAAAGGGGATTACTGAAGCCAGGGGTCCAGGAACTCACATAAACTAAAATGGTTTATGACAAAAGATATTCATAATTTTTCTAAATAAGGCACAGCTAACACATCTAAAAAATATATAGACATGTTCAGTCAATATGATTTTGTTGTAGTGTTGTGTTAATGTGTGTCTCTCCTCCAGACCAGTCTAGGTCCCCCAAGCACAGGAGCTGCAACACAACATGGCAGAGTTTAGCCTTGGAGTTGCATATGCCTTGGGGGGGGGGGGGGCTTGGGGGAAAGCTTGTTCCAAAGGAAACAGAGGCTAAGGCCTGTGAGCATAGCTGATTGCCACCATTTTGCAAGTAGCTTAAGCAGTGTGCCCCATCCTGTATCCTTCCCAGCCACAAGAACATTAACCCAGCATGACATGAAGGATGTCTAGTGTCCCTTTTGCCATGCCCTTTGGACCATGTATCCATGTTCATGTGTACACTGCTGCTGCCAGCATGGTCCATTAAAACAGACACATTACGTTCCATATGCTGGTGGAGGGCAGGCTTGACCTTCTCGGCAAAATAATGACAGCTAGGTACCTGCCACTGTGGTCTAGCACAGGCCTAAACTTGCAGAAGGGAGCTGATTCCACAAGCAGGAATGGTAACAACTACAAAAACAGCAGTTTTGCAAAGTTTCCATTAAGATGCTGGGCACAGGGATGATTTGGGGACATTTTTCACTTCAGCGGCTGCAGGAGAGGCATTTGCCTTAGGAAGATTGATTCTGGAGATGATTAGTGTTGAAGAATTCTACAGTGATTTAAGTCTTTGTTTTAGCCTCCTCAATGTGGCCCAATGACCCTCTTCACTGCTTGACATGGTGTATTTTATGCATCTAAAAGCCATTGTGAGACTTCACTTTCTGTCACAGGCTGCAGATGATGCAGCAGATGCAGCAGGAGAATGTTGTGGAGGGGAGATAAAGATGTGGAAAGTGAAGCCTTTCCCTGCCATCCTGTCTCATTTAAGTTCTGCTCTCACCAAGCTCTGTGGTAGAGAGTCATATGATTTCTCATACCTGTAGTAACTGAATGGCTGGTACTTTTTACCATGGTTGATACACTGCAGGCAGAGGTTGCAGACTGCAACAGTGCTGTCCTGCAAAGGATACATTATAAAAGACCTACACTACAGATTTATATTTATGCTGGGGATAGCAGTGGCCTGTACCTTTGGGCAGTCCTGCCATATTGATTAGTACAGCTGCTCCCTCCAATCCCCTGCAAGCTACCCCTGCCCCTGGACAAAATCCTCCCACTGCAATTTTCCACTCCTACAGATCTTTGCTCCTCTCCAATTGGTGACATCAACAAAAGGTCTGCCACCTTCATGAGCCACCTTCTTAACACTTGGGTTTACTTGGCAGTAAGATCCAGTTGTTAAAAAAATATCTGCCTTTTGCTGATCCCTGACTAATCTCTCCTCCCTCTATGGTGCTGGTACTATCATCCTTATCATCTGACCATTACTGGCAATCGTGTAATAAAAACATTCTGCCTGAATGGTAGGATTAGCGAAAGAGGAGGAAAAAGAGGGTGCATCAGCAGCAGACAACTAAAAACTGTGCTCCAGGGAGGAGAAAAATGAGGAGGGCTTTGTCGGTCACTCAACTACTTTCTGTATGTGCTGTGGCTGTATAACATAGCCACTGATATAAAAAAGGCAGATGTGTCCTGACTCTTGATGGTGCAGCCTGACCATCACTTTATTCTGAAGAACTTTCTTGCCCCCATGATCTACCTCTACATGCAAAACCTCTGCCTCTTCATTTAGGCCTGTCTAACATTTTTAATGAAAAGGACTGACTAAATTAAAGGGCAGCTAAGGCAATAGGGAAAATTACTATTTAATGTGAGGATGGGGAAGGTTGGCTCTTTTAGACCAATGTACTTAAGTTCAATGGCCATGCAGTTTACTATTGTTACAAAGAATTCGGCCCACTGAATTCCCACAAAATTTACCAGTTCCATAAACCTCAAACACACAAAATTGACCTTAAACCCATGGTAGTGGTGTATCTGATCCTCGTCCCTATTTAAAGATTCACTCTAATACCCTGGCCAATACCCTGGCCAACAGTTGCAGTTGTAACACGTGCCCCTGAAGGAGCCACTTGGTATAAGGGGTCCTTTGCTCTTTGCCTCGACTCTGTGAACCTCTTTGTCCCCTCTGACACACCTAGTTATAAGAAGGCATACTGCAACAACCTGTATTAGCTCAGGTGTTAGAATAATATCCAATTATATTGGCATATAGAACATAAATAACAGTCTATTGGATTGTAAAGTAAGTATATTATCAAAAAGGCAAAGTAAATGATAATGCCCCAACATTATTGAACATGTAAAGAATCCGTTGGAGTGCAGTAAAATAGCTAACGTGAATACTAGGCTACAGTATGGCAGTTAACATAGACTGCAGTAATACTATATTAAATTATTCTGGAATAAACAGTATTAATAAAGAATAGCATGATGAGTGGAAATATAAATGGCTGCACAAATTACCAAAAAAAATTACCCAGAGGTCACTCTGCGTATACACCCCTAAATAAAGATGTATATGTTCCTGGAAGGGGTGCCCCTGGGGGTGGCTGTAAAGTACATGGCACCTAACTGGTAATCTTCAGCTGTTTAATGGTAGTACCCAACCTGTATGGTGATGCACTTATTACCATCTGTTTAAGACTGCATGTAGTGAACAACTTTGCTGCTGCTAGGCAGATAGGGCAGTCTCCTATTGTACTGAACGGTACAAAATAGCACATAGCAAATCTGGGTGCTTGGCTGTCCTCAAGAACCAGGTTCTTCTGTAGCTCAGTCCTCATGATCTCTGCTGTTGGTACACCAATAGCCAGATTTGTGTAGCTCTGCTTTCCCAGAGAAACCAATCAACTTCCAGGTTGTTTTTTTTTTTTTTTTTTTATGAAAACTTAATTGAACAAGCTGAACTTAGAAGCTGATTGGCTACCACTCGGATAGCAAGCAATTGGGCTGCTAGTTTGAAAATGACCAGCTAAGCTATTGCTAGACTTGCCAGGCTTCACAAGTTTGTTGCAAAATTGCAGCAAGTCCTCATTGCATGACTCCAGATCAACTTTCTTTGAAAACATTCTGCAGGTTTGCTGCAAGTTGGGGCTCATTTCTGTTGTGAAATAGTCATCCCAACACAGGGGTCACTGTGACTGAATTTGGAAAAGTGTCAAGTAGAACTTGTGCTTCAAGTGTACAACTTGTCAAAATGTGCAGCAAGTTAACAAGATTTACAATTCAACATTGCCACTAATTTGTGGCAAGTTATCCTTGCTATCTGGGCATGCACAGCTGCACCAGATTTAGCACTCTCCAGTTTTAGTAAATCAACTTCACTGTCACTTTGCTCAGTCTCCCCTCCTCCTACCTAACCACTTATACTCAGATCTCCATTGATCCCCTTCTACCCCTTCTGTTGCAGCCTAGACAATTCCAGATTCTGAATAAGTCGAATGTAGGTACACACAAACAAATGGGGCGCTCTGCGGGAAGTTCGCCAGCCGATAAGTGCCCCATAATGCACTGCGCTGTTGCAGTGCATTAATTGCTAATGATTGGCCAAAGTTGGCACCTGTATGTTTTGGCCAATCACTGCACAATATCCTGTCAGGGCCATGTTTGGCCAAAGGCAGGATACCTTTAACCAATCATGGGTCAGGGGCTAAGTCCACGCCCCACACTATACACAGCCGTGTATAGTGTATGATAATAGAGGTTAGGCAGGTAGCTAGTGGATAGTGTGTTGAGTTAGATTATTGCAGTTAGCGTAGTATACACGGCTGTGTATATAGTAGGTTAATAGAGGTTAGGCAGGTAGCTAGTGGATAGTGTGTTGAGTTAGATTATTGCAGTCAGTGTAGTAAATAGGCATACCCCACTTTTATAATGTATAGATATGTTGTAGTACTGGGTCCCCTCTCAGTGCTCCCCAAGTTTTGTGTCCCTGTCACTTATAGTTTGTGAGCAGTGCCATGCCAAGCTGAGCGAGATTTCCCATAGACGCCAATGTTAAAGATAGCGAGCAGTGCCCCAGTCTGAGGTCCAGAGCGGAGCGCTCTGGAGCAGGTTTTCATCAAGGATGTCTCTGTACATTGCTGCATTCATTTTTCCCTCGATCCTGACTAGTCTTCCAGTTTCTGCCACTGAAAAACATCCCCACAGCATGATGCAGTCACCACCATGCCTCACTGTAGGGATGGTATTGGCCAGGTGATGAGCGGTGCCTGGTTTTCTCCAGATATGATGCTTGCCATTAATGCCAAAGAGTTTAATCTTTACCTAATCGGACCAGATAATTTTGTTTCTCATGATCTGAGAGTTATTCAGGTGCCTTTTGGCAAACTCCAGATGGCCTGTCATGTGCCCTTCACTAAGGAGTGGCTTCCATCTGGCCACTCTACCATACAGGCCTAGTTGGTGGAGTGCTGCAGAGATGGTTGTTCTTCTGGAAAGAAAGTTCTCCTTTCTCCACAGAGAAACACTGGAGCTCTGTCAGAGTGACCATCTAGTTCTTGGTCACCTCCCTGATTAAGGCTCGGAAGTAGCACGACTTCGTAGCCGCACTAGTGGAAACCGAGGCTAAGGCCCTTCTCCCCAGATTGCTCAGTTTGGCCAGGCTGCCCGCTCTAGGAAGAGTTCTGGTAGTTCCAAACTTCTTTCATTTACCAATGATGGAGGCCGCTGTGCTCATTGGGACCTTCAATTCTGCAGAAGTGTTTCTGTACCCTTCCCCAGATCTGTGCCTTGATGCAATCCTGTCTTGGAAGTCCACAGACAATTCCTTGGACTTCATGACTTGGTTTGTTCTCTGACGTGCCCTGCTAATTGTGGGACCTTATATAGACAGGTGTGTGCCTTTCCAAATCATGCCCAATCAACTAAATTTACCACAAGAGGACTCCAATCAAGTTGTAATAACATCTCAAGGATGATCAGTGGAAGCAGGATGCACCTGAGCTCAATTTTGAGTGTCATGGCAAAGGCTGTGAATACCTACTGTATGCACATGGGATCTTTTTGTTTTTTTATTTTTAATAAATTTGCAAAGATTTCAAATTTATTTACGTTGTCATTATGGGGTATTGTTTGTAGAATTTTAAAGAAAATAATCAATTTAATCCATTTTGGAATAAGGCTGTAACATAACAATGTGGAAAAAGTGAAGAGCTGTGAATAGTTTCCGGATACATTGTATGTTAACACAATATAATGCAATCTGAGCAGAATATTATATTTGCTTGATATTGAGAGTGGGTGACTAGGTCATTATCGTAATGTTTATGTGAAAAGTTCAACTCAGTCAACAACTAAGATTTCAGTTTTGGATGGAAACCAGTGAGTTGAATATCCTTCTGCCAAGATTTCCCAGCAGCAGTGTATAGCTCCCTGCCACAATGCCACAAAAAACGAATTGCTCTTTTACAGCTGGGATCCTTTTTTTATTTTTTAATTCTATATCATGAAATGCTATGGGGTATAGTGACATTATTCTTTGGCTAGTTAATGGGAGAAAATTTGGGTGTAACTGTGAGTTCCACTGAAAGAATATTTGGGTGTAACTGTAAGTTCCACTGGGGATATCTTGCCATTAAAGTCCCTGAGTATTAAAACAAGTGATTCATTTTACTAGCAACCATCCAAATGATAGTGCAATACACATATTAAAGAACCCATTAAAATAGAAATAGATTTTCCATTACTGATTTACGTTTTTTTATCATACATGCTCTAGGCTGTTATAAGGATGATGACCCTAGAAAAGGCAAATATGAGATTAAAATATCTGTGGCAGTTCTCATGTACTTTTTTCAGAATTCTATTGGGAAGTTTT
This sequence comes from Pelophylax lessonae, assembly GCF_965119305.1. NCBI lineage: Eukaryota > Metazoa > Chordata > Amphibia > Anura > Ranidae > Pelophylax > Pelophylax lessonae. The sequence continues at coordinate 415,058,474 of NC_138770.1, forward strand.
GCAGCACAGGGTGTTTAATCTTTCTGAGTGAAAAGGGAGAGTGCCTAGAGCAAGCATTTTCAACCAGGGTTCCTCCAGAGGATGCTACGGGTTCCGTAATCTGTGACTGATCAAACTCCATATTGATAGTTCCTGCAAAGTTCCAAGGCCAATTCCATTTGGCAGAGACAGCAGCATGACACCAATTAGTTTTTAGCTACCTGAAAACGAGACATTCTTCCCAATGACCACCAATGTAGGGGGCATTTTTAAATGATTCCTGATTAATTATTTTTTTCAGGGGTTCCCTGAGATCTGAAAATGATTTTTAAGGTTTCTCTAGGGTAAAAGGTTTCTGAAAGGCTGGTCTAGAGATTACTATATGGTTCAGTCATATAGTTGTTTTGCAGGGTCAAAGTCAATCACTTTAAATCCACCTGCATATCTTTCAGTGCTATATATATATATATATATATATATATATATATATATATATATATATATATATATATATATATATATATATATATATGTGTAAGCAATACAAAAGTGGTTGCTAGAGCACTTTCAAGATAGCCAGCACATAATATACTAACAAAACTATAATGCTATATGTCAACTACTTAGAGCATGTGGCCCACCCCCTAAGAAGTCATAAGTAGAATGAGATTCCCCACCCTGCACTGCCAGGCACACCAAATTTCCAGTCACTCCAAAGTCAGAGAACAGTCTGTGACTTTGTTTATTTTTTGTTTTTTTTTAAGGGTAATAAACTTGGATAGGGATGGGTGTTAATGGGATGCCCACTTGACTTCAAACAAACTTCAGGGACACCTTCTCCTATATACAGACCTATATACAACCTCTATATACAGCTCCTCTTCTTTCTCCATCAAATTCTTGCTTGCACGACTCATTACCATGTTGTGGATTTGTAGCGAAGGTCCATTACAGGCAGGGACTCGTGGTCCCTATACTTGGCCCTCCAGCTGTTGTGGAACTACACATCCAAAGAGGCATTGTGAAACTCTGACATTCACAGACATAACTAGGCATGATGGGGATTGTAGTTCTTGAACAACTGGAGGGCCATAGTTTGAAGACCCCTACTTGACGTACAGATTGACACAGCTCACACTTTCCCAGCACTTCCTCTCTGTGATCACTGCTCCCAGCATCACCTCTTCAGGCCCTGCCAGGTCCACTTTGCTGCAGCATCCAATTCCAATAGCCCTCCAGGCTAACTTCTCCCACAGTCCTCCAGACTGACACTTTCTCCACATTCCTCTAGACTGAAACTCACCAGCCCACCCAGCTGATTCTCCGGAGATCTCCCGGATGTCCTGACCTGCTCCTGCTGTCCTCTAACTTGCTTCCATGCCTCCAGGAAAGTGTTCCTTCGGGTGTTGTAGAGGGTACCTTCAACACCCTAGCCCCAAGCCTGAAGTAACTCCCCCAGACTAAGGGGCACTCTCAAGGGCCACTGGTAGTTTCCTCAGCATTCCATCTGCCACCTAACCCCCTTTGCTGGCATGACCAATGCCTATTTATAACATGCCTACCCCCTTTCAGACCCTTTTTGCTGGGGATTGGTTGAGGACCTCATAAATATGCCAAACGGCTCCTCCTAACTTCCACCCCTATGTTTAGAACATTCTCCAATGTTCCAGAGAACATAGGGAGGCACCAGAGAGGCTGCTTGCTGAGTCATCAAGCCCCTGAGTCACTCATTCCTGACCCAGATTCACAATCCAGGCCTGGCTCTCAACCAAACCAATTTACCTACATTAACTGAACTATGCACATTGAGAACACTAGCTAGAGGGTGTTACAAGTATAAGCGGGTGGGGGGTGGGCTGCAAATAGGCACAGTTACAGGATCTTTTTGCAATACTATTGTTAGGGGACAAGGGAAAAGATCAATCTGTGTATCTCTTCCAAGCATTGGAGTGGGAAAGGTTTAATGTTTTATTTTCTTTCTTATACAGGCTTATTGCAGAATTTACTGAAGTAGATTGGTGAAGAGAATCTACAGTATCTTGCAAAAGTGAGTACACCCCTCACATTTTTGTAAATATTTTATTATATATTTTCATGTGACAACACTGGAGAAATTACACTTTGCTACAATGTAAAGTAGTGAATGCACAGCTTGTATAGCAGTGTAAATTTGCTGTCCACTCAAAATAACTCAACATACAGCCATTAAAGTGGAGTTCCACCCTATTTTTATACTTACCTCCATCTTCTCGCTCCGGGTCACCTGAAAAAGAAATGGATAATCGCATATTTTTTTTTTTTTACTTACCTCGTAGCGAAGAAAATATACTTACCTTACTTCCTTCTTCCTCCTTCCTCGGCCGCGGCCCGTCGTCACTTCCTGGCTCTGCAATGATTCCTGGGAGCTGGACGTCATAGCTCCCAGGAATCATTGCGCCTGCACCGGCCCCGACGTCAGTTCCGGGTCGCGCGCGTCATCCCCTTCTAAACAGCTTCTGGGCATGCCCAGAAGCTGTGGAGGGATGACGCGCGCGACCCGGAAGTGACGTCGGGGCCGGCGCAGAGCATCGTGGGACCAAAGAAGGCGGAAGAAGACGCCGAAGAGGACGCACTGGCTTCAAGCTGCCCACATCTGAGATGGCAGCGCTGGACAAGACGTTTGCAAGGTAAGTATTTGTCCTAACAGGTAAGTGCAACCCGGGACAGATCAGAGGCTAGCCATTGTGGAATGCACTAGCCCTGACTGTCCCGGGGGTATTAAAAAAAAAAAAAAAATCCAGGGTGGAACTCCGCTTTAATGTCTAAACCTCTGGAAACAAAAGTGAGTACACCCCTGAGTGAAAATGTCCAAATTGGGCCCAATTACCCATTTTCCCTCCCCAGTGTCATTTGACTCATTAGTGTTACAAGGTCTCAGGTGTGAACAGGGAGCAGGGGTTTTAAATTTGGTGTTATCGCTCTCACTCTCTCATACTGGTCACTGGAAGTTCAACATGGCACCTCATGGCAAAGAACTCTCTGAGTATCTGAAAAAAAAAATTCTTGCTCTACATAAAGATGGCCTAGACTATAAGAAGATTGCCAAGACCCTAAAACTGAGCTGCAGCACAGTGGCCAAGACCATACAGCGGTTTAACAGGACAGGTTCCACTCAGAACAGGCCTCAGCATGGTCGATCAAAGAAGTTGAGTGCACATGCTCAGCGTCGTATCCAGAGGTTGTCTTTGGGAAATAGACGTATGGGTGCTGCCAGCATTGCTGCAGAGGTTGAAGGGGTGGGGGGTCAGCTTGTCAGTGCTCAGACCATACACACACACTGCATCAAATTGGTCTGCATGGCTGTCATCCCAGAAGGCAGCCTTGTCTAAAGATGATGCACAAAAAAGCCCGCAAAACTGTTTGCTAAAGAAAAGCAGACTAAGGACATGGATTAAAGGAATCATGTTCTGTGGTCTGATGAGACCAAGATAAATTTATTTACTACTTATTTATTACTCAGATAATGTCAAGCGTGTGTGGCGGCAACCAGGTGAGGAGTACAAAGACAAGTGTGTCTTGCCTACAGTGAAGCATGGTGGTGGGAGTGTCATGGTCTGGGGCAGCATGAGTGCTGTCGGCACTGGGGAGCTACAGTTCATTGAGGGAACCATGAATGCCAACATGTACTGTGACATACTGAAGCAGAGCATGATCTCCTCTCTTCAGGGACTGGGATGCAGGGCAGTATTCCAACATGAATACAAACCCAAAAATACCTCCAAGACGACCACTGCCTTGAAGAAGAAGATGAGGGTAAAGGTGATGGACTGGCCAAGCTTATCTCCAGACTTAAACCCTATTGAGCATCTGTGGGGCATCCTCATACTACAGAAGGTGGAGGAGCTCAAGATCTCTAATGTCCACCAGCTCCATGATGTCATCATGGAGGAGTGGAAGAGGACTCCAGTGGCAACCTGTGAAGCTTTGGTAAACTCTATGCCCAAGAGGGTTAAGGCAGTGCTGGAAAATAATGGTGGCCACACAAAATATTGACACTTTGGGTGTGTACTCACTTTTGTGAGATACTGTATATAGTCAGCCCTCAATGTTTAATCTGCTTAACCTACAGTAAAACTGTGCTGGTCATTAAGTTTGTGGTGTCATGACTGTGCACCATGATCATGTGCAAATATTTTTCTTATTAATACATATATTGTTGCAATACCAGGCAATCTAAGCAGATTTGTATTACATTGGAAGTGGGTGACTGTGAGTCATTATCTTATTATTAATGTGGTTATGGTATGACTTTAGCAATTTGCTGATTATAATCTTCAAGCTACTCCTATTGCAATTCCCCCCGAAGATGTTCTGTTGGAATACAATTTGTGCAGCCTATTGAAGTACAGTAAACTAATATTCATGCTAATAAAATCAGCCTATAAATAAGTGTATGTAGTAACTAAGAGGAATGTTTAGGTTTGAACCAATAAGGCTCATTGGCATTCAAGTAATAGTCAAAATAAATAGGGTGCTTGCCCGCCTGCTGACCAGAACCCCTGGCTGCAGAAGAAAGTCATACATGTAGCAGCTGTATTGCTACTGCTTCTAAATGTGGCAGCTTCCTGCTCAGAGCTCTTGGTTGCTAGGAAGCCAGCTGCAGATGGTGTCCTAGCAAACAGTGACACATCCCCAGCAGCTGAATGTAAACAAAAAAGTTGGATGCTAGCTGATATCACTGACCAAATATGACGATTTCAGGATCCTAACCACTTTTTTTTTACAATAAGGTTACTGGCTAGGGATTTGTCTGTTGCAGCAGGGAGTGCAACAGGAGTGGACAGTGTTTTTGTTTTGATGGGTTGGCAGGCACTGTTCACCACAATTGATGATGGATCTACATCACTGGACATGATTGCTGATTGATTTACACTGTGGGACTTTCTTTAACATCTTGCCAACCTTGTAATGCATATATGCAGAGGCAGAGAAATTGGGCTTTAATCCCAAGCTGCCACACATATGTGTGCATGTTGGCTTGTGATTGTGTCCTACTCATGGCACACTCCCAGTACACTGGTTGAGCTGACACTAACAGCTCTTAGTCATGGCTTCTGATTGGGAGTCAGCAAGACAAGCTCCCAATCATTTTCTGTGAAAGACAATCACAGAAGTTACATGAGAGGGAAGCTATACCACCTCCCAGGCATTAAAACCCACTTTGAGGGCCACCAGAAGGTGGCAAATGTGTATGCTTATTTACATTGTCATTTTTTTTAGAACAAGTAAGGGATACTATGTACCATTTATTCATGTAGAGGAGGCGGAGAATATCTGGGGGCCCCCTTGTCTTAGGAGGGGCTTTCATATTATAATAAGTCTTCTCCTAAAGACCCCTACATCGAAAGGACCAGGAATGTGGGAAGAGGCCCTTATCTTTATGAACATGGGGACAAACATTTTTGCCAGAGTTCCACCTCCTCATCCTTGTAAAAAGTACCCTCCCTATGTTGAGGTCATGTAAACTGGTATTGTTCAGGTGGGTGGATACACACTCGCTGCCCTTCTTTTTGGCCTGCTAGGCTGAATGCTCAGATAAAGTATGGTATGGATTTTGGGAGGGGAGACCCAGGTATAAATGAAGGGAATCCCCAATCACATTGTTTATAAACTAAACAAAGTCACTGGGAAATTGGCAACTTAAACTTTAGAGTCGATTCACACTATGGTGACACGACTCTGTACTACTTCGGGGGCGACTTGTGAAGTCCAGTGCACCGCGACTTCGGCGCGACTTGCACGGACTTTATATAATGAATGTCTATGCAAGTCACTCCGAGGTCGCCCCGAAGTAGTACAGGACCCTTTTTCTAAGTCGGAGCGACTTGTGTCACTCCTATTAGAACGGGTCCTGTAGCAGTCAATGGACCACAAGGGACCGCGACTTGTCAGGCTGACAAGTCGCCTGGCAAGTCGCGCTGGTGTGAATCGAGTTTTAAAGTTTTCTTTGTAAACTTTTGCTGCAGTACACTGTATGTGTCATACGGATGAGCCACATCGCAAGTAGGTTAATTTTTTCTTTTTTTTGCATTGTTACCTATAGCAGTGCCCACTCCCCCATGACATTTTTTGATTTGGAGGGCCCCCATACCATTTTTTTACAACAATAACAACAAAAAATCGGGAAATGAAAGTTACCAGGAACAGGATTTTTTGGGGAGGAAAATGTCACTTTTGCTGTAGAACATCCTACAGATGCTCCACATTTTCACGCACAGGTTCAGGACATCCTCCAGGCATGTTTTTTAAACGATTTTTGCATTTTAATGTATAACTCTAGGAATTATTCAGCATTGATGCATATCCCCCAGGGCAGTGCCCAGTTCCCCATGCTCTTACAAATGGCTAAAATTGATTAGAAAATCAATTCAGCTCTCATTGACTTCAGTTGGATTTGGATTAACATTAAAACTCAGGGGCAGTCCAGCAAACATTCTCCGAGCTGAACCCAGGTACATCTTGATCATAACTAATCTCTAAAAGTGACATGGTGCTATATTGTGATTAGTGGTTAATCTGTGGTCACAAACCAGGACCAGGACCAGCAATAGCAACAAAAATAATAATAATTAAATGAATTAGGCAAATTAATGAAATTGGGTTTTACTTGCTGTACAGGCATACAGACTTGCCTCATGTACACAGAATTATAAAGTTGATTAAACACGTGTGTCTGTAATCCTGAAATGAATAATTTTCTGTAGATCAGAAAATTTAGACAAATCATTAATCAGTCATCACTAGTTAGCAACAAAATCAGGTAAACTGTAGCTTAATATTGTTGTGTTGCCATTAAGGACTATTCTCCAATCTCCACAACATTTTGCTGCAAGCCTACACCACAGAGACAAGATGAAATGGACTGATACATGTTGAAATAGAAATCAAGATTCATCAGTCCAGATTTTATTTAGTCCTCACTTGTTCACTTTTAAGATTGCATGTCCAGTGTATCCACATTTTCCATTTAATACTATGGTTGATTTTTTTTTTATGAATGTTTAGAGATGCCTTTTTGCATACCACTGTTCTAAAAGTGAATTTTGTAAGAAGTTGAGGACTTCCTGTGCATTTGCATTCACCTCTTGATCATTAACAAGGTGTTTTTTTTACAACAGAACTGCCACTTACATGGCTTTTCATGCTTTTTTTTTTTTAAAGCTCCGGAGACTGTAATGGGTGAGGTCAACGATTCCTGAGAAGCTGTAGCCACCATGTCTGGCACCAACAGTAATTCCATGATCAAAGATGTTCATCGTTGTCATTCTGTTTGAACAAAAACATCTTTACTGTGACCGTGTATTTTATATTTTTTAGCTGCAGCCACATGATTTCATGTTTTGCTTTTTACATTTATAAGAACCCAATAATAAGAACCCTGAGTATAGCACTATACATACTGTTGTGAAAAAAGTAGAGCTTTATAATAATTCACAATGCTCAGTTAATAAATATCAGTATTTATGCTACACAAATATATTTTGAATTGTACAGTTCTACAATATAAAAAATGTACATCACTCATGCAGACTTGCCACCCACCAAAGATCTAGCCATAAATGGATGAACATGGAGAGACACAAAATATGCTTTAGCATGAGCGACCCAGCCGTCAGGGTAACTCATGCTGTGGCTTATATGCAGATCCTAGTGAGGCAGGCTTAATTCCAACATCTATTTTATTTCCACTTTATGGATCTATTTTTCCTCGGCTGGCAAATTTTGTGACTCTCCATGTTCATCCATCCAAGGTTAGATCTTGTGGGCTACATGACCTAACCATCCATACTGGAGACCCCCATAAGACATGTTGTAATATTTTAACTCTATATCTGGTCTATCCATCTATATGTATTCCACCTATACTCCCTGAAGAAGACTGCCTTAACAGTTGAAATGCGTTGGGAACATATATATGGCTATATAATCAATATAATCAAGTAAATATATGCTATGACAGTGGTCCTCAACCCTGGCCTACAGGGCCAACTAACAGGCCAGGTTTGCAAGATAACTGAAATACATCCCAGGTGATATAATTTGCTGCTCAGTGATTGCAGTACTATAGTCTGCATCTCTCCAAGGTAATACTTAAAATCTGGCTTGTTAGTGGGCCCTGAGGACCGGAGTTGAGGACCACTGTGCTATGATATTTCTATTCCTAGATAGGAGACTCAAGCAACAGACAAGCAACAGACTAGTAGTCATGTTGTCTAGACTAGAGGAATTTTAACATTGTTTTTCAATAAATATGTTTTTACTTTTATACTATAAACGTATGTGCTTGTGTGCATTTTTGCGGCATTAAGTCACATGGGAGATGCGCATTTTTAATTGGATATAGGGTCGAAGCAGCTGTAACCCATGATATACTCACCCTTTTCCTCAGTTCTCTGATATATATTAGGCAGAATGCAGTGGGGTTGACTTTGATTGAGATTGCAAAATCTGGTGATGCTGTGCATGGCAGCCAATCAGTTTCTAACTCTCTAACTTTAGCTTGTTTAACCACTTTACGACCGCTCACATTGCTGCTACTGCGGCAATGTGGCTCGTTATCGTCCAGCGACGTAGACATACGTCGCTGGACTCCTACCTTTTTTGGGTGGCGCGCGCGCGCCGCCGGAGGCTCGCTCCCGCTGTATTCAGTTACAGCGGGAGTAGGGTTAGGGGAGGAGCGGCGGTGATCACCACTGCTCTTCCCCGATCGTCGGGGATCGAGTGTGGAGATCCGCCCGCTTGTGTAAACAAAGCGGGCGGATCTCCTAAGTGACAGGCAGGGTCAGATTGCAGGATTCAGCATAGCTGAACCTGCGATCTGTCCCTGTGTCACATAGTCCCCTCCCCCCACAGACGTCAGTAAGCACCAGGCATACATTAACCCCTTGATCACCAATAAAAATTAACCCCTTCCCTGCCAGTGTCATTTTTACAGTAACAGTGCATATTTATAGCACTGATTACTGTAGTAATGTCACTGGTACCCCCAAAAGTGTCAAAAATGTCAGTCAAGGGTCCGATCTGTCCGCCGCAATGTCGTAGTCCCGCAAAAAAAAATCGCAGATCGCCACTAGATCGCCGCCATTACTAGTTAAAAAAAACAATAAAAATGACATAAATTTCCTGTAGTTAGTAGCTGCGATAACTTTTGCGCAAACCAATCAAAATACGCTTATTGCGATTTTTTTTACCAAAAATATGTAGCAGAAAACAAATTGGCAAAAAAAAGTTAAAAAATTTGGATTTTTAAATTTTTTTGGGGGGGAATTTCATATAAAAAAATGTGAAAAATGTTGTTATTTTTTCAAAATTGTCGCTCTTTTTTTGTATATAGCGCAAAAAGTCTTAAAGCGGTTAAAAATTCGCTCATTGAGAATTTTTTTGTCAAAGACATGTAGCTAAATACATTTTGGCCTAAATATATCACAAAATTTGAATATATTGGATATTTTTTAACTGTCAAAGTAGAAAAATATTGTTATTTTTTCAAAATTGTCGCATTTTTTTATTCATATCGCAAAAAATGAAAAGCGCAGAGGTGATCAAATACCACCAAAAGAAAGCTCTGTTTGTGGGAAAAAAGGACTTATATTTAGTTTGGGTACGACGTTGCATGACCAATTGTCAGTTAAAATTGCACAGTGCCGAATCGCAAAAAGTGGCCTGGACGTAAGACAGCAAGATCCTCCAGTGGTAAAGTGGTTAATTCAGCTTTGATAAAAAAAAAAAACCTGGAAGCTGACTGGTTTCTGTACAGAGCTACACCAGATTTTGCACTCTCCAGTTTTAGTAAATTAACCCTAGGGTCATAATTGCCAAAATGATTCTCCCCATCTTGCATATTGGTATTTTATGAAGTTGTTTACCTGCTGGAAACAAGCGTACAATTTGTAAGAACCCATAACAACCAAACTGATTTCATGTTTTGTTAGTACAAAGCCAGTCTATTGCATTTCGCCGTTCTAAATGTATAAAATCTGTATTGTGTTTTTTCACAATAAAGGTTCTTCTTTGATAGAAGAATGTCAAACTTGGCAAATACTTTTGAATACTCTACTGACCCTGTATATGAAAGGGGCAGTTCATCAAGTTTTGAATAGCCCACACTATGTGAGGTTTACATTTTTGCTTATTTACCTTGTATCTTAGTATCTAGGTATACAACCCACCAGCTGTGTATATACTGCTAAGCACTGTGGGAGAATAATGTTTATGAATGGTCATTGTCAAGAGCCAATGATATTTACACACTACTTTGAAATTAAATTTTATTAAAATGGGAGTAGTGACATTGAGCAGTCCACAGAAGCTTTTGTGATCTTACAAGAACTCCTAGACATCCCTTTTACTCTCAGCCACAAAGTAGCTTGACGCTCAAGATCTAGTCATTTCTGTCTGTTTTATTTCACATTTAGGCAACAAAGGTAATTGCTAGTGTTCTCATCCACATATAACTTCTAGGCATGTATTCTTCCACATTATAATGGTGTGATCCTGTAATACGAACAAGGGAACAATTTACCCAATTTAAAGTTACACTATATTGTCAAAAGTATTGGGACACCTGCCTTTACACGCACATGGACTGTAATTGCATCCCTGTCTTAGTTTGTGGGGTTCAATATTGAGGTTACCCACCCTTTACAGCTATAACAGCTTCAACTCTTCTGGGAAGGCTGTCCACAAGGTTAAGGAGTTTTTCTATGGAAATGTTTGACCTTTCTTCCAGAAGCGCATTTGTGAGGTCAGGAAAAGGTGTTGGACAAGAAGGCCTGGCTCGTAGTCAATGTTCGAATTCATCCCAAAGGTGTTCTATCGGGATGAGGTCAGGACTCTGTGCAGGCCAGTCAAATTCTTCCACCCCAAACTTGCTCATCCATGTCTTTATGGACCTTGCTTTTTGCACTGGTCCAAATCATTTGGTGGAGGGCAGATTATGGTGTAGGGTTGTTTTTCAGGGGTTGGGCTTGGCCCCTTAGTTCCAGTGAAGGGAACTCTTAAGGCGTCAGCATACCAAGATATTTTGGACAATGTGATGCTTCCAACTTTGTGGGAACAGTTTAGGGATGGTCCTTCCTTTTCTAACATGACTGTGCATCAGTGCACAACGCAAGGTCCATATAGAAATGGATGAGCAGTTTAGGGTGGAAGAATTTGACTGGGCTGCACAGAGTCCTGACCTGAACCCAACAGAATACCTTTGGAATGAATTAGAGCGGAGACTGGGAGCCAGGCCTTCTCTCCAACATTAGTGCCTGACCTCACAAACTTCTGGAAGATTGGTCAAACATTCCTATAGACACACTCCTAAATCTTGTGGACAGCCTTCCCATACGAGTTGAAGTTGTTATAACTGCAAAGGGTGGGCCAACTCAATATTGAACCCTACGGACTAAGACTGGGATGCCAATAAAGTTCATGTGCGTGTAAAGGCAGGCGTCCCAATATTTTTTGAAATATAGTGTATGATTATATAGATAAAGTTTTTAAGACAAAACTAGCTATTCTATACAAAACAAACAAGTGCCCGATGGCTATATTTAAGAAAAGTTGGTGAGATAAAATATGATATACCAAATGTATGTAACAGGTTTAGGTTTTTTGGGCTGATATAAGAATATAGCTTTAAAAAGTCAATACTTCCTGTCACTGTAAATAAGATATAGTGTGAATTAAAAAAAAAGCCAACTTGTGTGTTTGTAATGTTTTATTACATTAAAAATTAATAAAGATATTTTGGAGAAAAAAAACAAAATTTATGATAGTTTTGGTAGATTCCCCTGTGTCTTTTTTGTTTTTTTTATAAATATCAGTTTGTTAAAGCTGGTATCATGTTTTCTATAGGAGTAGAAAGGGTCTAAATTCAATTGCTAAGAATGCAATTTTGGCTGCCAATAAGTGCAGATGTTTATTCACTGGAAAATGTGTTGTTGTTGTATCTTCTATGCTCTGAAAAAAGCTAATAAAGAATTCATACTCGTCTTTTCCGTGATATGTTTTAGATATTAGATTCGGGGATCAATTCATTTGGATTGAAGAACAGGCATATATTAATTGTACAATATCAGCTTAAAGTGGTTGTAAAGGCTAGACATGTTTTACCTTAATGAATTCCTTGCATTACATAAAAAGAAATGTTTAGGTGTCAGCATCCCCCCAACCCTCCTTCTAATTACCTGAGCCCTCATTCCATCCAGTCTGCAGATCTTCTCTCCCCTCACTTCTGGGTCTCGCTGGCTGTGCTGGGGGTACTGGGAGCCACTGCTTTCAATCAAAGCCAGTGACAAGGGAGCAGGGGGCATGGGCAGAGTCACTGTCTGTCTCAATGGAGGAGGCAGTGGGGCTCAAGAGCTAGCACTCATGATTGTTCCCATTGGAAGTGGGGATGAGGGGCCAGGAGCACGGCGGGGGACATGAGAAGGAAGGTTTGTGGCCACATTGCACAGAGAAGGTAAGTATAGACATGTTTGTTTTAAAAAAAAAAAATGTAACTTTACAGTTGCTTTAAGGTGGTTGTAAACCTCAAACATAAAATATGAACAAAGCATATCCTTGTATAGTGTGTACTTAGCTCTATTAAGAGCCCTAAGTGTCATTTTTGGTCCTGCTCCCTTCCTCCGCTATCAGCATGAATCACTTCTGACAAGTTTTCCTGACACCAAGAGAAAAAAGGTGACAGGGGAGGGATCTCCAGCTGATTGCCAGTCTTAGCTCTGTTCCTGTGTGCTGTGTGGAAGAGCTCTGAGCTCTTTAACATCAGCTCTCCACCCCTTTTTTTCTGACAGATCAGACAAGCCTTATAAATTCTGGACTTTGAAAGGCTGTAGAGAAGGGAAGACTGCTGATAAACAAGTACAACTTATGATGGAGGATTTGTTTTATCTCTCTGTATCATCTGAGGCCAGTCACTTCACTGAGTATATGCAACCGCCTTAAGATAAGGACCATTTTGAACTTGCTTTTAGGAGATCCTGAAGTGCATTCTTACAGTTGATATCAAATGCATATTGATGCCCTTTAAACTTAAATGAAACCCAAAAAGAACAATTTCATTCATTGCAGCTTATCAGTCCTTTAACTACTTCCTGCCCACGCTATAGCCGAGTGACGGCTACAGCGCGGGCTTACTTTTCCATCATATGACATCCTGCCATGATCGTGCTGATCACATTTAGGGGTAAAGAGCCAATCACAGTGGCCCTTTACCATGTCCAAAAGCAGCTGATTATGACGTAAACAGAAGCTGGTAATCGGCACTTCTTTCTTCAGGCTGTCAGCATGAGGAGAGGAGAGCCGATAAGGGCTTATGATAAAGGGACATCTACACTGATAATCAGGGCATTGATTATCAGTATCCTGATTATCAGTGCGGCTCCAACAGAGTCCACCAGTGCTGCCTATCAGTACTCACTAATGTTCCCAATCAATGCACACCAGTGCTGCCAATCAGTGCCCACCACTGCCACCAACCAGTGCCCATGAGTCCCTCCTCATCAGTGTCACCTTTAAGTGCTGCCTATCAGTGTCGCCTGCCAGTGCCCATCAGTGTCACCTATCAGTGCCAATCAGTGCAGCCTCACCAGCGCATATCAGTAAAGGAGGAAAATGACCTGTTTGCAAAATTTTATAACAAACTATGAAAATTTTTTTTTTAGTTTTCCCTCTTTTTTTATTTGTTTAGCAAAAATGACCACACTGGTGAAAGCTCTAGTTGTGTGAAAAAAAATGATAAAAATTTCAGAAGTGTTTACCCATGCAAACTGGAAGTGACTTTCCGGAACATTCCAAGGAGTCAGGTGAAATACAGAGTCCATCATTTTCGGTCTGCCATGACCACGATGTGTGAGCCCACTTGCTGCTTTTATGTGCCATCGTTTTACTAGTTAAATGTGAGTGCAATACATCAGGATTCATTTTAATAAAGAGTTTTTGTATTTTTGCACTATGGGCATTTCCTTTTTCTCCTTATATCCGTGTCATACATCCATGGGGCTCCAGTAAGGCTTGGACACCCTTTGGGATTATCATTAACCCTTGAGACGGTCCTCGCTTTTGTTTCCCAATATGAGAATATTTAGCATACATATCTGGTGAGTGGACAATTAAAAGGGAGTGGTGACACTGATACACACGGTGTGGTGGAAAGTTCATACAAACGTTTTTCTACATGGACTTTGCCTGTTATGAACTTGATTTTATTTATTCACTTTTGCAAGGGTAATTATGTTTTAGTGCCACTATCTACGGTATTATTGGATTCTCTTTTGAGTAGATCTGTTTTTAAAATATGAAAAAACATTTTTTTGGGTTTTTTTTTCAGTTTTTTTTTATTTGATTAGTTATGTGAAAAAATGATAACAATTTCATATGGGTACAGTGTTGCATGACATTCAAAGTGTGACAGCGCTGAAAGCCTAAAATTGGCCTAGGCAGGAAAGGGGTAAAAGTGCTCAGTAGATAAGTGGTTAACCAATTAAGCCCCGGAAGATTTGGCTGCTCAAAGACCAGGCCCTATTTTGCGATTCGGCACTGCGTGACTTTAATGGACAATTGCGCGGTCATGCAATGCTGTACCCAAACATGACGTCCTTTTTTTTCCCACAAACAGAGCTTTCTTTTGGTGGTATTTGATTTTTATTTTTTGTGCTATAAACAAAAAAAGAGGGACAATTTTGAAAAAATAATATTTTTAAAAATTTTTCATATGAAATTCTCAAAAAAAAAAATGTAAAAATCAAAATTTTTAAACATTTTAGGTCAATTTGTTTTCTGCTACATATGTTTGGTATAAAAAAAAATCGCAATAAGCGTATTTTGATTGGTTTGCGCAAAAGTTATTGCGTTTACTAACTACGAGAAAGACTTATGTAATTTTTATTGTTTATTTTTTACTAGTAATGGTGGCGATCTGCGATTTTTTTTGCGGGACTGCGACATTGCGGCGGACAGATCGGACCCCTGACTGACATTTTTGAAACTTTTGGGAGTGCCAGTGACATTACTACAGTAATCAGTGCTATAAATATGCACTGTTACTGTAAAAATGACACTGACAGGGAAGGGGTTAACTTTATTGGTGATCAGTGGGTTAAATGTATCCTTAGGGGCGTGATTCTAACTGTGGGGGGGCGTGGCTTGTGATGTAACCACAGAGACATACGATCCTACATCGGAGCCGCCGGCCACTCGCGCGGGGATCTCAGTGAACGAGCGGCTGAGCGAGTGACGTACCCCTACGTCACTTTGCCCAGCAGCGGCTGCCTGCCGCAGTATATCTGCGATGGGCGGTCGTTATGTGATTAATGTAATGAACACATTCATTTTCTTTTTTAGGTTTTTATCCTTTATTTTCACCTAGTGATCCAGCTTTTACAATCTGGGGGTGAGATAGTGTTAGACGCACCAGCAGATTTAAATAGACATGACTAACAAAGCCAAACTCCAGCGAACAGTTAAGCAGTTACAGCAAACAGGTTTTTTTTTTTCCTTTTACATAAATTAATAAAATGTGACCATTGTAAGCACCCCTGTCAGTATTAAATGGTTTGTCTCAACCCTCTAACTGACACTTTCGGCAGACAGCTCAGTCTGATAAAGTGGTTGTTAACCCACTATTGTACAGTCAGATCCATAAATATTGGGACATCGACACAATTCTGATCTTTTTGGCTTTATACACCACCACAATGGATTTGAAATGAAACAAACAAGATATGCTTTAACCACTTAACGACCACCCACCGCAGATATACTGCAGCAGGCAGCTGCTGCTGGGCAAAGTGACGTATGGGCACGTCACTCGCTCAGCCGCCTCCCGCCCCGCTCGTTCACAAGCATCCCCTAGCGAGTGACCGGCGGCTCCGATGTCCGCCGGCCACTCACGATCTCCCGCAGGAGAGGGAGAAAAGCATACGGCTGATGTAATCACAGCCGTATGTCATTCTCCCTGGTGTAACTGCAGAGACTATACGATCCTGCTATGTAGGATCGTATGTCTCTGTGGTTACATCACAAGCCACACCCCCCCCACAGTTAGAATCACACCCCTAGGGATACATTTAACCCACTGTTTACCAATAAAGTTAACCCCTTCCCTGCCAGTGTAATTTTTACAGTAACAGTGCATATGTATAGCGCTGATTACTGTAGTAATGTCACTGGTACCCACAAAAGTGTCAAAAATGTCAGTCAAGGGTCCGATCTGTCCGCCGCAATGTCGCAGTACCGCAAAAAAAATCGCAGATCGCCGCCATTACGCATTAAAAAAAAAACAACAACAAAAATGACAAAAATATTTCCCTTTGTTAGTAAACGCGATAACTAACAAAAAAAAAATAACTAACATAAAAAAATATGTAGCAGAAAACAAATTGGCCTAAAATGTTAAAAAAATTGTATTTTTACATTTTTTGGGGGGGAATTTCATATAAAAAAATGTGAAAAATATTGTTATTTTTTCAAAATTTTCGCTCTTTTTTTGTTTATAGCCCAAAAAGTAAAAAATCGCACAGGTGATCAAATACCACCAAAAGAAAGCTCTGTTTGTGGGAAAAGAAAAGGACGTCAATTTCTGGGTACAGCGTCGCACGACCGCACAATTGTCCGTTAAAGTCACGCAGTGCCGAATCGCAAAATAGGCCCTGGCCTTTGAGCAGCCAAATTCTCCGGGGCTTAGGTGGTTAACAGCAGACTTTCAGCTTTAATTTGAGGGTATTTATATCTAAATCAGGTGAATGGTGTAGGAATTACAACAGTTTGTATATGTGCCTCCCACTTTTTAAGGGAACAAAAGTAATGGGACAGATTAACAATCATAAATCAAACTTTTACTTTTTAATACTTGGTTGCAAATCCTTTGCAGTAAATTACAGCCTGAAGTCTGGAACGCATAGATATCACCAGACGCTGGGTTTCATCCCTGGTGATGCTCTGCCAGGCCTCTACTGCAACTGTCTTCAGTTCCTGCTTGTTCTTGGGGCATTTTCCATTCAGTTTTCTCTGTAGCAAGTGAAATGCATGCTCAATCGGATTCAGGTCAGGGGATTGACTTGGCCATTGCATAACATTCCACTTCTTTCCCTTAAAAACTCTTTGGTTGCTTTTGCAGTATGCTTCGGGTCATTGTCCATCTGCACTGTGAAGCGCCGTCCAATGAGTTCTGAAGCATTTGGCTGAATAGGAGCAGATAATATTGTCCGAAACACTTCAGAATTCATCCTGCTGCTTTTGACAGCAGTCACATCATCAATAAATACAAGAGAACCAGTTCCATTGGCAGCCATACATGCCCACGCCATGACACTACCACCACCATGCTTCACTGATGAGGTGGTATGCTTTGGATCATGAGCAGTTCCTTTCCTACTCCATACTCTTCTCTTCCCATCACTCTGGTACAAGTTGATCTCATATGTCCATAGGATGTTGTTCCAGAACTGTGAAGGCTTTTTTAGATGTTGTTTGGCAAACTCGAATCTGGCCTTCCTGTTTTTGAGGCTCACCAATGGTTTACATCTTGTAGTGAACCCTCTGTATTCACACCTGGCCAACTGTTGTGAAGGGTGTTTTCTTCACCAGGGAAAGAATTCTTCGGTCATCCACCACAGTTGTTTTCCATGGTCTTCCGGGTCTTTTGGTGTTGCTGAGCTCACCAGTGTGCTCTTTCTTTTTAACCACTTGCCGACCGCCGCACGACCATTTACTGCGGCGGTCAGCCCCTCACAGGCCTGTGAGGGTCTAGGGAGCGAGCGCGCACCCCGGAGACGCGCTCCCACTCCCGCGTGGTCACGAACCCCCCCCGCGCGTGTGACCGGAGAACCTGATGTCCGCCGGTCACTCGGCGATCGTCGGTGCAGAGGGAGAAAGGTAGGCGGCTAATGTAAACAAGCTGCCTGCCATTCTCCCATGTGTATGAATGGTGATCATACGGTTCTACTATGTAGGACCGTTGATCACTGTTCATACACCTCAAGCCACAGCCAATCATAGTTAGAATCACGCCCCTAGGGACACACATAGCCCCTCCCTCTCAAAAAAAGTTAACCCCTTCACTGCCAGTGTCATTTTACAGTAATAGTGCATATGTATAGCACTGATTACTGTAGAAATGTCACTGGTAACCCCAAAAGTGTCAAAAATGTCAGTCAAGGGTCCAATCTGTCCGCCGCAATGTTGCAGTACCGCAAAAAAAATCGCAGATCGCCGCCATTACGCGTTAAAAAAAAACCAACAAAAAAATGGCAAAAATATTTCCCTTTGTTAGTAAACGCGATAAATTTTGCGCAAACCAATCAAAATACGCTTTTTGCGATTTTTTTTACCAAACATATGTAGCATAAAACAAATTGGCCAAAAATGTTAAAAAAAATGTATTTTTATTTTTTTTGGGGGAATTTCATATAAAAAAATGTGAAAAATATTGTTATTTTTGCAAAATTTACGCTCTTTTTTTGTTTATAGCGCATGATCAAAAAATCGCACAGGTGATCAAATACCACCAAAAGAAAGCTCTGTTTGTGGGAAAATAGGACGTCAAATTAGTTTGGGTACAGCGTCCCACGGCCGCGCAATTGTCCGTTAAAGTCACGCAGTGCCGAATCGCAAAATAGGCCCTGGTCAGGAAGGGGGTAAAATCTTCCGGGGCTTAAGTGGTTAAGGATGTTCCAAACCGTTGGTTTGGCTACACCTAATGTTTTTGCTATCTCTCTGATGGGTTTGTTTTGTTTTTTTCAGCCTAATGATGGCTTGCTTCACTGATAGTGACAGCTTTTTCAAACTTATATTGAGGGTTGACAGCAACAGATTCCAAATGCAAATAGCACACTTGAAATGAACTCTGGACCTGTTATCTGCTCCTTGTAAATGGGATAATAAGGGAATAACACACACCTGGCCATGGAACAGCTGAGCAGCCAATTGTCCCATTACTTTTGGTCCCTTAAAAAGTGGGAGGCACATATACAAACTGTTGTAATTCCTACACCTTTCACCTGATTTGGATGTAAATACCCTCAAATTAAAGCTGAAAGTCTGCAGTTAAATCACACCTTGTTTGTTTTATTCAAATCCATTATTGAGCCAAAAAGATTAGAATTGTCGATGTCCCAATATTTATGGACCTGGCTGTATAAGCATGCCATCCTCTCTGTTATATAACGCTATGTGTTCCTATGCCTGTGCTGTATAAAAAAATGCTGATTATACCTTATATCAAAGTGTCTCCTGGCGCTCACGTGACTTCTTGGCTCTCTCCTCTGCCTGGCTGACAGCTATAGCGGACGGGCCAAGCACTCCCGCTGAAGTCAGGATGGGAGGAGACAGAGCCGAGGAGTGACGTGAGCGCCAGGAGACACTCTGAGATAAGGTATAATCAGCATTTTTTTTTATACTGCACAGGCACAGGGACACATAGCATTATATAACAGAGGGGAGGGCATGCTTATACTATAGATATGAGAGAAGTAGGAGGGGAGGATCTTGGAGTGGACGGAGCTGACAGGCAGGGAGGGGAGGGGGGGAGGAGGACAGAGGAGAGCTGCGGATGACAGAGGCATGTAAACTGACCACAGTGTCAGGGCTCAGCAGCCATGATATACCGTGGTCAGTATAAGGGGGGTAGGGCGGGACCAGGCAGGATAAGCCAGGTTTTTCAGGTGATATGGAGGGCCAAATTGCACAGCACAAGCACTGTGCTGTATAACATGCTTTAAGGGAACAGGAAGTTGAGAAATAACAGACTTACTGGTCAGATCACCAGGTGAAAATACTAAAAGGAAAACGAATGCAACCACTACATCTAAGAATTAGTAAGATGCAATATAATATATGTTTGTTTTGGGTTTTAACGCAGCTTTATCCTTTTTACTAAAAAGGGTAAACCAGCCATAGCAATATTAAGCATGTACCCATCAATGCACTTTTTTGCCCTAGGAATCCCAAAACCAAGAGTACTCTATTATGAAAATATAAACTTAAAGGGTATGTATAGCCAAGACAAAACCTTTTTTTTAAGTTTTGCATAAAGCAGAGAAGGATAAAGACCCTGTTGTCAGCTTTTTTTTTGTTCTGTCTGCTCTAAATCTCTATTAAACATTGTCACTTAGCCCCGGTTCACACCAGTGTGACTTGTCATGTGAGTTGACAGTTCCAAATCGCATGACAGTCGCACCCCATTTCCAGCAATAGAACTGTTCAAACTTTGAAAAAGGTTCCTGCTCTATTTTTTTCCCGATTTCACTGCTATTTGCATTTAACTTCTGCTAAATAAAGTTGCAAGCCACAGTGAAATCTGAGGTACAAATTGCCCTGCTCTGCGGCTTTGAAATTGCGCTGAAGCACAATTTCAAAGCCGCACTAGTATAAACCAGGACTTAGACAGAAAGGGATAAAAAAAAAACTTTCCAGAAGAACAGGTAAGGGAAATGTTTTTAATGGGGGCACCTGGGCTGTTCTAGTCATTACTGTCTAAAAGAGGAATCACCCTCAATTCATAGAGATTTTCTCTCATTTCCTCTGGTGTCTCTAGAACAGGAAGTGAAAGATAAACTGTCAGGGGCTTTAAAACTTCCCTACTTTATGCAAAACTAAATAAAAAAGTTTTGTGCAGTGAACCCACAGTGTAGCGAACTCACAGGCATGTCGCATTTACATTGAGTTGATCCAGACCACAGACTGGACTTGCATCTAGTTGTTTGAGGGTTGGATTGTCCTAACCTGGAGCGGCATACATTTCATTTCAGTGAACCTGCAGTGCACTGCACCCATGGAGCAGGTAAACCTCAGTGGATCAGTTTAACCGGTTGCCGACCGCCACAAGTACATATACTGCGGCGGTCAGCCCCGGCCAGGCAAAGTGACGTACCGGTACGTCACTAGCCTGTCACTAGCCTGTGAGCCAATAGCGGGCGAGCGCGCGCCCGCGGAGGCGCGCGCCCGCCCCCCGGCTCATTGCCTAAGAAGTCAGTGCGTGTGACCAGCGGACTCGATGTCCACCGGTCACTCGCGATCGTGCGCCGTGAAGGGAGAAAGGCAGGCGGCTAATGTAAACAAAGCTGTCTGTCATTCTCCCCTATGTAAAAATGGAGATCACACGGTTCTAGTATGTAGGACCGTAGATCTCTGTTCTTACACCAGTAGCCATGTCCAATCACAGTTAGAAGCACGCCCCTAGGGACATACTTAACCCCTCCTTCCCCAATAAAGTTAACCCCTTCCCTGTCAGTGTCATTTTTACAGTAACAGTGCATATTTATAGCACTGATTACTGTAGTAATGTCACTGGTACCCCCAAAAGTGTCAAAAATGTCAGTCAAGGGTCCGATCTGTCCGCCACAATGTCGCAGTCCTGCAAAAAAAAATCACAGATCGCCGCCATTACTCGTTAAAAAAAAAACAACAAAAATGACAAAAATCTTTCCCTTAGTTAGTAAACGCAATAACTTTTGCGCAAACCAATCAAAATATGTTTATTGTGATTTTTTTTACCAAGCATATGTAGCAGAAAACAAATTGGCCAAAAATGTTAAAAAATTTTGATTTTTACATTTTTTTGGGGGGAATTTCATATAAAAAAATGTGAAAAATATTGTTATTTTTGCAAAATTTTCGCTCATTTTTTTTTTATAGCGCATGATCAAAAAATCGCACAGGTGATCAAATAGCCCCAAAAGAAAGCTCTGTTTGTGGGAAAAAAAGGACATCAAATTCGTTTAGGTACAGCGTCGCACGACCGCGCAATTGTCCGTTAAAATCACGCAGTGCCGAATCACAAAATACCCCCTGGTCGGAATGGGGGTAAAATCTTCCGGGGCTTAAGTGGTTAAAAGCAGCTTTATAGGGGGCTCAGGAAAGTAATGGCCTGTGTACATTTGTGGTTTTGAGGGGAGGGGGGGGCGGTAAAGCCCCATAGTTCATTGTGGCCCACAACCGGTTACCAAATCACTCAAGTGGTCCTCGCTCTTCAATAGCTGGGTGATCTATGTACATTGCAAGGATTATAACAAACCTTGTTGTAGTTTCCTACCTTTTGTTATTCTGAAGAATTCATTCTGTGCTTGTCTGTGTCCAAGTGATAAGGTGATCTAATGGGAGTGGTTTCTTAACCACTTCAATACTGGCCACTTTCACCCTCTTCCTGCCCAGGCCAATTTTCAGCTTTCAGCGCTGTCACGCTTTGAATGACAATTGCGTGGTATTGCAACGCTGTACCCAAATACAATTTTTATCATTTTTTTTTTTTCACACAAATAGAGCTTACTTTTGATGGCATTTATTCATTGCTGGGTTTTTTATTTTTTTGCTATAAAAATTTTTGTAAATAAGTAATTGTTCTCCTTCACTGATATGCGCTGATGAGGCAGCACAGATGGACACTGACGGATGGCACTCATGGGCACTGATGGGCAGCACCGATTAGCAGGCAATAATGGTCACTGATTGAGGTCACTGATGTGCACTGTTTTTGCTTTACTGTAATCAGGGCACTGATAATCAATGCCCTGATAACTTGTCCTGGACAACCCTTTAAGGAGGACCCACTGATCAGCTCTCCTCACCACACACTCTGACAGTGTGAAGTGAGGAGAGCCAATAATCGGCACTTCCGCATTTACATGTGACAGGCTGTGATCACACATGGGTAAAGAGCCACGTCATTGGCTCTTTACCAAGATTGGGTTCATGCCGTGTTAGAGGAACACAGCATGGCCCCGATTGCCATGCTGTGTGCCCCTGCGGGTACGCCAGAGTGGGTGTTCTGGGGCGTCGTCATATGACATCCTCCCAGAACAAGAGCCGCACTGCTCCTCTCTGCCATCATTTGACAGTGGACAGGCAGCAAGTAGTTAATTATAAACCAGCTGATTCACCTCTAATGAGGGAAGCTGCTGGGCCTGCAGACATGTTCCTATTTATTATTTATTTATTTCAGGTACTTATATAGCGCTGTCAATTTACGCAGCGCTTTACATATACATTGCACATTCACATCAGTCCCTTCCCTCAAGGAGCATACAATCTAAGGTCCCTAACTCACATTCATACATAACTCACATTCATACATACATAGTAGGGCCAATTTTATACAGGATCCAATTAACCTACCAGCGGAGTACCCAGAGGAAACCCACGCAGGCACAGGGAGAACATGCAAACTCCAGGCAGGTAGTGTCGTGGTTGGGATTCAAACCAGCGACCCTCTTGCTGCTAGGTGAAAGTGCTAACCACTACACCACTGTGCCGCCCGATATCGGGACTATCTTACCAAAAATTACATTTTTGTTACAGGGGATGCAAGAAATCTGACTTGTATCTTAGGCAGACTTCTGGGAAAATTGGTGAGCCAATCACACAAGCAAGAAAGCAAGAAATTATGTTTCTGGGGGGCGTTTTGTATACAGTCTACCTCCAGGTAGCCATTGCATTTTACAGAAAATTACAGTAGCTGCAGATTGGAAAGGAAAGGTAATTTTTAATAACATTCAATACCAATATGACTTGAGTCGCAATTGTATATGCTACATTACATTTTTTATTTTTTATTTTTATTTTATCCTGCCAGAAATCTGGTGAGCTACCAACTTCCTGTAGTGAGCTGACAATGCAAAGGTAACAGCCCTCTTGAGATCTCTATGTAGATTACACAAAACTTCCCCTTTGTTTTGAAAAAAGGAGGGTGGGGGTGTTCTGTAGTCCAGACACCTTTTCAGCTCTCATATAGTAATGCTGCTCCTCCATAGATACTGTATGATAAGTGGGGTCACCGCTCTAGACCAGACATTTTGCCACTGGCAAAATATCAGGAACAAATAAAGAGATAAAAACCTGGAAAAAGAAAAAGAATGCAGCCACTGCATTTAAGGACTAAAAAGCTACAATATATTCATTTTTTTCCCTAGGATTTGGATACTTATTGAGGGTCAGATGTTAGGATTAGTTTAAGTATTAAAATGTATGTAAATCCTTTAATGAACTATTAGTTTCTCACTTTTACTTTGCTAGATATGCTTTTAAATGTTGTGCAAGCATGTCTGACAGCTTGCTATTGTCTGTACGTATAGTGAAGAATATATTTCCGTTCTGAATAGGGATCTTTTTTTACACACCTGGGCTTTTGGGTAATATATATTTTTTTAATTACAAAGGAGGTTTTTGGACCCTATATTTAAAGTGTTACTAAACCCAGGAGTCTGCATTCACTATATCTGGTCTCTTGCAGTACACTGGACATGGAAATGCAATTATTTTAGTAAATAAAAACTGCTAAATACCTTTTCTCATTAGCAGTATACAGCAGTCTTGTAACTTCTATCAGTGTCTGGTTAAAGCTTGTAGGAGGAGTTTTCATTCTCCTTTGACTGCCTATGAGGCTGAAGGGCTTCTGTCCCTCTCTCTGGACATGTCTGGACAGTGCTCATTGGCCCTGTGCTAATCACTGCACCCTCCCAAGAAAAAAACTCTCTAGCAATACACACCAAACTGAGCATGTGCAGAGTGACTCCAAAGGCTCTGTCTTAACAGGAGATGGTTTGGGGACAGTGGAAGAAGGGGAGGATCAGACAAGACAGGGTTTACACAATGCAGAGGATTAACCCCTTAGGTTTCACAGTGAGTATAACAAGCATGCTTTACTGCATATGCAGATTGATTTTACTGTTGCGGGTTTAGTAACACTTTAACAAAACTAGCCTTGTATAGCACTTCTAGAGGGCTCCCTGGTCAAACCAGCACTGAAAATGCCCCATAAACCATATAAAGGGGATTTTCAAATTTTGCTTCTCCTGCTAATATAGTAGAGTTTTTCTTTCTCTGTTTAGTGTGTTTTGGCAGAGCTGATGAACAGACGTTAAGGAGTTAAGGACGTCTATTAGGCTTCTCAGGCAGGGAAAGTGCTAGGAGATACAATCACTTCAGAATTCAGGAAGAGACATTTTTCATGTTATTGAGTTAATAAACTGACATGGCTGAGAGTCAGACACATCAATGGACATAAAAGGTGAAGGGGATCAGAGTGTTAACAATCTTGTGAGAGACGTCTCCCAGCAGTTCTCAGAACAAAGCCATAGTGCTGGATGTTGGAGTGTCCACACAGGATGTTCTAAGTTACACAATAGCTACAATGTGGGAAGAGGATGCATGATGTAAACAGGAAAATCTGTAGAAGTTCAGAGAGTCCTACAGTCATGATGAGACACAATATGGTAAAGTAATTATGGAGTTAGCCGTGAGTTGATTATTCAAGTTTGCCATATACCAACCACAACAAATATACAAAGAAATAACAAATACAGTGCAACAGTCCTGTGGCTTTCATACTTCTGTCTTGTAGTTGTAGTCAGAGTCTTAAGTGGAAATGTGATTTGCCCTATCTACCAGGACCTAAGGTGTGCCATGGTCGTGCTGGTCAGTATGCCTAAAAGACGGCATATTCTAAGTATACATGAGTCTGAGCCAATGTATGCCTCGGAAAGGAGGAGGAATATATATTACCCAGACTCCTCCTACAAATATAGTCTAGCCAATAGCCAGCCTTCTAACTAGTAGTCAGAGTCTTAACTGGAAATGCGATTCGCTCTTTCAACCAGGACCTGAGGTGTGACATGGTCGTGCTGGTCAGTATGCCTAAAAGACGGCATATTCTAAGTATACATGAGTCTGAGCCAATGTATGCCTTGGAAAGGAGGAGGAATATATATGCCCCAGACTCCTCCTACAAATACAGGCTAGCCAATGGCCAGCCTCCTAACTTGTAGCCAGAGTCTTAACTGGAAATGCAATTTGTCATATCTACCGCGATCTGAGGTGTGCCATGGTCACGCAGATCACTATGCCTAAAAGAGGGCAAAAACACAACAATAGATATAAGAGGGAATAACTTTAATGAAGGATACCATAACACATTCAAGTAAAGTAGAAAATGCCCAAATAACTTCAGTGCAGGGTTCTAGTATGTATCGAATCGACTATACAAGGAGAAATTCCAACGTCCCATATATTTGATAACATGTGAAGGGACCCCCTGATTGGATGCTGCAGATGCTGCACCAATTCAAAAATAATGTCCTGAGAATTGTTTCGGATTTAAGGAGGTAAAGTAAACTTCCTCTGCAGACATTTACCTATAGGTAAGCCTATGATAAGGCTTACCTTTAGGTAGTGAAAATATCTCCTATATGTGTACCGTTTAGGAGATATATACATTACATGCAGCTAGTGACATCACTGGCGCATGCACTCTAAAGGAATGGAATGCGCAGGAGTGACGTCATCGTGGCTCCGGCCAATCACAGCGCTGTTTTGTTTTGAACAATGAGTCCCCCGCACAATCAAACCAATATATCAAATCTCATGTACAAAATATGAAATATCCAAGTGTCCATTATTCCATTCCGTGCCAGAAAGTAAGTCTTAACCATGCAGTGCTTCACCCAATTGTGTGTGAATCTGCCACCTGACAAAAAACACACTCACCAGCAGATAGTGTATTTTAGGCCTTAACAATATTATGCCTCTGTAGGTCCTTTGGATCTTGCTTGTGATCCCAATTACTGTGGCAATGTTCTACTAGATCCCAATCTGTTCCACTTATATCCCCTCTCATGCATTCATAAAGTAAATAATAGCCATTGTTGCGAAAGTTACATAAAATGGTTTATTGAAACGTTAAAAATACATGTATACACACTCACATTTGATGATGCCCCTAGACCAGCACTAAGTCTATCCAGCGGTCTCTGGAAGCTTCCTGATAACGCATGTGTAATTGTGAAACAGGTTGAGGCTAGTGGAGCGTGGATGACGTACTTCCAGTTCCTGTCGCGATAATGAAATTGAGGCTTGCAACACACACCGGCTCTATTGCGGTGATTGCACAGCCCCAGGGACCACTGGATAGACTTAGAGCTGGTCTAAGGGTGCCATCAAATGTGCTTGTGTATTCATTTATTGTTAATGTTTCAATAAACCATTTTATGGAAGCTGCGCAATGCTGGCTATTATTTCCTTTATAAATGCATGAGAGGGGATCTAAGTGGAACAGATTGGGTTCTAGTGGAGGTATGCCACAGCAATTGGGATCACAAGCAAGACCTAAAGGAGCTACAGAGGCATAATCATAATAATATTAAGGCCTAAAATACACCATCTGCTAGTGAGTGCGTATTTTGGCAGGTGGTGGATTCACACACAATTGGGTGAAGCACTGCATTATTAAGACTTACTTTCTGGAACAGAATGGAATAATGGACTATTTTCTTTGTAATTCACAAATTTGTACATAAGATTCATAATTGTTCACAATTAAAGTTTTTTTGGGATTGAGTTTTTTGGGGATTTGGTTCCACATTATTATAGTGGGATAGTAAATGTTTCGAAAGATTGTTGATTGCACATTTGAGGTTAGCGCAGCTACCAAGAGGTCTTTTATTAATTCACACTCCTGTGTATGGAGTCAATTTAGCTGCAGCAAACCATATAATTTTAATTCACTTTTTGAAATTTTTGCACCAGTGACACATATACAATAAATACTAGCTCATTATGCCTTTGTCTTACAGGGTTTTTTTTTTTTTTTGCAGAGTTTACAACCTCTTTAAGCCTAAATTTGAGAACAAAGTTCTGACATGAGAAATTAAATGTTTGGAAGTGAGGGGATGAGTAGGGAAAGGGGGTAATGGACTGTTAAGGAGAGCCATTGCAAACTTTTTGGAGAACAGGTCATAAAACAATGACTAGACAGCAACTGCTATTGGTTAGTTATAGTTAACCACAAACCCCTGGCCTGTCTGTCTGTTTTTGTTGTTGGGGACTTGCAGAGAGAAGTTATCGGGGAATCTAGTAAGACTGCCTTTGAGTAGCACAAGTGCATGACAGCTGGCCTGGGACACTTCCCCAGGTCTGAGAAAACCAAAGAAGCTCAAATAGATTGCTGCCTCGAGTACAAGACTGGGACCCGCACCAAAAGGGCAAAGGGGTAACATGTCTGAGATCCCTTGGAAAATCGGGCCAGGTAACTGGTAAACGCGACAAACTTGACTGCCACTGACGTTTCTGAATACCCCTCAAAATAGCTTTTAGAGGGTGGACTGCAAAAATGGAAGAAAGACAATCAGGATCCTGCAGGGACCTGAAATGCTGAATACCTGAGAGATATAACTTGATGGTGTTAAAAGATAAGGACAATTCGCTATGGCAATAGGCAGTAAAAAGCCATCACATATTTGACATCCCCAAGGCAACTGCAGGGGTATAGGGTCATGAAACTAGCAGAAGTCTTCCAACCGGGGGGGGAGGGCTCAGAAGTAGAGTCAGTCAGGAGGAAGCAGAGGACTGAAGGCAGCTGTAGTGTCAGCAGCGACAGTAGGTCCACAAGGTCAATTGGCAGGTCTGTGCGGGAAAACCTCAGACCAAACAGGAATAAACATAACCGCCAATTGCGCTTAACTTCCTTAAAACTAAGAGGTGTATATGCTAATGCCAGGAGCCTAGCTAATAAAATGGATGAGTTGGAAATGTTAGTACATGAGGAGGACATAGACCTTGTGGGAATAACAGAGACTTGGTTCGACCCCTCACATGACTGGCTGGCCAATATCCAAGGGTATTCGGTGTACCGGAAGGACAGGGTAGGAAAAAGAGGGGGAGGGGTATGTCTCTATGTCAAGAACAATATAAAGGTGACAGAAAGGAGTGACATTACGGATGGGATGAGCATGGATTTAGAATCTGTGTGGGTTGAACTCCATAGGGAAGGAGAAAAGGGGAAAGTAATTGTGGGGGTTTGCTATAGGCCACCTAACCAAGGGGAGGAGGTAGAGCTGGAATTTTTAGCACTAATGGGTAAAGTGGCAAAATTGGGATCAGTCATCGTATTGGGGGACTTCAATTACCCCGACATTGACTGGGAAGAGGGGACTGCACACTCACAGAAGGCCCGCCTATTCACGGAAACCTTACTGGATAATTACATGTCACAGTTGGTGGATTCCCCCACCAGAGAAAACGCAGTCCTGGATCTATTGCTCACTAATGACCCAGACATAATCTCGGAGGTAGGAGTCCAGGACAACCTGGGCTCTAGCGATCACAGGATGATCACATTTAGTGTAAATAACAACATAACAAGACAAGTGGGGAACATAAGAACCCTAAACTTCAGAAGGGCAAACTTTCCAAAATTGTACTCAATGATGGAAAAGGTAAACTGGGACCAAACCCTGGGATCCCTGACCACAGAGGAAAAATGGGAATGCTTTAGGAACATATTAGGCAAAGGCATCTTGCAGTGCATTCCTATGGGAAATAAATTTAGAAGAGACAAAGCCAAACCTGGCTGGCTAAACTGTAGCGTCATAAAACTTATTAGGGGGAAAAAATTGGCCTTCAAGAAGTATAAATCAGAGGGCACAGTATCGGCTTTCGAGCAATACAAGGAGGCAAATAAGAAAAGTAAACAAGAAATCAAGATGGCTAAAATCAACTTTGAGAGACAAATAGCGGAGGATAGTAAAAAAAACCCAAAGAAATTCTTTAAATATATCAACAGCAAAAAAACTAAGGCAGAGCATATTGCACACATAATTAACAATGATGGGAGGATGGTTACAGAGGACACTGAAAAAGCAACCGTGCTAAATGCTTTTTTCTCGTCAGTCTTTACACAGGAAAAGGAGGGGTACACTGACCATGACTGTATGGTTAGTAGTAATAAACAGGACTTGCCACCATGGCTAACAGAGCGGGAAATCAGGGAAAGGCTGGATAAACTTAACACAAACAAATCACCAGGACCGGATGGCATACATCCGAGAGTACTCAAGGAACTCAGTAAAGTTATATCGAGACCACTGTTCCTGATCTTTGCTGACAGTATTAGGACAGGAGATGTACCAGGGGATTGGAAGAAAGCTAACGTGATTCCAATATTCAAAAAGGGCCAGAGGCATATCCCGGGAAATTATAGGCCTGTCAGTTTGACATCAGTAGTATGTAAACTTCTGGAGGGGATGATAAGGGACTATATTGTAGAGTTTGCTAAGGACAACAACATCATCAGCAGTAATCAGCACGGGTTTACAAATGGGCGTTCTTGTCAAACCAATCTCCTTACATTCTACGAGGAGGTGAGCTGTGAGCTAGATAGGGGGAGACCAGTGGATGTGGTGTACTTGGATTTCGCTAAGGCGTTTAATACAGTTCCCCACAAGCGCTTAATTTATAAAATAAGGTCTGCAGGTATCGATAGCAGGGTTTGCTCTTGGATACGGAACTGGCTAAAAAGGCGGGTCCAAAGGGTAGTAATAAACAGCGCATACTCAGACTGGTCTGAGGTGGTAAGCGGGGTCCCCCAAGGCTCAGTCCTGGGACCAACCTTGTTCAATTTATTCATAAACAACATTGAGGTCGGGATCAGTAGTTCGATATCAGTTTTTGCAGATGACACAAAATTGGGCAGGGCAATAACTTCACAACATGAAGCAGATATCCTGCAGAATGACCTGGACAAAATAACAGAGTGGGCAACGACATGGCAAATGAGGTTTAACGTGGAGAAGTGTAAGGTTTTGCACTTGGGGACTAAAAACATAAAATCACAATACACGTTAGGAGGGGAGCCCTTGGGGGAATCAAAAATGGAGAAGGATCTGGGAGTATTGGTTGATGATAGATTAGGAAACAGCATGCAATGTCAAGCGGCAGCTTCCAAAGCCAACAGAATATTAGCATGCATAAAGAAAGGGATGTATTCCAGAGATAAGACTATAATCCTTCCACTTTATAAAACTCTGGTCCGACCGCATCTGGAGTATTCCGTCCAGTTCTGGTCGCCAGTCCTCAGGAGGGATGTGTTGGAGCTGGAGAGAGTCCAGAGAAGGGCAACCAAACTAATTAGGGGATTGGAGGACCTTGACTATGAAGAGCGTCTACAATCGCTCGATTTATTCTCCCTGGAGAAGAGACGTCTGAGGGGGGACATGATAGCAATTTATAAATATCTTAATGGGGATCCCAGCTTAGAAAAAAAGCTGTTCATTCGAAGGGATTGCATGAGGACTCGAGGGCATACAATGCGATTAGAGGAGAAGCGTTTTAACCTCAGGCAACGCGGGGGGTTCTTTACTGTTAGGGCAACAAGATTGTGGAATTCTCTACCACAAGAGGTGGTTTCTGCGGGTAGTATGGTGGCTTTCAAAAGACTCTTAGACTTACATCTCAAGGATCAGAACATTCAGGGGTATGGGAGATGATTACAGCCACACATGCCTACACAGGTTGAACTGGATGGACTATTGTCTTTATTCAACCTCACCTACTATGTAACTATGTAACCCGTATTGTAAGCTTTAGGTACAGTATATTCCTGGATAATGAAATGACATTATGGCCTTGTCATGTAATATGACAAGGCCATAGTGAGGAGGGACCAATACCTTCCTTTATTAATAATTTAGGCTGTGGCCAAATTATTAGTAAAGAAAATCACTGTTACCAGACCAAGCTGATCCCCATGTACAGTATCTCACAAAAGTGAGTACACCCCTCACATTTTTGTAATTTTTTATTATATCTTTTCATGTGATAACACTGAAGAAATTTCACTTTGCTACAATGTAAAGTAGTGAATGCACACCTTGTATAACAGAATAAATGTGCTGTCCCCTCAAAATAACTCAACACACAGCCAATAATGTCTAAATCGCTGGGAAGAAAAGTGAGTACACCCTTAAGTGCAAATGTCAAAATTGGGCCCAATTAGCCATTTCTCCTCCCTGATGTCACGTGACTAATTTATGTTAAAAGGTCTTAGGAGTGAATGAGGAGCAGGTGTGTTAAATTTGGTGTTATTGCTCTGGGAAATAGACATATGAATGCTGCCAGCATTGCTGCAGAGGTTGAAGGGGTGGGGGGTTGGGGGGGGGGGGGGGTCAGCCTGTCAGTGCTTAGACCATAAGCCGCACACTGCATTAAATTGGTCTGCATAGGTTTTGTCCCAGAAGGAAGCCTTTTCTAAAGATGATACACAAGAAAGTCCACAAACTGTTTGCTGAAGACAAGCAGACTAGGGACATGGATTACTGGAACCATGTCTTGTGGTCTGATGGGACCAAGATAAACTTATTTGGTTCAGATGGTGTCAAGCGTGTGTGGCGGTAACCAGGTGAGGAATACAAAGACAAGTGTGTCTTGCCTACAGCCAAGCATGGTGGTGGGAGTGTCATGGTCTGGGACTGCATGAGTGCTGCCGGCACTAGGAAGCTACAGTTTATTGAGGGAACCATGAATGTCAACATGTACTGTGACATACTGAAGCAGAGCATGATCCCCTCTCTTCGGACACTGGGCCACAGAGCAGTATTCCAACATAATAATGACCCCAAACACACCTCCAAGATGACAACTGCCTTGCTAAAGAAGCTGAGAGTAAAGTTGATGGACTGGCCAAGCATGTCTCCAGACCTAAACCCTATTGAGCATCTGTGAAGCATCATTAAATGGAAGGTGGAGGAGCTCAAGGTCTCTAACATCCACCAGCTCCATGATGCCATCATGCAGGAGTGGAAGAGGACTCCAGTGGCAACCTGTGAAGCTCTGGTGAACTCCATGCTCAAGAGTGTTAAGCAGTGCTTCAAAATAATGGTGGCCACACAAAATATTGACACTTTGGGCCCAAATTGGACATTTCCATTTAGGGATGTACTTACTTTTGTTGCCAGAAGTTTAGACATTAATGGCTGTGTGTTGAGTTATTTTGAGGGGACAGCAAAGAAACTGGTCCCACGTGAGTTGATTTGCTCGTGCATCAGCTTGCAATCTCACCATCGAGTCAGAGTCCTGGTACAGGGGAAGGAGAGCCAATAACCTAGAAACAAAAGATCTACCCTGTGGAATGGTTCTTATCGCAAAATTTTGCATACCCAAAAGTGCCTGTAAATCTGTTTTGGAACAGACTGGGGATCTAACCAATCTATGAATAATCTGACATATTCTAATAAGTTTCTTTAGGAGCAAACTAGCAATCATGAGATTGATATCGAGAGTTATACCTAAAAATGTAATGGTGTTAGAAGAACCATCATCTTTATGGGCAGCCATAAGGATGTTCAAATCAGAAAAAAGTTCTGTAAGAGATTGAAGATCCATAGGCAGTTGACCAGGGCTTTCCAATAACAGGAATTTGTCCAAATAAGGAATGACCCTTTGACAATTTTTGCAGTTAGACAGTATCCAATGAAGTGCCGAGGCAAAGGTATCACACAACCAAGGACTGCTCTTAGACCTCAAAGTCAATTTAGTGGTGAAGTAATAAAGCTCACGCCATTCGATACCATGCCATTGCCAGATGGCAGGTTTGATGGGGAGTAGTTGGAAATCATCAGAAATGTAGACTTTAGATAACCAAGTACCCTTACCTGACTGCAGAATGTACTGAATAGCCAAATCCACTGATGAATATTTCAGAGAGAATTTCTCAGAGGGAATGAGAGAATTAAGGCTTGGGATGTGAGAGGAATGAGGAGCAGACAAATTATAAATCAAATGATATTTATTTGAAAAATTTCCCTTAACCATGCCGATAGGGCTAACCCTCCACATACACAATGGCGATGAGACAAAAGGACCAATTACAAAACCTTTAGATAACTCTGCCTCCAAAAACTCATCAACAATTGGAGCGTGACTGCCTGCCAAATACAAGTTACCACATCTAGAGGTTTCTGATGGTAGTGGGATAAAGGCCTGTGTGGAAGCCTTCGGAAAAACCCTCCAGGAGGAACTGTCTGAAAGCAGGGGATGGATGGTGTTCTAAACAAGACCCCAGAAAGAACACATTAACTCAGCTTAGTCATGAAGAACTAGAGGGCTTGACAGGACAGGTGGATTTGGGTTGCGCTCTGAAGCAGTTATGTATGGGTCTGCCCAGCTTGTCCACCTGACCCGAGAGCTCTGTAGAGGATCCCCTAGCCGCTTGCTTGGTGGTACCTGTGTCAGAGGTGTAACAAGAACCTTCAGGGCCCCGGTGCAAGAAACCATGAAGGGCCCCCCAGACCACTGGCCCTTCGTTTCAAGCCTG
This sequence comes from Pelophylax lessonae, assembly GCF_965119305.1. Classification (NCBI taxonomy): domain Eukaryota; kingdom Metazoa; phylum Chordata; class Amphibia; order Anura; family Ranidae; genus Pelophylax; species Pelophylax lessonae. The sequence goes on from NC_138770.1 coordinate 415,092,558, forward strand.
AGGCACTTTCCACTGATTCTGGGGCCCTTTACTCTGGTTGCGGGGCCCTTTATTAAGGTTCCTCAAGGGGACCCTTTCACAAGTTCTGCATTGGGCCCCCTTCCTGCCATCTTAGGGCATCCCCACGGTGGTGGAATGCCAGTGCCCGGTTGCAAGTGTGACCTTTGTGATCCTGGAAGTTCACCCACTGGTGTCAGTACTTTTTATTTTTTGGTATTTTAATTGTATTATTTTTTATCATTTTATTTTATTTTTGTACAATGTCACGGACTATGACTCTGTCCATTCAGAAAAGGAAGGAGCTTGTAAATTACATTTTTACCAACCCCTTTCTGGTTCTCTATTGTGACACATCCCCTGCAGCAGCTGGCAGGAGAGGGAAGGGAGCACAGTGGGGGGGACCAGGGGGGCACACAGGGGCCCAGGGACAGCAGAACACAAGTGAACTGGATAGGAGGAGTGGCGGGGGCAGCATACAGAGGAACCAATTTCCTCCATTTTCCTCCTGCAGCTACAGGAGGAAAAAGGAGGGCAGTGATTTCTCTACATGCTGCCCCCGCCGCCCTTCCTATCCAGGTGTACAGGGGAGCTGCACAGGCCCCCTGGAGCATGGGGCCCGGTTGCAATTGCAACCCCTGCAACCTCTGTAGTTACGCCCCTGACCTGTGTGAAAAGAGTGATCTAAATTGGGACACCAAGTAGTGGTGTGAGCTGATGATTGACAATTGGCACATACTTGAGTTTTTTTAGCCTAGCCTGGCGTGTCTCAATCACCTCTATCCTGTTTTGTAATTGTAGCATGGATAAAATGAGTGTATTTATAAAACTCGATTTATATATAAATCATAGCATAAACCATATTACAGCAAAATTTAAAGCTGTATAAAAAGTATATCAATCCTCAGTAGATGAAGGTTCTGGGTGAGAAGTAAGAAAGGTCCCAACACGTTTTGCGGTAGATCACTTCTTTGGGAGACCTTAGACTGCTAGGAGATACATACATATTAATATACGAAAGTATCATATATTCCATATCCAATAATGCATCTTGTATATACAAATCAAATCAAATATGGTTCAATATAATTTATACAATTTATATTGTATTCTGATCTGAGAGAGGTGAAATGTACAGGATGAGATCCATGCCCTGTGTAGAATAATTGTAGATACATAATCAATGGATGTTTTTTAAGATGATTTTAACATTTTGTATATAATAAAATGTAACTTCTTATTGAAAAATGTTCCACTCTTTTTCTTTTCATTGTAAAGAAAAGCACTGCTATGCTGAGTAGAGATCTTTTATAGCACTAAATTTACAATTAGTGGATAGTTTTATCATAACAGCTCCATTTGCCCCTATGCTACCAGTGTCCAGAGATTTACCACTGAGCAACACCTTACTGGGCTGTGGAAAGAAAACAAATTGGATGTGAAACTAGTATGTGACTAATTGAGACGCATACACTTCTCCTTGAAAGAAGCTGTTTCTCAAGATCCTAGAAAATCACTAGATCGACTACTAGAACAAACAAGTAGAATTACGGGACATTCTGTAAAGCAAACAATCAAGCTCAGAAAACTCACTGAGCTCAGTTTTATGGTCTTACTACAGATTTAGGCATTATTGGCCTTGGTTGATAGCTATATGATCCATAGGTCTCATCCCTTTCAAGTACCAGAGACCTTGGGAGAGCAGCCTATACAACTTGACACCATGAAATAGTAAGAGCAAAACAAAGATATGAAATATATTTATGGCCAGACATTAATTCTCAAATATGAACTGCCATTCAACCTTGCAATATGTGTCAGAGTCATGACAAATCTGTTGCTGCATACACTTTACAACTCCAGCCAGGGTCATTTTCTGATTCTTCTTGGGAGAAGCTTGCTATTGATATTGTACATCCTTTCACAAAAGTGTCTGTGGGCTGCCAATTTGCTATAACATTAATGGATTTATTACATTAAATGAATACACTTCTATTACAGCTGATAGTTACCAGATAAAGGGAAAATAATCTGGCGCACCGAGAATATATAGTCTAGTCAGCAATAAGTGTCTATGAGACCTATGGTAAGGGTTGGGCGTAATCCAAGATGGTCTCTGATCCGTACAGGATGAGATATGGTAAAGGGGAAGCGCAGGACCACCTGCAGCTGCTATCCTCAGAGTTGTGACAGGGTATGTATGATTCAATAGCTGAAAAAACAAAGGGAAAGAAGTGCCTGTAGAAGGAGCTAGATGCTTGGAGCGCGTAGCCTAGTGCCTTGCCATTCTCATCTGGTTCTCCATCCTTCCAGAGACGTCACTTCCGTTGAGCGTTCCATGCCATCCGTCTCTCCCAGCAGCCAGAACCTGCCACAACGGTCCTGCAGTTCGGATCTAGGAGGAAGCAACACCACTGCCCTCTTCACCAGTTAAGCCTTTTAATTTAATATTTCTTGTAAGTGTTATTTATCCATTGCCAATAAAATTTTATCTGGGATACTGCACTTAGCTGGCGCTTCCTTCCCTTTCTTTTTCCTCACATTGATAGTTCCCCGGTACTGCTGGAATGGAAGAGCAGCATCAGGGAACCTGGATGACATAATTGACTAAATATAGTCATGACCAGATTTGGGATGCCAGCCAGATTTTTTAAAAATTACATTTTCTAAACTTGACACTGGCGGACAGGCAGGTTCCAAAGCTTAATTTAGTGGAGGTAGTCTGGTAAGTTCAGAAGAAAAAGTGATAGTGCATTTAAAATGCAGGTGCATTTTTATCTAAAATACTGTTATTTATTTAGAGTGCGAGTTTCCTTACCATGCTCAGATGCGGGTGCAAGCCCTTTTAACTCCTTTACCCCCCCCCCCCTCCTTCCTGGGTTTCTGAACACACCCAAGGGGAGTAAATCACTTAGCTTTCCTCCTCAGCTCACAGGGGATGAGTCAGAGGAAGCAGGGCAAGGGATCTGCAGCCACGTGAGAAGCCCTCCACTGTCAGAACTGATGTTCAGGCAGCTAGGCAGGGGCCTAATAGCACCCAGCTTCTCCAGGAAATCAGCTACTATGGGGAACACCTCACCAATTCCTACCAGAGTACTCTTGTTCCAGTGAGGTGCTCCCATGTGTCCTTGATCCATGGGTCTCTCCAGCTGTTGACAAAGATGAGTGACCGGCGCTATGAAGTTACTATAAATAGAGGATATTAGATACCATAAAACTAGGTGTAAGCTGCCACCAACCAACCCTTGGGGTGCAAGGGTGAGAATAAAGTGATACCGTATTTCTTATTTTGCACTGTGTACCACAATTTTTGAATTATCAGTCACACGTATAGGTCACTTTACTCTCCAGCTGTTCACTAGGGTTGCCACTTTGTCCCTTTGAAACTGAATACATATTAATTACACAGGTTCTGTGGCTGATTAAGGTGATAATTAAACTCACTTAGTGCCTTATCTGCATTAAATTAGCCCCAGAACCTGTGTAATTAATATGTGTCCTGGATTATAGGGATGAGGTGGCAACCCTACTGTTCACATGCATTACCAGAGCTATCCTGGATTTCAGGGTTTCCTGGAAGATAATCACAAATAGCAGTTTGTGTTTCTGAACTTTTTTATTGAAATAGTACCTCTACATTAGCCTCTCTGTTACTTTAGAGACCTATAGAGACTTTGCCATGCAGTCACCTGTTCTGATTGAGCCACAGAGACAGGACTGTAAAGAGTTGAAGTTTGCACAGCTTTCATACACTTTTAGTATTATTTTGCAGTGTATGCATGCTCTTTGCTATTCCTGACCCAGTTTTGAATTATTGACTCTAAGGCTGTGCCTGTTTTGTAAACTGCAAGTTACAGGTGCTTGCTATGTAATTATTCAGCCAATTACACTCTTACTAGAATACGTGTTTAATTTTGTCTTAATTGCAGCCTCTAATAATCCCCGCCGCTGGCCTCATTATTTTAATGAGAAAAGCTGTATACCTGTGGGTCAAGGGGAACTCAAGGGTCACCTGTAATTAAACTGCATATCTCACAAAAACATGTTTCTTTTTTTTTTTTTTTTATAGCAGGAATGGGTTAAAATTCCTGCCTGGACTTTTTTACTAGTGAGATTCATATTCACCCTTTCTGTTTTCCCTGGTGACCACTGTCATTGGGACAGAAAGTTATGGGATTTCAATTTGTACAGTTGTGGAGCAGGAAGTGAAGAGACAGCTTTTTTGGTGACAGAGTAAGAGAGGAACCACATCACTTTGGAGAAATTTCTTTTGACTGCTTGTTGTTTCTCCAGGACAGGAAGCGAAGAGAAATCTCCCCAATGGGACGCAAGCAGCAAATTAAAAAAATATATATATATATTTATCCTCTACTCTATAGAACCCTGCCAAAAATAATTTAAGCTGTAGATACAGCCTTGTGCGGGGTTCTGGGAAAAACAATGGGATAATATTTTTTTTAAAAAAATTAAGCACATGGTAACAAAAAAATTACAGACAAAATTAAAAATGATGTATCAATTTTTTGCTTCAGTTCTCTTTTAAAGCCCAACTCCAGACATTTATTAGTGAATCGAGTGGGTAAGAGTTAGAGCCCCTGTCAGATTTTTACCATCATCTGTGTCCATTTTGGGGAGATTCCCCCTCATTTCCTCTCAGGACAGAAAAAATGGGGAATTTATCTAAGGGGGAAACAGATAAAGCCACATTTTAACAGGGTGAAGACAGATTAGAAATGCAGCCATTGTTTGTATTACTGCCTGGGCCTTACTATCCTATTGACAATCACATCCCATATTTATTGCACCAAGGGCAGTCCTTCGGGAATTCTGTTAAAATATATATGAACTTGTGTGTGTCATATCGTATTTCTGTACTTTTTCAAAATCAGATTTTTAGTCACTTGAAGGTGCATTTTACTGTGTCGGGGCCGTCATTCCCACGTGCATGTATGGGAGTAACGTTATTGCGGCTCGGCCATTCAAATGGCCTGAGCCCAGGAACCTGGGAGGAAGACCGGATGAAGATAAAAGCCCTGCCAGTGGTGACACTGGAGGGCTTCGTCTTAAGGTAAGTCTTTCATTATGTACTAGCGATATATACTAGAACATTATGCTTCTAAATTTCAGGGGAATGATTGTTTTTTATTGTTTTTTGTGCTTTACTACCTCTTTAAAGCCACATTAAATGCAGAAAAACAAATCTGTCTACCTCAACCCTTAGTAATAATTATTTTAAGCCTGCAAACCTCTTGATTATAGTTATCATTTAGCAGGGCTTTTTTTCCTCAAAGTATTGGTGCAGGTATTCCCCCCTTCCAAGTCACCCCTTGTCTTCACCTCCCAGTACTGCCCCTTCTAGAGAATACAGAACCAAGTATAATTTTGTGGTGCTATGCAATTTGTATGGAATGTGTTAATGATAGCAAGAAAAACTGTAAAATAGATCCCCTGCAACAATGGATTCCCTCATCAAAAATAGACCCCCCCCCATCAAAAATAGACCCCCCCCCCATCAACAACATACCCACCCATCAGTAATAGACCCCTGCAAAATACTATCTCCCCCAGCAACAATAGATCCACCACCGCAACAATCAATGCCCCAGCAACAAATGACCCTCTCAGCGACAATAGATCCTCCAGCAGAAACAATAGACCTACCCAACAACAATAGACTACTTCAGCAAAAATAGATCCCCCCAAGCAAAAATAGATCTCTAGCAGCCAGCAACAACAGACCTTCCAGCACATCCCAGCACCCCTTACCATTATATACATTCAGTGCTGGAGGTCCCGGAACTGCATTCCCCTGTGTTCCCACTGAAAAAAGCTCTGACATTTAGGCTTACGAACTCACCACAAGTTACACATTGATGATGTTAGAGCCTCTTCAATCTGCTGCTGGATTATTATATATAGTGATGGGTGAATTTGCCTGGGGTTTGATTCGCCAAGAGTTTGAAAATCTTATGCTAAATTCAGCAAAACTGAAGTTAGAGGCAAACCCATTGAAGTGGTGGAGAATCTTGTTGTTCAATTCTGGCCGTTTGTAGAGCTAATAGGCAAACTGCTGTTTTAAAAAAAAGGTAAGAAAGAAAAAAGGCACAGAAATGTGAATTCACTGTCCCATAGAATTGTATAAATCTGTAGTTATGCAGCACCTATTAGCATGCGTCACACGGCAGCATTTAGTCCTATGTGATGATGGCAGAATGTCCAAAACCATACAACTAATTCAGGCAGAACAGTTCATTGTGTCAAAGATAAATTTTGCTTTATTCTCTCTGTAGAGAGAAATGGACAATTCCTTTCACCAAGTTCACAAACAATAGGTATTTTCTCACTTTTTCTTTTTTTAATTTGGGCTTGCTACAATGTTTCCTACTAGAGCATGGGAATCTCTCAGAATTCTAAATTATAGCTGCTAAAATGAATCTTTGGTTTAAAAAAAAAAAGAAACGTGAGGAAAGAGGAAAAATGTTTCCTAGCTTTACTTACCTTCTTGGAGGCTGTTAAAATAAACAGAAAAAAAAAAATCAAATAGAGCAACCTTTCCTAACCAGGATTCCTCTAGTAGTTTCCAGGGGTTCCTTAAAGTAGTAGTAAAGTCTGTATTTTGATTTTTACCTACAGGTAAGGTTGTATTAAACTTTACCTGTAGGTAAATGAATATCTCCTAAATGTGAACTGTTTAGTAGATATTCTAGGGAGCAGCAGCCGGTGACGTCACCAGTGTATGCACTCTGAAGGAATGGTATTTCTGTCCTGTTCCTTCAGAGCTCTTTTCTATAGCCGTCAGTCCCACGCGCACGGCTCGGCCATACAAATGGCCTGCAAAGTCGGAAGAAAGACTGGATGAAGATAAAAGCCCTGTCAGCGGTGACAGAGTGCCGCAGGAGGGCTTAATTTCAAGGTAAGTCTTTCATAATGTGCTAGTATGCATTGCCTTTATTTTGCAGGGTTTTTTTTTTTTTAACCTTTACTACCTCTTTAACCAATGAGCAATTTCTGCCTCTCAGATAAGTGAGCATTGCCACTAATGATCTTTTTGTGTAAGGGAGGCATTCTTCACCCTGAGCACCAATGTAAGATGCATTCTTCCTACTGACCACCAGTGTAATGGAACCCTGCTAATACTAATCACAATCCAAGGGGGCACTTCTCCATTACCCTGCAATGTAAGAGTGCATAGCACTGACCACCAATGTAAGAGGGCACTAGAATGACTACTGATGTGGAGTAAAACACTGTAATTTTAATCCCCTGTGTTTTTTACTGGCCTTTCATTTTTTATTGTTTAATTTCAAAATGATCTAATCTTAAAAACAACCCCGGGTTTCAAATACACTGAGTATACCACATTTCTCAATTTCTCATTGTATTATTCCTTTATCTCTATGTTCTGTTCACACTAATGATCTGTGATTTGTAGCTATAGTAATTCTTATAGGGGGTTCTTTTAGGCTTGAAAGGTATTTCAGGTGTTATTGTTATTGTTAAATATGATTAAAAAAAGACTGCAGTACAGTATTATAGAGGGTCAAAGAGGTTGCAGTTGACTTTGAACCCAAGAGGGGATGACATCAGACACACAGGAGTCTTAAGAATTGCTGCCTGTCAAAATCTTGCCTCATTTGCTTTGTGCAACAAGTAAAACTGTTTAGCCTCAGTAAGTCTTAGCAGTACACCAGGGCCTCTTTCCAAAGTACAAAAAGGTGGGGGCGTGGCTGAGCAGCAGATGTAGCCGGACGCTTCTACCTTCCTCTCCGCCAAGACTCTGTGCAATTATCCTGTGGGCATCTGTTTTAAGTACCTGACTGGCTCCAGAAACATATCACAGGCTTCCCACACTCCCCGGCTGTCACCCCTGCTACTCAGCTTTCATTACCATGATGGCTCAAGGAACATCGAGCTCCCATGGAGGACATAGGTCAGGATGGTGCCCTGCCACAGCACTTCTCAAAAGATAAGTACAAAGAGGCTGCTCAGAAACTCTTTCCTCTGGCAGTTTCCAAAGCACATAAAACACCTTTCCCTGCCCCAGAGGATACATCAGAGGGTCAATCTGAGGCAGATAATATGGCCCACTTGGAAGATGCAACTGGATCCCCGATTAAGTGGAACACATTGAGTACCCCTTGGGATATTTTTGCCATGCCCTCTGCTCCCTCTGCGGGTATATTATCTGCTGTTACCTCATGCAACTTGTCCATCTCTGCCTTTACAGATGAACTTAAGGGAGTTAACACAGACATTTAATTTGTGAGGCAGAGACATGCAAAAGTTTGCGGGACCGCACTGCAGCGCTGGAGGGTCGAGTAAGCACTATAGAAGATAACATGGTGCCCGTACAAAGAGATGTTAAATAAAACAGCCATCTTGTAGCTCAGTATGCTATTTGCTTGGATGACTTGGAGAATAGATTATGTTGCAATAATGTGTGTGCTCTAGTGGCTTCTTTCTGTTTTTGGCAAGGATACCTTCTCACACATGTTTGCAGTAAAGTGGGCACACAGAGTTCCAGCATGCCTTTTACCACTGGACAATCAACCACGTTCTAGCTACTGAACTACAAGGATAGAGATACCATACTTTCTAAAGCTAGAGGCATGGGCAGCACCCTAGCAATTGCCAACTCGAAAGTTTCCTTATTTTTGGACTTTTCTGCAGAGCTTCAAATGCAATGAGCAAATTTCACATATGTCAAGAAGAGACTTCAAGATTTGAATCTGAAATATGCCATGTGGTATGCCGCTCGTTTACATGTGGTTGCCCAGGGAAAAGTTAATTTTTTTGACCATCCTGCCTCTGCTGCGCAATGGTTGGATCGGGAGGAGAGGATTCTTCGTGCAGCTTTGCCACATCGTTCTGCCGCAACCTGAACAGGGATGCCTTGTTGATCCCCTGATTTTTAACTGTCTCGGTTTTGACCCCATTTTGTCTTCTTACTATGCCAAGGCAGATTTCAGAGGATACTATTTCCATTCACACTGTAGTATTTACTAAATCTACTGCTAAAGTGAAACTTTATACCATCTTCTAAAGTTTCCACTGTTTCCCCCCTTAAGGAGGCCCCATGTGGACTGATTGTTACCATGCTGTAATGGCTTGTGGCCCTGTTGGCCCTATTTGGTTTATTTTTCTCTTATTGTTTTTCTTTGACTTACTAAAGTTCTGACCGGGTTTTGTTTATAGAAATATACCTATCGGACCATTCACATATGCCGCTCATAGCTCTATCCCTGAATGGGTTTCCCACCATGACCTTGCTCCTTATACAATATGAGCTACTGGAGACTTGTATTATTAAAGACAAAAACAGATAAAATTCACAGCTCAACTCACCAACCAGTCTACTTACCAATCGAATTACCCTGTCCAACAGATTGCATTAAAAACAGGGGTTTAGTTAGCACATATTTGCAAATGCATGCGTAAGCTGCAAGGTCCCTTCACGGAACTCTGTTTTACTTGCAGTCCTAGCCCTACTAATTTATGGGAGTCTCCACAATGGAAGCACATGCATTCTAATGGATAGATAAGGGGCAGGTGGGCCTGGATGTAGCCCAGTCCTCCTTTAAAGGGGGAGGGGCACCATGGGCAACCAGCACATACCACAATGGCAGCAAAGGTGACCAGTGTATCCCCTCACCAATATTACTCCAGTAACAAAGAAATGGCCCCTGCCCCCATCTATGACTTGCCTTCACAGCAAGGAGCACATGGAAAGGCAAACGCATAAAAGACAAATACAGAGAAAATTCCCAGCTCAACTCACCAACCAGTCTGCTTACCAACCCAATTAACCTGTCCAAGAGTATGTGTTAAAAGCAGGGGGTTTAGTTAGTACACATTTACAAATGCATGCATAAGCTGCAAGGCCCCTTCACGGCACCCTGTATTACTTGCAGTCCTATCCCTACTAATGAGAGTCTCCACAAGGGAAGCACATGCATTTTAATGGATAGATAAGGGGCAGGTGGGCCTGAAGGTAGCCCAGTCCTGCTTAAAGGGGAAGGGCCCCATGGACACCCAGCACATATCACAATGGCAGCAAAGGTGTCCAGTGTGTCCCCCCAATATTACCCACATAGCAAAGAAATGTAAGAAAACGTAAACCTTTTTTGGAATGTCAACAATACCTATTTATTGTACTTCTATTACAATGCTGATGTTATAAAAATCAAAGCATATGTCATGTATATAAATCCCCTTTAATGTTAAAATCAATATCACAGTATTGCTGTGTAGTAGTACCTCCTTTCCTGCAAAGGAAGAAGGTCTGTCTTTGAATGCCCACTTTACTGCCTCATACAAACACAAGAAAAAAACTGCGCTAGCCAAACATCAGATAAATGAAGAAAAGCAATCTATAAATTAGATAAGCTCAGCAAACAAGGCAGCCAGCACAACAGAAACCCAATCTGAAAATGCAAACCAAAAATAAAGTGCAGCGCCTATAAAACACACATTTAAGGTGATGAAAGAGTTAATGCAATAAATTAGTGATGATAGGAAGCTCCCCTGTCAGAGAATAGGTGGCAGTTCTGGAAGAGGAGTTCCAAAGTACCGGGAAGGTTTGTTTACAGTGAGCTGTGTGTCGTGTAAATGTCAGCCAACCGTATACTGCCTGTATATGGTGCCCAGCAGCCACCACTAGATAAGAGATGTCACTTTAATTAGAAAACCACTGAAAAAACTGCAACCACATCCTTTCTGGCCTATTATTCCACTTGTTGCTAGAATTTCTGATCAGAATGCTTCTGGAGCCCCTTCTATGACATTAAGGGAAAAGACACGTCTTGAAAAATTCAGACAGCTGCTTTCGAATTTGAACACTGATCTTGGATCTGCCTGTGGAGGAATTGGGGAAGTTTTTTCATATACAATCTAGTACATCTGATCCGGTATGGAGAGTCGATGGGTGATGATGATCCTTTGAACTGATCCCTGTCTTGCATGCCTGATTGACCCATCATTAAGTTGAGGGTCCACTGCAGTTGGTAAGAGTACCTAGCTCGTTTACAACACGGTGGTTGATTATCCTCTTGCAGTGGGGAGCGGCTTCCTATCATCACTATTTCTTCTCATCCCAGAGATTTATATATGCCAAGACTGATTTTTGTCAACTTTATGTATCAGCCATTTGCATGCCTGCATTAACTCTTTCATCACCTTAAATGTGTGTTTTATAGGCGCTGCACTTTATTTTTGGACTGCCTCATACAAGGAGACTTTTTACTAGCTGTCCATTGGTGGGGTGTTTAGAAGAGTGTAGTGGCATGATGACATTAGGAAGTATTGACTGTTCCGCTGCAGCGCTGTATCCACCAGTTGTAACTTCTGGAAGTGGAGCTGAGGACTTGCCAGATACAGAGCTGTATCTGGCACCAGCATGCTTGACTGTAGGCAAGGCACACTTGTCTTTGTACTCCTCACCTGGTTGCTGCCACACACGCTTAACACCATCTGAACCAAATAAGTTTATCTTAGTCTCATCAGACTACAGGACATGGTTCCAGTTATCCATGTCCTTAGTCTGCTTGTCTTCCTCAAACTGTTTGCGGGGTTTCTTGTGCATCATCTTTAGAAGAGGCTTCCTTCTGGGACAACAACCATGGGGACCAATTTGACGCAGTGTGCGGTGCATGGTCTGAGCGCTGACAGACTGACCCCTCACCCCTTCAACCTCTGCAGCAATGCTGGCTGCACTTGTACATCTATTTCCCAAAGACAACCTCTGGATATGATGCTGAGAACGTGCACTGAACTTCTTTGGCCAACCATGGCGAGGCCTGTTCTGAGTGGAACCACTGTATGGTCTTGGCCACCGTGCTGCAGCTCAGTCTTGGCAATCTACTTATAGCATAGGCCATCTTTATGTGGAGCAACAATTCATTTTTTTCAGATCCTCAAAGAGTTCTTTGCCATGAGGTTCTATGTTGAACTTCCAGTGACCAGTATGAGAAAGTGAGAGTGAGAGCGATAACACCAAATTTAACACACCTGCTCCCCATTCACACCTGAGACCTTGGCTAATTGGGCCCAATTTCGACATTTTAACTTAGGGGTGTACTCACTTTTGTTGCCAGTGGTTTAGACATTATTGGCTGTGTTGAGTTATTTTGAGGGGACATCAAATTCACACTGTTATACAAGCTGTACACTCACTACTTTACATTGTAGCAAAGTGTCATTTCTTCAGTGTTGTCACATGAAAAGATATAATAAAATATTTACAAAAATGTGAAGGGTGTACTCACTTTCGTGAGATACTGTATCTTAGGGTCTTACTCAATGTGTATTTGATAGACATGATTAATATTGTTCACTAAGTTGCGCCAGTACCTGAACAGTTTAGGGTATTTCCATAGCATTTTGCTGCTTAATGTCAGAGCTTCCAGCAATGAAAATGGTGAGCAGCACAGTAGTGACATCACCAAATCTCAACCTAAATCTACTGAGACTAGCAGTCAGGGCAGCAGTGCCTTATGTCTTACACTACAGATAAACAGCTATGAGGTTGCAGACACAGAAGTGCCTAGGCACACTCACATACCAGGAAGTGCATTACTAATTTTCAGGAAAAATTCCAGAAGAAAATAAATCTTTCAGGGTAATACCTAAACACAATTAACATTTCTAAATGTTTCCTATAATATGTTCCAAATGACATAGCCAATGTTTACTTTTTGAGTTTTTTAAGCATATGTAACCAATTATCATGGTGCCTAAGTGGTTAGCATTTCTGCCTTGCATAAAGTCCAGTGCTTTATTTTTCTGAAGGACATTTCTGTGTATAGTTTGTTTGTTCTCTTTGTTATTGTGCTTTTCTTTAGGTGTTCTTATTTTCAGCTATACAAAATAGGTCAAGAGGTCTATTGGCTTCTACGTAATTTGGACCTAGGGTGTTTATGTTTACTATGTTAGGGACACCTGACTGTAAACTCTTTTGCTGTAGAATATGTACACTAGGTTTTATGGCAATAATAGCATTATAATGTCAAATTTCTAAATGAGCTTCATTAGCATTTTTCTGTTTATTTGAGTAGGTGTGGCCTTAATCTTTATGCGTTAACAGAATGAACATGCTATATGTTTTTTTTATAGAGTAAAAATGCTTTTAGAATGATTTTTTTTTAGACACTGCATAAATTGCTAGAAATGTTTAATGTGTGTGTGTTGCAAAAGGGTGTGGATTGTTTATAGGTGGAAATTTTTGTTAGTAATTAATACTCTCAAAATCAAAAATGTCCTTATTTTCATTTATCACTGCCATGTTTGTTTCTTTTTTTAATCAACCAATTTATTTTTCTGATGGCATTCTAAAGCCGACGCAACTGGCTAGAGCACAGACCACCCTTGCTTTGTGTCCATTTTACAGAATCGGAAAGCAACTCTCATTCGACCACACAGTGGTCCTTGGGTTTAGGCATGTGACATTCAAGTGCTACCATTTCCCCTCAATTGTTTCTAAGTTAATAGGAGGATCCCTTAAGTGCTTCACTTTTCCTGTGAAATCTCAAATGTTATTTTTATAGCAATACTTGATATGAGATATTGTAGTGGTTATATACATTCTTCAGTAATTTGTTTGTATAATAAAATGAATGGCAACACAACCTTACCCATGTTTAAAGATCGTTGGTGTCATTAAAAATACCCATACAGAATACACTCAACCCTGCTCCCTGCCTTCTTTCTCAGTCCGTGCATGCATTTTGAGAGCAAGCCTCATACAGAATTCAGTGAAGGATGACATTGCTGACTGCACCATAGCTGTTTTACTGTGTATTCTACACAGCAGGAGCGATATCTGCCGGCATCCGCTGATCATCTGATCACCTTTCCCTACACTACCCACTCGTATAAAGCACATCAAGCGGGTGAGCCAATGCCTTAAATAGGCTCTGCCTGACCCAAGTGGCTGACAAAGTCACATGGGGAAGCAGCATCCAACCGGATTGCTTCCCCAGGGACCCAAGAAACCATAGAGGAACCATGCTCCTCCTGACTTCTCCAGCTACAAGGTCACTGTGGATGAGCACCAGCTGCAGGGGAGAAAGTAGACTGCACCTGCCTACAAGCTGCTTTAACCCGCTGTATTGCTCCCTGCACCATAACAGCCCCCCAGGTGTGTGCTGTCAATGTACAATATGCAACTAATAAACAGAGGTCCCTCTGCTTAATAGTGTCACTGTGTGCATATTTGTGTGCACAAATATAGAGCACTGTGCCATGCATAGTTAATTGGGCCCAATGTCTGAATTACTAAGAAAACTAAAGTGTGTTGTACAGATCGTACTGCAAAATAAATTAATTTGCTAGCTAGTAGATGCCAGTCATCAGCAGATAGATACAGTATCTCACAAATGTGGGTACACCCCTCACATTTTTATAAATCATTTAATTATATCTTTTCATGTGACAACAACAACATTGAAGAAATTACACTTTGCTACAATGTAAAGTAGTGAGTGTACAGCTTGTATAAATTTGCTGTCCCCTCAAAATAACTCAACATACAGCCATTAATGTCTAAACCGCTGGCAACAGAAGTGAGTACACCCCTAAGTGACAATGTCTAAATTGGCCCCAAAGTGTCAATATTTTGAGTGGCCACCATTATTTTCCAGCACTGCCTTAACCCTCTAGGGCATGGAGTTGACCAGAGCTTCAAAGGTTGCCACTGGATGTTAAGAGACCTTGCGCTCCTCCACCTTCCATTTTAGGATGCCGCACAGATGCTCAATAGAGTTTAGGTCTGGAGACATGCTTAGCCAGTCTATCACCTTTACCCTCAGCTTTTTTAGCAAGGCAGTGGTAGTCTTGGAGGTGTGTTTGGGGTAGTTATCATGTTGGAATATTGCCCTGCAGCCCAGTCATCCGAAGGGAAGGGATCATGCTCTGCTTCAGTATGTCACAGTACATGTTGGCGTTCATGGTTCCTTCAATGAACTGTAGCTCTCCAGTGCCGGCAGCACTCATGCAGCCCCAGACCATGACACTGCCACCACCCTGCTTGAATGTAGGCAAGACACTCTTTTATTTGTACTCCTCACCTGGTTGCCACCACACGCTAGACACCATCTGAACCAAAAAAGTTTATCTTGGTCTCATTAGACCCTAGGACATGGTTAAGTAATCCATGTCCTTAGTCTGTTTGTCTTCAGCAAACTGTTTGCAGGCTTTCTTGTGCATCATCTTTAGAAGAGGCTTCCTTCACTTTGATCTAGTGTGCGGCATATGGTCTGAGCACTGACAGGCTGATTCCCCACCCCATCAACCTCTGCAGCAATGCTGGCAGCACTCATAGGTCTCCTTCCCAAAGACAACCTCTGGATATTACACTGAGCATGTGCACTTAACTGCTTTGATGGACCATGGCGAGGCCTGTTCTGAGTGGAACCTGTCCTGTTAAACTGCTGTAGAAAGAAGGGGGGAGTGGTGGGACTTTACATGAGGCGCACGGTGGGATTTGCCGTGCGTCTCCATCCCTAATATTTGTTGCAAAGAAAAAGAGGTTGGGACTTTACATGAGAGACATAAATGGGTCGGCAGGGAAAATGTCAGCAGCATTTAATGATACATGTAAATAAAACATACATGGCAGATCAAAAAGGATAACATCAAATAATACAATACAGATGAACACTCCCCAAATACAATGAATGATGTCCGACAAAGCTAATTTCCAATAATATAGAGTAATAAACATATGCAGGATATAACAGAACTTGAAGTTCCAAGTAATGGAGTAATTCAATATTTTACAATCATCATTGCCTCAACGCGTTTCGTGGACCCAAATCGCCACTTCGTCAGGAGTAGATGTATGTATTTTAGTAATCTATAAAAATGGGAAAATTAGGCAAATATGAGGATAATGCAAGAGATGAAAAATATAAAAAAAAAAAAATGTAAAAAATGGGGAGGAGAAAAAGGGACTTGCATAGCGGCATGCAGAATGGCATGGAGACTGGAACTGGCCCCAAATGCCTCCCACGGGAGCTGAGGGAACATAGGCAGGTAAGCCAGGTGGAACATGTCGCACACACGGCACGTGTGGGCTGAGTAGTAGAGATGACATGAGCCATAAGTATACCACCGTATACATATATTTGTAAGAGGAGTATAATGAGTATATATGTAAAAATTAAGTATATATAGTAGTACAGGTGTATACGAGTAAAAATTTATTGTGGTTGAAAAGATGAGGTGTGCAAATTTTAGAATGGGAATGTGACAGTGAGTAGTCAAGATGGGGTAAGGGTGATATGAAAGCAGGTAGTTAAAAAATGAAACTGCTGTATGGTCTTGGCCCCCATGCGGAAGCTCAGTTTCAGGGTCTTAGCAATCTTCCTATAGCCTAGGCCATCTTTATGTAGAAAAACAATTCTTTTTTTCAGATCCTCAGAGTTCATTGCCGTGAGGAGACATGTTGAACTTCCAGTGACCAGTATGAGAGAGTGAGAGCGATAACGCCAAATCTACCATACCTGCTCCCCATTCACACCTGAGACCTTGCAACACTAACCAGTCACATGACACAGAGGAGGGAAAATGGGTAATTGAGCCCAATTTGGACATTGTCACTTAGGGGTGTGCTGACTTTTGTTGCCAGAGGTTTAGACATTAATGGCTGTTTGTTGAGTTATTTTGAGGGGACAGCCAATTTACACTGTTATACAAGCTGAACACTCACTACTTTACATTGAAGCAAAGTATAATTTCTTCAGTGCTGTCAGATTAAAAGATATAATAAACTATTTACAAAAAATGTGAGGGGGTGTAGTCACTTTTGTGAGCTATTGTACTTCAGCTTTCAGGGTTGCTGTACTATGCACACAACAAGCAGGAAACTAACCATGGGCTATAGTACGCTGTCTTCAGAACTGACCTGTGCTGCTGTCCACAGCTGTTCCTGTTGCAAGTGAGTTCTTGCAAAAACAGTCTGCAGTTTTTCTCTTGGGCTGCATGCTTAGTTCTTGAGGTGAGTTAACCACTTGCCTACTGGGCACTTATACCCCCTTCCTGCCCAGGCCAATTTTCAGCTTTCAGCGCTCTCACGCTTTGAATGACAATTGCGCGGTTATGCAACACTGTACCCATATGAAATTTTTATCATTTTTTTCACACAAATAGAGCTTTCTTTTGGTGGTATTTAATCACCTCTGGCTTTTTTATTTCTTACAAAAAAAAAGACAGAAAATTAAAAAAAAAAAGATTTTCTTATTTTTCTGTGAGTATATACAACAAAATAAATAAATTTTTCTCCTTCACTGATGTGCACTGATGAGGCAGCACTGATGGGCACTGATAGGCTGCACTGATGGGCACTGATGAGGTGGCACTTATGGGCACTGATGAGGTCTTACTGATGAGGAAGTACTAATATGCCGCACTGATGAGCACTGATAGGCGGCACTGATGAGCACTGATAGGCGGCACTGATGAGCACTGATAGGTGGCACTGCTGGGCACTGAGAGCTGGCACTGCTGGGCACTGAGAGGCGGCACTGATGGGCACTGAGAGGCGGCACTGATGGATACTGATGGGTGGCACTGATGGACACTGATGGGTGGCACTGATGGATACTGACGGGTGGCACTGATAGGCAGAACCATCAGTGCCCACATTCAGCGCCCATAGTGCTGCTAGTCAGTGCCCATCAGTGCCTAGATGAGCAGGCACTGATGGGCACTGACTGGCAGAACTATGGGCACTGACTGGCAGCACTGATGGGGGGCACTGATGGAGGGCACTGTGGGCAGTTGTGGCATTTTTTCCCCCTCTTCTGTAATCAGGGCACTGGTGATCAGTGCCCTGATTACATTCCTTTGTGTCCCCTTACCGGTGATCTGCTCTCCTCTTCCTCACACTGCAGTCTCCGTGTGAGGACTGAGGAAGAGAGCTGGCGATGAGAGATGATCTCATATGTTTACATATGAGATCATCTCTCATTGCACGGCACGATCACGTGGTAAATGGCCACTGTGATTGGCCATTCACCACGATCTGTGATTGGCTGTGTCCAAGGGACACGGCCGACACAGATTTTCCCCGATGCGCGCTCCCGGGAGCGTGCAGGGAGCCTGTTACTGGGAGGCCATTTAAAGACGGCCTCCCGGAAATTAGAGCCCGCGCTGTAGCCGTCGTTCGGCTATAACGCGGGCCGGAAGTAGTTAAGATTGTACACTGAGAGGCGCATGCATCATGCAAGGAGGAAAGTTTATGTCTTCTGCAATAAAAAATCTTCCTACTTGCAGGTTCCTCAATTTGTGGCAAATGTTCACTTTAAACTAGCTCACTGCAATTAAACTATATTCATAGTCTCCTGTTTCTGTGACCTCAGTTACCCATGTTCTGCCTTTGCCTGTTTTTCAATGATCTGTATTATCTGCATGTCCTGACCTCTGACTTGTTTGATCTTGATCTTACCTTCTAGTTTCTGCCACCTGTTAGTTGTTGCCAGTTTGGGTGTATCCAAGGACCACAATCTGGGAGCCAAACCCAGGGTGCAGCAAAACCCATCACTCCTTGTTGGGGTTTTCTGGTGACCACCAGGCAGCTTCTTGGATTCTGTGCCTCAGATGTGTTTAGCGCTTTTATTTGCCTAGTGAAGCATAGGATCCACTACTACAGTGACCCTGTGCATCTACTAACTTTGTCCCGATAAATTCTAGTTTTAGCCCTCAATATTGACCTCACCTGCAGTCGCTAACAGCTTTAATGGATGTGGGTGACTGCCTGACGAAGGAGCACGGATGCTCCGAATGCGTGCAACCCCTATCTTCTTCCCACCAGGAAGTGACGTTGGCCAGACCAGAAGCAGGTAGCCGGAGCCCTGCTGCGAACGCTCCACCGCTGCTGCTGAATCCTACGGACAGGCTGCCGAACAACAGTCTCCCCACCCCACCGACACTAAACCACCGTTCTCTACGGCACTTCCCCAGGAGAAGAAGATGGATGAGCCCCATGCACCCATCGTACCTGTCTAACCTTACCTCAGAGTAAGTTGCTACATTAATTATTGCTAAATAAATTTATGCTACACTAAGCTGGCGCCGCTCTTTCCTGCTTGCTAACAGCTTTAAAACTGACTCACCCAATGCCCGTTGGTTGTGTTTGTTAAACAATAACAGTGTAAATGCCATGTGTAACTTAATGAGAAGAACTAAGACACAAGAAGAAGCACTCACAGCATAGTAATACATACTAAATTTAGGGTAAAAATGATAATGATGATAACTTTATTGAGCTAAGAAGGAGCAGCCTTAATGCAGCATGTATATGACAGTGACTAATGGAGAATTGAGCAACACTCAGAGGAAGTGTCCAAATCCACAACATTTAGAAAATAGTGATAATTGTGCTCCTGTAATACATTTATAGAGAAGTTGTGTCCTGATTGGCTGTGAAAGGTTAGGAATAAGAAATTGAATTGCTATTTTTTAAATGTTACTACATAAATTACAGTATAGTTTTTATTTTTTTATCTTGCATATTTTGAGTTTATATAGCAGTTTTTACAACTTTTTTTTAGCCTTTTACTTATTTTGCTTTCCCTTTTTTATTAAATGTGGGGATTTGTTGATTAGCCATTACAGGGGCTCTTACTAGCTCAGTGCAACTTACAGTCCACAACTGAAATATTACCTAGGCAGGGGTTGCACTGAGTCAGCCTACTTGCATTGTAGGAAGGGGGAGTAAAGCACAACTACCATGGGGAATAAGGTAAGCATAGACTGAATGGGCTCCAATGGGTGTGCGTTTGTTGGAGGGGTCTACTTGTCCTGCACACAGGGGTACCTGTCTTGTGCACATGCTCACTAATGCCCTAGACCAGACCAGGCTGCACCCATGTGAAAGTCAACATTATAGCGGACCCCTGGATTAGAAGTGAGCTGTACACCTCATGCAGCTGTGAAGCAACATACAGATACCTTCTGTGTAACACTCCATCCCATTTCGCTGCATGTCTAAAAGGCTCAGATGCCTATCAAATTTAAATATTCCACAGTACCCTTCCGGCCTGGGAAAATAAGGCACTTCTATTAATCTACTATCTCCACCAGTCCACAAAAATCTCCCTTTTCCTCCTACAATTACAGTAAATACACATTGCCCAAATAAATTTTAAGTGCCCATAGTGAAATGTAAAGAAAAAAATTAAAAACCACAAAAAAAAATCTCTTAACCACTTAAGCCCCGGAAGATTTTACCCCCTTCCTGACCAGGGCCTATTTTGCGAATCGGCACTGCGTGCCTTTAACAGACAATTGCGCGGTCGTGCGGCGCTGTACCTAAACGAATTTGGCGTCCTTTTTTTCCCACAAACAGAGCTTTCTTTTGGTGGTATTTGATCACCTGTGCGATTTTTTGATCATGCGCTATAAACAAAAAAAGAGCGTAAATTTTGCAAAAATAACAATATTTTTCACATTTTTTTATATGAAATTCCCAAAGAAAAAAAATGTAAAAATTAACATTTTTTAACATTTTAGGCCAATTTTTTTTTACCATATGTTTCTTAAAAAAAATCGCAAAAAGCGTATTTTGATTGGTTTGCGCAAAAGTTATTGCGTTTACTAACAAAGGGAAAGATTTATGTCATTTTTGTTTTTTGTTTTTTTAACACGTAATGGCGGCGATCTGCGATTTTTTTGCGGGACTGCGACATTGGGGCAGACAGATCGGACCCTTGACTGACATTTTTTAAACTTTTGGGGTTACCAGTGACATTACTACAGTAATCAGTGCTATATATGTGCACTGTTACTGTAAAAATGACACTGGCAGTGAAGGAGTTAACTGTATTGGAGAGGAAGGGGTTAAGTGTGTCCTAGGGGCGTGCTTCTAACTGTGATTGGCTGTGGCTTGATGTGTAAGGACAGTGATCAACGGTCCTACATAGTAGAACCGTTTGATTATCATTCTTACACAGGGAGAACTGACAGGCGGCTTTGTTTACACTAGCCGCCTGCCTTTCTCCCGCTGTCACAGACGATCGCGAGTGCCCGCGGACATCGGGTCCGCCGGGCACACGCGCGGGGGGGGGGGTCCGTGACCGAGCGGGAGCGGTAGCGCGCCTCCGGCGGCACGCGCGCTCCCAAAACTCCTACAGGCTAGCGACATAGCCCTACATCGCTCTGCCTGTGAGGGGCTGACTGCCGACGTAAATAGTCGTGCGGCAGTCGGCAAGTGGTTAATCCAACATGTTTCGCCTAAAAGCAAGGCTTCATCAGTGGTGTACAGTGCATAAAGTGTGTTTAAAAAAAAAAGCACATGACAATTTGTGTGGACTGGTGGAGATAGTGGATCGATAGTAGTACATTATTTTCCCAGGCTGGAAGGGTACTGGGGAATATTTGATCTTGATGGGCATCTGAGCCATTTAGTAACTGCAGCAACCCTTATTATAAATCCATGCCTTGTAGTTGTGTTATGTGGCCAGGATACTGACCCTACCCTATACACATCTCCACTCAGACAGAAAGATTGACCAATAGGAGCTAAAGACATATTTTCTGTCTGGTTGTTATCTCGCTATAATGAGGGCAGTTGTATATTTGTTACAATATTTTGTATTTTTGCACTAATTCTGCATTGCCATATAAGGTTATACACCTGGCATTCTTTTGACTTCCTTTCAGTTTCTACATTATAGATTTTTAGACAGTTATAAATAAAAGTGAAGTTTTAGGTCATAGTGGGTTTGGTACATGGGTACAGCGCCCCCCTGCTGATGTTTTTCTATTATTATTTCCCACGTAAAAACCTATCTTACAGTATAAGTATACATCATGTAGTCTTTTGTTTTGAATTTTTACCTTTCAGAATGTAGCATTTAGGCCTCATGCACACTGCTGTCTTGTAAACATTGTTTTTTTTTCTGACAGGAGAAAATCAGCGTTGTAAACTCATCTAAGTAGCATTTTTTTGTAATGAGTTTAGGTGATTTTAGGAGAGTTTAACAGAGTTTGGAGTTTGGAAGTTTATTTCATTGGTCAGAATTGTAATTTATTCTGGCCATTGAAAAAAAAAATGCTAAAGTGCTAAATGTGCTTAGAGTTTATGCACCTTTATGAGCGTTCAGCAGTTTTTTTGTGGTCAGACTTCAGAATGGTACCACTCTTCGCTGTCTGGCTGCAATTATACTCCCACCAGTTCATTGTAACCTGTAGCAACTACACACTTTCTCCAACACCTTTGCTGAGTTAACCCTTTGTGATGGCCTTCCTTTATTTCCTCTGTACCCTGTATGTGTTTACAGGTCCTGTTCTTTAATATGCCATTTACCTCCATGCACCCCTTTACAATAGCTTCAGACCAGGCTTTTAAACATTTAACAATTTTACTTATGCAACAATATACTCCAAAGTGCATACAATATTTCTCTAACTATCTAGTCCCAGGTAGTCCTCATGAGGTAGGTTCCTGTGCGGGGAGCTAGCAGGTTGCTTGTGATTATATCTTCACTGGTTGACTTCTTGCTTCTTTCCCATGCAGGCCCTTTTCCCACCTCTGAGCCTAGCCACCCCCCTATTTTAATGCAGCACAGGGTGGAGGGCAGAACCCAGAAAAGCTTTGGAAAAATGCAGAACATTAACCCTTCCCCAACTGGGCAGTGCAAGAACTACATCTAACAGTAGCGCCACTAGTAGGCATGGGAGAGACATCATTTATTTTGGGGAAGCATTGGGTCCTAATGCCTCTCCATAGTGCCAGTTCTGCCCAAATCCCAACAATACCAAAATAATTTGGAAATGTTTGTGGTTTGTCTGTGTACAAATTACTTGTATAGTATTCATTAAAATTAATAGTACTCTCTTTCCTAAAAGAGTTATGTGAAACTACTGCAGGCCAAACAGACTTTAAGATACTTGTATACTGGGGCTATTGTATAAATCTTTATATAGAACAAAATGTTACTCACATAAACCAATTTGCTTCAAACTCTCATTTTTCAGTTGTCATTTTAAAGTAAACGAATGAATCTGATAAGTTGCTAAGAGTTGTCTGAAACAGTTCTTATTATTAACAGTTTTGTATTTCATGATCACACTTCACAGAAAAAGTTTTTTTTTTATATACTTCAAGCATATGTCTCAGATACAGTATCAGTAATATGTATTAGATCAGTAATTCTACATAGAAGATAGAAGCATAATCTACTATACTGCTCAAAAAAATTAAAGGAATATTTTGAAAACACATCAGATCTCAATGGGGAAAATAGTATGCTGGATATCTATACTCATACAGACTGGGTAATGTGTTAGAAACGAAAGGATGCCACATCATTTGATGGAAATGAAAATAATCATCCTACAGAGGGCTGAATTTAAAGACACCCGAAAATCAAAGTGAAAAAATGATACAGCAGGCTAGTCCATTTTGCTGAAATTTCATTGCAGCAACTCAAAATGGTACTCAGTAGTTTGTATGGCATTCATGCTCTTGTATGCAGGCCTGACAATGTTGGGGCATGCTCCTAATGAGACGACAGGTGGTGTCCTGGGGTATTTCCTCCCAGATCTGGACAAGAGCATCACTGATTTCCTGAACAGACTGAGGTGCAACCTGGCCTCATTGAATGGACTGAAACATAATGTCCCAGAGGTGTTTCATTGGATTTAGGTCAAGCGAGCATGGAGGCTATTCAATGGTATAAATTCCTCCATCTTCCAGGAACTAGCTTCATACTCTCACCACATGAGGCCAGGCATTGTCATGCACCAGTAGGAACCCAACATAGGGTCTGACAATGGGTCCAAGGATTAATACCCAATACCTAATAGCATTCATGGTGCCATTGTCTAGCCTGTAGAGGTATGTGCATCCCTCCATGGATATGTCTCCTCAGACCATCACTGACCCACCACCAAACAGGTAATGCTGAATGGTGTTACAGGCAGCATAACATTCTCCACAGCTTCTATAGACCCTTTCACATCTGTCACATGTGCTCAGTGTGAACTTGCACTCATCTGTTAAAAGCACAGGGCTCCAGTGGCAAATGAACTGGTGGCACTGGTGTTCAATGGTAAATGCCAATCGAGCTTCATGGTGACGAGCAGTGAGCACAGGGCCCACTAGAGGTTGTTGAGTCCTCAGGTCACCCTCATGAAGTTTGTTTCTGATTGTTTGGTCAGAGACATTCACATCTGTGGCCTGCATAAAGGAGCAGATACCGGTCCTGCTGATGGGTTAAGGACCTTCTATTGCCATGTTTAGCTTTCCTAGAGTAACTGCCTGTCTCCTGGAATCTCCTCCATGCTCTGCTGACAGACAGAGCCAATCTTCTGGCAATGGCACGTATTGATGTGCCATCCTGGAGGAGTTGGACTGCCTGTGCAACCTCTATAGGGTCCAGGTATCGCCTCATGCTTCCAGTAGTGACACTAACCCTAGCCAAAAACTAGTTAAAACAGTCAGAAAAGATGATTAGGGAAAAAAATGTCAGTGGCCCCAATTTGTAAAACCATTCCTGTTTTTGGACATTGTCTCATTGTTGCTCATCTAGTGCACCTGTTGATAATTTTATTAACACCAAAGCTGCTGAAACTGCTTAATGACCCCCTCTTAACTGACCAGATCGATATCCCAGGAATTTACTTGAATTGATGCTATACTCTGATTAAAAAGTGTTCATTTCATTTTTTTGAGCAGTGTATATACTGTATATAATATGGACATAATGTGAAGGCTTAGAGCCAAATGACGGCAGAATCCTTATCGAGAAGAGTTTGACAACACACTGGCACAAGGACATTAGCACAAAACCTTGAGCATAGATTCATTTCCATAGAAACCAGACCTGATGTTTGCGCATTATACATGACAAGTGAAATCTAACGAATCTGTTTGGAAAATTTGCAAAAGGGAATAGCTTAGTTTTCTTTCTACCTACAACTAACATCATCGAATAAAGATCACATAGTAAAATATGTTTAAAAAACGGAGTCTTGGATTTTTTGGCTAAAAAGACAAAATATGTAATTTAGAATAAAATACATTTAAATAATACGCCCATATATGTTTTAAATTAAAGAAAAATGCCTAAATATAAATGTTTGACACTTTTGACACTTTTAGTCATTTTTATCTTAGTTGTTTTAGTGGATTCACTCTTCCTGTCCTTAAAATAAACAGCAAGGTAATTTGAAATGCACTTCCAAGTTATATAAATAGCCTGAGGACGTGACTGACTAAGGTCATTGCTGGTAATTTAGCACTCTTTTTTGCATTCGGTGCACTCTTCTTGTTCTAACACACACATCCTGAATCAGAACAAAAGCAGTGAACAAACAAGCACCCAGCTTCCCATACCATTCATCTGCTGTTTTTATAACTGCCATCCTAGATGGCAGACAAACAACAGACACCTGCTAGTAGAATTATAAATGGCAATAGACAGAGATTGTATTTTTAAGGGAAATCTGTGCTGTGAGAAATGCGTAGGCTCCCAATGCGGAACTCAGATGTTATGCTGAATCAATAGTACACGCTAAATCGATATTTACCTGTAAATATTAGTGTGTTATATGTTGAGGGCTGCATGGGAGTCTCAAAATCACTGGCGTAGTCTATGCAACATACAGGAACTACTTTCCTGTTAAGCTGGTGCTAGAGAGTCTTCCCTTCTGAAGATAGTGAGTCGCTTGCTCATCACCTCCACCATTCAGTAAAGCTGTTGTATTCTTTTCAATAAGTACAAGATGTTCTTTGTCAGAAAATAAGGAGGGGTTATTGACATCATGATCTTCTCTTGTCCAGTAAGTGAATACCCTATATTCACTTAAAATAATAAAATATTTTTTCTGAATGGAGGAGGTGCCCAGCAAGCAACCCCTGAAGAGAAATCACTCATGCAAGTGTTTCCTGTATGCACACACTTGTATAAAGTACTCAAAACCCATACTTGAGTAAAAGTACAAGTGCTCGATCAAAAAGTGACTTGAGTAGAAGTGGAAGTGCTCTATCAAAAAGTGACTTGAGTAGAAGTACTAAGGTATTCAACATTTTTTGTACTTAAGTATTGCAAGTAGTTTTTTTTTTACATTTTGCTACTCAAGTACTGAAAGTAAAAGTACCAGTAGTTTTGGGGAAAAAAATTTGCTACTCAAGTACTGAAAGTAAAAGTACAAGTACTGCGTTATGTAGTTATTAAAGAAAGAAGTCAAAAGTTTGAACATCATATTGTTTTTTATTATTTCAAATGATTAACCTAAAGGACAATCACAATTCCTTTGGCTGTAACTTTTTGTAAACAAAAACAGATAAAGTATGTCCCTCCCTTCCCCCTTTAAAGCATCCCTCCTTCTCTTCCCTGCATGTTTTTTTTTCCCCACAGCTTATTGGTGCGCAAAATCATATATAAACCAATGTGATATACAACAATATATTCCAATAATGAAATAAAGGAAGAGTGTATGAAATCAAAGTCAATAAAAAGTCCATATATATAATGCCATAATGCCATAATACCATATATATGTGACAAAACAAGATGAATATATTTTCAAAGGTGCAGGAATCAAACAGGTGCTATTCCAAATAATAGGTGCAGAATCCCACCACCTTGTGGATTTCCCCCTTACCCGGCGGATGAACATAAGTGCAAAATAATATCCAAATAGACTCTTCCAGTGAAACAAAACTGCAAAACCTGTGCTCTCAACTTCCAGTGAAAAAAGCAAAATCAGCCTTTTACCAGAAAAAAGGTCTATGTACGCTTGTGACTCTCCTTGGTTGGGGGAGGTTCTCTTTCCCCTTAACAGCAGATATGTAGACCATTTTATTTATACATACAGTAGCATTTATTTTCGTATGCGCTGATTTACACATTATACACATTTTTTTGAGCTTCATGAAACCTGCCATCTACTGTTCTGGCAGTGGTAATTTTTATAATTGTAACGAGTAACTATGCAGCACAAAAAAAAATATTGGAGTAGAAGTATTGAAATCATCGAAAAAATGTAGTGAAGTAAAAGTGGAAGTAGGAGAAAAAAATTCTACTCCAGGAAAGTACAGATACCGCCTTTCGGTACTTAAGTACAGTAGTGAAGTAGTTCTACTTAGTTACTATACATCTCTGTGTATGCAGTACAAACTACTACAGTAATTTTGAAACTCTTCTGGAGCCCTTCAAATGTGAAATATTGATAATTGCAGGTAGCCAAGCTGGCTTAATGTGCATTTTAAACATAGATCTTTCCTGGAGTGCTATAGTAAAAAGTAGAGTGCTTCCTTTAGTAGTTTCTTTAAAAATACCTCAATTTACAAAACTAACATGCTAGAATAAGTGTAAGAGAAGGTGAGAGTCACACTCCATCTTAAATCTTCATATTGTTTTTTTTTCCATTAAACCCGAAGTGAATGCATACATTTTGTCTCCATCCAACATTCCACACTTCCCAGATGGTTTTAGCCCTAAGTGCTTGCTAACAGCGATAACAGTAACAACAGGTTGGGTACCTAATCTAATCGCTGTGAGCAAGCCCTTAGAGGTGAAATACACCTGGGAAGTATGATATGTTGGTATCTTGGGTGAAGACAGAATGTATGCATTCACTTTGGTTTTCATGGAAAAAACAACATGAAGAATTTAGGATGGAGTGCAACTCTTACCTTTTTTTAAAATTTTATGG
Organism: Pelophylax lessonae; assembly: GCF_965119305.1. NCBI lineage: Eukaryota > Metazoa > Chordata > Amphibia > Anura > Ranidae > Pelophylax > Pelophylax lessonae. The sequence continues at coordinate 415,120,215 of NC_138770.1, forward strand.
CTGGGCTATAGGAGCTAGCTTTCTAACTGCTCTTGAACAATGAGGAGGTTTGGAGCTGTGTTGGTGATTTGGGTATGTGTCTACTATGCTAGGATAAGTGCCAGGTATTTTTGGTTGGGTCCAATTAGTTTTAATGAATTTTAATTTTTGTATAGTTGTCCTCATGAGGCAGTATCCAGGTATCATTTTAGTCTATCTCAGGCACACATATGGTAACTGGTAGTCCTTTTAGCGTGGAGTCCCCCAAGATCCCCACTATGGACACCAAAGCAGAACATAGTGACAACACTCTTTAAGAAATTCTAGGGATACACCAGTCTGGCCTAGCCAGAGAATTCTAAGCCCGTTTTGCCTCTTCCATAGTATTGACCAAACTGAGAATCCCTTATGGTATAATAGCAAGAATAACAGTCTACATCAAGCTCTTTCAATGCAGCAAACAGTCTTTACTGACAAAGTTCATATGTACAAACAGCCATATGAGGTATTTGGCAGTACCACACAAACAAATAGCAAACATTCTTAGTAGCACATAGAGGGAGATGTCTGGAGGAGAAAGACTTGTAAAGTCCTGGCAGTGGGTTTTGAAAAGTCCTGCTATTCCTCCAAAGAAGGGATGCAACTAGCCTCCCCTGTAGAAGAATTTCATAAGTTCTCCCCAAAGAAGGAGCACATGTTTAATGGCATCCTGGTTACCTCTGTCAAGAATCAGTAGCAGGGATGACCAAATCTGTGTAGTTACATTTAGGAGACTGAGATCAGGCTGTGTATGCTTTAGGTGGGATTTATAACTCATCCAGCAAACAGAAAACATAACAAACATAAAGATATAAGTGAACCATACCCCAATGACAAAAAAATCGAACTAGCAACCTAAGAGAGTAACAGACATGCTAACTAACAAAGTGACTATATTTAATATATACACAACATGGGGAACACAGCTCAACTCAGTAAACAGGAGATGCAGGGAACAGATGAGAAGGGGGAACCAAAACTGGGAATCAGGAACAAGAGGAGCAGAAACGAGTCAGTAGGGCACAGGATGCAGGGTAGGAGTAAGATCAGAGTCAGGATCATAATAAATGGCATGCAGTCTCTGGCAGCAGAACAAAACACTGGAGTGAGAGGCACTGGTAGGAGAGGATCTAAATACCCTCCCAGCAGCCAGCCTCAGGTGAAAACTGATTACTGGGATCTGCTGGCTGCTGGTAGACACCCGCTGGTGGACACCAGAACTACAGACTTCCGCTCTGGGAAGCACCCCACCCCCAGCAGGTGATCCAGGTCCTGAAAACATCATTCCTATCCGGCATGTTCTAGATAAAAAAAAAAGGGGGGGATGCATCTCAGTCAACGAAAATTTTCCTGCCACCAACTATATATATCCCTGCATCAACATTCTAAACTGGCAGGGCATGAGATATCTACTGCATTCCTCCTCACCGTCACATAGCTAAAATACACATGCCTAATCCTTGTGTTAAACATTTGTGAATTGAGCCTTCTGTCACTATAAGCTTTAGGCATATAGTGTAGACACCAAGGGGTACCTATAGAAACACCCCACACACTCACACAGACACTTCACTAGCCTGTTTTTAAAGGTAAAGCTCTGACACATCTGAGTAGTTTTAGGCGTGCCACTATCCCAGAAATTGCTTTTGCTCCATCATTATGATGGGCAGTGTTAATAGCTACTAGAAATGCACAGAAGGTAGGAAGAGATGAGAAAGCTTCAACACTATTAGGATGTGCCAAAGGTTTGTCTGTAAAAATAGGCACCCGCGTTGAATCCCCAGTGGTAAAATATCTATGTCGTAGTGCTAGTGTTATTTCTGGAGGTTTGGCTGTTCTATTGGAGACTCCAGCAACCCGTTATGTCGGTTACAGTCCTGGTGTTTTGATCTTGGAGATTTACCTTTTCTCTTGTAGAATCTAGAGGTGAGATATCACTGTCACAATCCTAGTACTGTTCCTGGAGTTTTTAGTGTTCTGTTAGAGACTTCCGAAAAGAGATACCTCTATCATTGTCCTATTGATGTTCCTGGAGTTTTGGATGTTTTTTTGCTTATCCTCCTAGTCCTGATTCTCTCTCTGGAGTGTTAGGTATTTTCTTGGGGGACTCTAGTCTTTAGGTGTAGCACAGACCCCAGACCGGGCTGGCTGTTTTGTCCCAGATTTTTTTCCCTGTAAAGCACATGGCAGCCAGGCACACAGCAATTCTCAGTCTCTCAACTCAAGAAACAAGCAATGCATGTATTTTGTAGTTTAATGCTGATTTAACTGGGGTAGGGTGCGGGGTGAACTTTGGGATACTCCAAGATTAGCAGAAAAGATAACAGAGGACACATCTAACTGTTCTGTCTCTTCAGGGTACAGCTACTATCTTGAAGTTAGTAGTTAGTGGACTAAAGCTCAATGGACTCCATTGCGAAATTAAAACCTGAGCCAGTAAACTTGAAAAAGCTTTCCCTAAAGACAAAAGACATTCTCTGCAAACTTTTCAGGCTTGTACTCACTGTGCCCTGGGCACTTTAATGCTTTCCTGTAGTACCAGACATCTCCTGTACTGTATGCCTCCAGCTCAGATCCTCTGTGAACTTTTTGCAACTGGTCCCAGGAGCTTTGGATGTGGGTCCCCTAGTTCTAACTGGAGTTTGGACCTAGATGGCCTCTTCTAAACTTCTTATAATACTTAGACAAATAGTGTTGCACAATTAACTAAATAAATAGAGAAATAATATACTGCCAAACAATGAAGAAGATCAATGAAATAAATATAACATATATAAAGTGAAAACATGCAAAAATTCATATAAATACAAAGGTGCAAAATAATGGAGTGCAAATGCTGAAAAAGTTCCAATAATAAATCAATCAAATACAAATATATAAAAGTGCAAAATAGTAATATGTATAAAAATGCAAAGAGAGTCCAGTGATAAATAATTCCTGTGAATAGTAGTGCTGAAATAGCAGTCCTATGACAGTGAGCTGGCCAACTGAAAGTGGCTAGTGCTTCCCATAGGATATCCCCCTGAGGAAGTCATGTGGTCCCTTGTGTCGTCACGCGTAGGGGAGGGGCAAGGACAGACAGAACGCTTCGCCAGTATTCGGTGACACTGTCGGCTGCTGTTATACACTAGCAGGCAGACGCGCACGGCGTCTCTCACTATACCACCACGATTTCATCTCTGTTCCATTTGGACTGTTTGCTGTTATGGCCTGTTGAAGGTGCATGTATGCACCTACACATGTGACTGTGATTGTTTACTTTTTCATTTAATAAAAGTTCTTAAGGATTTCATGCACTATTGTGAGCTTTCTATTCATATATGATGCTGCATTGAGGGACGAGTTTTACCAGCCAAAGTTGTCTCGGATGAGAGGAGTCATTGGGATCCGGATGGATATATATTAAGTTCTCCTGTATATACGCTCTATCGTATATACTCTAAGGTGAGCACCCATTCACAAGGGGGTGCACGGTTGTTGGTTTACTGTGACACTCTGGTCACTCACCTATGGGAAGCAACCAGCAGAAACCAGAGCAGCCAAAAGCAATCAACTTAGTTCCCTTGGCCTATCCCATTTTGAGATATAAAGAAAAAAAGGAAAAGAGCGCACGACCGCCCTAGCATAACACCGTTTATTGCAGATGAAAATAAAAGCTGTAGATGATACACTTGCATATGGAAGATGAATGTTAAAAACATCTCCTGTGAATGACCGCACTCCCGCTCACCTTCCGTTCACTCTCAATCTCCTGCGAACCAAGAATCCTGGAGATGATGACATCCGACTCAGGGTCAGCAGCTCGGAGGGCACCTGCGCCCGGACCAGCCTGCACTGTGCATGCGCCAGATGATGGGAAGGCTATCGGAGACCACAGGCAGGCGGACTTCAGAGAGGGAAACCTCCCGACATTACATCACACTTCTTGAAATCTATGACTACGCGTTTCGGAGGCCCCCAATGGTGCCTTTTCACCTTTATATGCAGCAGCCCATCCCCTCACTCAGGTTTTTAAGGGGGACAGACTTGACAATACCACTAGTGGGAGAAACCAGCAGGAGCTAGAATTAAGCAAACATATACACATAATTCAAGATGGAAGATAATTTACCCATAACCCATTTTGAGATATCACTGTCAAAGTCCCATTGCTCTTCTTGGAGTTTTGGGTCTTCTCTTGCAGACTCCAGTGGTGAGATATGGTGAGATATCCCTATCATAGTTCTAGTGATGTTGCTGAAATTTTGGCTTTTTTCATTCAATTATGTACATTGCTCTGTCACATTTGCATACCACAAAATGTTTTAAAATTCCATCAGGGAAAGTAGGATTTGTTTTGTCTTGGCAGAACTGGGAACCAAAGTGCAGAGATTTTGCCACTAGAGTTCCTCAGAGATATAAGAAACTAATAGGCAATTTTACACTGGATCATCTACTATCTACCTGTAGAAACAGTTTATTTAGTAACTGCTTTATTATATGACCAATTCATATTCAACCTTTGTATGCTTTGGGGGGGGGGGGGGGGCTAGTTATTTAAGGAGGAGCTGTCAAAGAAAGGGGGGTTAATTTCTCTCTACTGATATAACTTAACATAGAATTGCTCCACCATATTGATGGCACCATTCTCCTAGGGAACTTATCTGAGCAATTTGGGACAACCGTTTGACCACAGGGTACTTCTCTGACCAATTTTGGACCTTCTTAGTAAGCAGAATTGAAAATAAATCATGAAGTTTTCTTCTCCTTGCCAACAGAGTTGAAGGAACCATGACATAACCCATTTATCCCTAGCAAATTGTGGTTTGTTGTCTTCCATTTCAGAATCATTTCATGGATGATCCAAAATTCTAGATGTTAGAAAACACCAGAAGAAAATTCAAATATGTACAGCCCACAATAGGAATTCACAGAAGGTGATGGGTTTTTACAAACAGGCTTTTCTCTAACACAAAGCTCAATCTAAAAATCATGTCCTGACTGTTTAAAAAATGTATTAGTAAATTTTAAACTTTTGTAGCAGTTGACACTTTTGTTCTGTGGAATAAGTGCTTAGAAATGACTGTGGGATTACATAGAAATGCTGTTACCTCTTGTCCTGTTATTTTGCAACTGCTAGATAAAAACAGATATGTATAATTGCACGTCTTTTTCAGTAAAAACACTGCACGTGAGTGTACTATCTTAAAGTATTTCAGGAAATATTACTCTTGATTAGCTGCCTTGCATGAAATAAATTTGAAAAAGGTCACGTCACATGCCACGTAATGATGACTATAACTCTGCCATGATTCATTCCCTATCTGACAATGACCTGCCTTGAAATGAGCTGATTTAACAATTCTCGGACCTTCCCGGTAGGAAGCAAGCACGTACGAACAAAGGCTGACTTACTACCAGTTTACGAAACAGTAGGAGAAAAGTTTATTGTCCATCACTAAGGATAAACAGTTGTGTTTCCAAGTCAGTAAATGTTTGCAAAATGCTGTAGTAAAAATGTCTTATTGTTTTACTCATGCTCATTACTAAACACTGTATTTAAATTCTCATTACCAATAACTGTATTTAATTGTATTATGTTAATTGTATTAATATTGTATTAAAACTGCCGAAGCTATTGTTACGGTTACCGTTATGTTAAAAGTTTCAGAATCTTATGTTACCCTACAGACTGCCATGGAAGTTTGTTACCAGAGACTGCCATGTGTAAAAATATGAAGGGGTAGATATGAGGTGCTGAATTCAGATCTTTTGTCCATCATTCAGGGAGCATTAGCTGGGTTTGAAGGCTGAACCTCAGTAGCTCTGCCAAAAAGACTGCCACTGAAGACTGTTATGCCATCAGAGTAGTGGCATACTTAGCATATCCAAAGCAATAAAGCAGCTTTCGCAGTGCATTGTGCCAAATTGTGCAGTGGGAGGAGATTAAAGGGGCATGGTTTAATAAAACCTATGTCTACTTCCCCTATACACAACACATACACAGGGTGACAGAGCTTGGTTCTGCAAGCAAGAGTGTGCTGGAGCAAGAAGAGGAGTTGTATATAGTACTATATAGAGGGGTGATCGAAAGTTTGGGCACCCCAGGTAAAAATATGTATTAATGTGCATAAAGAAGCCAAGGAAAGATGGAAAAATCTCCAAAAGGCATCAAATTACAGATTAGACATTCTTATAATATGTCAACAAAAGTTAGATTTTATTTCCATCATTTACACTTTCAAAATAACAGAAAACCAAAAAATTGCGTATGCAAAAGTTTGGGCACCCTGCAGAGTTAATATCTTGTACTGCCCCCTTTGGCAAGTATCACATCTTGTAAACACTTTTTGTAGCCAGCCAAGAGTCTTTCAATTCTTGTTTGAGGCATCTTTGCCCATTCTTCCTTACAAAAGTCTTCCAGTTCTTTGAGATTTCTGGGCTGTCTGTCACGCACTGCTCTTTTAAGGTCTATCCATAGATTTTCAATAATGTTGAGGTCAGGAGATTGTGAAGGCCATGGCAAAACCTTCAGTTTACGCATCTTGATGTATTCCCCCGTGGATTTCGAGGTGTGTTTAGGATCATTATCCATTTGTAGAAGTCATCCTCTCTTTAAGTTCAGCTTTTTCACAGATGGTATCAAGTTTGCATCCAAAATTTGCTGAAATATTATTGAATCCATTTTTCCTTCTACTCATGAGATGTTGCCTGTGCCACTGGCTGCAATACAACCTCAAAGCATGATTGATCCACCCCCATGCTTCACAGTTGGACAGAGGTTCTTTTCATTAAATTATGTGCCCCTTCTTCTCCAAACGTACCTTTGCTCATTCTGGCCAAAAAGTTCAATTTTAACCTCATCGGTCCACAGAACTTGTTTCCAAAATGCATCAGGCTTGTCTATATGTTCATTTGCAAAGTTCAAATGCTGATTTTTGTGGTGAGGACGTAGAAGAGGTATTCTTCTGATTACTCTTCCATGAAGACCATATTTGTACAAGTATCTAGTTATAGTGGAATAGTGTACCATGACTCCAGTGTCTTCCAGATCTTTCTGGAGGGATTGTGCACTCAAACGTGGGTTTTGAATTGTTTTTCTCACAATCCTGCGAGCTGTTCAGTCTGATATTTTTCTTGGTCTTCCAGATCTTGCTTTAACTTCCACTGTTCCTGATGACTGCCATTTCTTAATTACATTCCAAACAGAGGATATTGACATCTGAAAACGCTTTTCCTTCTCCAGCTTTGTGAGCGTCAACTATTTTCAGTTTCAGTTTTCTAGACAACTGCTTAGAAGATCCCATGGTGCTGATTGTTGGGGCAAGGTCAGATGAGATTTAAAACCTTTGAGATTGACATCACCTGGTCTTACCAGACGATGATTGAGAACAATCCATGACACTGTCAGGTCTCAGCCTCGCAAAGGGTCAGTGCATGCTATAAATTCTGCAGGGTGCCCAAACTTTTGCAGATGCCATTTTTTTGTTTTCTGAAATTTTGAAAGTGTCAATGATGGAAATAAAATCTAACTTTTGTTGACATATTATAAGAATGTCTAATCTGTAATTTGATGCCTTTTGGAGATTTTTCCATCTTTCCTTGGCTTCTTTATGCCCATTAATACAAATTTTTACCTGGGGTGCCCAAACTTTCGATCACCACTCTATATAGTACTTTATACAACTCCTCTTCTTGCTCCAGCACACTCTTGCTTGCAGAACCCAGCTCTGTCACCCTGTTGCAATTTGGTAGCAAAGGCCCATTACCGGCAAGGACTCTCAGCCCCTATACTTGAAAATTGGAAGGACGACACAGCACTTCCTCTCTGTGGTCACTGATCCAAGCACTAGGCACTGCCAACCCACCTGGCTGCAGTTGCCCCTTTCACTAGCCCTCCAGGTTAACTTCTCCCCACAGTGCTTCAGACTGACACTCTCTCCACAGTCCTGCAGATTGACATTAACTAGCCCACCCGACTGACTCTCAGTAGATCTTCTGGATGTGCTGACCTGCTCGTGCTGTCCGCTCACTTGTGCATCTGCCACCCGACTGCCCCTGCTGGCATGACTCATTTCTATTTATGAGGTGGTCTGCCCTCTGCCAGCCCATTTGCTGGTGATTGGCTGGGGCACTCATATTTATTACAAACAGCCCCTCCTAACCTCCACCCACTACATCTGGAAGCTTAATAAAGAAGCAAAAAATTGGGGGAGCAAATCCTGAACATGTATATCTAAAGCCGGTGCAGCTATGGACCAAGCAACATGTATATTAAAAAAGAATAGCGCACACATGCAAAAGAAATGACTATCAAATATGGAGACAATCCATAAATAAAAATGGGGATTTAGTCCCACCATATGTCCATATCGTGCTCAAGCCCACCACTGCGTCAAAGTACCCCATTATCAGTGGGTCCTACACTATCCATAAAAAAGGGGTGAATCCAGCCTCTCTAACCCTTGGAGACAACACTCCTTGCTGGGATAGATGTGCTAATGCACTACAAAGGACTCCTCCTATATCTACTTGATAGTGGACTCTGATAGAGTACAGGTGTGTGTGGGGGGTAGGATGCTCAACCTCAAAAGTCTGGTCAGACCGAATACATAATAAACAAGCAAAAAATTGGGGGAGCAAACCCTGAACATGTATATCTAAAGCCGGTGCAGCTATGGACCAAGCAACATGTATATTAAAAAAGAATAGCGCACACATGCAAAAGAAATGAATATCAAATATGGAGACAATCCATAAATAAAAATGGGGATTTAGTTCCACCATATGGCCATATCGTGCTCCAGCCCACCACTGCGTCAAAGTACCCCATTATCAGTGGGTCCTACACTATCAATAAAAAAGGGGTGAATCCAGCCTCTCTAACCCTTAGGGACAACACTCCTTGCTGGGATAAATGTGCTAATGCACTACAAAGGACTCCTCCTATATCTACTTGATAGCGGACACTGATAGAGTACAGGTGTGTGTGGGGGGTGGGATGCTCAACCTCAAAAGTCTGGTCAGACCGAATACATAATAAACAAGCAAAAAATTGGGGGGGGGGCAAACCCTGAAGCTTCTCCAAGGTTCCAGAAAACAGCTGTCCGAATGCGTCATCCAGCCTCCCATTAACCCCTGACCCAGATAACCCCTGACCTAGATTCAACCAAGGCCTGGCTCTCGGGCCAATCCAATTTTACCTACACTAATAACTAAACTATGTACACCTAACACACTAGCTACAGTGTGCTACATCTCTATAGATTATGCTGAAAAATATTTATTATTAATTTTATGTAGTAGCTTCTACTTCCTCCACCATGCAGCAGGGGTTGTGGAAGTGTATTTGTAGCATGTCTTTTCTGACTTCCTCCTGCTCATAACTCAATTACTCCAAATCAGTAGGCATCCCCACCACTTCCTATTGGATGACAAATGTAGCATGAGAAATAATGGCTGAAAAACAGGTAATATGTGCTGCAAATAAATATAGCTGTGCTTCATTGTGACAACATGGTAGAAACCACACCACATTGGGCACAATTTATCAGCTGTAGGGTAAAATGTTCAATACACGTTGGGAAGATTCTTGAAAGAGAAAATTGTGTCTGGAAAAAGAAAAATAATAAGAAGAAAAAATAGAAAAGAATAGAAAAAGAAGAACAAATATGAACATTTTAAAAGGTGTTAAAAAACGTTGTTTTATTCTGAAAGGGTAGACATGGGGTAATGGAGAATGTACAGTATTTCAACTTTCATTACATAAATTCAATTTAATAGAGATGAATGTTAATAATTATTTAAAAGTAAGATTGACCTATGCCGAGTCATAATATTTGCTATCATTGTCCTAGGAAACTCAAGTTTGATACTGTATCATTGATCAGTCTTTGCTAAACATATTTACACTATTAAACAGATGGCAAATATAGGGAAGTTTTATTTGATGACAGCGGCTTGGTTTAAGGCTTGGTTCACATATATTCGAATTAGATGCAGTTGCATCCAATTCGCATGACATGTGAACCAAACCAGCTTTCTGTGGAGCCAGAGTAACATATCTGTGGGCCAGCCGCAGTGGATTTTTAAATAGAATCCTGTACAATTTTTAGTGAACAAAATTGAACACGACTCCTTTGAAAAATCACAATGAAACCGGTCCAGCACATATGTGAAAAGGTACAGCTAGCTCTTTCATTAACATCTCGTATGGAACTTACCTGTGATGTTAGTGGCATCTCGACTTCATACACTTGAGTGTGCTCACCCCAAGGGCAATGAAGACATGTTCTCCACACATACCCGTGGCAAGGCACGCTTCTACCCTGTAGCTCACCATTCATCCTGTGACCTTTTAGCCTCTGGTTTGCCATAAGTTGATTCCATTTTGCTTATGGCTTTCTTCTTTGTTTTGCATTTTGCCACTTACTGTTTACCTGTGACTTCTGCTAAACTTGGTTGGTCACATGGGAGTGACCATTGCTTCTGACCTCAAATTTGTTGCCTGCCTTGTTCTTTTCACCCTGACAGTTATACTGTTAGTGTTGCTCTGTGGGTGTGTCTGCTGTTTGTTACTCTTTGTATTTTTAACCGAGTCTGACTCTCAACCTCTGACAGTTTGCCACCTTACTTGACTTTCTGCTTCATTTGCGAACTGCTCTCAATTTTGCTTTGTGGTACCCCTTTCTGGTTGTCTCCCCATTTTCTTTACCTCAGCCTGTCTCCAGTTACTCCCCAGATGTGTGTGCTACATCTTGCTCACCAGTAAAGCAATCACCAGCATTACAAGTCTATCCATACCATTAGTGGACCTGGTGAAGACCTGGTAATTCCTTCAACCAGCCGGTAGAGAATAGTGCCCTTCATTGCTCCTCGGCTCACCCATGACCCTAGACTTTACAAGACTGTAAAAGACCATTACACATCTATATTCAACATATACGGATTGGTGCAGAAAGTTGCTTTAAGGTCTTCACTAAAGCTGCCTGAAGCCTTTTAAATACCACCATGATAATTTAGTCATTTGCAATCTGATTTGGTTAAAAAAATAAGTATTTTGAAGATTGTGTTTTACATGATCTGCTACTCTATACATTTAACAGTCTCCTTATAAAATATTACCAGTAGAATGAAAAGAGACATTCTAATAAACTTGTCATAGTTCTATCAAAATAGCGAAATTTGAAAACCTAAAAATATCTGTTCTGTGTCTATAGTGTAGCTGCGTTTAGTGCAGGTTTCCAAGAAGTACAGTTGTAGTTATTAGTATTATCAAGCTCCCATGGGATACCAGCTGTGCCAGGTGTCTTTGCACTGATGTTGCCTATCTGCTGTTTCTATAGCCTGAAGGAAATAACTAACATTCTGTAATGTCATCTTTGGAAACGCTGTGCTGAGCAGGATAATGATTCCAGAGCATTAATTCCCAATCAAGCAGAGAACTCAGATGGGTCATTTGGCAAGAAGAAAGAGTGAAGCCTCTGAAAAAATTAACGTTATAAAATCAGACAGCAGAAAGAGGCCTTCTTAGCAGAGGGGATATAGTGAGTTAAAGGGAAAGCATAATCTATGCTTAAGAAAGGTTTACATATTCTTTAATGGTCTGTAACAATACAGACAGCCTTGAATATACAATAAGCTTGTCTTTAAAATGTCAAATATAGATGCACAAAGGGCAATAACTGAAGCATTTTAAGTGAAGCAAAATGACCATAATAACTATTAAAATAGCATTTTTCCAAAATTAGAAACATAGAAATTTGATGAACGTGGTTTATCAAGTCCATTTCAAAATGTATTTAATTGATTAAAGTGATTGTAAACGATCACCTTGTAAAACAACCCTTTCAGACCCATAGAAATCATAGGCAAACCATTTGTGAATAGATATAAAATATATATATATACTGTAAATACCCTTTTCTCTTTTTTTATACTGTAAGTGATCGCATACCCTCTGTTCTCAGCTGCTTAAAAGCTGGTGGAGGAGAATCAGCAGCACCTTGAGCTTCCTAGCAAATGGCTGTGCATGGGGGGCTTGTCAGGACAAGTCTGATTATTGTTCCCAGCATAGTTACAGAGCTGACCTCTAGGGGTGGCACTACCACTAGGTGAAAATAAAAAGAAATATTCAGCGCTGGACTCTTGTACACACCACTAATAAATGGACCAGCAGCTAAGCACTCAAGGGCAATATCTCCAAAACACCTTCTGAATACATAATAGAAAAATAGTGCAGCGCAATCCTAGTGGTAAAATTATAAAATCATGCAGAGTCCCAGTGTTAATAGGTGTCCATATAAACAGATAAAAGTCTCCAGTGTAAAGTGGTCCTAGGGCAATTCCATAAGGTGCTTGTCTCCACGAGTGCTCATGCAATCCCACCACCTGTTCACACTGCCGCTCACCTTAACAAAGAGACCCTACAGGGTCAACCAGCATTTCATCTCAAAATCAAAGCATCCTCACACTTTCTTCCTTAAGCGTAGTAAATGATTACACCTCCGATGCACTGTCAGCTCCTCAAACAATGTTACCAATATGTGTAGGAGACAAGAAAAAACGATCTAATGCTCTCTGTATGCAATCAAGCACTCTTTAATCCATATAAGAAAACAACTCACATTTTTGAAGAAAATAACAGCGCATATCTGCAGAGTTTGCAAGCAGGCGTGCATCAGGTCCACCAACCCGGAAGAGTGAGAGGCGGCCGCGGGTCACGTGACATCCCTCGTACGCGTTACGTCCGTGAAAATAAGCGGGACTTCTTCAGCAAGGGTCACGTACCATACTGCGGACCCGTCTTTTATGACAATATGATCTGCCCACCTCCTGTATTCAATTAACTAATCAGTATGATTCCAAATGGAAACAGGAAACAGGAAGTGATGTACACAGGAAGTGATGTACACAGGAAGTGATGTACACAGGAAGTGATGTACACAGGAAGTGATGTACACAGGAAGTGATGTAAACTAAGGGCAGGAAGTAAACACTGCATGACCCTTAAGCCAGGACCAGCCTGTATTCTTATATGCAGTGTGTACGGGCAATTTAAAAACTTTCCACAAGAAACAGCTTGTGGAAATACATTAAATACAATTTAATAAATATACTATGCCCAAATTTAAAATAATACATCTTCCCATAATCCAAAGGATTCAATGGGTGGTAATTGTCATTGTGACTCCGGCTAAATCTCAACTCTCCACTAGATGGCGTATCTGAGCATTGCCTAATCATAAATGTGAACAATAAGTGACATATACACAATAATGCACATAAAATTATTAAAATTACTAAATATAAACCGCAATGTGAATACTATAAAAGACAAAGAACAAAGCAATAAATACATTCCCTATAAAATATAAGAATATGGGAACATTAAAAAGGCAAAAAATATCTCATCGGTCAGAAATAAAACAGTTGAGATCAAACTCAACATTGAGTCCTAATGGCGTTAAAACTTTGCATTCAAAAATCCAATAAGACTCCCGTTGACTCAACTGTCTAATAAAATTCCCACCTCTCCAGTGTGGGTGGACTCTCTCTATTCCCCAGAATTGCAACCCACTGGGATTTTTTTGATGGAATTTTTTAAAAAGTCTTGAGACACTATGCGTTTCTAAACCTTTACGGATATTAGTGATATGCTCGCCCACCCTGACGTGTAAAGCACGAGAGGTACGTCCTATGTACTGAAGGCGGCATTCACACTGTAACATGTACACCACCCCTTGCGTTTTACAGGTGATCAGATTTTTGATGTTATATGATTTATTAGTAGCAGTAGCTACAAATTCTTTTCGTTTCTTTAGGTTCTTCTTGCAGCTCTTACAGGTAGCACATTTCCCACATGTATAGGTGCCAGAAAGAAAAGAAAAAATATGATTCTCCCTGATACGAGGTGGGTCAACAACCCCAGGCGCGATTTTATCTCGCAGTGAAGGGGCCTTCCGGTAGATAAACTTAGGGAATTCTGTCAGATGGGGTCCTAGAATTTTGTCCTCTTTAAGGATAGGCCAATACTTTTTAACAATACGTTCTACTTTTTTGTAGTGTATATTGTAATCAAAAATTATTCTGTAACCTGGATCCACTGGATTAATTTTGTCTCCATTCAGGAGAGTATCGCGGTTACTCCTTCCCACATCCTCCAATTCTTTTCTAATGGGGTCCTTTTTGTATCCTTTCTCAAGAAAACGCTTTTCCAAAACCTTTGATTGTACTTGATAGTCACTATCCGAAGCGCAATTGCGTCTTAATCTAGTGAATTGTCCCCTTGGAATGTTGCAAAGCCACATCTGGTGGTGACAACTATCCAAGGGGATAAATGCATTCCTATCAGTAGGTTTGAAAAAATTCCTTGTTCTCAAGGCGCCTTCGTGTTTATAAATCTCAAGATCGAGAAAGGCAATCTTTTCCTTCTCCAAATTCCATGTTAAAGTGATATTTTTGGTGTTACTATTCAACCTATCCATAAATGTTTGCAGATCTGCCATGTCTCCTTCCCATACCATAAAAATATCATCAATATAACGTCTGTAACAAATAAGTTCCTGTGGTAGGGTGCCAAATACAGCCTCTTCCTCCCAGTGGGCCATGAAAAGATTGGCCACACTGGGAGCAAACTTGGCCCCCATCGCTACTCCCCTTGTTTGGAGGTAGTAGCGATGGTCGTACCAGAAATAATTCCTGTTTAAACAGAAGTTCAAACTTCTGTATAGGAATCTTTTGTGTTTATTAGTCAGAGTTGAAGTGGCTAGGGACCATTTGACTGCTGCTAAAGCGTCCTCATGTCCAATGATAGTGTATAAAGACCCAACGTCTGCTGTAATTAATACACTATCATTGGAACACGGCAAATCATTCAGGAGTTGGATCATATGCTTAGTGTCTCTCAGAAAGGATCTTGTTTCCCTCACAACTGGCTGTAGATAGTAATCAATATACTGGCCCAATCTTGAAGAAATGGAGTCTATTCCATTCACGATTGGGCGGCCAGGGGGGTTATCTGTACTTTTATGAATCTTAGGGAGACAATAGATAATTGGTCTTCTACAAAAAAGGGGATTAAGATACGAAGCCTCTTTATGACTCAATACCCCTTTTCTTTCTCCTTTTGTCACTAGAGAGTGCAATTCATCCTTAAACTCCAACATGGGATCATGGGGCAGGATCTGATAAGTGCTCCTGTCACCCAGGAGTCTCAGCATTTCCCCTCTGTAATAGGTTCCACTAAGGACTACCAAACCTCCTCCCTTATCGGCAGGCCGAATTACAATGTCACTCCTATTTTCAAGTGACTGAATCCCTCTTTTTATGTACTGGGGATCTGATACTCTTTTCACATTTAATTTCTCTAAGTCCCCACAGACCATGTTGCGGAACACTTCTAAATGTTTTATATCTTGGCCTGGAGGGTTAAAGGTAGATCTATTCCTTAGATTAGACTGATTAATTGTATCAGAAGATGCATTTTTTGTAATCGGATTGGAGAGGAAATATTTCTTAATATTCAACTGTCGTGTAAATTTTTGAATATTAATATACGTCTGAAATTTGTTAAGATTTCTGATGGGGGCGAATTTCAAACCCTTATCCAGAACCCTCATCTCATCTTCTGTGAGTGGGATCCCGCTAAGGTTAAAGACTCCAGCTCCTACCGAGGTCTCTGTTTTTTTGACTTTTCGTCCTCCCCTGCATCCTCTCGATTTTTTCGTTTGCCTGACTGAGGATGGTTCCCTCTCCAGGGGTGTTCCTGTTGCGGGGTTCTGAATGCTCGTGGGGGGAGCTGAGTCTGTGGTCCCCTCCAAGGGGACCCTCCCCCTAAAAAAGAAGAGGAAGAAGCGGTCGGATTGGAGTACCCTTGATTCTCTTGATAATCTCGAAGAGGAGCAAATCTATTACTTGAAAGATCAACTCCTTCTCTCTTCGCTGGGTAAGGGTGATAGTTTCCTCGACCCCTTCCCCTCCCTCTTCCTCTTCCTCTTCCCCTAACCATCTGCCACTGATTGGTATCTCTATGTGGAGGTGGTGGGTCAGGGATTGGGGCATATGTAGAGAACGAGGGGGGGCCATAGTCATGTCCCCTACCCCGTCCTCTCCTATTTTTTCCCTTCTTCCCTCTTTGATGGAAAACCTGGGAACGTTGAGGCAGAGGTGTTACAATTTGATGTATAGACCCCTGGGACCTTTCTACATTTATATTATTAGAAGAAGAGGAGGCTTCCATTTCTTCATTTCCCCCCCCTTCCATATTGGAAGATGAGGGTTCCAAGAAGGACTGTTGCCATTTAAAAATATCATTGGAACCAAAATCGGTCAGATCTCTCTGATATTTACTTTTCTTTTTCTCTTGAATGTCCCTATCCCATTTTTCCATTTTAATTTTCAAATCTTTAGAAAGTCTCTGAAAATCAGAATGATCCTTTTTAAGCTCTAGTTTGTCCTTTATTTCTTTAATTTGTAATTCAACCATATCTTTTTTCTTACGTTTGCGGATTAATAGAAAACTTAAAAGTTCTAAACCTTTGGAAATAAAAAATTCCCCCCATTCTTTGAGGGAAACTTGATCCAACAGACCGTCATTAGGAGGGACATCCCACCTAAGACGTCTGGGAATAATTTTTGCAGATAAATAGTATTCAAATGTTAATATGTCCCACCAGATTTTTATGTTTTTCTCGAACAAATGTCCAAGTTTTTTAAACAAAAAACCTAGATCCTCTGGATCTTTACGGGGTACGGGAACATTAGAGAATACTTCATTCACCTTCACTTCCCTTTGTTCTAAAAACTGAAATATATCCATGTCCTGCAGCTGAATAAAGGAAGATTGTAAACAGAATCAAATAAAAAGAAATATTCAGCGCTGGACTCTTGTACACACCACTAATAAATGGACCAGCAGCTAAGCACTCAAGGGTAGTGTTGAGCGAACACGGACTGTATTATTCGTGTTCGTACCGAATAATTGGATTTTTTTTACCCGAACACGGACACGGACACTTTACTGTATGTTCGGGTAAAAATCCGTGTTCGGTCGTTTTATTTCCGGGTTTTGCATGCTTTGGCGCTCTTTTCATGGCGGGCTTTCAACAGCCAATCAACAATCGTTTAACTGGTGTGCCTTAAGCCATCCCAGCCATGCCTGCAAATGTCTTAGCAGCTGTGATTGGCCGTCTGAAGCATGTGACCAAGTCTTTATAAGTTCGAGGCAGCCGCCGCAGCAGCGTCATTCTGCTGCTTAGCTAAGGGACAGAGCACACATCAATGTGCTGGCTGCTGATTAGGGAAAGATAGGCAGGAAAAAACCATTTGTGTCCGGATAGAATTGAGGGACAGGTCGGAGTGTTTAGGCAGGGCGAGTTGTAGGCATTTTAGGGATAGAGTCTGCTGAATTATAGGGTCAGTGTCTTCTACAAACTACAATCGATATTGCTGTGTGGGGGGTGGGGTGAATCTGCACTCAATCCTGATCTACGATCTCTTCTCAATCCTGTTAGGGACAGAGTCTGCTGAATTTTAGGGAAACTGTGTTCTACAAACTACAATCGATATTGCTGTGTGGTGTGGGATTGGAGATAGGCAGGTGTCAGTGATCCACATCCATTTTTCTGTGTGTGAGCTGCAGTGAACACAATCTTTTTGGGCTGCAGTGAACACAATCTTTTTGGGCTGCAGTGAACACAATCTTTTTGGGCTGCAGTGAACACAATCTTTTTGGGCTGCAGTGAACACAATCTTTTTGGGGTGCAGTGAACAAAATCTTTTTGGGGTGCAGTGAACACAATCCTTTTTGGTGTGCAGTGAACACAATCTTTGTGGGGTGCAGTGAACAAAATCCTTTGTGGGGTGCAGTGAACACAATCTTTTTGGGGTTCAGTGAACAAAATCCTTTTTGGGGTGCAGTGAACAACATCCTTTTTGGGGTGCAGTGAACACAATCTTTTTGGGGTGCAGTGAACAAAATCCTTTGTGGGGTGCAGTGAACACAATCTTTTTGGGGTGCAGTGAACACAATCTTTTTGGGGTGGAGTGAACAACATCCTTTTTGGGGTGCAGTGAACAAAATCCTTTTTGGGGTGCAGTGAACAAAATCATTTTTGGGGTGCAGTGAACACAATCTTTTTGGGGTGCAGTGAACACAATCTTTGTGGGGTGCAGTGAACACAATCTTTTTGGGGTGGAGTGAACAACATCCTTTTTGGGGTGCAGTGAACAACATCCTTTTTGGGGTGCAGTGAACACAATCTTTTTGGGGTGCAGTGAACACAATCTTTGTGGGGTACAGTGAACAGAATCTTTGTGGGGTGCAGTGAACACAATCTTTGGGGGGTACAGTGAACACAATCTTTTTGGGGTGCAGTGAACACAATCTTTGTGGGGTGCAGTGAACACAATCTTTTTGGGGTGGAGTGAACAAAATCATTTTTGGGGTGCAGTGAACAACATCCTTTTTGGGGTGCAGTGATCAAAATCCTTTTTGGGGTGCAGTGAACACAATCTTTTTGGGGTGCAGTGAACAAAATCCTTTGTGGGGTGCAGTGAACAGAATCTTTGTGGGGTGCAGTGAACACAATCTTTGGGGGGGTACAGTGAACACAATCTTTTTGGGGTGCAGTGAACACAATCTTTGTGGGGTACAGTGAACAGAATCTTTGTGGGGTGCAGTGAACACAATCTTTGGGGGGTACAGTGAACACAATCTTTTTGGGGTGCAGTGAACACAATCTTTGGGGGGTACAGTGAACACAATCTTTTTGGGGTGCAGTGAACACAATCTTTGTGGGGTGCAGTGAACACAATCTTTGGGGGGGTACAGTGAACACAATCTTTTTGGGGTGCAGTGAACAACATCCTTTTAGGGTGCAGTGAACACAATCTTTGTGGGGTGCAGTGAACAACATCCTTTTAGGGTGCAGTGAACACAATCTTTGTGGGGTACAGTGAACAGAATCTTTGTGGGGTGCAGTGAACACAATCTTTGGGGGGTACAGTGAACACAATCTTTGTGAGGTGCAGTGAACACAATCTTTGTGGGGTGCAGTGAACACAATCATTGTGGGGTGCAGTGAACTCAATCTTTGTGGGGTACAGTGAACACAATCTCATACTTCTGAAGATTTGAGGGTGCTGCCTGTTCCATACTCCCCCTACTCCTCATCTAGCCTTTTAGGGGTACAAACAATAGTAATTGGGGCCTAGTGTGGTTGTGTACGTGTGATATACATACACTTTTTTTGGATCATATTTTCTATTCCGCTATTTAATCAAAAACCTTTGGGGATCAGTTAAATTGGGGGATAGTCTGTGTTGGTACGTGTGAGAGAGATCCACCTTTCCAAGTTGTTGGGGTTCATCTCATACTTCTGAAGGTTTGAGGGTGCTGCCTGTTCCATACTCCCCCTACTCCTAGCCTTTTAGGGGTACAAACAATAGTAATTGGGGCCTAGTGTGGTTGTTTACGTGTGATATACATACACTTTTTTTGGATCATATTTTCTATTCCGCTATTTAATCAAAAACCTTTGGGGATCAGTTAAATTGGGGGATAGTCTGTGTTGGTACGTGTGAGAGAGATCCACCTTTCCAAGTTGTTGGGGTTCATCTCATACTTCTGAAGGTTTGAGGGTGCTGCCTGTTCCATACTCCCCCTACTCCTAGCCTTTTAGGGGTACAAACAATAGTAATTGGGGCCTAGTGTGGTTGTGTACGTGTGATATACATACACTTTTTTTGGATCATATTTTCTATTCCGCTATTTAATCAAAAACCTTTGGGGATCAGTTAAATTGGGGGATAGTCTGTGTTGGTACGTGTGAGAGAGATCCACCTTTCCAAGTTGTTGGGGTTCATCTCATACTTCTGAAGGTTTGAGGGTGCTGCCTGTTCCATACCCCCCCTACTCCTCATCTAGCCTTTTAGGGGTACAAACAATAGTAATTGGGGCCTAGTGTGGTTGTGTACGTGTGATATACATACACTTTTTTTGGATCATATTTTCTATTCCGCTATTTAATCAAAAACCTTTGGGGATCAGTTAAATTGGGGGATAGTCTGTGTTGGTACGTGTGAGAGAGATCCACCTTTCCAAGTTGTTGGGGTTCATCTCATACTTCTGAAGGTTTGAGGGTGCTGCCTGTTCCATACCCCCCCTACTCCTCATCTAGCCTTTTAGGGGTACAAACAATAGTAATTGGGGCCTAGTGTGGTTGTGTACGTGTGATATACATACACTTTTTTTGGATCATATTTTCTATTCCGCTATTTAATCAAAAACCTTTGGGGATCAGTTAAATTGGGGGATAGTCTGTGTTGGTACGTGTGAGAGAGATCCACCTTTCCAAGTTGTTGGGGTTCATCTCATACTTCTGAAGGTTTGAGGGTGCTGCCTGTTCCATACTCCCCCTACTCCTAGCCTTTTAGGGGTACAAACAATAGTAATTGGGGCCTAGTGTGGTTGTGTACGTGTGATATACATACACTTTTTTTGGATCATATTTTCTATTCCGCTATTTAATCAAAAACCTTTGGGGATCAGTTAAATTGGGGGATAGTCTGTGTTGGTACGTGTGAGAGAGATCCACCTTTCCAAGTTGTTGGGGTTCATCTCATACTTCTGAAGGTTTGAGGGTGCTGCCTGTTCCATACTCCCCCTACTCCTAGCCTTTTAGGGGTACAAACAATAGTAATTGGGGCCTAGTGTGGTTGTGTACGTGTGATATACATACACTTTTTTTGGATCATATTTTCTATTCCGCTATTTAATCAAAAACCTTTGGGGATCAGTTAAATTGGGGGATAGTCTGTGTTGGTACGTGTGAGAGAGATCCACCTTTCCAAGTTGTTGGGGTTCATCTCATACTTCTGAAGGTTTGAGGGTGCTGCCTGTTCCATACTCCCCCTACTCCTAGCCTTTTAGGGGTACAAACAATAGTAATTGGGGCCTAGTGTGGTTGTGTACGTGTGATATACATACACTTTTTTTGGATCATATTTTCTATTCCGCTATTTAATCAAAAACCTTTGGGGATCAGTTAAATTGGGGGATAGTCTGTGTTGGTACGTGTGAGAGAGATCCACCTTTCCAAGTTGTTGGGGTTCATCTCATACTTCTGAAGGTTTGAGGGTGCTGCCTGTTCCATACCCCCCCTACTCCTCATCTAGCCTTTTAGGGGTACAAACAATAGTAATTGGGGCCTAGTGTGGTTGTGTACGTGTGATATACATACACTTTTTTTGGATCATATTTTCTATTCCGCTATTTAATCAAAAACCTTTGGGGATCAGTTAAATTGGGGGATAGTCTGTGTTGGTACGTGTGAGAGAGATCCACCTTTCCAAGTTGTTGGGGTTCATCTCATACTTCTGAAGGTTTGAGGGTGCTGCCTGTTCCATACTCCCCCTACTCCTAGCCTTTTAGGGGTACAAACAATAGTAATTGGGGCCTAGTGTGGTTGTGTACGTGTGATATACATACACTTTTTTTGGATCATATTTTCTATTCCGCTATTTAATCAAAAACCTTTGGGGATCAGTTAAATTGGGGGATAGTCTGTGTTGGTACGTGTGAGAGAGATCCACCTTTCCAAGTTGTTGGGGTTCATCTCATACTTCTGAAGGTTTGAGGGTGCTGCCTGTTCCATACTCCCCCTACTCCTCATCTAGCCTTTTAGGGGTACAAACAATAGTAATTGGGGCCCAGTGTGGTTGTGTACGTGTGATATACATACACTTTTTTTGGATCATATTTTCTATTCCGCTATTTAATCAAAAACCTTTGGGGATCAGTTAAATTGGGGGATAGTCTGTGTTGGTACGTGTGAGAGAGATCCACCTTTCCAAGTTGTTGGGGTTCATCTCATACTTCTGAAGGTTTGAGGGTGCTGCCTGTTCCATACTCCCCCTACTCCTAGCCTTTTAGGGGTACAAACAATAGTAATTGGGGCCTAGTGTGGTTGTGTACGTGTGATATACATACACTTTTTTTGGATCATATTTTCTATTCCGCTATTTAATCAAAAACCTTTGGGGATCAGTTAAATTGGGGGATAGTCTGTGTTGGTACGTGTGAGAGAGATCCACCTTTCCAAGTTGTTGGGGTTCATCTCATACTTCTGAAGGTCTGAGGGTGCTGCCTGTTCCATACTCCCCCTACTCCTAGCCTTTTAGGGGTACAAACAATAGTAATTGGGGCCTAGTGTGGTTGTGTACGTGTGATATACATACACTTTTTTTGGATCATATTTTCTATTCCGCTATTTAATCAAAAACCTTTGGGGATCAGTTAAATTGGGGGATAGTCTGTGTTGGTACGTGTGAGAGAGATCCACCTTTCCAAGTTGTTGGGGTTCATCTCATACTTCTGAAGGTTTGAGGGTGCTGCCTGTTCCATACTCCCCCTACTCCTAGCCTTTTAGGGGTACAAACAATAGTAATTGGGGCCTAGTGTGGTTGTGTACGTGTGATATACATACACTTTTTTTGGATCATATTTTCTATTCCGCTATTTAATCAAAAACCTTTGGGGATCAGTTAAATTGGGGGATAGTCTGTGTTGGTACGTGTGAGAGAGATCCACCTTTCCAAGTTGTTGGGGTTCATCTCATACTTCTGAAGGTTTGAGGGTGCTGCCTGTTCCATACTCCCCCTACTCCTCATCTAGCCTTTTAGGGGTACAAACAATAGTAATTGGGGCCCAGTGTGGTTGTGTACGTGTGATATACATACACTTTTTTTGGATCATATTTTCTATTCCGCTATTTAATCAAAAACCTTTGGGGATCAGTTAAATTGGGGGATAGTCTGTGTTGGTACGTGTGAGAGAGATCCACCTTTCCAAGTTGTTGGGGTTCATCTCATACTTCTGAAGGTTTGAGGGTGCTGCCTGTTCCATACCCCCCCTACTCCTCATCTAGCCTTTTAGGGGTACAAACAATAGTAATTGGGGCCTAGTGTGGTTGTGTACGTGTGATATACATACACTTTTTTTGGATCATATTTTCTATTCCGCTATTTAATCAAAAACCTTTGGGGATCAGTTAAATTGGGGGATAGTCTGTGTTGGTACGTGTGAGAGAGATCCACCTTTCCAAGTTGTTGGGGTTCATCTCATACTTCTGAAGGTTTGAGGGTGCTGCCTGTTCCATACTCCCCCTACTCCTAGCCTTTTAGGGGTACAAACAATAGTAATTGGGGCCTAGTGTGGTTGTGTACGTGTGATATACATACACTTTTTTTGGATCATATTTTCAATTCCGCTATTTAATCAAAAACCTTTGGGGATCAGTTAAATTGGGGGATAGTCTGTGTTGGTACGTGTGAGAGAGATCCACCTTTCCAAGTTGTTGGGGTTCATCTCATACTTCTGAAGGTTTGAGGGTGCTGCCTGTTCCATACTCCCCCTACTCCTCATCTAGCCTTTTAGGGGTACAAACAATAGTAATTGGGGCCCAGTGTGGTTGTGTACGTGTGATATACATACACTTTTTTTGGATCATATTTTCTATTCCGCTATTTAATCAAAAACCTTTGGGGATCAGTTAAATTGGGGGATAGTCTGTGTTGGTACGTGTGAGAGAGATCCACCTTTCCAAGTTTTTGGGGTTCATCTCATACTACTGAAGATTTGAGGGTGCTGCCTGTTCCATACTCCTCCTCCTACTGCTCAACCATCCTTTTAGGGGTACAAACAATAGTAGTTGGGGCCTAGTGTGGTGGTGTACGTGCGAGATACATACACTTTCTTTTTGATCATATTTTCTATTCCGCTATTCAATTAAAACCTTTGGGGATCAATTCAATTGCGAGATAGTCTGTGTCGGTACGTGTGAGATCCACCTTTCCAAGTTGTTGGGGTTCATCTCATACTTCTGAAGATTTGAGGGTGCTGCCTGTTCCATACTCCTGCTCCTACTGCTCAACCATCCTTTTAGGGGTACAAACAATAGTAATTGGGGCCTAGTGTGGTTGTGTACGTGCGAGATACATACACTTTTTTTGATCATATTTCCTATTCCGCTATTCAATAAAAACCTTTGAGGATCAATTGAATTGCGGGATAGTCTGTGTCGGTACGTGTGAGATCCACCTTTCCAAGTTTTTGGGGTTCATCTCATACTTCTGAAGATTTGAGGGTGCTGCCTGTTCCATACTCCTCCTCCTACTCCTCATCCATCCTTTTAGGGGTACAAACAATAGTAATTGGGGCCTAGTGTGGTTGTGTACGTGCGAGATACATACACTTTTTTTGATCATATTTCCTATTCCGCTATTCAATAAAAACCTTTGAGGATCAATTGAATTGCGGGATAGTCTGTGTCGGTACGTGTGAGATCCACCTTTCCAAGTTTTTGGGGTTCATCTCATACTTCTGAAGATTTGAGGGTGCTGCCTGTTCCATACTCCTCCTCCTACTCCTCATCCATCCTTTTAGGGGTACAAACAATAGTAATTGGGGCCTAGTGTGGTTGTGTACGTGCGAGATACATACACTTTTTTTGATCATATTTCCTATTCCGCTATTCAATAAAAACCTTTGAGGATCAATTGAATTGCGGGATAGTCTGTGTCGGTACGTGTGAGATCCACCTTTCCAAGTTTTTGGGGTTCATCTCATACTTCTGAAGATTTGAGGGTGCTGCCTGTTCCATACTCCTCCTCCTACTCCTCATCCATCCTTTTAGGGGTACAAACAATAGTAATTGGGGCCTAGTGTGGTTGTGTACGTGCGAGATACATACACTTTTTTTGATCATATTTCCTATTCCGCTATTCAATAAAAACCTTTGAGGATCAATTGAATTGCGGGATAGTCTGTGTCGGTACGTGTGAGATCCACCTTTCCAAGTTTTTGGGGTTCATCTCATACTTCTGAAGATTTGAGGGTGCTGCCTGTTCCATACTCCTCCTACTCCTCATCCATCCTTTTAGGGGTACAAACAATAGTAATTGGGGCCTAGTGTGGGTGTGTACGTGCGAGATACATACACTTTTTTTGATCATATTTCCTATTCCGCTATTCAATAAAAACCTTTGAGGATCAATTGAATTGCGGGATAGTCTGTGTCGGTACGTGTGAGATCCACCTTTCCAAGTTTTTGGGGTTCATCTCATACTTCTGAAGATTTGAGGGTGCTGTCTGTTCCATACTCCTCCTACTCCTCATCCATCCTTTTAGGGGTAGAAACAATAGTAATTGGGGCCTAGTGTGGTTTTGTACGTGCGAGATACATACACTTTTTTGGATCATATTTCCTATTCCGCTATTCAATAAAAACCTTTCTAGGGCAAGATCTTAAATTACAGAAATATGAGGAGACCGTCAAATAAGGGCCGTGGCCTGGGTCGTGGTGCTGCTGGTAGAGCTCCTGTTGCAAGGAGAGGACGTGGTCGATCTGTGCCAGCTACACGCACAAGTGAAACACCTTCCTCAAGTGTGAGTAGGCGACAGAACCTGCATCAGTATTTGGTAGGGCATCAAACGCCCCTAGAAGTGATGAGGCCAGAACAAGTTGAGGCGATAGTAGATTGGTTTGCTGCTGACAGTGCCTCCAGTTCCTTCACATTGTCTCCCACCCAGTCTACTGCAGAAAGGTCAGAGTTGGCACCTGCAGCCAATGTCCAACCGTCTTTCACCTCACCCCCTTGCAAATCAGGCCAGCAGTCTGAGCCCCAAGCCATACAGCAGTCTCTTATTCTTTTTGAGGACTCTGTCAGCAGGGTTTCCCAGGGCCATCCACCTAGCCCTGCCCCAGAAGTGGAAGAGATTGAGTGCAGCGATGCCCAACCACTTATTTCTCAAGATGAGTACATGCAAGGATCATCGCAGCACGTCTCCGATGATGACGAAACGCAGGTGCCAACTGCTGCGGCGTTCAGCATTGTGGAGACCGACAAGGAGGGCAGGGGTGAAGACTGGGTGGAAGATGATGTGGAGGACGATGAGGTCCTCGACCCCACATGGAATGAACGTCATGCAGGTGACCTGAGTAGTTTGGAGGAAGAGGCGGTGGTCGCACAGAGCCACCAGCACAGCAGAAGAGGGAGCAGGGTGCAGAAGCGGAGCGGCCGTGCCCTAGACACTACGCCCGCTACTGCCCAACGCAGCAAGGGAACGAGCGCACCAAAGTCAGCTCAAAGGAGTTCTCTAGCGTGGAAGTTCTTTAGAAAATGTGCTGATGACAGGACACGAGTGGTTTGCACCCTGTGCAATCAGAGCTTGAAGCGAGGCATAAACCTTCTCAACCTGAGCACAACCTGCATGATCAGGCATCTAAGTGCAAAGCACGAGCTGCAGTGGAGTACACACCTTCAAAACCAAGAAACGTCTCTGGCTCATCCTGCTTCCTCTTCTGCTGCAGTCTCGGCCGCTCCAGCCACATCTGTAGTGATACCGGCACCTGCCACCCCGCAAACAGACGATCTGTCAGCAACACCACCACCTGGGTCACCAACAACCATCTCCACAATGTCCCGTGGAAGCGTTCAGCTTTCCATCTCCCAAACACTTGAGAGGAAGAGGAAGTACCCCCCTACCCACCCGCGATCCCTGGCCCTGAATGCCAGCATTTCAAAATTATTGGCCTTTGAAATGCTGTCATTCCGTCTGGTGGAGACGCACAGTTTTAAAAACCTTATGTCGGTGGCTGTCCCACAGTACGTCGTGCCCAGCCGCCACTACTTTTCCAGGCAAGCCATCCCTTCCCTGCACAACCAAGTGGGGGAAAATATCAGGTGTGCACTGCGCAACGCCATCTGTGCCAAGGTCCACCTAACTACCGATACGTGGACCAGTAAGCACGGTCAGGGGCGTTATATCTCCCTAACGGCACACTGGGTAAATGCAGTGGCGGATGGGCCTGAGGCGGATAGCAATTTGGCGCATGTCCTTCCACCACCGAGGATTGCAGGGCGCTTCAGTTTGCCTCCTGTTCCTAACTCCTCCTACTCCGCTTCCTCATCCTCTACCGCCTCCTCATCCGGACAGCGTAACACCTTCACCACCAACTTCAGCACGGCCAGGGGTAAACGACAGCAGGCAGTTTTACAACTTGCCTGTTTGGGGGACAAACCACACACCGCGCAGGAGTTGTGGAGGAGCATGGAACAGCAGACAAATGAGTGGTTGCTGCCAGCGAGCCTCAAGCCCGGCCTGGTGGTGTGCGATAACGGGCGAAATCTCATAGCAGCTCTGGGCCTAGCCGGTTTGACGCACATCCCTTGCCTGGCGCATGTGCTGAATTTGGTGGTGCAGAGGTTCCTTAAAAACTACCCCGATATGTCAGAGCTGCTGCAGAAAGTGCGGGCCGTTTGTGCGCACTTTCGGCGTTCTCACCCTGCTGCTGCTCGCCTGGCAGCGCTGCAGCGTAACTTCGGCCTTCCCGCTCACCGCCTCATATGTGACGTGCCCACAAGGTGGAACTCCACCTTGCACATGCTGGAAAGACTGTGCGAGCAGCAGCAGGCCATAGTGGAGTTTCAGCTGCAGCACGCACGCGTGAGTCGCTCTGCGGAACAGCACCACTTCACCACCAATAACTGGGCCTCCATGCGAGACCTGTGTGCCTTGTTGCGCTGTTTTGAGTACTCCACCAACATGGCCAGTGGCAATGACGCCGTTCTCAGCTTAACTATCCCACTTCTATGCCTCCTTGAAAAAACAATTCGGGCGATGATGGAAGAGGATGTGGCACAGGATGAGGAGGAGGAGGAGGATGAAGAGGTAACATTTCCAAGGCTTTCAGGGCAGTCATTCGCAAGGGGCTCCGAGGGTGGGTTCCTGCACACGCAAACGCCAGGGACGCAATTGTCCAGCAGGGGCACAGTTCTGGAGGATGAGGAGGATGAGGAGGAGGAGGAGCTGGAGGAGGAGATGGAACCATGTTCACAGCAGGGTGGCACCCAGGCCAGCTCATGGCCATCACTGGTGCGTGGCTGGGGGGATACAGAGGACACGGACGATACACCTCCCACAGAGGACAGCCTTTCGTTGCCTCTGGGCAGCCTGGCACACATGAGCGATTACATGCTGCAGTGTCTCCACAACGACCGCCGAGTTGCCCACATTCTAACTTGTGCTGATTACTGGGTGGCCACGCTGCTGGATCCCCGTTACAAGGACAACGTACCGTCCTTAATTCACTCACTGGAGCGCGATCGCAAGATGCGCGAGTACAAGCGCACGCTGGTAGACGCCATGCTGCTGGCATTCCCATCTGACAGCGGGGCCACAGTGGAAGCACAAGGCAGAGGAGGAGGAGGAGGAGGTCGCCAACGCAACCAGGGCACCGCCAGCACCTCAGAAGGCAGGGTTAGCATGGCCGAAATGTGGAAAAGCTTTGTCAGCACGCCACAACAAACAGCAGCACCAGCAGCTCAGATGGAACGTCTTAGCAGGAGGCAGCATTTTACCAACATGGTGGAGCAGTATGTGTGCACACAGCTACATGTAGTGAATGACGGGTCTGCCCCCTTCAACTTCTGGGTCTCCAAATTGGGCACATGGCCTGAGCTTGCCCTTTACGCCTTGGAGGTGCTGGCGTGCCCTGCAGCCAGTGTATTATCTGAACGGGTATTTAGCACGGCTGGGGGCGTTATAACAGACAATCGCAGCCGCCTGTCCAGAGACAATGTGGACAAGCTCACGTTCATTAAAATGAACCAGGCATGGATCCCACGGGACTTTTCCGTACCTTATGCAGAATAGCAATGGATACCGACCTTACCCACCCATTGTTCCATTTTTGCTCTTTCTCACTCTTTTGGGGTGTACCCTCATTTAAAATTTTTGAAAAGAAGCAGTGTTGGCTACCTCGTCCTCCTCCTCAGGGCCAGATTAATGTAGGGGCTATTGGAGCTGCAGCTCCAGGCCCCTACCTTTTATATAGGCCCCGGGTTGGCCATATTCACTGTTACCGCTCTTCTGTCACTTGTAAACACAGAAGTCTGGCTTCTATGCTCGCTTCCCCAGGCAGCACCCTCAGAACCTCCCCACACAGCGTGAAGGCCGGACAAGGAGGGACAGTTGGCGATGCATGGATGTGTTTATGGGCTTCAGAGACAGCATCCCATGTTGAATTAGGCATGCATGGCTGCACCCTTCCTCCTCTGGGTGCATGGCAAGGCACGGCCCTTAAGGCCCTTCAAAATCCTCAGCACCAAGCCCATGATGCTGTTAATCCGGCCCTGGTCCTCCTCCACCGCCGCTTCCACCTACACCGCCCATAGGTGTGCGCAGCCTATTGCATTAAGGTGTGCACCCCAAAGTTGAAATACACATGCATGTGTTTGCCAGCAGGGAGAGTAATGTATCGGGGCCATGTACCTGTAGGCAAGGAGAAATAGAGCAGAGCAGGTCCCAGGGAGATCTTTCCCATCTCCTCACTGGCAATGCTATGTGCCCTAGGTGATTAGGGTGTGCCCAGGCACACCCAGCACACCCTGTGCGCACGCCTATGTCACCGCCACATCCACCACCACCTCAACCTCCCTCCTACTCCATATGGGCCTCGTCCTTCAGAGATGAAGAAGAACATTGTTTTATTTTTCTGTTTTTTTTTGTTGTTTTAAGTTATTTCCCTATCCACATTTGTTTGCAGAGCACTTGCCATGCTCTTAATTACGTTTTGCTGCCATTTGCAGCACTCTAGCCCTTTCCTTTGGTGTTTTAGAGCCATTTTAGTGCCTTAAAGTTCGGGTCCCCATTGACTTCAATGGGGTTCGGTGTCCGGGAAAAGTTCGGTAAAAGTCCGGGACACGGACCCGGACTTTTTTTTAAAGTTCGGCCGAACCCGTCGAACACGGACATCTAGGTGTCCGCTCAACCCTACTCAAGGGCAATATCTCCAAAACACCTTCTGAATACATAATAGAAAAATAGTGCAGCGCAATCCTAGTGGTAAAATTATAAAATCATGCAGAGTCCCAGTGTTAATAGGTGTCCATATAAACAGATAAAAGTCTCCAGTGTAAAGTGGTCCTAGGGCAATTCCATAAGGTGCTTGTCTCCACGAGTGCTCATGCAATCCCACCACCTGTTCACACTGCCGCTCACCTTAACAAAGAGACCCTACAGGGTCAACCAGCATTTCATCTCAAAATCAAAGCATCCTCACACTTTCTTCCTTAAGCGTAGTAAATGATTACACCTCCGATGCACTGTCAGCTCCTCAAACAATGTTACCAATATGTGTAGGAGACAAGAAAAAACGATCTAATGCTCTCTGTATGCAATCAAGCACTCTTTAATCCATATAAGAAAACAACTCACATTTTTGAAGAAAATAACAGCGCATATCTGCAGAGTTTGCAAGCAGGCGTGCATCAGGTCCACCAACCCGGAAGAGTGAGAGGCGGCCGCGGGTCACGTGACATCCCTCGTACGCGTTACGTCCGTGAAAATATATTATATTCTTATATTTTATATTTTATAGGGAATGTATTTATTGCTTTGTTCTTTGTCTTTTATAGTATTCACATTGCGGTTTATATTTAGTAATTTTAATAATTTTATGTGCATTATTGTGTATATGTCACTTATTGTTCACATTTATGATTAGGCAATGCTCAGATACGCCATCTAGTGGAGAGTTGAGATTTAGCCGGAGTCACAATGACGATTACCACCCATTGAATCCTTTGGATTATGGGAAGATGTATTATTTTAAATTTGGGCATAGTATATTTATTAAATTGTATTTAATGTATTTCCACAAGCTGGTTCTTGTGGAAAGTTTTTAAATTGCCCGTACACACTGCATATAAGAATACAGGCTGGTCCTGGCTTAAGGGTCATGCAGTGTTTACTTCCTGCCCTTAGTTTACATCACTTCCTGTGTACATCACTTCCTGTGTACATCACTTCCTGTGTACATCACTTCCTGTGTACATCACTTCCTGTTTCCTGTTTCCATTTGGAATCATACTGATTAGTTAATTGAAGACAGGAGGTGGGCAGATCATATTGTCATAAAAGACGGGTCCGCAGTATGGTACGTGACCCTTGCTGAAGAAGTCCCGCTTATTTTCACGGACGTAACGCGTACGAGGGATGTCACGTGACCCGCGGCCGCCTCTCACTCTTCCGGGTTGGTGGACCTGATGCACGCCTGCTTGCAAACTCTGCAGATATGCGCTGTTATTTTCTTCAAAAATGTGAGTTGTTTTCTTATATGGATTAAAGAGTGCTTGATTGCATACAGAGAGCATTAGATCGTTTTTTCTTGTCTCCTACACATATTGGTAACATTGTTTGAGGAGCTGACAGTGCATCGGAGGTGTAATCATTTACTACGCTTAAGGAAGAAAGTGTGAGGATGCTTTGATTTTGAGATGAAATGCTGGTTGACCCTGTAGGGTCTCTTTGTTAAGGTGAGCGGCAGTGTGAACAGGTGGTGGGATTGCATGAGCACTCGTGGAGACAAGCACCTTATGGAATTGCCCTAGGACCACTTTACACTGGAGACTTTTATCTGTTTATATGGACACCTATTAACACTGGGACTCTGCATGATTTTATAATTTTACCACTAGGATTGCGCTGCACTATTTTTCTATTATGTATTCAGAAGGTGTTTTGGAGATATTGCCCTTGAGTGCTTAGCTGCTGGTCCATTTATTAGTGGTGTGTACAAGAGTCCAGCGCTGAATATTTCTTTTTATTTGATTCTGTTTACAATCTTCCTTTATTCAGCTGCAGGACATGGATATATTTCAGTTTTTAGAACAAAGGGAAGTGAAGGTGAATGAAGTATTCTCTAATGTTCCCGTACCCCGTAAAGATCCAGAGGATCTAGGTTTTTTGTTTAAAAAACTTGGACATTTGTTCGAGAAAAACATAAAAATCTGGTGGGACATATTAACATTTGAATACTATTTATCTGCAAAAATTATTCCCAGACGTCTTAGGTGGGATGTCCCTCCTAATGACGGTCTGTTGGATCAAGTTTCCCTCAAAGAATGGGGGGAATTTTTTATTTCCAAAGGTTTAGAACTTTTAAGTTTTCTATTAATCCGCAAACGTAAGAAAAAAGATATGGTTGAATTACAAATTAAAGAAATAAAGGACAAACTAGAGCTTAAAAAGGATCATTCTGATTTTCAGAGACTTTCTAAAGATTTGAAAATTAAAATGGAAAAATGGGATAGGGACATTCAAGAGAAAAAGAAAAGTAAATATCAGAGAGATCTGACCGATTTTGGTTCCAATGATATTTTTAAATGGCAACAGTCCTTCTTGGAACCCTCATCTTCCAATATGGAAGGGGGGGGAAATGAAGAAATGGAAGCCTCCTCTTCTTCTAATAATATAAATGTAGAAAGGTCCCAGGGGTCTATACATCAAATTGTAACACCTCTGCCTCAACGTTCCCAGGTTTTCCATCAAAGAGGGAAGAAGGGAAAAAATAGGAGAGGACGGGGTAGGGGACATGACTATGGCCCCCCCTCGTTCTCTACATATGCCCCAATCCCTGACCCACCACCTCCACATAGAGATACCAATCAGTGGCAGATGGTTAGGGGAAGAGGAAGAGGAAGAGGGAGGGGAAGGGGTCGAGGAAACTATCACCCTTACCCAGCGAAGAGAGAAGGAGTTGATCTTTCAAGTAATAGATTTGCTCCTCTTCGAGATTATCAAGAGAATCAAGGGTACTCCAATCCGACCGCTTCTTCCTCTTCTTTTTTAGGGGGAGGGTCCCCTTGGAGGGGACCACAGACTCAGCTCCCCCCACGAGCATTCAGAACCCCGCAACAGGAACACCCCTGGAGAGGGAACCATCCTCAGTCAGGCAAACGAAAAAATCGAGAGGATGCAGGGGAGGACGAAAAGTCAAAAAAACAGAGACCTCGGTAGGAGCTGGAGTCTTTAACCTTAGCGGGATCCCACTCACAGAAGATGAGATGAGGGTTCTGGATAAGGGTTTGAAATTCGCCCCCATCAGAAATCTTAACAAATTTCAGACGTATATTAATATTCAAAAATTTACACGACAGTTGAATATTAAGAAATATTTCCTCTCCAATCCGATTACAAAAAATGCATCTTCTGATACAATTAATCAGTCTAATCTAAGGAATAGATCTACCTTTAACCCTCCAGGCCAAGATATAAAACATTTAGAAGTGTTCCGCAACATGGTCTGTGGGGACTTAGAGAAATTAAATGTGAAAAGAGTATCAGATCCCCAGTACATAAAAAGAGGGATTCAGTCACTTGAAAATAGGAGTGACATTGTAATTCGGCCTGCCGATAAGGGAGGAGGTTTGGTAGTCCTTAGTGGAACCTATTACAGAGGGGAAATGCTGAGACTCCTGGGTGACAGGAGCACTTATCAGATCCTGCCCCATGATCCCATGTTGGAGTTTAAGGATGAATTGCACTCTCTAGTGACAAAAGGAGAAAGAAAAGGGGTATTGAGTCATAAAGAGGCTTCGTATCTTAATCCCCTTTTTTGTAGAAGACCAATTATCTATTGTCTCCCTAAGATTCATAAAAGTACAGATAACCCCCCTGGCCGCCCAATCGTGAATGGAATAGACTCCATTTCTTCAAGATTGGGCCAGTATATTGATTACTATCTACAGCCAGTTGTGAGGGAAACAAGATCCTTTCTGAGAGACACTAAGCATATGATCCAACTCCTGAATGATTTGCCGTGTTCCAATGATAGTGTATTAATTACAGCAGACGTTGGGTCTTTATACACTATCATTGGACATGAGGACGCTTTAGCAGCAGTCAAATGGTCCCTAGCCACTTCAACTCTGACTAATAAACACAAAAGATTCCTATACAGAAGTTTGAACTTCTGTTTAAACAGGAATTATTTCTGGTACGACCATCGCTACTACCTCCAAACAAGGGGAGTAGCGATGGGGGCCAAGTTTGCTCCCAGTGTGGCCAATCTTTTCATGGCCCACTGGGAGGAAGAGGCTGTATTTGGCACCCTACCACAGGAACTTATTTGTTACAGACGTTATATTGATGATATTTTTATGGTATGGGAAGGAGACATGGCAGATCTGCAAACATTTATGGATAGGTTGAATAGTAACACCAAAAATATCACTTTAACATGGAATTTGGAGAAGGAAAAGATTGCCTTTCTCGATCTTGAGATTTATAAACACGAAGGCGCCTTGAGAACAAGGAATTTTTTCAAACCTACTGATAGGAATGCATTTATCCCCTTGGATAGTTGTCACCACCAGATGTGGCTTTGCAACATTCCAAGGGGACAATTCACTAGATTAAGACGCAATTGCGCTTCGGATAGTGACTATCAAGTACAATCAAAGGTTTTGGAAAAGCGTTTTCTTGAGAAAGGATACAAAAAGGACCCCATTAGAAAAGAATTGGAGGATGTGGGAAGGAGTAACCGCGATACTCTCCTGAATGGAGACAAAATTAATCCAGTGGATCCAGGTTACAGAATAATTTTTGATTACAATATACACTACAAAAAAGTAGAACGTATTGTTAAAAAGTATTGGCCTATCCTTAAAGAGGACAAAATTCTAGGACCCCATCTGACAGAATTCCCTAAGTTTATCTACCGGAAGGCCCCTTCACTGCGAGATAAAATCGCGCCTGGGGTTGTTGACCCACCTCGTATCAGGGAGAATCATATTTTTTCTTTTCTTTCTGGCACCTATACATGTGGGAAATGTGCTACCTGTAAGAGCTGCAAGAAGAACCTAAAGAAACGAAAAGAATTTGTAGCTACTGCTACTAATAAATCATATAACATCAAAAATCTGATCACCTGTAAAACGCAAGGGGTGGTGTACATGTTACAGTGTGAATGCCGCCTTCAGTACATAGGACGTACCTCTCGTGCTTTACACGTCAGGGTGGGCGAGCATATCACTAATATCCGTAAAGGTTTAGAAACGCATAGTGTCTCAAGACATTTTAAAAAATTCCATCAAAAAAATCCCAGTGGGTTGCAATTCTGGGGAATAGAGAGTCCACCCACACTGGAGAGGTGGGAATTTTATTAGACAGTTGAGTCAACGGGAGTCTTATTGGATTTTTGAATGCAAAGTTTTAACGCCATTAGGACTCAATGTTGAGTTTGATCTCAACTGTTTTATTTCTGACCGATGAGATATTTTTTGCCTTTTTAATGTTCCCATATTCTTATATTTTATATTTTATAGGGAATGTATTTATTGCTTTGTTCTTTGTCTTTTATAGTATTCACATTGCGGTTTATATTTAGTAATTTTAATAATTTTATGTGCATTATTGTGTATATGTCACTTATTGTTCACATTTATGATTAGGCAATGCTCAGATACGCCATCTAGTGGAGAGTTGAGATTTAGCCGGAGTCACAATGACGATTACCACCCATTGAATCCTTTGGATTATGGGAAGATGTATTATTTTAAATTTGGGCATAGTATATTTATTAAATTGTATTTAATGTATTTCCACAAGCTGGTTCTTGTGGAAAGTTTTTAAATTGCCCGTACACACTGCATATAAGAATACAGGCTGGTCCTGGCTTAAGGGTCATGCAGTGTTTACTTCCTGCCCTTAGTTTACATCACTTCCTGTGTACATCACTTCCTGTGTACATCACTTCCTGTGTACATCACTTCCTGTTTCCTGTTTCCATTTGGAATCATACTGATTAGTTAATTGAAGACAGGAGGTGGGCAGATCATATTGTCATAAAAGACGGGTCCGCAGTATGATACGTGACCCTTGCTGAAGAAGTCCCGCTTATTTTCACGGACGTAACGCGTACGAGGGATGTCACGTGACCCGCGGCCGCCTCTCACTCTTCCGGGTTGGTGGACCTGATGCATGCCTGCTTGCAAACTCTGCAGATATGCGCTGTTATTTTCTTCAAAAATGTGAGTTGTTTTCTTATATGGATTAAAGAGTGCTTGATTGCATACAGAGAGCATTAGATCGTTTTTTCTTGTCTCCTACACATATTGGTAACATTGTTTGAGGAGCTGACAGTGCATCGGAGGTGTAATCATTTACTACGCTTAAGGAAGAAAGTGTGAGGATGCTTTGATTTTGAGATGAAATGCTGGTTGACCCTGTAGGGTCTCTTTGTTAAGGTGAGCGGCAGTGTGAACAGGTGGTGGGATTGCATGAGCACTCGTGGAGACAAGCACCTTATGGAATTGCCCTAGGACCACTTTACACTGGAGACTTTTATCTGTTTATATGGACACCTATTAACACTGGGACTCTGCATGATTTTATAATTTTACCACTAGGATTGCACTGCACTATTTTTCTATTAACTACCACTAGGTGCACTAGGCAGCCGCTTAGGGTGCGCTGCCACTTAGGGTGCAGCCACAGCTGCTGGTCTCCCGATGTTTCCCACCAGGGCAGGGCCAGGGCCAGCGCCACCGTAAGGCAGCACAGGCAGCTGCCTTAGGACGCCAGGCTGGGTGGGGGCAGTAAAATGCCCCTTCACCATGGCCTGGATTAAGGGGCCATGGAACTGCAGGGCACTGCACGAGGGAAGGGCCCAGTCCAGGGACAGCAGGTGGGAGAAGTGGGACAGCAAATGCGGCAAGGTGCTGGCAGGATGACATCCCGGCTCCAGCTACCAACTCCACAGTGTGAGCGGGCAGCCCAGGAGACAGAGACCGCACTGAAGGAGAGAAGTGAGGGTGGGGCAGGCACTGAGAGCTCAGGAGGGAGAAGACCTCCGAAGATGTGGGCAAAGCACCCCGGGAACCTACCAGAGCCTGGAGCCCCTGGACTCCTTCAATCTCCTCTCCAATCCCAGGCCTGAAGGACAGGCTGACCGGGGGAACCAGAGAATAAGGGCGGGTAGGAGGCACAGGCAGCCAAGGACCACTCCACCTCACCCCTCTCTCTCTCCGCCAACCCCTCTCTCTCTCTGTCACTTCCCTCTCTTTCTCTCTCTCTGTCACCCCTCTCTCTCTGTCACCTCCTCTCTCTCTCTCTCACTCTCTCTCTCTCTGTCACCCTCTCTCTCTCTGTCACCCCCTCTCTCTTACACTCTCTGTCACCCCCTCTCTCTCTCTGTCACTCCCCTCTCTCTCTCTGTCACTTTGTCACTCCCCTCTCTCTCACCCCTCTCTGTGGGTCACCCCTTTCTCTCCCTTTCTGTCACCCCTCTCTCTCTGTCACCTCTCTCCCTCAGTCACCTCTCTATCGCTCTCTCTCTCTCTGTCACCCCTCTCTCTCTTTCACCCCCTCCCTCTCTGTCACCCCCTCCCTCTCTCTCTGTCACCCCTCCCTCTCTGTCACTCCCCTCTATCTCTCACCCCTCTCTCTCTCCGCCAACCCCTCCTCTCTCTCTGTCACTTCCCTCTCTTTCTCTCTCTGTTACCCCTCTCTCTCTGTCACCTCCTCTCTCTCTCTCTCTGTCACCCCCTCTCTCTCTGTCACCCCCTCTCTCTTACACTCTCTGTCACCCCCTCTCTCTGTCACTCCCCTCTCTCTCTCTGTCACTTTGTCACTCCCCTCTCTCTCACCCCTCTCTGTGGGTCACCCCTTTCTCTCCCTTTCTGTCACCCCTCTCTCTGTCACCCCCTCTCTCTCTGTCACCTCTCTCCCTCAGTCACCTCTCTATCGCTCTCTCTCTCTGTCACCCCTCTCTCTCTGTCACCCCCTCCCTCTCTGTCACCCCCTCTCTCTCTCTCTGTCACCCCCTTTCGCTCTGTCACCTCTCTCTGTCACCCCTCTCTTTCTCTCTCTCTCTCCCCCTCTGTCACCGCCCCTCTCTCCATCACCCCCCTCTCTCTCTGTCACATCCCTCTCTCTCTCTCCGTCACCCCTCTCTCTCTGTCACCCCCTCTCTCCTTCACCCCTCTCTCTCTCTTGCTCTCTGTCACCCCCTCTCTCCCTCTATGTCACCCCCTCTCTCCCTCTATGTCACCCCCCTCTCTCTCTCTCCGTCAACCCCTCTCTCTCTCTGTCACTTCCCTCTCTCTCTGTCACCCCTCTCTCTCTCTGTCATCCCTCTCTCTCTGTCACTTCCCTCTCTCTCTGTCACCCCTCTCTCTCTGTCACCTCCTCTCTCGCGCTCTCTCTCTCTCTCTCTGTCACCCCCTCTCTCTCTGTCACCCCCTCTCTTACACTCTCTGTCACCCCCCTCTCTCTCTGTCACTCCCCTCTCTCTCTGTCACTCTGTCACTCCCCTCTCTCTCACCCCTCTCTGCGGGTCACCCCTTTCTCTCCCTTACTGTCACCCCTTTCTCTCTGTCACCCCCTCTCTCTCTGTCACCTCTCTCCCTCAGTCACCTCTCTCTCTCTCACGCTCTCTCTCTGTCACCCCCCTCTCTCTGTCTCACCCCTCTCTCTCTGTCACTCCCTCACTCTCTGTCACCCCCCTCTCTCTCTCTCTCTGTCACCCCTCTCGCTCTGTCACCTCTCTCTGTCACCCCTCTCTCTCTCTCTCTCTCTCCCCCCTCTCTCTCCCCCTCTGTCACCCCCCCCCCTCTCTCTCTCTCCATCACCCCCTCTCTCTCTCTCTCTGTCACATCCCTCTCTCTCTCTGTCACTCCCCTCTCTCTCTGTCACCCTCCCTCTCTGTCACTCTGTCACTCTGTCACTCCCCTCTATCTCTCACCTCTCTCTCTCCCTCTCTGTCACCCCCTCTCTCTCTCTCCGTCAACCCCTCTCTCTCTGTCACTTCCCTCTCTCTCTCTCTGTCACCCCTCTCTCTCTGTCACCTCCTCTCTCTCTCTCTGTCACCCCCTCTCTCTCTGTCACCCCCTCTCTCTTACACTCTCTGTTACCCCCTCTCTCTCTCTGTCACTCCCCTCTCTCTCACCCCTCTCTGTGGGTCACCCCTTTCTCTCCCTTTCTGTCACCCCTCTCTCTCTGTCACCCCCCTCTCTCTCTGTCACCTCTCTCCCTCAGTCACCTCTCTCTCTCGCTCTCTCTCTCTGTCACCCCCTCTCTCTGTGTCACCCCTCTCTCTCTGTCACCCCCTCACTCTCTGTCACCCCCTCTCTCTCTTTCTCTCACTGTCACCCCCTCTCTCTCTCTGTCACACCCTCTTGCTGTCACTCCCCCCTCTCTCTCTCTCACCCCTCTCTCTGTGTCACTCCCCCCTCTCTCTCTGTCACCTCCCCTTCTTTCTCTCTATCCTCCCTCTCTCTCTGTAATCCTCTCTCTCTATCTCGGTCACTCCCCTCTCTTTCTCTGTCACCCCTCTCTTTCTCTGTCACCCCCCCTCTCTGTCTGTCACCCCCCCCCCTCTCTTTCTGTCACTTCTCTCTCTCTGTCACCTCTCTGCACCTTCACCTAAAATGTACCTTCCCCTACGTAAACAAATATCCTTGCACCAGCCCTGTGCATGGGAAATGCATGGAGTGGGCTGCGAGTATAGGGGGTGTATGGGGGATGCATGGAGTGTGCTGCGAG
Organism: Pelophylax lessonae; assembly: GCF_965119305.1. Lineage (NCBI taxonomy): Eukaryota > Metazoa > Chordata > Amphibia > Anura > Ranidae > Pelophylax > Pelophylax lessonae. The sequence goes on from NC_138770.1 coordinate 415,159,603, forward strand.
TATAGGGGTGTACGGGAAATGCATAGATTGTGTTGTGAGTATAAGGTGTGTATGGGAAATGCATGGAGTCTGCTTACATTTTCTGCCTTTTAAAAAAAAAAAAAAAAAAAAAGTTTTTTTTTCTTTTTGGGCGGGGTGGGGGGATGCAAGTAGGTGGTCTTGCCTAGGGTACAGAATAGTCTAGAACCGGGGTCTGCTGACCACGGTGTGCTCTCCTTTTTAGTGTGGTCAGTTTTTAGTAGGAAAGCAGAGGGACTGGCAGGAACATCAGGGATTTTAAATAAAGGAAGCAATACAAAGTGAACAGGATACTTTTTCATACAAGTACATAGTACAGCAGGCACATATTGGAAATATGAGGTGTTGGGGTAATAAACACTTTGATCAGGGCTTTTTTTCTCAGAGAATAGGTGCAGGAACTCCTCCCTTCTGAATCACCCTTTGACTCTGCCCCCAACCCACCTTCAAGCACCGTCCCTTGGTTCCACCCCCTACCCTCCTCCCAGTACCGCCCCTTTTAGAGAATACAGAACCAAGTATCATTTTCTGGTGCTAAGTATTTTGTATGGAATTTGTTAACGATAACAAGAAAGGCAGTAAAATAGATTTAGCAACACTGGACACTCAACAGCCAGCATCAATACACCATTCAGCAGCCTGCAACATCAGATCCCCACCTCAACAGTAGATCTCTCCCAGCAGCGATTGACCCCCTGCAACGTAAGACCAACCTCAGCAACAATAGCTCCCCTACCAGCAACAATAGACCTCCCCAGCAACAATAGCTCCCCTACCAGCAACAATAGATCTCCCCAACAATAATAGATCCCCTCCAGCATCAATAGATCCTCCAGCAACCCTTGCCATTACATACATTCAGTTCGGGAGGTGCCGGAACTGCGTTCCCCTGCGTTCCCGTTGAAAAAAAGCCCTGACTTTAATCCTTTTTTGTCTGAGTATAGACCTATGTTGGTTCCAAGCATGTTTAAATTTACTTACCCCTTAAAGACAAGTGTAAGCATACATGCAGCCTCAAAGAAGTGGATCTTCCCCCATATGCTCTGCTGTGAGTGCTGAGCACGCTCCCAGCAAAGAGACTGAGCAATCACCGAAAGCCCCATGTGTTGCACTAATGATCGGTAACTGGGAGGCCTGGTTCCAGATCACCTGATTGCTGTTTTAGTCTCTGATTGGCTATCACAGTGATCAGTCACCCTATAGCCTGCCTCTTTTTTTTTTTTTCTCTTAAACCGAGAAAAGGATATGCTGGGGTTAAAATACTAAAGGCAAAAAAGACTGTGCACTTTGCAAGTGAAGTTACACTGATTTTCCTAAGAGCTTATTAAATTTGGTGAAGCTCTGCTGTTTTTTATCATCCAATCATGTGCAAGCAAAATTGCTGTTTTTTTTTTGATTATTTTTTTATTTATTTTATTTTGCTTGCACCTGATTGGATATTCCTTACCAAGTGAAGCTTCACCGCATTCACTAAGCTCTGGGGAACTTGCACAGTTTTTTTTTTTTGCCTTAAGTGCCGGTTCACATATGTGCGAGTGCGGCGATCGCATATAATATCGGAGCGCACTGCTCCTTCATTATATGCGATCGGGTGTGCGGTGCGAATTCAGCCATATACTCTATATGGCTAAATTCGCACTGCACCCGCAGTAAAATCGCACATGACCCTTTTTTTGAGCCGCATCAGGATCGGATCGCACAGTGGTTCACACTTGTGCGATCCGATCCTGTGCGAACTGTAAGATCGCACTGCGATATGCGATCAAACTGGGGGTGTCGTTAAGATTACATTGACACCCCCAGCATATCGCATATGGCAGTGTGAACTGCCAAGCGTGCATTTGCGCGAATTCGCAGCCTTCCCGCATCGCATAAGTGTGAACCGAGGCTTAGTGAATTAACACCACATTTTTTTTTGTTTATTTTTTTGCTCCTTACTAGAGAAGAAAACTGTAAACAAAAGCAGTGTCTGTAAAATAAAGAAATAAATATATCAAATAATAATAATAATAATAAAGATAAAATAGCTAGATCAGGTTTTGATCTAGGTCAGTGCCCGGATTAGGCTCCGTTCACATCTAGGCGTTTTGGGGCGTTTTTGGGGAGTTTTTCTGCTCTAGGATCAGCTCTCAAAACGCCCAACAAGACAAATCCTAGTCATTTCAATGGCCCCTGTTCACATCTGAGCATTTTGACGCTGTATACAAAACGCCCAACGCTCAAAAAAGTACATGAGCTTCTTTTTGGGCAGATTACAGGCGTTTTCCATTGGTATCTATTCAATCAAAAAACGCCTGTACAAAAAACGCCTGTAAAATCGCGGTAAAACGCGCAAAAACGCTACGCTCAGGTGTGAATGTAGCCTTAGAGTTAGGGTCAAGATTAGGGGTAAAAATAATGGTCCGAGTCATTGTCAAATGTTGGGGTCAAAGGTCAGGATCTGTGTATATTAGTAAAATTTATAATATTAGTAAAAAAAAAAATTAAATTTAGGGCAGGACAGGCAGGCATCCCGGATTTGAGCACGCTACAGGCTTGTTCTGCCTGGTGGCTCATGGGTCGGCTGCTGTTGCGGGCTGACTAGGTGGAACCTACTTTGAATATGCCTGCCTCATGTTATCACTGGATGATTTGTAGCTGGAACGTCTAGCCGTATGTAAGATACAGGATATTTGGACATACCTGCTGCAATGAGATGCCCCCATGTATTTTGGCTATATGTTGTCACTATGACAGATTGAGTAGCCATCTAGGCCCTTATGGTCCAAGATAATGGGAGTCTCAACATAAGTGCGAGTATGCGCATATGCACGTTCCTTTATTGAAGTCTACATAATCATTATCTCGATATGGCCATGTGATGATTACTGCGGTACTAGTATTTATGGATAACCTGACTGTTCAGTCCATAGTTCTGCTCTGTCTGCCATGATCCGATTCGCATTGGGAAATATCGGTCTTTCTTGGTCTCTCTGGCCCTGAGGAAGCCTTGTGCGAAACACGTTGGCTTGCTGGGGACCCTTAGACCGTGCTCCATCAGAGACCCTTTCACCATCTTCTGATACCAAGTATCGGCATTCCCATATGGGAATTTCTTTCTACACACGCATTTCTGTTTTGTTTTTATATACGTCATATATGGGAATTTTTCCCTTTGATGAAGTTTCATTCAAGTGTGTACAATAAAATTATGTTTTAGACAAACTGTGTGACATATGTGATCCTCCTCCTCCCACTGGCCTTGAAAGCCCCATATTTTCTTCAATTTTGTGTTTATATTAGTTAGGGGTATGGGCCCAATAGCACGGTAATTTGCTATCCATTTTTCAATTTAGTAGCAGTGTCAGATAGGATTAAAAAAAGCAAAATATGCACAATTTTTCTGGGCCCTACTTTGAGTTAAAAAACGAGTAACTTACACATATGTAGCACTACCCCCGCAAGAGCCGCTGGAGTATTGGTGCCTGAGCTTAACACTGATTGATCCACAGCCAATCACAGGGTATTTTCAAACAGCCAGGTGCACACACTCCTCCGCTCATTATTTCCAATGACCAGTCTAGGAGATTTGTTTTTTATATTTTATTTGGAGAACTTGGATAGGAGAAGGGAATTAGTAAGATTCTCTAAATTAACTATTTACAGGTGAGGACAACTCTCTCAATGGAACTGTGTAGCAGATTATCGTAGGACCATACAGCAGCAGTACAGAATGAACAAGTCCCTTTGTAGCAAAAGGAACTCAGTGAACTTTACCTCTTCAAGACAATAGACAGTGTTCCCTTTAGCTCACACCCAGCAGCTGACTTCTAGCACCCATAGGTGTATCTAGCAACACAGGTCCCAGTGATTCCCTGTGGGGGTCTGTACTCACAAGGCTCCTGAAGCACCAGCAGCAACCTTCCTTAGTAGTACCAGACAGAATCAGTGGAAATCCTGCCTCAGTCAGCCCTCACAAAAACAATGGAATCCAGCTTCAGTGTTTCAGGCCCTCAGGTCACCCACCTGAGGCCGCATGGCAGCCTGCACTGAGGAGGGGCAGCAGCCCCCTCCCCTTCTGGACCTCTCTCTCTCTAGAGGAAGACCCAGAGCCCATGTGCTCCTTCTAACTGGCTAGGGCTGCAAGGTTTCCTTCCACTGTCCAGTACATCCCATAGCTACCAGGCCAATTTGAAACTTTCAAGACAGCATGAGCAGCACTAGAACACACTGAGCAGGCTCTACCAATCAATCACAGCTCTCTGTTAAACTGATAAACTGCTTGAAGCCCAGCCTGCCTGTGAAATGGACAAGTGACTCATCCACGAAAATATTTTGGTCGGGGGTAATTTCTCAGAGAAAAAATTTAGAAGTGGCCGAATTTTAAATAAATTGTCTTATGCTCGGTCATTTCAGGGAGGGCACTGGGTGTTGTCATTGTAATGGAGGAACAGCATAATCATTAGGTATCTTGATCTTGGCATAATGGATGAGAAGATTGGCATGTGGTGGAAAGGGTTGGTGGACCTGTAGGAATATAATTATTTTATTTTTGTGAGTCCCAAATTGAAAATGAGTCCCAAAAATATTTTAAGTTCTCTCCACTCATAGGGATGGGTGTAACTTGAACCTAGGTTGCTTGATATGAACTGTTGTGCACAGAGGTTGCCCCGGGCCAGTTAATAGATTTTGGGTAAAAATTAAATTTAAAAAAATCAATAGGGGCAAAATTCTCTGTGTTCACCTGGACACCTAGCTGGGCAGTAAAAGGGGGATGTTTGCTGCTCCTGAATTAGGGGGAAGCCACAGAGGGTTTTGAAGGGCATAGGGAAGGCTTGCATGGCTCCTAACCCTTTGGGACTGAGATGACACCCCGCTAGTGCTTGGCCTTTCTTGCAGTGGTACTCCATTTCTCGTGGATGCCACTACGCTACTAGTGGATACAATTGTGCTAATGGTTGATGCCACGGCTCTACTTCTGGTAGCCAGCTCTTCGCCAGAACACCTTTGTTTCATGGGCACACTTTCCTCTTCCTCCGATTCTATAGCAGACCCACTGCTTAAAACTAATCAGAATCGGACTCAGAGAGCTTCCCGCTGCTCTCGTTGGTCAAGCTAAGAAGTTGGTATGCCTCCTCACAGGAAAAAATATTTTTCGCCATACTGGTAACTTGTGGGGTGTTTAGACAAACTGCTGCAATAGGGACACTTGGACAGATGTGGCTGCACTTCTGGGTGCTAAAGTGGCTGCACTGCTGGGTTCTGATGAGGGTGCACTTATGTGCACTGATGAGGTTGTACTGATGTGCACTAATGCACTGCACTGAGGCTGCACTGATTAGCTGGCACTGATATGCACTGATAAGGCGGCAGTGACAGGCAGTGATGAGGATCCACTGATAGGGTGGCACTGATAAGCACTCACTTATGGGCACTGATGTGCACTATTGGGCACTGTGGTGGACTGACGAGCACTGTAGTGGCACTGATGAACACTGATGTGGCACTAATAAGCACTGTAGTGGCACTGATGGCACTGTAGAGCACTGTAGTGGTGCAGATGAGCACCGATGGCACTGTAGTGGCACTGATGAGCACTGTAGTGGCACTGTAGTGGAGCAGATGAACACTGTATTGGCATTGATGGGCACTGTAGAGCACTGATGTGGCCCTGATTGGCACTGTAGAGCACTGATGGCACTGTAGTGGCACTAATGGGCACTGTAGTGGCACATGAGGCACTGTAGGGCACAGATGAGCATAGTAGTGGCACTGATTTGGCACTGATGGGCACTGTAAGCACTGATGTGGCACTGATGGCATCAGTGCCACTACGGTGCCACATTCTTTTTGATTCCCTTGCCGGTGCTCCTGGCACCTCCCTCCTGCCCTTAAAAAAACAGCTTGCTATGGGGGCACCCAAGCCGAGCCCCTGTTCTGTGTGTCCATTCAGACACTTAGCCATGGATCAGCCACGCCCCCTCTCTCTCCTCATTGGCTCACTGAATTTGATTGACAGCAGCGGGCGCCAATGGTGTGTTCCAGCCAATCAGGAGGGAGAGTCCCATACAGCCGAGCCTCTCCTGCAACATCACTGGATCAGGATGGACTCAGGTAAGTGTTAGAGAGCTGAGGGGGGCTGCTGCACACAGAAGGATTTTTATCTTAATGCATAGAATGCACTTTTTTTTTTTTCTTGCCATTGCTTTTTTTTTTACGTTTTATTATTTTTCAAGAAATTACAAAGTAGTATAGGCAAACAGAAAATAAAATATAAAATTACAAAGAAGCTATAACAAGCAGTCTGATATTACAAGTACCAATACATGTTCCTTTTAACAATTCAAAAGGTTTGGGTACCAAAATAATATCTGATTTTGGACATATTACTATTTTTAGTCTCGAAGCGTGGAAGAATAATGTACTATGGAAATGTACCATAGTATTAAGATTGCTTTAGTAAGGCATTCATAGCAGGATGCTCATAAGAGCCACATGAAAAATTACATCAAATAAGTGAGGAAAAAAAGAAAAACAATCAATTTAAAATCAAACAAATCTAAGTAAGTATGGTTTAGTTGGCCCAGGAGAAAAATAAATACAAAATAGAATTTCTTTAATTTCAAACTGTAACTATCAGTTAATGTAATTGCTTCTGAATTAAAGGGGGGGGGGGATGAATTAGTGGAGTTTCAATCTGCCCAAAAAGTTCGAGAGGGTTCCTTTGTAGTACCAGTCCATGTATCTAAACTGTGTCATTAGTAATTTGACTGGCGAAGTTGAGAGAGTTCGCTCTATAAAAAGTTTCCATCTTGTAAAGAAATAACTGGTTGGGCCAAAGGATTGGACTATTGAGTGTAACCTTTCGATATACAATATACAAAATAACCTTTAGATAATTTTTGACTGTCGGTATCATTGAAGTAGAGGATGTCCAAGTTTTTAGTATCTCTTTACGAGCAGCTAAAACAACTTGGGGATGTAAGAGTTGTAAGGTGTTTCAGATATATCCGATTTTTTGATGTAGCCAAAAAGGCAAGTTGTTGTGTTTTTGTGAATATATACTGATCTGATGGACTTCCAAAAAAAGTATTTGGTCCAAAAATATTGACTTTCGAACATTCCCAAGACTGGTGTAGTAAAGTTGAATGTAATGAACCATACCAGGAGCAGGTGGACATACATTTTATTTATTAGGAATTTCCTGTGCATATGTTTAAACTGTGTTTCTCTCCATTTTTCACTAATGATTAGACGTCTAGTTTTGAGATACCCCACCAAGATTCTTTTTTTAAACCCGTTTTCCGTAGAATCCTTTTGCCAGCTTTTTGGAAGAGTATTTCTCTGTCGATGTGAAAAATGATAGTTAAGGGGTGAGTATAAACCTGAAATAGCATAAGAGCGACACTATTGCTCGGTCAATCAATGATTGTTGGAAAAGGTTTTTCCTGGGCTTGAAACACTTTTTAAGATAGTTTACTAGACTTTCGTAGAGACTCTGGTGGTGGGGAGGCAGACAAAATTTCTGAGATAATTCATCAAATGATTTTAACTGAGTAGAGATTGACTTAAAGATAGAATATGCCATATGTGTCATGGTCTTACCTCCTTGCTGTTCTCCTTCGTTTGACATGTGCTGGCGGCCATCTTGGTTTCTGGGTTTCTTGTAGCCTCCCACCCTGCGGCTCCTCCTTCCCACTGGGAGGAGCTGGATGCCTAGCTCATATATATAGGAGGTCTGTGGCTCAGTTCCCTGCTTGGTCCTCCTGTGTTCACATGCTACTAAGACTGCTGCTACGTCTGGTTCCTGTTCCTGGCTTCGTCTGACTACCCTGTTGGTTCCTGATCCTGGCTTCGTCTGACTACCCTGTTGGTTCCTGATCCTGGCTTCGTCTGACTACCCTGCTGGTTCCAGACCCCTGGCTTCGCAAAGACTCTGCATCGGTTTCGCCATCCGTTTGGACTTTTGCTTTATAGCTTGTTTTTCAATAAAGCTGTCTTATTTTCACTTATCTGTTGTTGTACGTCTGGTTCATGGTTCCGTGACATTAGGACCAAGCCATGAATTCTGACGGTACAGGGCCATCCTCGCTACCCACGCTGGTTGCCAGACTTGATCAGCAGGATCACCTGTTGGGTCGGGTCGCCGTGGCGTTGCAAACCCTGCTTGAACGCACGGTACCACAGGCCATGAATTCTGACGGTACAGGGCCATCCTCACTACCCACGCTGGTTGCCAGACTTGATCAGCAGGATCACCTGTTGGGTCAGTTCGCCGTGGCGTTGCAATCCCTGCTTGAACGCACGGCTCATTTCGCTCCCGTTGCCGATGGGTCGGTTGTCGCTCCTGGGTCCGCTCCGGTTGTTGCGCCAGAGTCTACCCCGACACCTGTTGTTGCGCCTGCGGTGTTTCGGGGTATGTCCGGTTCTGCCCCCCTTCCACAGCGCTTTTTGGGCTTCGCCAATTATTATCGGAAGTTCATCAGGGACTTTTCCATGCTAGCCAAACCTCTCACGGATCTGACCAGGAAGGGCAGTAATTCCCAGGTCTGGCCGCCCGAGGCCATCCGAGCTTTTGAGGCTCTAAAGTCCGCCTTTGTGTCGGCTCCGATTCTGTCGCATCCCAACCCTGGGTTGCCCTTTGTCCTCGAGGTGGACGCGTCCGAGACGGGAGTAGGCGCCCTTCTGTCTCAGCGTAGAACACCAGAGGGTCCTCTGCTTCCTTGTGGGTTTTACTCCCGGAAACTGTCTTCTGCTGAGTGCAACTACCAGATTGGTGACAGGGAGTTATTGGCCATCGTGCAGGCTCTTAAAGAATGGAGGCACTTGCTCGAGGGTTCGGTGGTTCCGGTCCTCATCCTGACGGACCACAAGAATCTGACCTACCTTTCTGAGGCCAAGAGATTGACACCACGTCAGGCCAGATGGGCTCTGTTCTTGTCACGTTTTAATTACGTGGTCTCCTACCTACCCGGTTCCAAGAACATCAGGGCGGATGCCTTATCACGGCAGTACTCCGACCTGTCCAGGGAGGAGTCGATTCCGACTTCGGTCATACCTCCGAATCAGATCCTGGCCGCCATTCGCACCAGCCTGACCTCTCCTCTGGGTGAGCAGATTTTGGCGGCTCAAGCCGGTGCTCCCTCTGGGAGACCCAACGGCAGATGTTTTGTGCCTGAGGAGTTGCGCACTCGGTTGTTGCGAACCTACCATAACTCCAAGACCGCGGGGCATCCTGGAAAGAATCAGCTGTCCTGGGCTGTTTCACGTCTGTTCTGGTGGCCTTCCCTACGTTCCGACATCGCCGCATATGTAGCGGCATGCTCCGTTTGTGCCCAGAGTAAGTCCCCTCGGCACCTTCCGGTGGGTCTTCTGCAACCCTTAGCCACCGGGGAGCGCCCATGGTCACACCTGGGGATGGATTTCATTGTGGACCTCCCTGCATCCCGAGGCCATACGGTCATTCTCATGATTGTGGATCGGTTTTCCAAAATGTGCCACTGTGTTCCTCTCAAGAAGTTACCCTCTGCACAGGAGTTGGCCACGATTTTTGCCAGGGAGGTCTTCCGGTTGCACGGTTTGCCCAAGGAGATTGTGTCGGATCGGGGGAGTCAGTTTGTGTCCAGGTTCTGGCGCGCCTTTTGCTCCCAGTTGGGGATTCATCTCTCCTTCTCCTCGGCCTACCACCCTCAGTCCAATGGGGCCGCAGAACGATCCAATCAGGCCTTGGAGCAATTCCTTCGTTGCTATGTCTCCGATCACCAAGACAATTGGGTTGACCTCCTGCCTTGGGCTGAGTTTGCCAGGAACACGGCGGTGAACTCTTCCTCTGGGACGTCTCCCTTCTTGGCCAACTATGGGTTCCAACCTGCCGTGTTACCGGAGGTATTCTCTCCCCAGGATATTCCGGCTGTGGAGGATCACCTTTCCGTTCTACGTGCTTCTTGGGTACAGATCCAGAAGTCCCTTGAGGTCTCTGCGCAGCGCCAGAGACTCCAGGCTGATCGCAGACGAGCGCCTGCTCCTTCCTACCAGGCCGGAGACCGTGTATGGTTGTCCACCCGCAACCTCAACCTTCGAGTGCCCACTCCCAAGCTGGCGCCTCGCTTTGTTGGTCCCTTCCGAGTGCTTCGCAGGGTAAATCCGGTAGCCTATGCCCTTGCGCTTCCTCCTGGCATGCGGATCTCCAACGTGTTTCATGTCTCCCTGTTGAAGCCACTGGTGTGTAATCGTTTCACTTCCTCGGTTCCTCGGCCTCGTCCGGTCCAAGTGGGCAATCGTGAGGAGTATGAGGTGAGCAATATCCTGGACTCTCGCCTGGTCCGCGGTCGGGTGCAGTTTTTGGTTCATTGGCGTGGTTATGGTCCTGAGGAGCGTTCCTGGGTTCCCTCCGCAGATGTCCATGCTCCTGCCTTGCTCCGAGCCTTCCATGCACGCTTCCCTCAAAAACCGTTCTTTACTCCGCGGAGGAGGGGCCCTTGAGGGGGAGGTACTGTCATGGTCTTACCTCCTTGCTGTTCTCCTTCGTTTGACATGTGCTGGCGGCCATCTTGGTTTCTGGGTTTCTTGTAGCCTCCCACCCTGCGGCTCCTCCTTCCCACTGGGAGGAGCTGGATGCCTAGCTCATATATATAGGAGGTCTGTGGCTCAGTTCCCTGCTTGGTCCTCCTGTGTTCACATGCTACTAAGACTGCTGCTACGTCTGGTTCCTGTTCCTGGCTTCGTCTGACTACCCTGTTGGTTCCTGATCCTGGCTTCGTCTGACTACCCTGTTGGTTCCTGATCCTGGCTTCGTCTGACTACCCTGCTGGTTCCAGACCCCTGGCTTCGCAAAGACTCTGCATCGGTTTCGCCATCCGTTTGGACTTTTGCTTTATAGCTTGTTTTTCAATAAAGCTGTCTTATTTTCACTTATCTGTTGTTGTACGTCTGGTTCATGGTTCCGTGACAATATGAAGACAATTGGAGCTCCAGATTGCAAATTCCTCACAACTTACATTGGTGAGTAACATGGGATTGCCTTGTAGAGGTAAGTATTTAGAGATATTAAGACATAGAATGCATTAAGATAAAAAAAAAAGCCTTCTGACTTCACAATCATTTTAAATGCTCAGCCAGTCAATTTTAAACTAGTAAGGGATCACCACAAGATAATTCACCAAATACAGAATATATTTTCCAGCACTCAACTTTCCTAGCATGAACAAATTACATGTTAAATATCGGGAAAACTGCATACATCAAAGTAGCTCTTTGTAAGACAAACATATTCAAAAATATGGACGAATTGGCATAAGTAGTGTGAGTTTTGTATCTTTGTTACATAGCCGCAGTCCAAGGCACTGCCTGGACTACAGCTGCATCGACCTGGTTTTCACTGACAGTGTCACATGTGATGTAGCTGTTCTCTTTCCCCTCGACTGTGTGAGGAGAGAGGGGACAGAGAGAGGACACAGATGCTGCAGGGCTGTGTGCACCAGGAAGAAATTTCCCCCACCCCCTGGAAAAGGTGATGTAAATGCTGCTGCTGTGCAGCCTGGAAAAGGACAGAGCCAGCTGGGTGGAGCAAGGACTTGTGGGAGATGTAGTCCTCAGGGAGACTGAGCATATGCTGCAGATTGGTCTTTGGATTATTGTGTATTGTTACAATAAATATTCCCTCCCTGCCTTGGTGTGTAAGAGGAGCGTGAAAGGTCATTGACATCCAGACCCAGGGGACCCAAAAATTAGCGCCTCCTGTGGGTCAAGTGCTTCAGTTGCTTTTGGTGGGTGTCCAGCTGCCTCGGACAAGTTTGAATTTCTGAACAATTTGGAGAAAATACATATCCTTTAGGTGACCCAGCTCTTACATGAATATGAAAATTCCCTTGCACTAGATCCAGCTAGTCAGCACAAAAAGCCTAAATAAACTATTTCAACATTTTAGGTTACATATAAAGAATTTGTTGCATACATTTGCAAATACATGTGAAGCCACGCTGCTCTCTTAAAGCAACACTGCAAAGTTTGGTCCCTAGCTCTAAACTATGTGAGCTCCCAACAAAGCAATGAATATACAGAAAACTCCTTCACAGATCCATTCAAAGCTAGCAAAAGGAGAGGTTCATATGGGACAGGTTATACACAGAAAAATACGTTTGAACTTATGACACTGTAGCGATCTCAGTAGTGTTTGCAGGCAGTTGATTTGATCCGAATGATACCTTGAAGATCACTGAGAAGTTTATTCCAAATCTGTGAAGATCTTGACAACAGTAAACATCCAGATAAGTCAAAAGAAAAAAATAACCAATCCAGGAATGCACATGTGGATGAATTAGAGGCTAGAGCATACTGCTGGAAGCGTAGAGCTAAAAATACAGAGAAAATGTAATTTTAGGGCTAGGGATAACAATCTAAGTGACACATTATGAAACAAACAATGCAAAAAAAAAAAAAAATCACAATGCATGTGTAACATTGAAAGGGGCACTCAGAGCAGTCATGTGTTCATTTATTATAAATCATTTGTAGGGAGAGAGATAGAAAAAACTGACAAACTTCCTAGCTGTTATAAAAAAAAAATGCAGAGGTCATCAAATACCACCAAAAAGCTCTATTTGTGGGAAAAAAGGACAACAAATTTATCTGGGTACAGCTTCGTACGACCGTGCAATTGGCCGTTAAAGTAATGCAGTGCCATATCGCAAAAAAAAATGACCTGGTCATGAAGGGGGGTAAATCTCGAGGAAGTCAAGTGGTTGATTTTAGTGTTTAGTTTGAGTTAAGGGGCTGTGATCACTTATAGATCCTTTCCCATACATTTTGTTTTCTGCAAGGCTTTCCTTAAAAATAAAAAAGTCGGCTTCTGTTTTGAAACCCTTGCCAAATCAAACTGGGGCAGATTCACCTGGTTCCATTTATTGTGCTTTCACTGCTGACTAGTGGTAAAGCATTTGGTGGCATGCCCCAATGCCAGTCCTCCCATAGATTAGAGCAGAATTGCTAAACACAGTGATATCAAATTTCCACTTATATTTGCAGATGCATAAAATAGAGACATCTGTTTTGTTTTTGTTTGTTTTTTTGTCAGAAACAACCTAAGCAAGTCTGACTTCGGGGGCGACTAGTGAAGTCGCCATGCACTGTGACTTCGGGGACAACTTGCACGGACTTCACATAATGGAAGTCAATGCAAGTCGCTCTGACTTCTGTCAAAAGTAGTACAGGAACTATTTTCTAAGTTGGAGCGACTTCCTATTAGAACGGTTCCCATAGCACTGAACCATAGTGTGAACCGGGACTTAGGCTAGCCATACATTACACAATTTTCTTGTACGATTTTCCTTTAGATTGACCAAAACCATATAATATAAGGTCAAATCTAAACATTTTCAATTTGTATGCAGTCAGGCAGGCCCTTACAATACATAGTTTAATGTGAATCTAAAGGAAATTGAGTAAGAAAATTGTATCATGTATGGCCAGCTTAATAGTGAACACTGGAGAGTTCTGTATTGTGGACTGGACTGTAAATGATTTGAAAAAATGTCATCTTGTTAGGCTATTGCACCTTCACTGCCTCTTGCTAGGGAGGAAGCTACTCTATAAAAGAGGTAATCAGGTGAGCATTTCAATAGAGGTAGGTGGACGGCTCTTCTAGATTATTCTGCTGATTGCAATATGTTACTTTATTGCCAGTGTGACATGGTCTTTTGGAAGTTGAGTGGTGCAGTTATGTTTATATGACTAGATTTACCATCGGGACACTGCAGAATCCCCATGGATCACCAACATGACATATTTATTATCAGGCTCAAAACTGGTCCAGCACAGTGTTAAAAAGAAGATTTTTTTTTTCTTGCCACTGAACTTAAAATTCAGTTCTCTAACTTTTTCAGATTATTATATTATTTCTTTTAAAAATCAAGGTCATTATTGTTATAACCTTACTAAAGTTGTTTGTGCTTGACTATGACAATGCTGACCTTGCAGCTGTACTTATCACACTGAACTACGTGGAAACGAATCCTTTTACCAAGGACACTGACACCCAAATGTTCAGTTTAAATCACGGTTTTCTTTCTTTCTACACAAACCATGTAAGAAAAATATGATTTTCTGCCTTTTGAACTCAGACAAACATACACATTCACAGAGAATCATACTGTTACATACAGTATCTCACAAAAGTTAGTACACCCCTCACATGTTTGCAAATATTTTATTATATCTTTTCATATGAAAACACTGAAGAAATGGCTCTTTGCTACAATGTAAAGTAGTGAGTGTACAGCTTGTATAACAGTGTAAATTTGCTGTCCCCTCATAATAACTCAACACACAGCCATTAATGTCTAAACCGCTGGCAACAAAAGTGAGTACACCCCTAAGTGAAAATTGGCCCCAAAGTGTCAATATTTTGTGTGGCCACCAATTATTTTTCAGCACTGCCTTAACCCTCTTGGGCATGGAGTTCTCCAGAGCTTCACAGGTTGCCACTGGAGTTATCTCCCACTCCTCCATGACGACATCATGGAGCTGGTGGATAATTAAGACCTTGCGCTCCTCCACCTTCCGTTTTGAGGATGCCCCACAGATGCTCAATAGGGTTTAGGTCTGGAGACATGCTTTGCCAGTCCATCCCCTTTACCCTCAGCGTATTTAGAAAGGCAGAGGTCATCTTGGAGGTGTGTTTGGAGTCGTTATCATGTTGGAATACTGCCCTGCAGCCGAGGCTCCAAAGTGAGGGGATCATGCCCTGCTTCAGTATGTCACTAAATGTTGGCATTCATGGTTCCTTCAATGAACTGTAGCTCCCCAGTGCCGGCAGCACTCATGCAGCCCCAGACCATAACACTCCCACCACCATCCTTGAATGTAGGCAAGACACACTTGTCTTTGTACTCCTCACATGGTTGCCACCACACACGCTTGACACCATCTGAATCAAATCATTTTATCTTGGTCTTATCAGACCTCAGGACATGGTTCCAGTAATCCATGTCCTTAATCTGCTTGTCTTCAGCAAACTGTTTGCGGGCTTTCTTGTACATCATCTTTAGAAGAGGCTTCCTTCTGGGAAGACAGCCATGCAGACCACGTTAATGCAGTGTGCGGCGTATGGTCTGAGCACTGACAGGCTGACCCCCAACCCTTCAACCTCTGCAGCAATGCTGGCAGCACTCATACGTCTATTTCCCAAAGACAACCTCTTGATATGTTCCTGAGCATGTGCACTCAACTTCTGTGGTCGACCTGTGGAACCTGTCCTGTTAAACCGCTGTATGGTCTTGGCCACCGTGCTGCAGCTCAGTTTCAGTGTCTTGGCAATCTTCTTATAGCCTAGACCATCTTTAGGTAGAGCAAAAAATTCTTTTTTTTTCAGATCCTCAGTGAGTTCTTTGCCATGAGGTGCCATGTTGATCTTCCAGTGACCAGTATGAGAGAGTGAGAGTGATAACACCAAATTTAACACACCTACTCCCCATTCACACCTGAGACCTTGTAACACTAACAAGTCACTTGACACCGGAGAAGGAAAATGGCTAATTGGGCCCATTTTGGACATATTCACTTGGGGGTGTACTCACTTTTATTGCCAGTGGTTGAGACATTAACCGCTTCCTGACCACCCACCGCAGATTTACTGCGACAGGGTGGCTCTCCTGCGTGAACCAACTCAGCAGCGGGGAATCCGATGCACTGGTGAGGCGGCTCCAATTGCCGTCTGACACCCGCGATCACTTCCCGCTGAGAGAGAAGGATGGTCGGCTGTTGTAAACACAGCCAACCGCTCTTCTCCCTGAAATGATCACAGAGCCCATGTGATCCTTCTATATAGGATCACATGTCTCTATGGTTATTTCACAAGCCACGCCCCCCCCACAGTTAGAATCACTCCCCTAGGCTCACATTTAACCCATTGATCACCCATACGGTTAACCCCTTCCTTGCTAGTGTCATTATTAGAGTAACAGTGCATATTTTTAGCACTGATTACTGTAGTAATGTAATTGGTTCCCCCAAAAAGTGTCCAAAAATTCAGTTAGGGGTACGATCTGTCCGCCGCAATGTCGGTCCCGCAAAAAAAAAATCACAGTTCGCCGCCATTACTAGTAAAAAAAAAAACAATACAAATGACATTAATCTTTCCTGTAGTTAGTAGACGCAATAACTTTTGATTAAACCAATCATAATAAGCTTATTGCGATTTTTTTTTTAACCAAAAATATGTAGCAGAAAACAAATTGGCCTAAAATGTTAAAAATTTTTGATTTTTAAATATTTTTTTTTGAGAATGTCATATAGCAGAATGTGAAAAATATTGTTCTTTTTTCACAATTGTCGCTCTTTTTTTGTTTATAGCGCAAAAAATAAAAATCGCTAGGGTGATCAAATACCACCAAAAGAAATCTCTATTTGTGGGAAAAAAAGGACATCAATTTTATTTAGGTTCACAACCTCGCAATCGTTAAAGTAACGCTGTGCCGAATTGCAAAATAGGGCCTGGTCATTAAGGGGGTAAATCCTTCTGGTCTTAAAGTGGTTAATGGCTGTGTGTTGAGTTATTTTGAGGGGACAGCAAATTTACACTGTTATGCAAGCTGTACACTCACTACTTTACATTGTAGCAAAGTGTCATTTCTTCAGTGTAGTCACGTGAAAAGATAGAATAAAATATTTACAAAAATGTGAGGGATGTACTCACTTTTGTCAGATACTGTATAGTGTAGGTTCATGGATCCAGGAGCAATCTGTATTTTGATACTGCACTGAAACTGGTGACAGTGATCTTTTTTTTTGGGGCGGGGGGGCTCATTTATATTTGTGGTGCTCTCTGAAGAGTGATCTGCATTTGGATCACTCTTTAACCAAGGTTTTATCCCCTTAATGACCGACAATTGTTTGCAATATGGCACTGCGTTACTTTAATTGACAATTGAGCAGTCATGCGACGCTGTACCCCAAATACAATTGAAGTCCTTATTTTCTCACCTCTACGGTTTTTGTTTTTTGCGCTATAAACGAAAAAAAGAGGCGATTAATTTTGAAAAAAAAAAAAAAAAAAATATATATATATATATATATATATATATATATATATTTCTTTTTTTACTTTCTGCTTTAACCACTTGCCGACCAGCCCCAGCAGATATATGGCGGCAGGTCAACGGGTTGCTGTGAAACACGGTACCTGTACGGCGCTTTGTGGGAGCGCTCCTGGGGACGCCAGCGGGAAAGCTGATCCTTGGGGCATTTGTCCGCGATTGCCGCCGGGCACCCACAATCACTCCCCGTGGAGAGAGAACGGCGGTCTGCTGTTGTAAACACAGGAGACTGTTGTTCTCTTAGCAATCATCACAGGGCTCCTGTGTTCCTCCTATTTAGGAACACAGATCCCTGTGTTGATTCCATAAGCCCACCCACACACAGTTAGAAAACACCCCCTAGGCCTACATTTAACCCTTTGATCACCCACAGGGTTAACCCCTTCCCTGCCAGTGTCATTAATACAATAACCGTGCATATTTTTAGCCCTGATTACTGTAGTAATGTCACTGGTGCCCCCAAAAGTGTCAAAAATGTCAGTTAGGTGTCCAATCTGTCCCCCACAATGTCGCAGTCCCGCTAAAAATTGCTGATCGCTGCCATTACTAGTAAAAAATTAAAATAAATAAAAATTACATAAATCTTTCCCCTATTTTGTAGACGTGATAACTTTTGCGCAAACCAATCAATATACGCTTATTGGGATATTTTTTTTACCAAAAATATGTAGCAGAATACAAATTAGCCTAAAATTATGAAAAAATTTGATTTTTTTTTTTTAATTGGGAATGTTATATAGCAGAAAGTGAAAAATATTGTTTCTTTTTTTTTTTTTTAATATAAATTTTGCTCTTTTTTTGTTTATAGCGCAAGAAATAAAAATCGCAGAGGTGATTAAATACCACCAAAAGAAAGCTCTATTTGTCGTGGGAAAAAAAGGACATCAACCTAATTTGGGTACAGCATCGCATGTCCGCGCAATTGTCAGTTAAAATAACACAGTGTTGAATCGCAAAAAAATGGCCTGGTTAATTTGGGGGAAAATCTTCCAGAAGTGGTTAAAACATATCTAATAAAAAATTTAAAAAATCTATGTAAAAATATGTATTCTGCTGCATATTTTTGGTAAGAAAATCCCAAAAAGCGTACATTGATTGGTTTGCGTAAAG
Organism: Pelophylax lessonae; assembly: GCF_965119305.1. NCBI lineage: Eukaryota > Metazoa > Chordata > Amphibia > Anura > Ranidae > Pelophylax > Pelophylax lessonae. Next base: position 415,177,800 of record NC_138770.1, read on the forward strand.
GTTATCGCGCCTACAAACGATGGGATTTTTTTATGGAATTATTATTTTTTTTTTACTACTAATGGCGGCGATCACCAATTTTTGGCAGCACTGCGACATTGTGGCCAACAAATCAGACACCTAACTGACACTTTTGACACTTTTTTTGGGGACCAGTGACAACTATACAGTGATCAGTTCATTAAAATATGCACTGTTACTGTACTAATGATAGTAGCAGGGAAGGGGGCTAACATCAGGGGCGATCAAAGGGTTAAATGTGTCACTAGGGGGTGCTTTTTAACTGTGGGAGGGATGCTCTGACTGGATGAAGACAGAGATCCATGTTCTTGCTTAGCAGGAAAACAGGATCTCCATCTTCTTCCCTGTTAGAACGGCGATCTGTCTTGTTTATATTGGCAGATCGCCGTTCCACCTCTCTGGGGAATGATCGCGGGTGGCTGGTGGACATGGCATCCCCTGTGTCCAAAAAGTGTGTGATCGCGCCTCTGGCGGCGCACATGTGCCACCCAGTAGCTATTGCACAAAATAACGTACAGGTATGTGATTTCACGCAATTGAGGCAAATGGTTAAAGAGCATTCAAGAGGAGGGGTTGTATCACCTCCTCACTGCCTGTTTTAATCCTCTAATTCACAGGTGTCAAACACAAGGCCCGCATGCCGAATTCGGCCCCCAGGCCATTTCATGTGGCCCTCACACCTCTCCTGCAGCTGCGGCACCCCCCTTGTCTCTGCCCCCACCTTGTCTCAGTAGTCGGCAGCAGAGAGGACAGAACTCCTTTGCCAGATCCTGTGCTTCTCTGTGCTGCTGTAGAAAGGCTCATCTCCCCGCCCCCCCCCCCTTCTCAGCAGTTTTCAGCAGAGAGAAGGGCAGAACTCCTCCTACAGATCCTGCACCTCTCTGTGCGGCCACAACACCACCTTATCTCTGCCTCCCCTGGTCTCAGTATTCAGCAGACTCTGTAAGCTGACTCCATCCCTCCTCTGGTCCTCCATCCGCATCTTCTTCCTGGCAGTAGCACAAGGTAAGGGGGTGCATTGTGATGGAAGGAAGGGTGGGTGACTCTTGACTTCTGATGGTGGAGGGCTCTTGACATCTCATGTAAGGGTAAAAGGGTAAAAGAGGGCGTGGGGTGCTCTTGACATCTAATCCTACAGATATAACCGGCCCTTTGAGGGAAACCATAATGTTAATGCGGCCTGCAATGAAATTGAGTTTGACACCCCTGCTCTAATTGCTTGATTGTGTGAAGTTGCAGGGCAATTACATTGTATCACCGTTCACTCAAAAGGCACCTCAGCAGGCGGTAGTGCCCACCGAGTATGAAAGGAGTTTAATTCCTGCTATGGCATGTGTACTCCCCCAGCTGTTACTTTCCCAGCTAAAGGGAGAGCAGGTAAAGGGGGGTGGTAAAAATTGGGCTTTTACCACCCCCACCAACCACAAATGTAAATAAGCCATTTCACACACACCACAATAGTGCAGCCAATCACAATGTCCGTGAACACCAAGGCACTAGTCCCAGTGTTACCATAAGGCCTTGTTCACATTTATCAATGCATACTCAGTGCAAGGGCCATGTTTACCCACAAGGCGATGAACAGGTTTTCTGTACATCCCTGTGCAGGCAGCCCCATTCATGTCTATTGGAATGTACTGGCTGCACAGACACAACCACTGCTTCTAATCTAAACATCCATGCGGGTGTAAGGCTGGAATACAGACAGTCTAAGTTCAGGGACATGCATCACCATAGATGTCAGATTTGGAGCAGGAGCTGTGTCCATGCAGCTGTTGCATCCCAATAAACATCAATCGGACCATCTGGCATGGATGCATGTAACACCTGTGTATCCCCATGCGGCTAAACAAAGTCCTTGCACAGTGTATGGATTGACACACACCATGTTAACAAGGCCTAATTGTGCAGCCAAGGCCTAATTGTACAGCCAGTTACAGTGTTCTTGATCACCGCCACACCAATCCCAGTCTTCATTCACACAGGGTTTATCAATGCATACCCTGTGTGAGGACCGTGTTTACCCTCATAGGGACGTACAGGTGTTTTGTGCCTCCTACAAAATACATTGAGTGTTTCTTTGTGGTAATTGTATTGGTGTTTCCACTGTCTTGCTGCTCCAGGACCTCCAGAAATGTGATAGGTAGTCAGGAAATTAGATGCACAATGTATGCCCCTAGAAAGCCTGACGGTGTTCCTTGGGTTTAGGGTCCTGCAATGTGGACAGGCTGTGAAAAAGTCTCACACATGTGGTATCGCCATACTCAGGAGGAGTAGCACAATGTGTTTTGGGATGTAATTCTAAGTATGTCCATGCTGTATGTTAGAAATATCCAATTAACTGACAACTTTGTGTAAAAAAATACATTTTAAATTTCCTTTTCAAATTTTCCAAGAATTTGTGACAAAAAAATGTAATTTTCAAAACACTCACAATTCCTCTTAAAAATACCTTGGAGTGTTTGCTTTCAAAAATAGGGTAATTTTGTTTCTACTTTCCTGGTGCTCCAGTGCTTTCAAAAATGTGATAGGTAATCAGAAAATTAGATGAATAATTTATGCCCCTAGAAAGCCTAAAGGTGCTTCTTAGATTTTGGGTCCCTCTATATAGTTAAAAGATGTCACGTATGTGGAATTTCCATATTTGAGAAAAGTAGCTGAATGTGTTTTGAAGTGTAATTGTAAATATGCCTATGCCATGTTTGGGAAACATCTTGGTAAAATGACACTTTAACCACTTAAGCCCCGGAGGATTTTCCTGCTAAAAGACCAGGGGGTATTTTGCGATTCGGCACTGCGCGACTTTAACGGACAATTGCGCGGTCGTGCGACGCTGTACCTAAACGAATTTGACGTCCTTTTTTTCCCACAAACAGAGCTTTCTTTTGGTGGTATTTGATCACCTGTGCGATTTTTTGATCACGCGCTATAAACAAAAAAAGAGCGACAATTTTGCAAAAATAGCAATATTTTTCACATTTTTTTATATGAAATTCCCCAAAAAAAAAAATGTAAAAATCAAAATTTTTTAACATTTTTGGCCAATTTGTTTTATCCTACCTATGTTTGGTAAAAAAAATCGCAAAAAGCGTATTTTGATTGGTTTGCGCAAAAGTTATCGCGTTTACTAACAAAGGGAAAGATTTTTGTCATTTTTGTTGTTTTTTTTTTAACGCCTAATGGCGGCGATCTGCGATTTTTTTTTTGCGGTACTGCGACATTGCGGCGGACAGATCGGACCCTTGACTGACATTTTTGACACTTTTGGGGTAACCAGTGACATTTCTACAGTAATCAGTGCTATACATATGCACTGTTACTGTAAAAATACACCTGCAGTGAAGGGGTTAACTTTATTTGGGAGGGAGGGGCTGTGTGTGTCCCTAGGGGCGTGATTCTTACTGTGATTGGCTGTGGCTCTAGCTGTAAGGACACTGATCAACGGATCTACATACATAGATCCGTGTAATCAGTGTCTTTACAGCGAGGAGAATGACAGGTGGCTTGTTTACACAAGCTGCCTGACATTCTCCCTCTTCCCCCGACGATCGCCGAGTGGCCGGCGGACATCGGGTCCGCTGGTCACACGCGCGGGGGGGTGCGTGACCGCGCGGGAGCGGGAGCGCGCCTCCGAGGGCGCGCGCTCGCTCCCCAGACCCTCCCAGGCTAGTGACGTTAATTAACGTCACTCTGCCTGGTAGGGGCTGACCGCCGCAGTAAATCTACTTGCGGCGGTCGGCAAGCAGTTAAAAAAAAAAAATAATAATAAATAAATATATATATATATATATATATATATATATATATATATATATATATATATATATATATATATATATATATATATATATACTTTCATCATTTTCTGAAGAATTGTGGCAAAAAAAGTATAGTTTCAAAAATCTCACCATGCCTTTACATTGGACTGTGCACTTTCAAAAAAGGGGTCATTTTGGTGTATTTTTACTGTCCTGACATTTTGGGGCCTCAAAAATTGAAATAGGCATTCAGAACATCAGAATTGATCAATTTTCTAATATACCGTATATACTCGAGTATAAGCCGACCCGAGTATAAGCCGAGACCCTACTTTTACCACAAAAAGATGGGAAAAATCATTGACTCGAGTATAAGCCTAGGGTGAGAATGCAGGGCGGCGGGCATGGTGCAGGAGAATGCAGGGTGACTGGCATGGTGCAGGAGAATGCAGGGTACTGGCATGGTACAGGAGAATGCAGGGTACTGGCATGGTGCAGGAGAATGCATGGTACTGGCATGGTACAGGAGAATGCAGGGTACTGGCATGGTACAGGAGAATGCAGGGTACTGGCATGGTGCAGGAGAATGCAGGGTACTGGCATGGTGCAGGAGAATGCAGGGTACTGGCATGGTGCAGGAGAATGCAGGGTACTGGCATGGTGCAGGAGAATGCAGGGTACTGGCATGGTGCAGGAGAATGCAGGGTACTGGCATGGTACAGGAGAATGCAGGGTACTGGCATGGTGCAGGAGATTGCAGGGTACTGGCATGGTGCAGGAGATTGCAGGGTACTGGCATGGTGCAGGAGAATGCATGTACTGGCATGGTGCAGGAGATTGCAGGGTACTGGCATGGTGCAGGAGAATGCATGTACTGGCATGGTGCAGGAGATTGCAGGGTACTGGCATGGTGCAGGAGATTGCAGGGTACTGGCATGGTACTAGAGGATCCGGGGTTGTGGGCATACTACAGGAGATGCAGTGCTGTGGGCATGGTACATGTGGACCATGCCCGCAGCACTGCATCCCTTGTAGTGTGCCCGCAGCCCATGGCAGGTAGTGAAGCTGTTTCACTTACCTGTTCCAGAGGCGCCTTCATTTTAAAAATGGCGCCGCCCGGCGCTGACACGTCATTGCGCACGCGCCGCCGCCGCTCGTATACTTTCGGCTATTCCCGGCCTCTCCCGAGCGGCGCCGGCAATAGCCGAAATTACACGAGCGGCGGCGGCGCGTGCGCGGTAACATGTATGCGACGGGCGGCGCCATTTTTAAACCTTAAACCCGTCGGAGAGGACATTTTTTTCCTTGACTCGAGTATAAGCCGAGGGGGACGTTTTCAGCACAAAAAAATGTGCTGAAAAACTCGGCTTATACTCGAGTATATACGGTATACAGTAACATAGTTTGTAGACTCTACAGCTTTCACACATACTAAATAATATACACATATTTGTTTTGGGTTTTTGTAATGTAGCACTGAAATGTTCTATTTTATAAAAATTTATTTTTTTTCAAAATGTCTTTTATATAGAAAAAAATAAACATTAAAAGCAACCAAAAGAAAGATCTACCTGTCTCAAAAAAATGTATATAAAATTAATTTGGGTACAGTGTTGCATGAATGAGTAATTGTCATTGAAAGTGTGAAAACTGAAAAATGACCTGGACAAAAAGGGGGTGAAGCAGTCCAGTCTTCACGTGGTAAATACCTATGGCCAGCCTAACTGATTATTAAGATGTTCAAGTCATTATTTATTGTGCTGTTCAGAAAATCATTTGTTTAGGACTATTATTCACACAAAACCCCACAAAGCATAATTTGGATTTCACTTCTGACTTTGGGGAAAAAAGATGACTAACCCCAGCTAATTCTGTTTCACATAGGTCTGGTAAAGTTAATCTTTGTCTTTCCCTCCTACAATATTTGGCATTGCATACGGTTATTCAGAGTTTGCCATTACATTATATAAATTTTATGGTAACTATTGCACATTAACAACATTACGACATATAGCCTGTTTCTCAAGTAATGATGATTAAGGTGTTAAAATGTTAGTCTATCATTGATTTGCAAAATCTGACCTAAAACTCACACTGCTTGCAAATCTTGTGATTCAGTAAATCAGTTAAATACAGCTGCAAGAAAAAGTATGTGAACCCTTTGGATTTCTTTGGATATGGATTTCTGCACAAATTGGTCATAAAATGTGATCTGATCATCATCTAAATCACAACAATAGACAATCACAGTCTGCTTAAACTAATAACACACAAAGAATGAAATTTTGCCATGTTTTTATTGAACACACCATGTAAACATTCACAGTGCTGGTGGAAAAAGTATGGGAACCCCTAGACTAATCAAATCTCCGAGAGCTAATTGGAGTGAGATGTCAGCCAACTGGAGTCCAATCAATGAGATGAGATTGGAGGCGTTGGTTACAGCTGCCCTGCCCTATAAAAAACACATACCAGTTCTGGGTTTGCTTTTCACAAGAAGCATTGCCTGATGTGAATGATGCCTCGCACAAAAGAGCTCTCAGAAGACCTACGATTAAGAATTGTTGACTTGCATAAAGCTGGAAAGGGTTATAAAGTACCTCCAAAAGCCTTGCTGTACATCAGTCCACGGTAAGACAAATTGTCTATCAATGGAGAAAGTTCAGCACTGCTACTACTCTCCCTAGGAGTGGCCGTCCTGTAAAGATGACTGCAAGAGCACAGCGCAGACTGCTCAATGAGGTGAAGAAGAATCCTGGAGTGTCAGCTAAAGACTTACAAAAGTCACTGGCAAATGTTAACATCCCTGTTAGCGAATCTACAATACTTAAAACACTAAACAAGAATGGATTTCATGGGAGGATACCACAGAGGAGGCCACTGTTGTCCAAACAAAACACTGCTGCACGTTTACAATTTGCACAAGAGCACCTGGATGTTCCACAGCAGTACTGGCAAAATATTCTGTGGACAGATGAAACCAAAGTTGAGTTGTTTGGAAGAAACACACAACACTATGTGTAGCGAAAGAGGCACAGCACACCAACATCAAAACCTCATCCCAACTGTGAAGTATGGTGGTGGGGGCATCATGGTTTGGGGCTGCTTTGCTGCATCAGGGCCTGGACAGATTGTTATCATCGAAGGAAAAATGAATTCCCAAGTTTATCAAGACATTTTGCAGGAGAACATAAGGCCATCTGTCTACCAGCTGAAGCTCAACAGAAGATGGGTGTTGCAACAGGACAATGACCCAAAGCATAGAAGTAAATCAACAACAGAATGGCTTAAACAGAAGAAAATACGCCTTCTGAAGTGGCCCAGTCAGAGTCCTGACCTCAACCCGATTGAGATGCTGTGGCATGACCTCAAGAAAGCAATTGACACCAGACATCCCAAGAATATTGCTGAACTGAAACAGTTCTGTATAGAGGAATGGTCAAGAATTACTACTGACCGTTGGGCATGTCTGATCTGCAACTACAGGAAACGATTGGTTGAAGTTATTGCTGCCAAAGGAGGTTCAACCAGTTATTACATCCAAGGGTTCACATACTTTTCCACCAGCACTGTGAAAGTTTATATGGTGTGTTCAATAAAAACATGGCAACATTTCATTCTTTGTGTGTTTATAGTTTAAGCAGACTGTGATTGCCTATTGTTGTGACTTAGATGATGATCAGATCACATTTTACGACCAAATTGTGCAGAAATCCATATCATTCCAAAGGGTTCACATACTTTTCTTGCAGCTGTTAGTTATTATGGGGTTTAATAAAGGTGAATGGCTTAGGTGCCATTCTCTGCTTGCCATAATGCAGAACAAGGTTGTAGAATGTATGAATATAAACCCATGTGCTGCTAAAGGAATTTTTGCAAAAGGAGTGACTGCAAAAGGAAAGTGTTTGTGTATGCGCTTAGAACTGCTGATACCACCCTGCAAAAAGTATACTCAATCACTCTAATAAACATAAATAAAAAGGGAAAAAAGGTGCGCTGTTCCTTTAAATAAGAATAACACTGTATAATTTTCCGTGGTAAAAAAAAAAACTTACCACAACATATAATGTCATCAATTAATCATATATACACTATCTCACAATAGTGAGTACATCCCTCACATTTTTGTAAATATTTTATTATATCTTTTCATGTAACAACACTGAAGAAATGACACGTTAGCTACAATGTAAAGTAGTGAGTGTACAGCTTGTATAACAGTGTAAATTTGCTGTCCCCTCAAAATAACTCAACACACAGCCATTAATGTCTAAACCGCTGGCAACAAAAGTGAGTGCACCCCTAAGTCAAAATGTTCAAATTGGGCCCAATTAACCATTTTCCCTCCCCGGCGTCATGTGACTCGTTAGTGTTACATGGTTTCAGGTGTGAATGGGGAACAGGTGTGTTAAATTTGGTGTTTTCGCTCTCACTCCCTCATACTGGTCACTTGAAGTTCAACATGGCACCTCATGGTAAAGAACTCTCTGAGGATCTGAAAAAAAAATTGTTGCTCTACATAAAGATGGCCTAGGCTATAAGAAGATTGCCAAGACCCTGAAACTGAGCTGCAGCATAGTGGCCAAGACCATACAGCGGTTTCACAGGACATGTTCCACTCAGAACAGGCCTTGCCATGGTCGACCAAAGAAGTTGTGTGCACATGCTCAGCGTCATATCTAGAGGAAGTATTTGGGAAATAGAAGTATGAGTGCTGCCAGCATTACTGCAGAGGTTGAAGGGGTGGGGGGTCTGCCTGTCAGTGCTTAGATCATATGCCGCACACTGCATCAAATTGGTCTTCATGGCTGTCCTCCCTGAAGGAAACCTCTTCTAAAAATGATGCACAGGAAAGCCCGCAAAAAGTTTGCTGAAGACAAGCAGATTAAGGACATGGATTACTTGAACCATGTCCTGTGGTCTGATGAGACCAAGAGGAACTTATTTGATTCAGATGGTGTCAAGCGTGTGTGGCAACAACCAGGTGAGGAGTACAAAGACAAGTGTGTCTTGCCTACAGTCAGGCATGGTGGTGGGAGTGTCATGGTCTGGGGCTGCATGAGTGCTGCCGGGACTGGGGAGCTACAGTTCATTGAGGGAACCATGAATGCCAACATGTAGTGTTACATACTGATGCAGAGCATGATCACCTCTCTTCGGAGACTGGGCCGCAGGGAAGTATTCCAACATAATGACCCCAAACACACCTCCAAGACGACCCCTGCCTTGCTAAAGAAGCTGTGGGTAAAGGTGATGAACTGGCCAAGCATGTCCCTAGACTTAACCCTATTGAGTGTAAGATTCTGGTACCTTTGGTACCCTTATTGCCCATTTTTCATTGCATATTGCGTCCCACCTTTTCAGTTAGGTGGAACGCATATACCTTTAAGCCGCATGACATCATCACTGAGCGCCGCTCTGAGCGGCTATTTCAATCGCCGGCTTTCTCTCACAGGTTGTTCGTTCAAACCGCATGCTTAACAGCCTTGTCTTATGCTGCCGGAGCCTCCAGCTATTCTCTTTACCTGGAACAGACCGGAACCTCGCTACTGATCCCGTATCTCGCTACCGGATCACTCCCTTACTACCGGACCCTTCTACTTACTAACCTCACTAGTGATAAGTACCCCACAGGGGATTCCTTCATAACAAACTTACACTATCTACTTCTGCACATTAAGGACTGTTACTATCTATGCATTACTAATCCTATCATCTACACTGTTACATAGATTGCTAGCTCTTGAGTCTACTACCATCTATCCTTGCACTGGGTTAGTCTCTCCTGTATATGTCATCTGCTGTCCTTACCTCCTGAACATTACTATCAAGTGCTTATCATTGCTATCACTGCTCACGCCTGTCCCTTCAGCACATCACCTCTATACTGTCATATACATCCTATCACTCCAGGAACATCTTATAGAGTGTATGTGTATTTGTATGCTGAAGCAGGTGGGTCCACAGTGATGAGTCTGGAGAGTTGGATCTGGTAATTCAACACATCTCTACATGACTACTGAGTGGAGATTCTGCAGCTGCAAATCCAGCTCACTATAACAAAAACGCAGGAGCGTTACATTGAGTATCTGTGGGGCATCCTCAAACAGAAGGTGCAGGAGCGCAAGGTCTCTAACATCCATCAGCTCCATGATGTTGTTATGGAGGAGTGAAAGAGGACTCTGGTGAACTTCATGCCCAAGAGGGCTAAGGCAGTGCTGAAAAATAATGGTTGCCACACAAAATATTGACACTTTGAGCTTAATTTGAACATTTTGACTTAGGGGTGTACTCACTTTTATTGCCAGCCGTTTAGACATTAATGGCTGTGCGTTGAGTTTTTTTGAGAGGACAGCAAACTTACACTGTTATACAAGCTGTACACTCACTACTTTACATTGTAGCAAAGTGTCATTTTTTCAGTGTTGTCACATAAGAAGATATAATAAAATATTTACAAAAATGTGAGAGGTGTACTCACTTTTGTGAGATACAATACACATTACAAAAAAAAACTTTAAATGCAAAATCCATCCAGTGATCAGTGTGCTCTCAAAATATAAATATAGTGCCTGCAATATCTTGTGGACACTATATTTACAGTATATTTTGAGAGTACATTGATCACTGGATGGATTTAGCATTTAAAGTTTTTTAATGTGTGTATATATATGATTGATGTCATTATATGTTGTAGTACAATTTTTTTTGTTTTATCACAGGAAATTATACTGTGTTACAGTATGCTTATTTAATATAACAGGGCACCATTTTTCTTTTTTTATTCTATATAAGGTTGTGGAATGAAGATTTAAAACACAAGGGAAAATGACCCTTTGCTAATGTAGCATTACATTTTTTTTTTTATAACTAAAAGACAGAGTGGCTCTGGAGAAAGAGGCACACATAAGGCTACTGTGGGTAAAACGTTTTCCTTTTTTATGCTGGAGCAAACATAGAAGTAGTACCAGCTGATAATACTTATTAGAATGCTACCTGTGTTGTGTCAAAGTAAGAAAATATCAGACAGTAATCCTGATCTGTGATGTGAGTATTGTGATGTCAGCATGAGAGTGGATATTTGGCATGCAATAATATTTCTGTTTGTGAACAGCTTTATTTGTTGGCCAGTCGGATCTTTCAGATCTGGGTACAACTGTGTATGGTTATAGTTAAAAGTGATCTAGTCCCTTCGATGATCCCAATATTCATTTACTGCGGAGTGGTGGCCTGTCTGCGCAGAATCACGTACCTGTACGGGATCCTGCACTTCAGGGTCTGAGGGGCGCACACACCCCACTAGTGACCCGCTGTGATTAAACACAATAGGAGCCAATCAGCGGGTCTGGCAGACTTGATGTCTGCTGCCACCGAGTGATCATTCGGGAGAGAAGCAGAACGGCGGTCTGCCTATGTAAACAAGGCAGATCGCCGTTCTGTCAGTAGGAAAGGTAGTGATCTTGTGTTTCTGCTAAGCAGGAACACGGATCTCTGCCTTCCCACAGTAAAAGCACCTCCCCCACTGTTAGTAAACTCTCCCTAGGTGCACATTTAACCCTTTGATCGCCCCTTATGTTAACCCTTTCCCTGCCAGTGTCATTAGTACTGTGGCAGTGCATATCTTTAGCACTGATCACTTTATTAGTGTCAATGGTTCCCAAAAAAGTATCAAAAGTGTAATTTAGTGTTCGATTTATCTGCTATAAGTCCCTGATCGCTGCCATTACTAGTTAAAAAAAAATAATAAAATAGAAAAATAATACAAAATTTCATAAATCCATAAATTTAGCCCATCATTTGTAGACGCTATAACTTTTGCGCAAACCAATCAATATACACTTATTGGGATTTTTTTTTACCAAAAATAAGTAGCAGAATTAATATTGGTGTAAACTGATAAAGAAATTAGATTTTTTATATTTTTTTATTGGTTGTGTTTTATAGCAGAAAGTAAAACATATTGTTTTTTTTTTTCAAAATTGTCTGTCTTTTTTTATTTATAGCGCAAAAACTAAAAATCCCAGAGGTGATCAAATACCACCAAAATAAGCTTTATTTGTGGGGGGGGGGGGGGGGGGAGTACATATGTACACAATGTTCCTTATTTTTTTGGGTACAGCGTTGCACGACCGTGCAATTGTCAGTTAAAGTAATGCAGTACCATATCACAAAGAAAAGGCCTGGTCATGAAGGGAGGGTAAACCTTCCAGACCTGAAGTGGTTAAATATAATGCTTTAAAGGTATTCCTGGAGCTGAGAAAGAATTAAATAGGCAGAGGGCATACATGATTGGTTGGATGGGGAACCAGGCAGAAGGGGTTAACTATATTAAGTGGTATGGTCAGTACTGACCCTTACCTGATTGGTCAAGTAGATGAGGTGGGAGGAGCAGGAGAGTATAGTGCTAGGGAGGAGTGGTTTAGGTTCACTTGCAGAGAAGAAATAGTCAGAAGAAAGCCCCTCCCTCCCGCCCTATTTTTTCGGGAAGTTACTGTTGTACTTCTTTTGTTGTTCTTTGGTGGTTTGGGGTCCTTATTGGGGATCTTAACCTGGTGTTATTGGTCAAACAGTGGGGACCCTTCTTAGGTATGGTGTCCTCTAGTTGGTACAGTTTAGTGCATAGTGACTGGGTAGCGGTAAGACCAGTGGGTGTCTGAGGTCAGCTAGGTTAGTCCTCGAGGCGGTGTTTGGCAGCTAGGGTCATAACTTAGCTAACTGGTGCCACAGACACAAAGTTTTAGTTATATGGTACCTTCAAAGACCTGAAACCATTGTTACTTGGAATGATATGTTTATTGGTATATTTTGTTATTTATAAGCTTATGTTTAATTAAAAGTCTGATTTGACCATTTTACTCCAATTACTAGTAGTGTGCTTTTTTCCTAAGTGTTATAGGAAGGTGTAGTTATGTGCAGTTTTGGATAAGAGGTTAAATATGGAGGTGAGCTCTGATCTTCCTTGGTCAAGTCTTAGACTAGACATAGGTTATGTGATATAATTATATGTAAACAGTTCTATGCACCTATGAAGCCTACCAGTCTAAGAGCTACATAATACATAATTGTTTCATGTATGATGTGTCTGATTCAAACATTGCTTGCAGTAGTTTGGATATCTTTGTACATGATAGTGAACACACTCACACTCTTGAGAAGTTACATGAAGTGCTCATTACCATCTACCAATGTGGTGGTATACAACAAACACCCACCAGAACAGATTCGGTGTGGGGGATGCCAGTCTGCCTGGAACAACAGTTACTATATTTGCCCCAGAATGTCAATAAACATACAAGCTATCCAGTGGTAAGTTACAATTCTAATTAAGCTTTGATTTTAATGTACTATGGCATATACATAATGTATATGTTTATAATAAATTATATCAAACACAGGTCCAAAGCAAGGTAAAAAAAAAAAAGTATGAATAAATCAACAGCCAAATTCTGGGGAAAGGACAAACAAAGACAGAGCTAAATTAAAAGTTATCATTAAAGATTTGAAGTAAAAAATAAGTGCAGATATAAAAATAGAAATGATCATGAACGAGCAAAGAAGAAACTTTGGATGCAGTTGATTTAAAAAGTTCTCTGTAATTTACATAAATAAATATAGAATTACCAAAAAAGACTTAAAAAAATTTACTTTTTTACTTACAGTGATTTAGAGTGACTCTGACGTCTAAATAAATTTCCAAATAAAGTTATTACCTGCGAAAAAGAATTCTGAGTCAGAGGTTGTGACATCATCAGCCCCCCTCCTTGACAGAATACATCGCATACTCTGAATGACTGAGCACCGCTGTGATAGACTCTACTGTGCTCCAGGAATGAGGATGGAACTATCGGCTAAAACCCGGAACACAATGCGGTATGCTGTATGTAGCCTTAGCTACATACAGTTTATACCGCACATCTAGCACCCTTAAATATTAGTGATGGACATAGTTTGGGCCAAGCTGACCCTATGAACTATGTAAAGTTAAAGAAAAGATGAAGTTCAGCTTTAAAGTATCTAATAGTTACAATGCCTGTCAAAGTTTTTTCACCATGTGTATCCCACTAAGGTAATTTCGCTTAACTTCCTGTTCCGTTAATTCCAACAGGAATAGAGAGGAATATTCAACAAAGTGAGGGAAATGCCCACTTAGACAACAAGTGTCCAACATTAAAAACATGCCCCCACTATTCAAGTTTTAGTGAGAGCTCAAAATGTTGGATTTTTCTTTAAGTCTCAGAGACAACCGTCACCAAGACTAATAGAGAGTGAATCTGCCTAAAAGGAAAACGGATAGAAAAACAAAGATGACAGAGGTTCTAATTGTCATCTTCATATCAAAATCTAAAGTTTGAAATCTAAAATGCCTTAGGCCCCAGTGGTCAATGGGATGAAGAATGCCCCAGTGTTGATGGTCAGTGAACAGAATAACTGTCTTTGCATCAGTATAAGTAAAAACTGTTGCGTGAGCATACTCTTTTGTTATCTTTTGAAAATCTCAATAAAAATCTTAATGAGAAAAAGAAAAAATGTTACTGACAGAACTCCTGCGTGAGCATACTCTATTGTTATCTTTTGAAAATCTCAATAAAAATCTTAATGAGAAAAAACTATTCCTTACTAGGGATGATCAAACTTTTGAAAAGTTTGGTTTGGCCAGAACACCCGAACTTCCCAAAAGTTTGGGTCCGGATTCCAGAACCCCATTGAAATCAATGGGACCCAAACTTTGGTAATCAAAAAACACAATTTTGAAGCCCTAAACCCAATAAATGCCCCTAAAAAGCGCCTAGGGTTCTGGGTCATGCCCCAGGGACTATGAATCAGGCAAAAAAAAGTTCTTAAAAATTGTCGTTTTTGATAGCGAGCCAATTATTGAAAAAATTATTGAAAAAAAAAAAAGAGTGATTTCTTTGGATTTAGTGTCTGGGGGGGGGGGGGGGTCTAAAAAGTGTACCTGTGAAGTTTCAGCTCTGTAGCATGTCCAGAAACAGAAAAGAAGATAATTTTTCTTAGAATTTTTAGTAGCGCAGGGATGGGGTTCCGCTCCTTTCACACCTGGGCGTTTTTGTTTCAGGCATTTATTGGGCATTTTTTGGGCGTCTTTGGAGGCAGGCATGACATCTGAACTTCTGTATAGAGGTATATATACACACACACATATATATATATATATATATATATACACATATAGGTGTGAAAGGAGCGGAACCCCATCCCTGCGCTAATGAAATTATGTCAGTAGCGCAGGGATGGGGTTCCGCTCCTTTCACACCTATATGTGTGTATGTGTATATATATATATATATATATAATGTGTGTGTGTGTGTGTGTGTGTGTATATATACCCCTATAGAGAAGTTCAGATGTCATGCCTGCCTCCAAAGACGTCCACAAAAAAGCCCAATAAATGCCTGAAACAAAAACGCCCAGGTGTGAAAGGAGCGGAACCCCATCCCTGCTCTACTAAAAATTCTAAGAAAAATGATCTTTTTTTTTCTAGCGGTCACCCTGACATGGATGAGTTTGGTCACCCTGGCATAGCAGTCAGTGTCAGTTCACCCTAAACTACATTACGTTAACCCTGACACTTCCAACACTTTCCCTACAGAAACTAGATTATTGAATCTAACTATAGTGGTATATAGTACCCTAACTACACGGCATATCCCTTTCCTCACACTAATAATTGCAAAATGACACTGGAGCAGCAGGAGTAACAGAAATGCTTCCACTCTATTCCACAGCCTCTCTATTACAGTGCTAGAGATTTGGTGGGGCTAAGTTATATACTGGGGGGCGTATTCACTACTGATTGGCCTCTGGACCCCCTAGTCACTCCAATCACATTCCTAGCAGACTCCTGCCCCCTCAATTGGCTTTTACTGAAGTTTTTGGTCCAATCACGGGCTTTTAAAGCCCAGTTCCTGTCCCATTGCATTTTGGGCGGTTCTGGTTGCCAAATTTCGAGCAGCCAATGTTCGGGTCGAACCGATGGTCGGCCCGAACTGTTCGATCATCCCTATTCCTTACAGTGGTGTCAGTAAAGGCAAATGTTGCCTTACTTTGGTGTCAGTGAGAGGAAAACTGCCTCTTACATTGGTGTCAGTGGAAGGTAAATTATCCCTTATATTTGCCACTTTCTGGAGAGGCACTTCTTGGCCAATGCAGTTTTCTCAGAAGCTGTTAGATGAAATTGACATGAGAACTATGCGGGTACTGCTGGGCTAGAGATAACTCTGCTCAATGGTGCTGGCTTAGTACTATTGCTAAGTTTTGGAATGCACTGGGTTTCTAGCTACCTGCATCCACTGCGATAATACATATATGGACTACTGAGGGGTGAGGCATTGGGCAACTATACAGCTCTCCCCCAAGTCCTGTGTGCAACTGGACTTGGGGGAAAGTGGTGGTAAGACTATAAAACTATAGCTGCCAGTACAGTGACTGCTTCAATATAATAGAGTCCTGTTGAATAACAGAAGGACAGTGATTCCCTTTAAATCTGATGTACCTAATACATACAGTACATGCTTAACACAGGAGCTGTCACAATATGTAGTATACTGAGCTGTATACTATTTAAGATGAGCAGTTCAGCCACATTCATATAACATCCAGAATTGATAATCATTTTTCATTCACTAATAAAAATGTTTTTCAAATACCTACATCATGCCAAAAGGAAACATTCAGATTCTCTTTCACATTATAAAACATGAACAATTATTTGACAATTTCAAATTTATTTCCCCTTCTACACAGTTATGACAAACTTCCCATGATTGTTTCTACAGAAAGAGACTGACATCTCTGAGTTTAATTTCTCACATAAAACAATGGTATTTTCCGTAGTTCCTGTTGCTAATTCAGCCTTCAAGTTTCAGTTCACATGATTAAAAGGAACAACTAGGTGGATACAATATATAACAATAGACTGTGGTACTGATTTCTAAGTATTGGGGCATATGAGAAAAGGGAATGCAATAGCAACCCAGTAACGTCATGTGCTGTAATTAAAGATAATAGTTGAATCAAATCAGATATGACCTATGTCAGGCACATTTGATGCTGAAGGGTGTTTGGAAAACCATTTTTACAAAATAAAAAGTATATAAACAAAATGGTGTACCAATGTTTATAGGTTAGAATGTGATTTTAATGCTGCTTTTATTACGCTTTGCCTCTGGCTGACAAGTATGCTTATACAAGCTCATGGAAGCATAAACCCCAAACATTTTATATTTTTCTGAAAGCAAACAACATGGAGAATAAAATCGTGGTAGTTACAATTTGTTTTTTTTACACAATATTAGTGCAATGAAAAGTAGCGGTTGAACTAAGTGAACAGATACCAAAAATGTGAAGGCTTAAAATTAGGCGTGCCAGGGAAACGGTGACAAACTTCTGTACACTAAAGTTTCCATGGGCAAAGCTTTAAAAGCCCCTACTGGTTATCAGTATAGAGTATTGATTGGTGAATAATGGGCTACCCATCAGGCATGTTTTTGGCAAAAGGTAACATGTGTATTTTAGTTAATGATTTTGCACATAAATGCCTCCGGTGCATGTATGTGAGGATGGGGGCTTAAACATTTTTGAGGTTAAAATGCTTGGGTGCAACTTTAATTTATTTGCACTTGGTGACACAGTCTCCTTAACGAGACATTAGGGGGTCTGATAAACCCTTGATGTTTCACTTGTCTTCCAGTGAAGCTAATGGTGCACAGGACACTCTATTTGTTTCTTTTCCAGCCATATTGGCTGGGGAAAAGTGACACCATGACCAGGAAGGGATGTTATACACATCACTATTGAGTCATTAAAAGGAAGAAGAGATCAGCAAACTTTCACTGATCTCCCTCCCCTCTACCGGATGGCATCAGCCATGCCAGTCCCAGGTCCACCAATGGGCACACAAAGCCTGGGAAACATGATGGGGGGGGGGTGGAGGCAGTGCTAGATCATTTCCATCTGACAGCCAACAGTTGCCAAATGCTGCCCCCGACATATAGCTTGCAGCAGTGGCAGTAAAAGGGTTAAAGCTTACCACTTCCTTAATCCTGACCTAGCAAGATCATGTAACTGTGGACCTTAACCTCCCACCCACAGCCTCCGCACACATCCCTGGAGGCTGTAGGACAGTGGAGGGTCAGTTATGAATCACCAGGAAGTAAAAATCTGTTCCCAAATCCAAGATGGCGGTGCTTACAGTTTTTGTAGCTGCTGAGTTTTATTTTTTAACCACTTAAGCCCCAGAAGATTTTACCCCCTTCCTGACCAGGGCCTATTTTGCGATTCAGCACTGCGTGATTTTAACAGAGAATTGCGAGGTCGTGCGATGCTGTACCCAAATGAAATTGACGTCCTTTTTTTCCCACAAACAGAGCTTTCTTTTGGTGGTATTTGATCACCTGTGCAATTTTTTGATCATGCGCTATAAACAAAAAAAGAGCGAAAAGTTAGCAAAAATAACAATATTTTTCAAATTTTTTATATGAAATTCCCCCCCAAAAAAATGTAAAAATCAAAATTTTTAAACATTTTAGGCCAATTTGTTTTCTGCTACATATGTTTGGTAAGAAAAAAATTGCAAAAAGCGTATTTTGATTGGTTTGCGCAAAAGTTATTGCGTTTACTAACTAAGGGAAAGATTTTTGTCCTTTTTGTTGTTTTTTTTTTTAATGAGTAATGGCGGCGATCTGCGATTTTTTTGCGGGACTGCGACATTGCGGCGGACAGATCGGACCCTTGACTGACATTTTTGACACTTTTGGGGGTACCAGTGACATTACTACAGTAATCAGTGCTATACAAATGCACTGTTACTGTAAAAATGACACTGGCAGGGAAGGGGTTAACTTTATTGGAGAGGGAGGGGTTAAGTGTGTCCCTAGGGGCGTTATTCTAACTGTGATTGGATGTGGCTTGTGATGTAACAGCAGGGATCTACGGTCCTAAATAGCAGGACCGTATGATCTGTGCTTTTACACAGGGGAGAATGACAGGCGGCTGTGTTTACATTAG
Source organism: Pelophylax lessonae (assembly GCF_965119305.1). Classification (NCBI taxonomy): domain Eukaryota; kingdom Metazoa; phylum Chordata; class Amphibia; order Anura; family Ranidae; genus Pelophylax; species Pelophylax lessonae. Next base: position 415,196,603 of record NC_138770.1, read on the forward strand.
CCGTCTGCCTTTCTCCCGATGTAACCGACTATCGCGAGTGACCGGCGGACATCGGGTCCGCCGGTCACACGCGCGGGGGGGTCCGAGAGCGAGCGGGAGCGTGCCTCCGACGGCGCGCGCTCACTCCCTAGAGCCTCACAGACAAGCGACGTAGTACTACCTCACTTTGCCTGTGAGGGGCTGACCGCCACAGTAAATAGTCGTGCGGCGGTCGGCAAGCGGTTAAACTAGAGTGTTGTTCCTCTTTAAACTTATCACTTGTCAGTAAGTGCACACAGGCAATTGGTATGTGTACATGTAAGATTCCCATCTACAATATATCAGAATGAAAAGCAAATACAACAAGTTTTTTTTCTATCATTAGCTGACATATGTAGATGACATATAGACCAAGAAGTAGTACACAAACTAAAACATGCCATTGGAATGCACAAAATGATTGTGCACATTGTTGTTTGGTTTAGGTTCTTAAAATTCAAACTGTTATTTATGGTTGTTATCATTCCAAGTCTTATTTGAGTGGCAGGTTCCCCACACTGTCCAGAAAAGCTAATAAGTGTAGTGGTCTTTTCTATATTTTTCACAAACTTAAAAAGACTTTGTTGCCAAGCCATTCATTTCAACAAAAATCTTCCCATAAAATTCTACTGTATACACACCTAACATATTTTATGCATTTGATTTACCTATAAAAATTTTTTCTTCTGTAGACATTCAAAAGGCCTGAGGCTGCCGCTTGACACCACCATTTTGGACATGATGTCAGCAGCCCCAACAGACTAAGAGCTGTGACTCGAATGATACTATATTCTGTGCTGTCACTCAAGTGACACTTGGTAGTATGCCTCTTCACTTCTTCCTGGCAGCTACACTATATATAAGGTTATGTAGGGAAGTAAAGGGAGGAGCCAAGGAGCTTGGCCATCCCAGAAAGCAATTGGACACTCCCGGAAGAGGAGACAGCTATGACATGAGAGGAGCACTGTGACTGTGCTTGAGAATTGACTCAGCATGGAGTAATCAAGAATTATAGTAATGTCAATGGCCCACTGCAAGTAATTAAAAACATTTATGGGAGAAAAAACACTGCAAGTAAGCATTAAAATTACTTGATTTATCTGGAAATTGACCTGCAATTTTCGGGTTTTTTTTAAATTAATATCGCAAAAAATAAAAAGCTGAGAGGTGATCAAATACCACCAAAAGAAAGCTCTGTTTGTGTTTGTGGGAAAAAAAGGACATACATTTTGTTGCATGACCACGCAATTGTCAGTTAAAGTTGCGCAGTGCCAAGTTGAAAAAAGTTGCCTAGTCATTGAGCAGCAAAATCTTCCAGTCTAAAGTGGTTAACCAGCTGCTGACCACCCCCACCCCACCCAAGCGGCAAGGTGGCTCGGCTTTGCAAACCGTCGTAACTGTACGCCAGTGGCGCACAGAGTGCTCGCTGTCCCCGCGATGTGCTGATTCGGTTCAGAACCGATCATTAATGAGGTCTAGGCCAACAGACTGAACCTGGTGATCGGTTCTGACCAATTGCATAACGTCCTGTGCCTGTGTAATGGAAAAATAGGCACAGGAAATGATGCAATCTTCTCTCCTGGAACCCTTCTCGTGAGAGCCTCAACTGTGAGTACACAAGCACTACACTGACACCAGTAGACATAAGCACATATTTAACCCTCTGATCAACCCCTAGTTAACCCTTTCACTCCCTGTCACAGTGTCACTATATACAGTATACAGATAATTTACTGATCACTAGTGTCACTTGTAACTTCAGTTAGTGTGAGAGATAGTTAGTGGTAGTTAGAGGCAGTCCCAGATAGGTTTAGGGTACCCACCATACATCCCCTAATAAAGATTTAACCCCCTGATTACCCCCAGTTAACCCCTTTATTGCCCCGTCACAGTGTCACTATTATAGTGTACAGATATTTTTTCTGTATTAGTGTCATGGGTGACATCAGTTAGCGTTAATGTTAGTTATCGTCAATCCAGGACAGCGTCAGATTGCCCACCCCATATTTAGTAATACATTTAAACCCTCTGATTACTAGTGACACACACACACACACACACACACACATACATACATACACACTAAACACCTCCATTACTAGTATAGTGTCTGAACGGATTGATATCTTTGATTAGAACAGATCTATACTAGCATCACCAATAGTTTAGTATAGTGTTCCCAAAATGCAGCATTAGCAGGATCAGTCCCGACACCTGCCAGCACCTGTGTTTAGCCCCACCACCCATCCCCCAAGAAGTGCAGTATCAGCAGATTACTGTCACTTCTGATACACAGCACACTAAACCACAGCATTAGCAGAGTCAGGCCTGATCTCTGCTAGCACTAGCAGTTACATTTTTTGGTAGCAGTTCAAACAGTCCTTGACAACCAGGTGCTTTTTTTTTACCTGTGAGTTACACTAGGTACTTATAAATTTATTGGCCAAAATGTCCAAACAGAGGTACACTAGTGAACAGGCGTACACAATGCTGAGCATGACAGATGAGAGCGATGGGGAAGCCTCACTGTCAGAATCAGGCTCAGTATAAGAACCTGTAGAGAGCAGCAGCACCCTGACATATGGCTCTGATGGCGGAGTACCCGACCCCGTTCTTCTGTTGCTGAGGTGCAACGGTCGCAAGGTTCTCGTATGTAGCAGAGTGTCGGTGCTAGTGCCGCTCAAACTTCTGGTGAACTGGCAAGCACCAGTGGCCTAGTACATCCTGATCATAGTCAAACCAGCACTGCAGTATCACTTGGTGATGTGGCGAGTTCCATAAGTGCAGTTCAAGCTGGTGCAGTGGCTAGCACATGTAGTGTCCCGCAACCACCAATAAATCAAAGACAGGCCAGTAGAGCCCATAATGTCCTTCCTGATGCGCTTGCACATTCTGATTGGGAGCCCACCACTTCTGCAGCGCCCGCACTTTCCCCATTCACTGGCCAACCCAGAATTCAGGTGGAAACCGCCAATTTTACTCCCCTTGGTTTTTATGAACGTTTTTTCATGGAAGATCTGTACAGATCTATTGTGGACCAAAGCAATTTATATGCTGATCAATTCATCACCGCAAATCCAAAATCCAAATGTTACCCTTGCCAGAGAATCTGCATGGAAATGTACAACTGTTTACGAATTTAAAACCTTTCTGGACCACTGACTCAATTCATTATATGCCCGTGTTTTCTGCTGCTATGGCCAGAACTAGATACAAGCAAATCTTGCGGTTAATGCACTTCAGTAACAATGAACTCTGTTGTCCTTGGGGTGACCCTGGATATGACCAGCTCCACAAACTTTTGTCCCTTCAAACAAAAGTTTTCAGCCTTGTATATGCCCCAACAAGCTGTCTGCGTTGAGGAGTCCCTGATTACATTTTCTTTGCCTTGCTTTCAAACAGTTTCTCCCCTGTAAGTGTGTCAGATGTGGGGTCAAGATGTATAAGCTCTATGACAGGGCAACAGGCTATACATGTAGTTTCCAGATTTACAAGGGAAAAGATAGCAATGTGGAGCCCCCTGACAGCCCAGAATACATGGGGAGCAGCGGCAAGATTGTTTGGGACTTGGTGTCACCCTTATTCGGAAAGGGGTACTATTTATATGTGGACAATTATTACACAAGCGTGCTACTTTTTAGTTACCTTCTTTAATCTGGAATTGGCGCATGTGGCACCGTGCGACCTAATCGCTGGGGCTCCCCCCAACGGCTTGTAAATTCCCAACAGACGGGGGAGAGAGCCTGCTTGAAGTGTAATAAATAACTTGCAGTGAAGTGGAGGAACACATGGAATGTTTTCATTCTGTCCTTCATTCACGCAGATACGACAGTCCAAATTGCCGCGGCAACTAGTGTTGTTGAGAAGCCCCACAAATACAATCTTAACATGGGAGGGGTGAACTTCAATGACCAGACACATACCATGGATATATGTGAAATGACACCCCAAAATACATTCTGCTGCTTCTCCTGAGTGTGGGGATACCACATGTGTGAGACTTTTTGTCAGTCTAGCCTCGTACATGATCCCGAAAACCAATCACCGCCTTCAGGCTTTCTAAGGGTGGAAATTGTTGACTTCCCTCCTCACTACCTATCATAGTTTTGAAGGCCATGAAATGCCAAGATAGCACCCCCCCCCCCCCCCCAAATTACCCCTTTTTCGGAATGTAGACACCCTAAGCTATTTGCTGAGAGGCATGTTGAGTATTTTGCAGATCTCGCTTTTTGTCACAAAGTTTTGAAAATTTTCTAAAACAAAAGAGATGCAAAATACTCACAATGCCTCTTAGCAAATACCTTAGGGTGTCTACTCTCCAAAAAGGGGTAATTTGGGGGGGGGGGGGTTGTGCTATCTTGGCATTTCATGGCCTCCGAAATTTTGATAGGTAGTGAGGAGGGAAATTAACAATTTATGCCCTTAGAAAGCCTGAAGGCAGTTATTGGTTTTCGGGGTCCTGTACGAGGCTAGACTGACAAAAAGTCTCACACATGTGGTATCCCTACACTCAGGAGAAGCAGCAGAATGTATTTTGGGGTATCATTTCACATATAGCCATGCCATGTGTGAGCAATATATCATTTAATTAACAACTTTGTGTAAAAAAAAAAATAATTTGTCATTTTCCCAAAACTTGTGGCAAAATATAAAATATTGCATGGACTCAACATGCCTCTCAGCAAATAGCTAAGGGTGTCTACTTTCTGAAAAGGGGTCATTTGGTGGTGGTGGGGGGGGGGGGGTGGGCTATCCTTGCATTTCATGGCCTCTGAAACTGTGAAAGGAAGTGAGGAGTGAAATCAACAATTTACGCCCTTAGAAAGCCTGGAGGCAGTGACCTGGTTTTCGGGGTCCTGTACGCGGCTAGACGATTAAAAAATCTCACACATGGGTATCCCCATACTCAGGAGAAGCAGCAGAATGTATTTTGGCATATCATTTCAAATATAGCCATGGCATGTGTAAGCAATATATCATTTCAATGACAACTTTGTTAAAAAAAATAAAAAATTTCATTTTCCCAAAACGTGTAGCAAAACATAAAACATTTAATGGACTCAGCCTGCCTCTCAGCAAATAGCTTAGGGATCTCTACTTTCCGAAAAGGGGTCATTTTGGGGGGTTTTGTGCTATCTTGGCATTTCATGGCCTCTGAAACTATGATAGGTAGTGAGGAGTGAATTCAACAATTTATGCCCTTAGAAAGCCTGAAGGCAGTGATTGGTTTTTGGGGTCCTGTACGTGGCTAGACGTTTAAAAAGTCTCACACATGGGGTGTCCCCTTACTCAGGAGAAGCAGCAAAATGTATTTTTGGGGTGTAATTCCACATATACTAATGGCATGCTTGAGCAATATATAATTTCAATGACAACTTTGTGTAATTTTTTTTGTCATTTTTTAAACACGTGGCGAAAAAAAAATATTCAATGGGCTCAAAATGCCTCTCAAAAAATGTATTAGGGTGTCTACTTTTCAAAAAGGGGTAATTAGTGGGGGTTTTGTACTGCCCTGCCATTTTAGTACTTCAAGAAATCAGTCAGAAAGTAAAAGCTGAGTAAATTCCAGTATACTGTATACACCATAGTTTGTAGACGCTATAACTTTTGCGCAAACCGATATACGCTTATTGAGATTTTTTTTATCAAAAACATGTAGCTAAATACATTTTGGCCTAAATGTATAACAAAAATTTAGTTTATTGGATATTTTTTATAAGAAAAAGTAGAAAATTGAATTTTTCTCACAATCTCCGGACGTTTTTAATTTATGTTGCAAAAAAAAAAAAACGCAGAGGTGATCAGATATCCCCAAACGAAAGCTCTATTTGTGGGTTAAACCTTCCGATTTAGAAGTGGTAAAAGCTAAACGTTAAACTCCAGCCATAAAGTAAAATATAGATTAAAAATACTGTATATACAGTATGTGAACTGCTTTACATGCCAGAGAATTGCTAATTGTGGTATGTTAGTTTTGTGATCAAGATACTTCTATCATAAAGCATAACCAAATCCTCAAAGTAATACTAAAGGCTATTTTTTTTGTTTGTTTTCAGATAACAAATATGTCATACTTATCATCTTTGTCCAATAGTTTTGCACAGAGCAACCCTGATCCTCCTCTTTTCCTGTAAAACTGAGTGCCCCCATAGCAAGCCATTTGCTATGGGGGTACTCATGCATGCTCGCTCCCAAGCCCTTATTTGCACACAAAGCGGGACTCTGCCCCACCCCCTGCTCCCTCCTCACTGGCTCTGATTGACAGAAGCGGGAGCCAATGGTGCATGTGATATCTGACTATCTCTTGTTTTATACGATCCCCATATATGTGATTGTTGTCACAGCGGGAGGGATCGGAGAGGCCGAATCACACTGGTGCTCCCTGTCATCCTGTGGAATCCACTTAGGAAGGGTTGATTGTCTGATGCATATAAACTGTGTGACATCTCAACTTATGTCCACAATCCTGAAGAAGGCCCTTGATGAAATGCATAGGGGTGGATGCATAAGTCTAGGGGTTCGATCGGCCTTGACGTCACTTCCAGTTTGCCGATAGATTGGCAGAACTTGGGTGGAACGCATGTTGCTGCGTTCTCTGCATTTGACTGAACTTTGCACTTGTGCCGATACTTGAGAGGCACCATCAAATGTGAGAGCATTTGTTTTATACATATTTTAGATACTCACAGCAGAGAACGAGATGATAGAGGCCCGTAAACTGACAACAGTATCATGGATCAGCAGGCATGATTACCATGGTCAGCACAGACAGGGGGACACAGGAGCAGGCAGGATCAACCAAGTATATTACAGCATAGGAAGGGACAAATTACACAGCACATGCACTATGCTATAGATCATGCCTTAAAAGGAACAGGATCTTTTTTTTTTTTCTTTTTTTTTTTTAGGTTACAATCACTTTAAGGTATTTCCTTGCTTGCATACAAAAAAAAACATTTAAAAAGTATTAATGATTACAGAGCTGCATTCATTTTGTGTTATTTTTATTGCCTAGTGTTCAGTTTAGAGTTAATGTGAATGAAGGCAAGTGGGCAAACTGCAATTTTTGCAGGGGAGAATAGTGTACATGCCTGATCGATGCTCCCCATAGGCAAGATTGGGCAATCCAATAGCACTAACAGTGTGTTTTCTTTTGTCTATGGTCTGCTCTATCCATAGTAGGCTATGTAATCTACACAACAGTGGAAACAAGAATGCAAATTACCGCAAGTGCTACAAAGTTCAAATCAAACTTTATTATGGGAACTTTTGCGACTGACAAACTAAAAACACGGCTTAAAAATCTGTTGCAATTTTTTCTTTTAATCTACTATACTTTTATTATCATGCATGAAAGTGCTTTCCTGCCTTCCAAATGTCCAGTTTATTGAATATATGTATAATTTATGTGAATGCGATCCAGCATACATAACTTTTCATAATTTAAACAATATAAAAATATACATTGTTTACATAATTTTGCCAAGTATGTATCATTAAATATCCGCTTCCCATTTGTGATTATCATTCTGTGAAAGGAGCTCAAGCATTATCATGCAACCAGTGATTTATACAGGAAGATCTCTGTATGATTATTGTCAAAGTGAAGTAACAATAGTGATCTGGCATGATAATAAAACAAGCTAGGGAAACTGTAGGTTTGCAGACTTTTCCTTTATTTTTTCCTGTGCTTGCAACGTCATAGACGTTTCTTGTGGGAAAAAAACGAAATGACCTGAGAATTGTAACCCTGTGGGATTAAAATGTATTGTGGAGAAATTTGTTCTAGGATTATTATCATGTCTGGGATGTCTGAGGTATTTACCGTTCTTCCAGGTAATGATATTACTCCCTCTTTGTAAGGTCATTAACAGTTTATTTATAAAACTTGAATCACTGCTTTTGGCACATGCTTCTTTTATCACATTGTTGTCCCAGATCTGTATGCTTTCTTGACTAAAGTACAGTATATGTAAATTCTAGCAATGAACATCTTGTATTTGCCTCTTTTTCACAGTTAAATATAAATCTGGAAGTGTTTTTTAAGTCTGGTCCATAAGAGCAAAAAAAAAAAAAATATCTGGTGATTTTGCGAGAAAGCCTGTTAGGCTGTTCATACATGGTTCAAATCTCGGCCGGTTCAGCAGGGACAGGCCGTGATTCGAACCGTGTGTGGGCAGGCTGAATGTACCAAGTTGATTGATTGAATATAGTCACTATCAACAATCACTGTCTTCTCCCGGCGGGCATAGTTTCCCCCCCTCTGGCAGACAATGGCCCGGCAGGAGGGATTCTCCTGTCAACACTGTCTGTGTTGATGGAGGAATCGAGCAAATTTATTTCCTGCAACCCGTGGTTGCAAGAGAAAAATTTGCTCTGTGTATGGCTGGTCTTAGTTGATAACGCTCTCCTTTGCTGGCTGTTAACATTTAGCATTGCTCCCAGTTTCTCTGTGGACAATAAGTGTGTTATTGACAGAATCACCAGGTTTCTAAGGGAAACTTAGAACTATTTAATGTGCATTATTTCACTAATTTGACAAAATATTATATTGATAGAAGATCTTCCAACTGTTGATAACATAAAAATAGCCACAAATCAGGGTAGGTTGGAGGCCAGAAAAGGGGGGGCGAGCGCCCCACCCCTTAACCATACCAGGCCTCATGCCTTCAACGTGGGGGAGTGGGTGTTTTGGGGCAGTGGAAGCTCTGCCGGCAGGGGGCTTATCGGAATCTGGAGGTTCTCTTTAACAAGGGGACCCCCAGATCCCGCCCCCCTATGTAAATGAGTATGAAATACACTGATGTCACCTGGTGGCCCCGCCCCCTTGTGACATCATTGACCCAGCATTCACAGGTCAGTGATTTCACAAGGGGGCTGGGGGCCACCAGGTGACATCACCAAGTGCCCCTGCCCCTTAACTATTTAAGAACTGTCACCTGGCGCAGTAGGCATTCAGCAGTTAGCCTTTGTTGCGGGGACACAGCTTTTTTTTTTTATCGGGTCTGGTGGTGCGGTGGGCCTCATGATTGACAATGGATCTACATCTGGGGACATTATTAAACTAAAAACAAAAAGAAAAAAACATCTACTGTTTTTCTTTCCTTTTGACACTTTTTTTGGTGAGTGAATCGGGGCACAATGTACCCCATACTCATTCACATGGCGGGCCGGATCTGGGGGCTTCCTTGTTAAAGGGGGCTTCCAGATTCTGAAAAGGCCCCTGCCTGCAGACCCCCCACAACCACCTCCCAGGGTTGTAGGGAAGAGGTCCTTGTCCCCATCAACATGAGGACAAGGTGCTTTGGGGTTGGGAGGCAGAGCCCCCCTGCCCCAAAAGACCCCTCCATGTTGAGGGCATGTGGCCTGGTATGGTTAAGGAGGGGGTCACTCAATCGCCCACCCCCCCCCTCTTCTTGGCCTGCATGCTCAGATAAGGGTCTGGTCTGCATTTTTGGGGAACCCCACGCTGTTTTTTAAAAAAAAGTTGGCATTGGGTTCCCCTTAAACTCCATAGCAGACCAGAAGGGCCTGGTAAGGAATGGGGGGGACCCCCACGCCATTTTTTTTCATTGTTTTCAATTGCCGACCATATTTTTTTCTTCACTTAGCTGTCTGCGGAGAAGCCTGTTGACAGCTGATGACTCATCCGTTGTTAAGGACCTGATGGCCGGCTTCCCGGCCCTGCTCCTGAACAACCAGCTATTCACTGTGCTCTGATTGGCCAAAGCCTTGCCCAATCAGTACTTATAATGCACTGTGCAGCTTGCAGTGTGTTGTGGGGCACTGGATGGGCGAACATCCCGTCAAGCGCCCTGCAAATTCGGATGTTCACCAAATGGGCAAACAGGTGATATTCAGGCCAAACTTTTGCTTGGCTCGTACCATTTACCCAACTCTAATTAGGTTCACAGGTGCCAAAAAGTGGAATCAGGGTCACAGGTGTTCATCAACATGGGATGTCAGATACATGCTACATATGTATAGACATGCATGTGGTGTGTGTGTGTATATATAGATGAAATGTTAGACACATACTGTAGCTGTAGCTCTACTCTCAGAGTACATACAGTACAGTATAATATCCCTGTAATCTATTCAGTGTTAGAATCTGGATGGAGGTTTGCTCACTTCTTCTCTATGAAATTGATATTATTCAATATTAGTTCCTCACCTCCTGTTGTTCTTTCTGACTCTCAGGATGTGACGGTCACCTATTAGTCAGAGGAACTCACTGATAGGTGGAAGAGCCAGTGCAAGGCTACCACGGGGTGCTTGAGGTACTATACTATTATTATATAGTATTTATATAGCGCCGACAGTTTACGCAGCGCTTTACAAATTGAGGGTAGACAGTACAAATACAATACACTTTAATACAGTAGGAATCAGAGGACCCTTCTCGTTAGAGCTTACAATATATGAATTGTACTATGGAATTTGCTGTAGAACATCACATAATATTCTTCACAAGCTACCCATGTCTAGTATTGGTAGGTGAAAATAGCCCAGAGCCTCTACTATGTCACTTCTACCTCAAATATTCTAGTAGGCACTCTCCCAAATCTCTCTCTAGTAGTTTTTGCCTATACATGCAATGTAACCATGAACACTCTCATAAATAAAAAAAATAATAATATTGTACAAGGAAATTAATGGAACGTGACTGATCTAAACAGTTTATATGGATTACTTTGATAGCAGGCATATGTATTCAGATAACACATTTCCTGGGAATGATGTAGGACAAGGGAATGTGATAGAGTAGAAAATTAACAAATCTGTATTTAGTACAAAGGGATATAAATCCAATGACACTGATGACTGTTAGGAGATGATTATTGACTATATCAGTTCTCACAGATATCTCAGTCAGTTAGGTCACTAAAACAGGTTCTCTGGCGTTAGGGAAAAGAGGGGTCACTTACCCATGATAAATTGAGTTGTCAAGTAAGTTGCTTTAGAATAAAAATACAGGCACAAAGGCTTGTAATTCAGAAAAGTATATGGGTGCAAATCATTGCTTTAACACTTTGTTGCCTAATGCCATAGTATAACTTAAAGGCATTGTAAACCTTCCCACCTGCACCTTGTGTTTTTTACCTTCATTAGAATGGTATTATTGATCATGTAGTTTCATGGTGTAGTTTCTTGCCCTGTTCACACTGTCTATAGTAAAATTAAAAACCTTAACATTCTTTTGTCAGCAATTTCTTATGCATGTAACATTCTTATGAATTTTTAATGTAAAATGGCACTTAGATATGTAGAAATTCACTAATTAAATAAAGATACATGTTCTGCCATGTTGAATAATTCTCTAGAGCACATGTGTCAAACACAAGGCCTGGGGGCTGAATCCGCCCCGTAAGGCCATTTCATCTGGTCCTTGCACCTCTCCTGCACCTGTGGCACCCCCCTCATCTTTGCACTCACCTTGTCTCAGCAGTTGGCAGCAGAGAGGAGGACAGAACTCCTCCTACAGATCCTGCACCTCTGTGCAGCCACAGCACCCCCTTGTCTTTACCTCTCCTGGTCTCAGCCATAAGCAGACTCTGGCAGCTGACTACAGCCCTTCTCTGGCTCTCCTCCACACCCTGCACTTCCTGCTTCCCAGCTCTGCCCCCTGTTACTTCCTGGCAGCAGCACAAGGTAAGGAGGGTGATGTAAGGGAGGGTGGGGGACTCTTGTTTTCAGATGGTGGGGGAGATCTTGACATCTGATGTAAAGGAGAACGGGGTGCTCTGGACATCTAGTCTTTCAGATACAACCGGCTCTTTGAGGGCAACCATAGTGGTTATGTGACCTGTGATGAAATTGAGTTTGACACCCCTGCACTAGAGTGACCAAGCCCTATAAATAACCTTTTTGCAGTTTTTAGCAAAAAAATTACATTGTTGCAAAAATCAGCTAAACCCACCATTCCCCCATTCCTTTTTACTCAGCAATCATGGCATAAAATTAACCCCTTAATGATGAGTCTACAAGCATATGTTGCCTCACTGACGTCTTTTTCCATGAGGCCGCATTTGTGCATACATGCATTTGTGGTGGGAAACCACTCTTCCAGCACAGAGACCAACCTGTCATCAACAGCTCCAGACGTTACACTTATGATAAGGAGGCAGAAAGATCAGCTGTTGATTACATGAACGCCGTGAGCCTGTGAAAAAAATTAGGATATATTTATTAACATTTACTACTAAATGAAAGACCGATTTGCCCTGCAAACAAAATAGGTATAATCAGGGCCGGCGCCAGCTATAGGCAAGGTAGGTGCAGGCTTAGAGCGCACATCAGACGGGGACACCCAACCCACCCGTTTTGCCATTGTGAGGGGGTCCATTTACCCGTCTGTTCCGCTGCTGTGGTTGGGCCTGCTTTCCCATCTGTTTCGCTGCTGTGAGAGCCCGCCTGCTCATTCTGCCACTGCGAGGGGGCCCGCCCACCTGTTCTTCCACTGTGTGATAGGGGGGTGGCCACCGTCCACTCATCGCAGAGGGGACGCTGAGCAGTGTCACTGCAGACCACCCCATCTATCCTCTCTGCCCAAAGCTGCAGAGAGAAGATGGATGCTTTAGGGAGGCGTAAACTGAAGGAGAAATTCAGCTGACCAGCTGACAACCAATAGAGTGAAGGGGGGAGGAGCTCTATGCTCTGCTAGGAAACATCATATCAGGAGAGGCATCCCTGGAGACACATGTGAAGAGGCACAGGCAGAGGCACTGAGGCTGAGGCACTGAGGGTGGATCGACTGACAAAATGAGTAAGTAATTGCCAGTACAATTGATCCCATCTTCCACCACCGCTGCCTCTTGATAATCCCATCTCCCCCACCACCCCCACAGATCTCATCCCTGATGAGGTGGGCATGGATGAGATTTGTGGTGGGCTAGATGGGGTCAGTAAGAGGCATTGGTGGTGGTGGGGAAGGATGGCACCACCACTGCCACTGATCTCATCCCCCCCATCACCACTGCCACTAATCCCCCCTCACCACTAAAGCTGCCACTGATCACACCCCTCTCACCACCACCGCTGCCTCTGATTCCACCACCACAGCTGCCATGGATCCCACTCCCTCACCACTACCACTGCCTCTGATCCCACCACCACCTCTGCCACTGATTCTACCCCCTTATCACCACCACCACTGCCACTGATCCCACCTCCCTCACCACCACCACTGATCCCACCCCCTCACCACCACCACTGCCACTAATCCCACCCCTCACCACCACCACCACAGCCAGGGCTGCTGTTAGAAATCATGGGGCCCAGTACAGTCTTCCTGACCTGCTGTCCACCCTGAAGCTATCCCCCCTTCCCTCCCTGCAGCAACTGAAAACTGGTGGGAGGGAGAGGAGATAAAACTAGCAGCACTGTGAGGAAGGGGGGGGGGGTGCATACAGGTGTGCCTGGGCAGCAGGGCAAAGGGAGGGGGAATCTGATCATGGACAGTAGGGAGTGATCAGTGCAGAGTGGGGCAATTGCAGGAACCAATGCCCTGTATGCCTCACCTTGCAACAGCTGAAAGTCAGCAGAAGGGGGAGAAGCCAACTTTCAGCTCCTTCAAGGAGACCCATACAGGGGATTGGTTCCTGTAATCTAACCCCTGCAGCACCAGCCACCCCCCCTTTTCATGATTCAATTCCTCCTGCTGCCTGGGCCCCCCTGCTGAACTGATGGGGCTTGGGCCCATACCCAGCTCATTCCCCTGTTGGAAATTCTGAAGAATAATTTGATATAGTTCCCAAATTCCACAAGCTATTCCAGTAAGATATAACCTAAAGACTATAAAGTTTAATAAAATTTGAAATTATTATATGGTAAACTTTTTTATAAAATTCCACAGTGTTATCAATTGTCAGTGTTAATATAAAACAGGCATCACTGTTTGTCAGCTACTTTACAATATATGGCAATTAAAAAAATATGTAATGAAACATTTTTCTAAATGCATTTTTAACTAAAAAAAAAAAAAAGATGCTATACTTACCTTCTCAGTGCAACAGTATTGCACAGAGCCAGTCCCTTACTTTTTCTTTGGTGGTGGTGACCCATCAGTACTGTCTGCTCCTTTTTCCAGCGAGTGCCCCCATAGTAAGCTATGTGCTATGGGGGCACCTGTGCAGGCATGCTCCTGAGCAGGGCTGTATGCATCCATAGACATAAACAGGGCTGCTCCTCACAGGACTTGTATGACAACAGAAGAAGCCTATAGCTCCTGCTGCTGCCTGTGTCTCCTGTGAGACCAGGAAGTGGAGGAGTGGTGCTGCAGATGGGGACAGCTCTGGATCAAGAGAGGATGCAGGTAAGATGGACTCAGTTTATCTCAGCGGGGGATCGATCCGCCGATCTCCCGTTGAGCAGGAGGATGACAGCTGTTATCCGCGCTGTGTGCAGAGACACAGCTGTCAGGTCCCCATGCATCTCTATGGGGGAATCGGATGGGAATGGACCGTCGGTCCGTTCTCATCCGATCCGATCCGCTGGATGGATGGAAAATAGGGTTTCCATCCATCCCAGATTTGATGGATCGTATCGGATGTCAGCAGACATGTTTCCGCTGACATCCGATGCCCCATAGAGATGCATGGGGTGACCGTTCAGATCCGCCAAAAAAATTGACAGGCGGATCTGAATGGTCCGCCTGTGTGAAAGGGGCCTTAGTGTTTAGGGGCAGGGAGGGGAGAAGAGCTAGTGGAACCTGTTTTTAACCTAATACAGGGAATGCATTGAGGTAAAAAAAAAAACTTTTGCCTTCAGAACCACTCTAAAGGTATTCAAGCAAATGATGATCTTACCATGGCGCTGACAGTCAGAATGTTAATTGGTTAGGTTGTAAAATTATTAGGTGAGTCACATAGTTTTGTTGATTAAGCAAAGATAGCCAGCACTGTGAGTATGCTTCCATGATGGGATCATGTGACATGCACTATCCATTTCAAACAATAAAACTTTTCAACGGATTGATCATTCCTGGTGAAATAATCAGCAGCCTTTGTGCATCAAAGTTTCAAGAATGCAGCTAATGCCATTCTCTGTTACTTATTTTAATACAAACTATATGATCAGAATGCTACTGTTTCAATGAGTTTACAACTTTGGGAAGATGAAACAAAGAGTGTACCCAGAGCCAGTCAGACCCTTCATGTCACAATTAAGTGGGATTTGTATGTTTTCCTAAGATGTGATGCAATCACCCAGAGCATATAATAGGTTAATCTCATTACTGCACAGAAAAGTGCCAGTGAACAGGATCAAGGTTCCACATCAAATTAGCAGAATGCTTTAAGTCAGGGGTGATTAATGTCTTCATTATTGAGGGCCTACAACGGCCAAACTCTTGATATGTATACACATTTAGCAAGCTGACTTGTGAGAACAACATGTACTCTGTATATATTCTTTTTATGTTACCTATAGGTTTGAATCTAATAAAAATGATTTAGACAATTACTAGAGGCTCAATAGTATTTTTTTCTGGGATTAAAAAAAAATATATATCTAGGGGGAGAAAATAAAAAATAAGGTGTCTTATGCCTTAGAGGCTGATTTACTGTAGGGACTTAGAATCTTCACATGACAAATTGTGTGAATATTCACTTCAATTATCCAATCATGTAAAAATCAAATTCCTGCTTACTTATTTCTTCTGCTCATGATTGGGTATTCAAAGTGAACAGAAATCTGCTAAGATCATGGTTGGATAACTGAAGTTAATATTAAAATCATGTACTTCTTTAAATTAGCCCAAAAGGCTTTAGTGGGTAGTTGTACCAGTATAGTCAAGTTACGTATTTGCTAGACTCATGCATAAACATGCCCTGGAGAAAGCTAATAAGGAGGAGTTCAGTGTTCAGGCCAAATGTAAGTTCAGATGGAACACTGGCTGTTTGGATCTTTGTCCATACACAAAGCAGTTAAGGCTTTTGAGGGGGAAGGAACATGACATCTTCTAGTTTTCAATGGTTGCTAAGGAAGCAGTGGTTTCTTGCACCCACTGCTTCCTTACCAACCACTAATGTCACCCTGGACATTCACTCACATGGCCAGATATCCCTGGCTATGTAAGCAAATGGGTAGAGAATAGAGTGAGTTACATCATTGCTTCAATAAAACCACAGTTGGCTATAGTTCAGCAATGATGTCACCTTCCTTTATATAGCTGATTATAGCTCTGGGAGTTGTTATTAAACTAATGTTACAGTCAGGATTATTCAACTGAACCAGGTCGTCAAGTTATTTTTTTTAAGCAAGTCCACTGTATTGGGCATCATCATTTATAGAGAGAACCCTATGCAAAAAAAAGTTTGTGAGATCTAGACCAACCATTCCTGCCAGACCTTCATCTGAGCATGCAGTCTGGCAGACAAGGAAAGGATGGGAATGAACTTGTAGCACTCCTTCTGAACTATATCATCCTGTAATCCCTGAACATACAGGGGGTACCTTGCCAGGGAGGACCTCTCTGAAAAAAGCACCTTGTCCTCATGTTGGTGAATTCCTCATTTGTATATATGATCAATGGCATCACCCAGGAGACCCCTTGTTGGAGCTGTCCTTCGGCAAGAGTGAAGAAGCAGGACCAGACAGCAGTTGGGGGTGGGTCTTTTGGTGGGTTAGCAGGCACAGAGTAATGTGATTAACAAAACCTGTGTCTGTGTGCTTAATTAACCTTTGCAAATTTTGTCAATAAGTAGGGATATTACAGTATGTATCCCTTTCTCATTTACATGGGCGAGCATGGTATCTGGGTGCCCCTAGTTGTAAAAGAGGGCATCCAGATTCTGATAAACTCCCACCAAGACCCCCTACGATCATTGGGCCAGGGCTGTTGGGAAGAGATCATTGTCCTCATCAACATGGTGACAAGATGTCTTTCCGGGTGCCACCCCCCCCCCCCCCGGTAAGGTAGCTTTCATATTGAGGGCATGTGGCTGGTGTGGTTCAAGAGTAGGCCCACGCTCATCCCTTCCCTTACAGGCTTGCCAAACTGCATTCTGAGATAATGGTCTGGTTTGGATTTTTGGGGGGACCTAACACTTTTTTTCTTATTTATTGCATGAGGCCCCCATTAAACTTTATGCTAAACCTGAATGGCCTGGTATGAATTGGAGGTAAAACCTATGCTGTTTTTGTTTTGTTTTTTTGGGGGGTCTTCCATTAACATCTATACTAGACCCTCACCTAGGATAAAGGGACGTAGATGAATGTAATCTCCAGTCACTTTGTTTTCAAACAGAACAAAGCACTCATTTTGCCAGTAATTTAAACTTTTTTCTTTGTAAAAGTCAGTTTTGCTGCAGTGGGTTGTAAAAACAGATGTACAACTTCATATGCAGGGTCAGGGCATCCCCTAGGCATGTTGTTTATAGGAATTTTGCAAGTTTCATTTTACTAAAGTCACTGCTTTCCACCAAATTGAATTTTTTGCATATTTTCTAGGGCAGTGCCCAGTCTCTTATGAAAATTGGTTGACTATTTCTTACCTATTAGCCTAGAAAATGGACATTCCCGTTTTTTACATTGGGCTCAAATTTATTTTAATAGGGTTCGGGCACTTAAACTTTAGTGTTGTTCATCAAAATGTGCTCGAACCTAACCCGGGTATATTCATCACTAATCAGCAGATTGGAAAATCCAAATAAACTCTTGAAGCTGAACTCTTGAAGCTGAAGACCAACATAATAAAGTGTTGTATTCATTGATACATCATTGCATGCATTTTGTTTTTTATTTAAATGCAAGCAATGTAAGTACATTATTGTATCTATTATCAACCTGTATAAAAAAGCTGAAGCTGTCAAAGGGAGAAGCAGCAAAGCGAGAAGCAGCACAAGGAGCCAGTAGTGCTCCAGTGTTAATGTGCTAAGAAAATGCTGATAGGAGGAGAGAGCAGTGACAGAGAGCTGAACTCACCAATCCTCTTTTTCTCCTTTCACTGCCCAGACACAGGGTAGGAGAGAGGGGCAAGACCTATAAATGGTAATTAACTGTAGAAGAGGAAGTCAGGTCCTGCCCTGCTAGATGTTGCTGTACTGTGTGGCAGAGCTGGGTAAATTTCAGAACTGAATGTACATAAATATTAATTTTAGCAGGTAGAGTAAAGGAGTTGTAATGCATTCTATGCAATAAGAAAAAAAACCTTCTGTGTGTAGCAGCCTCCCCAGCACCCCCTAATACTTACCTGAATCCGATCTCTGTCCAGCAATGTCCTCGAGTCCCTCGGCCATCCGGGACTCTCCCTCCTCCTCAGCGCAATTGATATTTGTACAAACAAAATCAACAAAAATAAAAACAAAAATAAAATTGGTTGCCCATTCAAACACTGTTTAGTGATTCCACAGCCTTATCAAAAAACATTATACCAAAGAAACAGTGTAGTGCACCACCGTTCTATACATTAAAGAACAATTAATATTAGTACAAATAATCTGTGCACAAAAAGTGCACATCTGTGCGTTCTAAAGTCTCCAAAGGCCACCAATTAGAAAAAAATATATATGAAAAAATTTAACATTTGCGCTAGTATTTAATGATATGTTAAATAACAAGGTGTCAATCAAGAAAACAAAATGTGTACATATATGTGAATTTAAACAATTATGAGGATAGCAGCACTTAAATATATTGCACATGACAATAGAAAATACCATGTATAAGAAATAGATGCATTCTAAATTCCAAGTCTCCAAAGTCCACCAATTAATTAAAAAATATGGATATATGAAAAAATAAAAGAAAAAATAGAAGCACAAGTGTTTTTACTCTTCATATATCAGTGCATATTCTCCACCAGGTAAAAAACCTGCTCACCTCAACAGCATATTAACAAGTATTGATATTATTCCACTGCGGCTGTTCCTTTTGGGTTCTCCTCTCAATCCTCCTTAAGCACTAGATACTCAGCCCATCCACTTTCCACCACACAAAGAAGGCTTCATTCAAAGATCATATAAAATAGAAAGGCACAATCACAGTGCAATCCATTTTTTTCAAGTTTATTCTTAATCCTTAATTCTTAATCCTTAATCTTAACGCTACAAATTACACTTATAAGAGTGAGATTTGATGTCAGGACTATGGGGTTAATTTATTAAAACTGGAGAGTACAAAATCTGGTGCAGCTGTGGATGGTAGCTAATCTGCTTTTACCTTCAGCTTGTTCAATTAAGCTTTGACAATAAAAAAAGGTGATTGTTTTTTTTGCAGAGCTGCATCACATTTTGTACTCTCCAGTTTTGGTAAAAGAAACCCTAAGGCGCCATTCACACTTGGAGTCCGTTGGCAGACTTAGTTTTCCTCAGCGGGGGATCGATTTGACGATCCCCCGCTGAGCAGGCGGGTGGCTGCTCTGTCTCCGCTCAGCTGTCCCCACTGTTCTCTATGGGGGAATCGGATGAGAACGGACCGCCTGTCCGTTCTCATTCGATCCCATCCAATCTGATCCGCTGGACAGATGGAAAATAGGGTTTCCACCCGTCCAGATTTGACGCACGGGATCGGATCGGATGTCAGCGGACATGTCTCTGCTGACATCCGCTGCCCCATAGAGATGCATGGGGCATCCGTTCAGATCCTCCTGAAAAACTGACAGGTGGATATGAACGGTCCGCAAGTGTGAAAGGGGCCTAAGTGTCAAAACTAACGAAGAAATAGCTGCAGAATTGTAAAGGATATGTCCGTGCCTACAGGGAAAAGAACCTTCCAGTGTTTGTAAAAAGTATGGATTCATTAAAATGGGCACTGGCGCCCATCCTGCATGCTGTCTGCCTTTGTTATTGTGCCTGTATGTGCCCCAAGATGCTTGCAGGCAGCCTATGGAGGTGAATGCAGATGTACCTGAACACAGACAGTGTGCATTTGAGGCTGTACAGCCGCTCCTACACAATTGTAAAATTCTAACATACCGCTGTGTGCATGCAGTTCACCTCCACCTCTATAGGCTGCCTGCAAGCAGCTCAGTGCATATGCAAGCGCTATACCATAGGCAGCCTGTACAGAGCACTGATGGCATTGCTAATCTGAGCAAACTCTAGTAGTGCAATGATTTACAAATAAAACAGTACTCCTGCTGAAAAACATCTGGGTTGCATAACTTTTAATTTCCACGAATTCTGAATCTGTTTCAATACGAGTTTAAGCATGGATTATCAGGTATTACGCTCCAGTGTCTTGCAGATTCTAAAGCACATTCATTATTTTTTTCAATTAAAACACAAAGTAATGCATAAAGAAGTATGCTTTAAAAATAAATGGGGCAAGTAGACTGAAGTCTCAAATGTGTTAGCAATCTGTCATTTTTTAAAAAAGTTAACACTCAAGCTGTGTTCAATAAAACGTGTTTCTGAAACCTAAGCTTTGTTACTCCTGAAGTCTAACTTTGTTTTGGAATTATTGACTATTCATTATTTAGATTAGCCTTTTCTGTGCCTATAAGACTGAGCCAGACTCCCCAGGAAACATTTTTATTTCCCTTAGACTCCAGTTACGTAGATTTTATAGAAAAGAGGCAAATAAAATATTTTATTTTAGTTTTTTTCTATTTAACATAGGTATTAAGTTGCATTGGAAGGCCAAAGAAAATTGTAAGAGCTTTGAAAGATGAAATTTTGGTTCATTTTCATTAGGCAATATCTGTTTTTTTTTATCAGATGTTTTATCCTTAGTACATGATTTCATTTAAATATTTTCTCATCTGGAATTTGACAAATGCACTACTTTCTCCCATACTACAGTCAACTTTATTTTGAAAGTTGTTCTAAGTTATGAAACAATATTTTGACCAAGGTCAGATTCCATAAAGACCATCTGTTCACAGCAAGTTTCCTACGATTATGTTTTTTGGCTGACTTAAGTCAGTAAGCTGTGTCTGGTTTGCTAAATGTAAAGCTTAGCAGCAATCTAAACCTATAAATGTCCTATGCTTTGCCCACAAAGTGCAAAAAACAGGGTCGCTTTAATCCCTTTTCCCAACAGCGCATGCACGGGTTTCCTTTTCTCCCCTGCCACTTTGCTCAGTTGCTAAGAACGAAGAAAATACCTCATACACTTAGGTTTAGAACAGGGATCCTTAAACTACGACCTTCCAGCTGTTGTGGAACTACACATCCCATGAGGCATTGTAAAACTCTGACATTTACAGACATGACAAGGCATGATGGGAATTGTAGTTCCTGAACAGCTGGAGGGCCATAGTTTGAAGATCCTTAGTTTAGAAGATTGACTTTAGTTTTTGACTCACTCCATGCAACAGTGCTGGAATGAGCACTGTTGCATGAATCCCAGTGTGCCATGTATGTCCCAAGTTTCCAAGGCCTAGCATTGTTATATAAAATTAGTCAAACGCTCCCCCATTCCTGAGAATACTGGGTATTTTCTTCACTTATTGAAGCTGAGTGGCAAGGGATCACAGTAATAGAGAATATGCCCCGCTGGGGAGGGGGTATGCCCTGCTCGGGCAAAGCAAAGGCTCACTTTATGGAGCCAATGCACAGTTGTCAACCTTTTTCCCAAGTAAATAATTAGAAGTGAATCTGTCCTTTTTATCCTTACTTTATTGTAAAGGTATCAGACTAAAACAGTGTTTTTTTTACATCTGGGCTGCAAGTCAGTGCTGATATAGACACATATGGGGTTGATTTGCTAAAACTAGAGAGTGCAAAATCTGGTGCAGCTGTGCATAGAAACCAATCAGCTTCCAGGTTTTTTGTCAAAGCTTAATTGAACAAGCTAAAGTTAGAAGCTCATTGACTACCGTGGCTGCCAGATTTTGCACTCTCCAGTTTTAGTAAATCGACCCCATATGTTACATTAAAGTTTGGGAAAACTGGATCACTCTTCTAGGGGTCAATTTACTTCCCAGAGAGATAGACAATGAAGAAACATTTAGAGGTACCTTTCACCTTAGAGCAGACTTTAGAGTAATTAAATATTGTCCTAATTTGTGATAAAGGGATACACAACTAGATAAAAATAAATTGAATCTTGTCATATTAACATTTTGTCCTCTTGATTTTTGGGCTTCTGTTGCACACCCCTCTCATATGTATTCAAGGACCATTTATAGAGGAAAGGTCAGTGATTTCGGGGCTGGGCAAAAGGGATGTCAGAAGAGGCGACTGCTTTGGGCGCTTCAGCAGGAAGGGGTTGAAAAAATGGCAGCAAATGCAACCTATGCTGTTAAAGTAGTTCACAGCTCATGGGGGAGGACTTTGGCCTTCATTCCTTGGAAAAGGACCTTGTTCCGACACTTAGTAAAGTTTGGAGTTTGGGATTGATTCACTAAAGGACAAGAAAATGTTCAGTTTGCAAAGTGTTTGGCCTCTTAGCCTAATAAATACGGTAAGGTCGTGGTCACTTTGTATACCCAGTCGTTTAAAGAACAACTTAGGAGCAGAATGTTTGCTTGCACATGATTGGATTGTTGACGGGAATGCAGATTCACCTTGGCATATTCCTAGGCTAAGTGAACATTCACAAAGAGATAAAACATCTGCCTCTCTGACTCATATAAATAAACTTTTAATTTCCACCTGCTCTCAATCTGTTTCTCTACAGTTTAGGCTTGGATTATTTAGTATAAGCTTCCAGAGTCTGGCAAGTAATAAAATATGTTCATTAATACTTAAATTAAAGTTTAGTGTGTAAAGACGTAAAAAAAAAAGTACAATTTAAAATAAAAGTGATGCAAACCAGATTATTAGACAAACTGAACAACAAACCTAGAAAATAATAATTGCTTCTTACAAAACCGTTGAATTTATAGATATCGCAAAAGATTATATTTGTGATTAAATGTATATGAACCCAAATAAAAATATTGCAGTTTACCAGTCCTTAGATGTGGTTGTTTACTTTTTTTCAAATTTTCTTCCTTTATTTTCACACAGGAATCCTGCCTGTAGCACACTTCCTACCCTAGGATGACAGTTTTCCCCACTGTATCTTTGGAGGAGCATTGTCACCCTAAGACAGGACCACAAACACCAAAACCAGGTGTTTCGAAATCCTATTATACTTCCTGATAGCATTTTTGAGAAAGCATTGCAGAGCCCAAAGGACACAGTACGACACTGGAATTCTGACAGGATCAACAGGCATTTTTTGCATGAATATAACAAAACATTTTATTGATATATTTACCAATAGGAGCAAATAAGGGAAGTTCATTGGTAGGCTTCTTGCAGAGTTTACCCACTGTAGCAGAGCGTCCCAGAGAGAACCGGGAAAAGTCCTGTTCGGGGTTTATACATCCCCCAGGCATCTCTCATACACCTTTAGGGATCTCTGATCCATGATCCAATTCGGATCTTGGTCCTCTTCCCCAGGCCAATTAAAAACTCAACCGGGAACAGACAGCCAGTGCTCTCTCAGCCTGGTAATTCAGACAACGTTTGTCTTTGAGAGCAGAAGGTTGGTAAAACTGTCAGATTGTGTCTGTGGAAGCTGACAAGCTGTAGGCTTGCTTAGCCAGTTAGTGAGGGCCTGCTTTGTATATAGTTAGTGCCGAGACACGGCTAGGTTTTTGTTTTGTTATTATTTCTCCTGCTTGTTTTTCCTTAAAGCACTGTACAGCACCTGTATATAGACTTGTATATAGCAACCAACAAACACTGCACTGTTTGTCACTACCTCACTGGATTTGGTATCTGTGCCTGAAAGACTGCTTATCCCAGGGAGCTTTGCACCTGCTACCTGTTCCCGAGCTTACACCACTTTAAGACCAGAAGGATTTGCCACCTTAATGACCAGGCCCTATTTTGCGATTCGGCACTGCTTTATTTTAGCTGACAATTGCACAGTTGTGCGACGCTGTACCCAAATAAAATTTACGTCCTTTTTTTTCCACAAATAGAGCTTTCTTTTGGTGGTAATTGATCACCTGTGCGATCTTTATTTTTTGCGCTATAAACAAAAAAAGAGCGACAATTCTGAAAAAAACAATATTTTTCACTTTCTGCTATATAACATTTTAGGCCAATATTAGGCCAATTTTTTTTCTGCTACAGTGTATTTTGATTGGCTTTCACAAAAGTTATAGCGTCTTCTAACTACGGGAAAGATTTATGTCATTTTTATTGTTTTTTTTTTTACTAGTAATGGCAGTGATCTACGATTTTTTGTGGGACTGCGACATTGCGGTGGACAGATTGGACCCCTAACTGACATTTTTGACAATTTTTGGGGACCAGTGACATTACTACAGTAATCAGTGCTAAAAATATGCACTGTTACTTTAATAATGACACTGGCAGAGAAGGGGTTAATAGTACAGGTGATCAAGGGGTTAAATGTGACCCTAGGGGAGTGATTCTAACTATATGGGGGTTGGGCTTCTGAAATGATCACAGAGACCTGTGATCCAATATAGCAGGATCACATGAGCTCTGTGATCATCCCAGGGAGAAGGACGGTTGGCTGTGTTTACAACAGCCGACCGTCCTTCTCTCTCTGCGGGAACGATCACGGGTGACAGGTGGCAATCGGAGCCGCCTGACACACGCATTGGCTTCACCACTGACAATGACACTGACGATCGGGGGCGGCACGCTCGCCCCCTAGCTCCTTCCAGAAAAATTGCGTATCCATACGTGGTTTTGCCTGGGAGAGCCACTCTTCCTCCGTATATATAGAGTATGCGGTCGGAAGGTAGTTAACAGGAGAAAATATTTCAAACCCTGCAACCTGAGTTAAAAATGCTGCAGTTGTGTAGCAAAAGCATTGTGGCAGTGGCATGTGTACAGCCTTGTCAGGCTGTAGTTTTAGCATGTAGGTGAGTGTCCAGGGTCCAGTAAAACTGTGGCTTAGAAAACTGTACCCTGAGGATGTATGACAGTTGGAATAAAACCAGGGGCACGGTTTGCTTAATTCGTTCCCCCCTGTTACTGAGCTGTAATGGAGGGGCTGTGTAACGTGTAACGTGTAACATCACTAACACTACAGCAGCATCCCTGCCCCCCACGCGATTTTAAATGGAGGGGTGAGACATAATAGGGCAGGAGAGGGTATTTTTTTAATGATTAGTTTAGCTTTCATATTCCCTATGTTAAGTAAATTGAACTAAAGGAACATATATAGGGTTACCATGTTCTGTAATTATGTAACCTGATATGCAATTTAGGAACAATATTAGATGTCTATGTACCTGCTGTTTTTTTTTTTTACGCCTTGTTAAAAATCTCTATAAAATATATTGGAAATAGAAACTGTGGCTTAGCTGTCTTTTTTTTACCACCCACAGCTGCCCATGTGAAAGGGCCTGTAGGGTTTAAATAATAAAATATAAAAAAATTACTGACACCATCCACTGCTCTACTGACTGACTCTGACCACTGCTCTACTAACACTGTCCACTGCCCTACTGACACCCTGACACTGTCCATGTTTTAATACATTTTAAAATGTTTGTTTACATTTATTTATAAATGTACACACACACACACGCATGTGTGTTTGAGCTTTAAGCAATAAGTAGAGTTGAGTGAACACCTGGATGTCTGGGTTCGGCCAAACTTGAAAAAAAAGTCCAGGTTCGTGACCCGAACTTAACCCGAACTTTACCCCGATCCCGAACCCCATTGAAGTCAATGGTGACCCGAACTTTTGAGCACTAATATGGCTCTAAAAAAAACATGGAAAGGGCTAGAAGGCTGCAAATGGAAGCAAAATCTTCTTAAGAGGATGGCAAGTGCTCTAAAAACAAATGTGGATAGGGAAATAACTTATAATAACATAAAAAAACAGAAAAATAAAAATTAAACATCTTGATCTAGGACGAGGCCCATATGAAGTAGGAGGTTGAGGTGGCTGTGGATGTGGCGGTGTAGGTGGAGGAGGACGAGGTAGCCAACACTGGTTTTTGTTTTTAATTTTAAATTTCTTTTTAAATTAGGGTACACCCCAAAAGAGTAAGAAATATCATAAATACAACAATGGCTGGGTAAGGCCGGTATAGATGTCTATTCTGCACAAGGTACGGACAAGTCCTGTGGGATCCATGCCTGGTTCATTTTAATGAACGTGAGCTTGTCCACATTGGCTCTGGACAGGCGGCTGCGTTTGTCTGTGATAACGTCCCCAGCCATGCTAAATACATGTTCAGGTAATACACTGGCTGCAGGGCAGGCCAGCACCTCCAAGGCATAAAGGGCAAGCTCAGGCCATGTGCTCAATTTGGAGACCCAGAAGTTGAAGGGGGCAGACCCGTCATTCAGTACGTGTATAGTACGTAAGGAACGGTAAGGAACTGTATATGGTGTATGGTAAAGAACAGTGATGGTGGCAGGGGGGGGGGGGATTTTTTCCCCCTACTGGGTTGAGTCTGGCCTTGGAAAAGGTATGTGTCCCTGGTTGTGGGCCGGGCTCTCCCAAAGCTGTCTAAGATCTGAAGCCTTCTGGTAGGGACGGGGCTGCACTGGTCTTGCCAGGGACCGGGATTCTGAAAAGCCTGTGGTGTATGTGCCCCTGGAGTGGTAGTCCAGGGGTGCCATAACTCACAGTGGACGGCAACACTATGAGTATGGCACCAAGGACACTGCACTTCCTACACACATTTTTCACACCTGCCTCTAGGGTCGGGCCTTTTGGTCAGGAGTAAGAACCAGAGGAATTTTTTATTCCTGGCCGAAGGGCCTGCCATAGTATTGCAACGTGGCACTAACCTTGCACTTCTTCTTCACTAACCCTTTCCCAACTTTTATGTGTTTTGTGTCTCACGTTTTGTGTTTTTTATTGTGGCAGTACAATTTATTTTGCACAGTGTGATTAGTAGGGTGTAGGTCTTTGGGCCTGTCCCTGAAAGTCTTGGGAGGGGTGGATATGGCCTTCTGGCTTGAGTCGCCCTTTCTCATGGGGCCTCTCTTCGGGAGAGCCCCACCTAGTACTTGGGGTGGTCTGTTTCAGCAGACCTCCTAAAGAACAGGGCTGCCTGGTTTCGGTCAGGTTAGCCAGTGTAAGTACCCCAGTCCCTGTCAGGAGCCTTGCGCCCTGAGGGATCAGGGTCAGGGACCATGTGTACACCCTGTGCACTTTTTGTGTTTCACTTTTTTGGTGTGCACTTTTTTATGCACCCACCGGGTGATAGTCTGAGTGTGTTCACACACCACGGGCTTAAAAAAAAAAACAGCTGGTGGTCCTGGTTGTTGTGGCGTGCCGACAAAGCTTTTCCACATTTCATACATGCTAACCCTGCCTTCCGGCGACCTCCTCCTCCTCTGCCTTCGCCTTGTGCTCCCACTGTGCCCCCGCTGTCAGGTGGAAGTCCACCAGCATCGCTTCTCTACCTTTTGGCTAAGATCAAGTGTAGTATCTGTTGTTATCAGTTATCTGGGTGCCACCCTGCTGTGAACATGGTTCCTCCTCCTCATCCTCCACCTCGTCATCCTCCAGAACTGTGTCCTTGCTGGACAATTGTGTACCTGGCGATGCGTTTGTGGGTGCAGGAACCCACCCTCAGAGCCACTTGTGAATGATTGCCCTGAAAGCCTTGGAAATGATCACTGCTCTGGATGCGGAGGGGGTGGAGGATGACGATGAGGAAGCGGAGTAGGAGGAGTTAGCAACAAGAGTCAAACTGAAGCGCCCTGCAATCCTCGGTGGTGGAAGGAGATGCGCCAAACAAATTTAAAGGGTGTATCTCACAGTAACATAATCAGCAAACGCTGCAAAATTATTAACTTTCCCCTAAATGGGTGTTTATTGAATAGCAGAATAGAACAACAGTATCTAAAAGGGTGTATCTCACACTTACAGATACAGACTAAGCCGCAATTTAATATCTTTCTTTCCCCTAAATGGGTGTTTATTGAATAGCAGAATAGAACAACAGTATGCAAAGGGTGTATCTCACAGATACAGACTAGGCCGCAATTTTATATTTTTTCCCTAAATGGGTGTTTATTGAATAGCGACATAGAACAACAGTATACAAAGGGTGTATCTCACACGTACAGATACAGACTAAGCCGCAATTTAATATCTTTCTTTCCCCTAAATGGGTTTTTATTGAAAAGCGGAATAGAACAACAGTATCCAACGGGTGTATCTCACAGTAAATTATGCAGACTGGGCCGCAATTTTTTTTCCCCCCTAAATGGGTTTTTATTGAAAAGCGGAATAGAACAACAGTATCCAATGGGTGTATCTCACAGTAACGTATGAATGAAAACATTTTATTTTTCCCTTTAATTGGTGATTTTTGAATAGCAGTTTAGAACAGCAGTGTCTAAACACTGCATGTCACTGTAAAATATGAAGGAAAAAAGTTTTTTGTTTTTTTTTTAAATCCAGATTATGCAGACACATATGCACTGAGCTTGCATTACATGGCTGCTACACGCCGCACGCCTAACAGGTTGGATACTGTTGTTGTTCTATTCCGCTATTGAATAAAAAAAAAACATTTGAATGAATAACTGAAAAATAATTTTTTCCCCTTAAATTGGTGATTTTTTAATAGCAGGTTAGAACAGCAGTGTCTAAACACTGTATTTCACTGTAAAATATGAAGGAAAAAAGTTTTTTTTTAAATCCAGATTAGGCAGACATATATGCACTGAGCTTACATTACATGGCTGCTACATGCCGCACACCTAACAGACTGATAAAAGTTTTTTTTTTCTCCCTCCTCCTCACTAGGCTTAGGTCAAGGCAAAAAGATTGTGCAGTGCACCCCCACACAATAAAATCGATGTCTGATTAAAGAAGATTCTCCTATTCTTTCCCTGAAAGCAATCTCTAACCTGCCCCTACAATAATCTCCTATCTCTCCCTCATATCAGCAGCAGCAGGAGGAACCTCTCCCTACAGTAGTTAGAGCAGAGTGACGTGCGGCGCTACGTGTCTCCAGCTTATATAGAGGCTGGGTCACATGCTGCACTGGCCAATCACAGCCATGCCATTAGTAGGCATGGCTGTGATGGCTTCTAAGGGCACACTAGTTAAGCGCTTGTTGATTGGCTGCCCTGCAGCTGTTGAAACCGCGCCATTAAAACCGCGCCAAAACATGAAATAAAATTACCGAACAACAGACTGTATCCCTAATATACAGTAAAATGTTCAGGTGTCCTAGCAATAAGCTGTGCACACCTATGTTTACACACTATTAAAATAGTCGTTTATACTGCAGTACAACATGTTTCCTATCTTGTTATTAAAAGTCACTTGTTATCTTTTTGACAAAAATACAATCACAGATTTAACTAAAAATATAACCACAGGTTCAGCTAAACAAAGCAGTATCAAAAACAACCAACTAAATAACAGCCTTATTATGTGCTAAAAAAAAAAAACTTGGTTTTGTCAGATACAAATCTTCACTGGAAAATATTTATATTCTGACATTTTTTTTTTGTTTTATTCAACTCTTGATTTTTTTTGTATCTATATTTAGGCTTCCTTCAGAGAAAGACCTTTTTATATTACATATCTTTTTTTTATCAAGCTGTGGGCAAAATATGATTTCCACTATGAATGCTGGGTTTTAATTTTTCCTATTTTTTTTAACTATTATATTTAACCAATTCCAGACTGACCCGAGTACATATACTGCTGGCAGGTGGCACGGACAGACTGGATCACATACCTCTACAATACCTCATCGAGCCTGTTCTGGGTTAGGGGCATGCAGTGCACCGCTCCTGTGACCGATGTGTCCACCAGACACAGCATAACACAATTACCCATAACCAGATATCGGATATAGTGTGATCGCTATGATTGGCCATAGCAATAACATGATACCAATGTAAACAAACTGTCATGAATGGATTTTTATTCATGAATTGGTTGCTTATATTTGCATTTTTTTTCCTGAAATTTTGTGTTTAATAAATAGTTGTAAAAATATCCTATGCCATGAAAATATTTTTATTCTACAGGGTCTCTGATTTCAGATAATATAAAATGTTCTGGGGGTTTAAGTAATTTTACTGCCAAAAATGAAGATTCTTATATATGCAAAAATGAAAAAATTGCTCTAGAGCCAAACTGGGTAATTTATCTAAATTAAATTTCTAATAAAAAAAAAAACTCAGTTCCCTGTACCCTCAGGAAGCATTTTTTGAGACACCAACCAACTTAAGTGAAAAAAAAAATTGCTCTTGAGCCAAACTGGTTAATTCATCTAAATTAAATTTCTAATAAAAAAAAAAAAAAAAAAACAAACAGTCCACTGTACCCTCAGGAAGCATTTCTTGAGACAAAAACCAACTTAAAGCCATTACTCCCCGGAGAACCACCAAACAAGGAAATTCATACTTATTCCAAACAGTAGACTCAACCCATTAGTTAGTTAATAGAGCAAATTATCCAGCACCCTACGCTTCTCTTTGACCTTTCAGAAATAAAACCCTGGCACAGATTCTCACCGTTTCTCACTTTACTAGATATGCTGTTTTGGAGATTTCCCCTCAAATTGCTCTGTAACTCCCAGAACAAGGAAGAAAGGATAAATCTTCCAAACTAGGAGCAAACACAGTAATAAAAAGATCCAACATTTCTCAACTGTAGATAAACCTAAAAAATATGTTTTGGTTGGAGTTAGACTTTAGGCTCCGTTCACATCTAGGCGTTTTGGGGCGTTTTTGAGGAGTTTTTCTGCTCTAGGATCAGCTCTCAAAACGCCCAACAAGACAAATCCTATTCATTTCAATGGCCCCTGTTCACATCTGAGCGTTTTGACGCTGTAAGCAAAACGCCCAATGCTCAAAAAAGTACACGAGCTTCTTTTTGGGCAGATTACAGGCGTTTTCCATTGGTTTCTATTCAATCTAAAAAAGCCTGCACAAAAAACGCCTGTAAAAACGCCTGTAAATCGCGGTAAAAATCGCGGTAAAATCGCGGTAAAAATCACGGTAAAATCGCGGTAAAAAACGCTACGCTCAGGTGTGAATGTAGCCTTAACCAGGTCTATTGAAAAGTAGTAATTAAATGAAGAAGAGGCACGCATTATTGTTTAGTTTATACTTCTACAGCACCATCAAACTATGCAGTGCTTTACATATATAGTGTACATTAACACTGGTCCCTGCCCTCAAGGAGCTTACAATCTAAGGTCCCTAACTCACATTCATACATACTAGGGTCAATTTAGACAGTAGCCAATTAACCTACCAGCATGTATTTGGAGTGTGTGAGGAACCTGGAGGAAACCCACGCAGGCACAGAGTGAACATGCAGACATGATTGGGATTTGAACCAATGACCCTGGTGCTGCTAGGCAAATATGTTAACCATTTAGCCACTGTGCTGCCCATTATTTTGTAGTGCATCTTTACCATGAAAGTTCTATATTCTCAATAGCTTGATTCTATATTCTTGACTGCTTCTCACTAGATTGATAGCTCTGAATGCATCAATATAGAAAGCTTCTCAAACCTTGCTCCCCCCATTCCCTTACATCAGTGGTTCTCAACTCCGGTCCTCAGGGCACACTAACAGGCCAGGTTTGCAAGATAACTGAAATACATCACAGGTGATATAATTTGCTGTTCAGTGATTGCAGTACTCTAGTCTGCATCTCCCCACGGTAATCCCTAAAATCTGACCTGTTAGTGGGTCCTGAGGACTGGAATTGAGAACCACTGCCTTAGGGTCCTTTCACGCGGCATGGTCCATTTTTTCATCCACTCAGGCACTTTGGAGTGTCTGTTCTGTATGTCCATTTATCATCCCATCCGTTTGTGGATGATAAATGGACATAATGTATGTCTATGGGATTGCGGATGTCAGCGGATGACACCGCTGACACCCGTTTTTGCGTCCGTTCCGTTTTTTAAACGGAAGAAAAATAGGGTTCTCTTCCGTCTCAAAAAACGGAACTGAATGGAAAGGACGCAAATCGGATGGCAGCGGATGGTCATCTGCTGACATCCACAATCCCATTGACATGCATTATGTCCGCAAACGGATGGGATGAAAAACGGACATACGGGCCGGACCGCCCGTGTGAAAGGACCCAGCCATGAACAAAAGCAAAGTTTATACCTATAGAAAAAACAAAATAGTTTAATTTTTCCATACTATGAAAGGGGAAATCCGATTTGGAAAAAAATCTACTTTTGTTTGTTGTTTACCATGAATAGCTGTTATTTTTTTTGCAGCCATAACTACTTAGAAAGGCTTCACCATCAAGTAGATAATCCACTGATTCCCTGGAATTCTTGCATTATGGTTTATGTTTGCATTATGGTTTATCTAAAGCCCAAACCTCCATTAGTTTACTGGTGTCTGTATTCCCTATAGGGAGATTTACACTCTCTTGGTGTCCCGACTGAAAGCATGGGAAAATCCATTTTTTTTTGTTGTAACATGAATAGAGGGGAAATCTTCCAAACAGGAAAATTATTTCAGTGACAGCTAAGAGGACATTTCCCCTCGTTTGGTGGAATTTCCTCTTTCTTCCTGATGTGTGATGGGATGTGAAGGTAATTTTCCAAATAGGACTCAAATGCTTTAGATATACTTAAACCTATTTTACAAATTTAGGCAGGATTGATAGCAAATTGTTAGATGCAATGTGAATAGTTTATTGACGAGTATAATGATATTTGTTTACAAAGACATTTTAAATCAAGATAACTTCTCAACCTCTAACTACAGAAAAGGCCTTTAGGGGGTTGATTTACTAAAAAGTGGAGAATGTAAAATCTGGTGAAGCTGTGCACAGAAACCAATCAGCTTCCAGGTTTCTTTGTCAAAGCCTATTCGAACAAGCTGAAGATACAAGCTGATTTGCTACCTTACACAGCTGCACCAGATTTTGCACTCTCTGGTTTTAGTAAATCAACCCCTAGGTGTCAATTCAGTTTATCTTGACTTTTGAGATCTCTGTTGGTGGATGCTATTATAGTAGTAGACGTATGTCACCTGAGTCAATCATGTATCCTTGTTTTGTCAGCTGAGAATAACACTGCTATTAGCTATCACTTAGTGACTTTATCTTGAATGACCCTATGGACTTAGAACATGTGGAGGTCTTTTTTATATAATAGCGGCCTCCCGCAGACTCCCAAATGGTATTGAATAATCCAATTTCTAATATATATAGCTAACAGTTGATATCCCAAGAGGAAAAGTAAAAACAGAACGCTTTTCATGAAACTTGTCTGTTGTACTTGAAAAATGAAGCAGAAAGAGTTCAAAATGTTCAACTTTCACTGAGTAATAAAAGAGGCACAGGAAATGACTTTCATTCATACCTAGAAGCTGCAGGATTTAATGCTACCCACAGAGAGGACAAACAGATCAACTAAACAGACAGCTTTTACTGGTTTTATGTGCATGCAGATTTATGTCACATGATTATTGGTAGAAACAAGGCAAACAGACAAACAGACCAGAAGTCTATGCTCAAAGTATGTACGTTTTTGTGAATGGTTTTAGTAATACTTTAAACATCGTTATTATTTAAATAAAATTATGTAATCGTAGGATTTGGGACTAATGCACACAGAAGCTATTTATGGTCAGTAAAATACACCACAATAATATACATTAACATTTACATAACACTTCCCATACATTGGCATAAAGGATGCTTTGTTAAAGTAACTGTGTCAGCTTACTATAAAAATACATTAACATCAACTTGTAAAAGTAGCATCCTAATGCCTTAAGAGCTGAATCACATCTTTGCATTGTGGTAACGTGTTAATGTGCCACATGAATGTAAATGGGCCCTAATG
The DNA here is from genome assembly GCF_965119305.1 of Pelophylax lessonae. Taxonomy (NCBI): domain Eukaryota; kingdom Metazoa; phylum Chordata; class Amphibia; order Anura; family Ranidae; genus Pelophylax; species Pelophylax lessonae. The sequence continues at coordinate 415,230,313 of NC_138770.1, forward strand.
CAACTGCCTTTCTAGGGGATAGTCTATAGAAACTCTGCTTTGTTGAATAACTATCTGACACTTCCAGGAGTGATAAAGAACGTGTCCCCCACTGGGTGCATGGTTCCTCTCACTAGGAGTGCATAGAGATGGGCTTTAATCACTCTGCTCTGACTCTGTCTGTGCTGTTTGTTGCTAATTCTATTTTCTTAGCAGTCAGCTAGCAAGAATGCTGATGGCACATTCTGACATTAAGACTATAGTCATACATTGTTAGAACCTAAGGGGATAAATAGGAGAAACCAATATATTTCACTTGCACTTGATGGAGGAATCTGCTATTGTTTTCAGGCAGCCACAGTCTCAGCAAGAGCTGTACATTGACTGACATTTTTCAACCTGGGGCAGTTAATTTAAATTTCATTCTCACATAGATACATAGTTAAATAGTTGATAAAGTTGAATAAAGACACCAGTCCATCCAGTTCAACCTGTGCAGGTGTGTGTGTGCGTTCATAATTCTTTCCCATATCCCTGTATACTGTGTTTGCTAAGATAGCCGCCCAAGAGTTTTTTAAAACTCTCAATACTTCCCGCTTACACCAATGATTGTGAAAGTGAATTCCACATCCTTACAGTGATAAACCCTAGACACTTTTTAAGGTTAAATGGCTTCTCCTCCAATTTCGTTGAGTGGCCCCATGTCTTCTTACACTCCCTGAGATGGAATAGTTTACTCCCTATGCCAGAATCGCCATTGAGGTATTTGTATATCGCTATCAAATCACCTCTCAAGCGTCTCTTCTCCAGAGAAAATAAATTTAATGATTGTAGTCCTTCCTCATAACTGAGGTCCTCCAGTCCCCTTATTAACTTTGTTACTTTTCTCTGGACTCCAGTTCCCGCACCTCCCTCTTGAGGATTAGAGACCAGAACTGGATGGCTTTCTCCAGATGTGGCTGAACCAGAATTTTATAGAGTAGCAGGAATATAATTTTATCTCTGGAGTAAGTTCTCTTTTTTATGCATGCTAATATACTGCTAGCTTTGCTTGCTATAATTCACATCTCTTTTATTTAGCTTATTGTACATACTTTATGGGGATGATAGCCCCAGTATGAGAGAACTTACCCTTAGTCATGAATATACCCATGTTATATGTTTTAGTAAGTAATACCTGAACAGTGACGGCATCTAATATGATGCACTCACAGCTCGGTTGACAATTTTCCATCCAACTCAATTGATTTTAAAATTGAATTTTGTCAAGCCGGGTAATGGAGACAGGGCGACTTATGGCTGGATTTTCAGCCAATATTCTAGCCCTGGCAACTTAAAGGGATTGTAAAGGCAGAAGTTTTTTTTTTTAATCTTAATGCATTCTATAAATTAAAATAAGAAAAACCTTCTGTGTGCTGCAGCCCCCTCAGCCCCACTAATACTTACCTGAGCTCATCTTCATCCAGCAATGTTGCAGGAGTTTCTCAGCTGACTAGGCCTCCCCTTCTGATTGGCTCCTGCTGCTGTCAATCAAAGTCAGTCTGCCAATCAGGAGAGAGAGGGGGTGGGGGTCATGGCTCTGTGTCTGAATGGACTGAACAGGAAGCTGTGACTCAGCTCAGGTGTCCCCACAGCAAGCTGCTTGCTGTGGGGGCACTCAACAGCAGGGAAGGGCCCGTAGCACAGAAGAGGGACCCAAGAAGAGGAGGATCCGGGCCACTCTGTGCAAAACCATCTGAACAGAGCAGGTAAATATAACATGTTGGCTATCTAAAAAAAACTAGACTTTACAATCACTTTAATGTTAAATGCTAGCCATACACATATAGATATATCTTGTTCAGCCGAATGAGCTGAATAAGAAAATATTTTTAATTCCCTCATATACACTTAACAGTGTGGATGAAGGACTCTCCCCTGCAGGTGATAGGATACAGTCTAATGGGCCATACACACTATAAGATTTTCTGAAGACTTTTTCCTTTAGACTTACCAAAACCATATAATATGAGGTCAAACCTAAACACTTTCAATTTGTATGCAATCTGTATGCAGGCCCTTGCACTAAAGGTAAATCTGAAGGAAATCTAACCACAAAAGTTGGATAGTGTGTATCCAGCTTAAGGAAAGATAGATAAATGCCGCACTATTGAATAAATAGTACTAACAAATAAAGTGCTGCATATAACCATATAAAGTAACGTATATCTGTGACTAAAGCATCATACAAAGTGCAAAAATTGTGTAATATATGCAAAAGTGCAACATAATAGATGTGCAATAAACAAAATGAAATAAAGTGAAAAAAATGGTGCAATAAGAAAAAAAGAAAAGAAAAGAAAAAAAAAAAGAATAAATAAGATAAAGTCCTCAGTTATAAAAAAAAAAAAAAAAAGGCCCTGAGAATTAAAGTCCATATCCAGACAAAGGAGGAACTTTGCATGTTAAAAATGGAGAATTGTCACCCTGGGTGAAGCCATCACCAAAAGAGTCAGGAGCCCTTACCAAAATTCATGGACTCAAATACTATCGATAAAGAGTCATTCAGGCAGGAAGTGGTGTCACCTGTGGCGCAATAATCTCCCAATGGTTGTCACCGTCTCCTCAAATCTTTTGATAAGCATATAGGAATTCGGGTACCCAAGGAAACAAAAAGCCTCTTCATAGTGTAAAACCATCAAAGATAGACTTTATTTAAAAGTAGAAAACTTACATTTGCTTAGTAGTTAACAAGCGATTCTGGTACAAAATTGTGTAATCACAAGGAAATCCAAGTGGCAAAATGTTATGGAGCAAATTCAATGGACCCTTTGGCGTGGCATTTCTCTCTCTTTCCTTAGTCTTTTATAACATTGTCGTATTGCAGTGCCTGCAGCTGGTTTCCATGACAGTAGCGCAGTGATTTTTTTATACATTTGATAGGATACAGTCGCTGTTCTGCAAAGATATTTCTACAGGGCTCACTTAATTGAAAATATGGCTTTTGTTGAACTGGGTGTTGCCAACAGGACCACCCAAGACTCATATTTAACAGAATCAGAGAAAATGCAAGCCATGTATGACTAGCTTAACTCTGGTGAATCCACAAGTTTAGGTAATACTTTGATTTAAAAATGGAACAGTAAAACAATGTCGTAATAAATTATTATTAACCGCAGGTAAGTATTCTAACAATAATGCAAGACAAATAATTATTAAACCCAATATAGTTTCCCTTAAAGTTAGTCACTGCACTGCACATAGTGAGTATAACATGATTGTCTGCTCAATGTAATTAGAAGGAACAACAGCATGGAAAATGAATGCTGTTATTATATTGCCACTAATGAGTGTTTGTACATAAACAATTCTTTCAGATAAAATTAACAACATTTTATTTATAAAAAAACCTGAATTGTGTCCCTTTTATGTGGTTTTTTTAACCTCTTGGCCATGAGGAAGGATGAAAACTGTAATTCTTGCTTGGAAAAAGATGAAACATGCTCATGGAAAATAACAATACTAATAGAATGAACAAAACTTGTTAATCAGTTAGATCTTATGTCTAGAGCAAGAGACATTACTTATGACACTACTAAATCGATGTAAAAGCCCGCTGTTTTTGCTGTATTTTTTTTTTTTGTTGGTTGTATTCATAGCTGCACATGGATATGTCACAGACCCAGATATCTGTCCAAAAAGCATTTTTCAAAGTGCTCCAGCACAAAAATCACATCTGATATCCATTATTCTATGGAAAAATTGACTACAACAAGAAAATGTCAAGCGCTTTGCGTGAATCAAAATAAAGCGTTTTAAAATCCATTGTCTTTGTAATGTGGTTCAGGACACAATTATATTATGTACGTCAGCTGCTATATAATAGCTTTGCATTTTCTTTCATGTCATTTGTATTCTGTATCCAGCCTTAAACACAAAGGATTTACAGCAGAAACTTGATGACTATGTTATACATTTAATGTAGCTTCAAATATTAATTGGAGTATTAACTTTTATAGCGGTTTCGCATGTGACACTAAAAGAAAACCTTCACAAGTGAAACCATGAATCTGAAATCTCTGATCTCTCCTTCCTAGAAATGCTATTTGTCTGGCTATAATATTTACCTTTTGGATAGAAAGTCATAGATTCAGAACAAGTATGCAGTTTTCTGGGTCAGTGACTAGGAAAGTGGATCAATACTACCTTCCTGGAGTTTGCCTGTTCTCCCTGTGCCTGCGTGGGTTTCCACCGAGTACTTATGTTTCATTCCCACAATCCACAAAGACATGCTAGTAGGTTTATTGGCTCCTGTCTAAATTGCCCCTAGTATTTGTACTGTATGTATAAATGTGAGTTAGGAACCTTAGATTGTAAGCTCCTTGAGGGTAGGGACTGATGTGAATATGCAATAAATATGTAAATCGCTGCGTAAATTGATGTTGGTATATATTTATTTACAGTATTTATTACAGGTACTAATATAGTGCTGTGAATTTACACAGCGCTTTACACATATATTAACCACTTCTGGACCGGAAGGATTTGCCCCTTAATGACCAGGCCATATTTTGCGATTCGGCACTGCATTACTTTAACGGACAATTGCGCAGTCGTGTTACTCTGTACCCAAATAAAATTGATGTATTTTTTTCCTCACAAATAGAGCTTTCTTTTGGTGGTATTTGATCACCTGTGCGATTTTTATTTTTTTGCGCTATACACTAAAATTGTGACAATTTTGAAAAAAAAAAACAATATTTTTCACTTTCTGCTATATAACATTGCCAAAAAAAATGTAAAAATCAAAATGTTTTAACATTTTAGGCCAATTTGTTTTCTGCTACATATTTTTGGTAAAAAAAAAATCGCAATAAGCATATTTTGATTGGTTTGCGCAAAAGTTATTGCTTCTACTAACTACAGGAAAGATTTATGTCATTATTATTGTTTTATTTTTCTAGTAATAGCGGCGATCTGCAAATTTTTTGTGGGACTGCGACATTGCGGCGGACAATTTGGACCCCTGACTGACATTTTTGACACTTTTGGGGGGACCAGTGACATTTCTACAGTAACCAGTGCTAAAAATATACTCTGTTACACTGTTACTGTAATAATGACACTGGCAGGGAAGGGGTTAACATTATAGGTGATCAAGGGGTTAAATGTGAGCCTAGGGGAGTGATTCTAACTGTGGGGGGGGGGGTGACTTGTGAAATGACCATAGAGACCTGTGTTCCTATATAGAAGGATCACAGGGGCTCTATGATCATTCCAGGGAAAAGAACAGTCAGCTGTGTTTACAACAGCTGACAGTTCTTCTCTCTCAGCGGGGAACGATCGTGGGTGTCAGGCGGCAATCAGTGCCGCCTGCCCACTGCATAGGCTTCCCTGCTGATGAGCGGGGGCGGGAGCACGCCGAAGGCGGCTCACGCTTACCCCATAGCCTCCTGCGCGCAACCGACGTATAGCTATGGCGGTTCGCGCAGGAGCGGCTGCCTGCCGCAGTATAACTGCGGTGGGCGGTCGTAAAGCGGTTAAACATGCACATCAGTACCTGTGCTCAAGGAGCTTACAATCTAAGATCCCTAACTCACATTCATACACACACTAACTAGGTCCAATTTTTGGAAAGGACTCAGTTAACCTACCAGCATGTCTGAGTACTATATAATTATACAGTATAATAAAAAAAAAAAAACATTATAGCACAAATCTTCAATCACTTAGGGACTGCCCCATGCAAATATACTGCGACAGGGTGGACCTTAAGTGCAAAATCACGTACCTGTATGTGATTTCTTCTTCCTGGTCCTGGCTCGTGCATGTGCCACCAAAGGCCCACTCCTGCTGTGATTGGACACAGTGGGAACCAATCAGTGAGTCCGGCAGATCGTTTGGTTTGTAAACAAACCTGATCGGCATTGTGCTAGTAAGGAAGACAGAGTTCTTGTGTTTCTGCTAAGCAGGAACACGGATCTCTTTCTTCCCACAGTGCAAACATCCCCCACACAGGAAAAAAACACTCCCAGGGAACACATTTAACCCTTTGAGGGCCCCTGATGTTAACCCCTTCCCTGCCAGTGTCATTAGTACAATGACAGTGTATTTTTTTTACCACTGATTACTGTATTGGTGTCACTGGTCCCCAAAAAGTGTCACCCTGTGTCACATTTGTCCGCCGAAATATTGCAGACCCGCTAAACATTGCAGATTTTATTACCATTACTAGTAAAAAATATAAAAAATAAATAAAAAGTCCATAAATTCATCCCATAGTTTGTAGATGCTATAATTTTTGCGCAAATAAATCATAATACAATTATTGGGATTTTTTTTTTTTTTTACCAAAAACATGTAGCAGAATACATATTGGCCCAAATTGATGAAGAAATTAGATTTTTCAAATTTTTTTATTGGATTTTTTATAGATGGTTTTATAGTAGAAAGTAGAAGTAAACAAAAAAATATATATATTTCTATATATATATATATATATATATATATATATATATATATATATTATTTTTGATTGTCAGCCTTTTTTCGTTTATAGCGCAAAGAATAGAAACCGAAGAGGTGATCAAATACCACCAAAAGACAGCTCTTTTTGTGGGGGGGGGGGGAGTACACAAATTATTAAGACATTAAATTATCTGGGTACAGTGTCGCGCGACCACACAATTGTCAGTTAAAATAACACAATGCCGTATTGCAAAAATGGCCTGGTGAGGAAGGGAGTAAAAACATCTGGAACTGAAGTGGTTAAGAAAGAGGGCAGTAGTGGTGGGTTTGTTATTCCAGCATTTTTTTTCCAGATATGTATTTCTTTAAACTAATATTATAATGACAGAGGGGTTGCTTAAATAATTAATAGAATATGATTGCTTTGTAAAATGAATATTCTCTTTCCAAAGACTACCAAAGCACAAAAACAAAAAAAAAAAGTTAAGTGGAATCCACTTGCTCACAGGGGGCTATCTCTGCTGATCCTCGCTGACCAGGCAGATGACAGATCTGTGTCCGCTCTGCTATGCCTCTATGGGGCAATCGGATGGAAATGGACTGCCTGTCCATTTCCATCCAATCCTCTGGATGGATGGGGAATAGGACCATCATCTGGCGGACAGGATTGGATCGGATGGCGGTGGGTATCAGCTGACATGTGTACGCTGACATCCGCTGCTCCATAGAAGAGACTGGAGGGTTCGCTCTTGTCCACCTGTCAGTGTGAAAGAGGCTTTAGGTGAAACTCCACTTTGTTTAGTGAACAGCCTATACTCCTTTAATAAATCAACTCCAATGTGTTGAACAGTATCAATGCGGTTAGCACTCTTGACTTGCAGTTCTGGATTCTGAATTCAAGTTACACAGCATGCATGATAATCATCTGGTTGTGCACTAATGTTGAGCAACATCTAACAGTGTTCACATTTAGTAGTAGCCAGGAACATCAATTCACTTTCACAGGTTTCCAAATAAAAATCTTAAGTCTGTGATTAATATGGACAAACTGACACATTTATTTCAGGAAAGGTATTGAAAGTTTGTGCTGGAAATGTATGACAAATAAGATGTTATCTGGAATAGCTTTTGCCAGCAATGGAAATTTGAAGACGCGTGGGGAAACTGCTTTGCAACTGCAACAGGAAGCAACAGCTTATATACAGTAAATAATGCGATGACAAAGTGCATTGCTGTTGAACTTTGATTAAGCAATCATGTTCTCAATCATTGAGGGACACAGCTTGATGATAATAAAGCAACCTAGGGTTATGCCTACAGGAGAAATTGACACTGAACACAAGAAGACTGAAGGCCAGCCCCCTTGGGGCTATAACCCCTCCCACCCCACACCTGCTCAGTTCTGATACTGTCCTTAGGAGAACATACTGTATGTTTTTCTTTGCTTTATTTTTTGCTTGCATTGGAAGATTTTTTTTACTATCAACAGCTACTGGTAGATCTATCCCAGATAGCGAAAATCCAAAAAGCCAATGAGCACAGGTTTTCCCAATTCATTCAGTATACTGATTTTCTCTCTGCCCGAAAGTGGCAGTAACTACCCTTCTGTGTTCCAGTTAGCAAAGGACAACACAATTCAGGTCAGACCAGTTTGTCTGAGAATTCCTTTATATTGTTAAGGTGGTAGTGGTTGAAAAGTTTAGCAAAAGACACGGGGGGGGGGGGGGGGCACCACTCAGTCCACAAAAAAGCTATTTGTTGTTCAGCGCTGAGCAGAGTATATCTGGAAGATCCATAGGCTTTTTTCTGTATAGGCTGGGTCTTTGAAGGGATAAAGCACTGAGAAATGGACTTGTATTGCATAGATGTGTTGCATATACTTTTTGCCTTGACACGCACTTTTAGAATTCCCAAGGTATCTTTATGAGGGTGGGGGGGGGGGGGGGGATTCTAGTTTAATATCCAACCTACCACAGATTTATGGGATTTCCGGTGGCCACCAACATACACTGACCAGTGAATATCAAATGTTACTAGTGGCCCGTGGTGATCAGTACCTAGTGACCACCAGTGCCCTGGTACCTAGTGAAAAAGCTTATTTTAAGCGAGTGCATATATTCTGAAGCTGTGTTTGCCTAAAAGTACTTTTTTATGACCTCACATGTTTTTAAGTGAGGTTCGTCATATTTTTGTTATCATATAAAGATAGCAGTTTGTAGATTAGCTACTAGTGAACTCACAATAGTTCCTTTGTGCTTTTAACAGGTGTTAAGCTATAAGCAGAGTGAATAAGTGGTTAGCACTTCTGCCTAGCAGCATTAGGGTCGTCTTTTCAACCCTGCACTTAGTTTGCATTTTCTCCCTGTGCCTAAGTGAGGTTTCCTCACACACTCAAAAAAAAAAAAAGTTGGTAGATTAACTGGCTCCTGTCTAAATTGGCTCTAGCACGTGTATATATGAATGTGAGTTAGGGACCTTTGATTGTAAGCTCCTTGAGGCAGGGCTTGATGTGAATGTACAAAATATAGGAAGAGTGTTGAATAAATTGATGGCACTTTAGAAGTACTTCTAATAAATAATAAGCCACGAAAGAAGTGTATTTTTTAATAAATCAGCTGATTGATAAGTGTGGAAGCAAACAACCATTGTGTAGCACTGAAGAGCAGGAAGCAAAGTCAGCATTTGTACAGTAAATAGTAAATATGGTCCCCATGTACATATATACTGTAATAACAAATTATAAAATTCTTACATTTTTTAAATATTAACTTAGATTGGTGAGTTTTTTTTCACATCAAGTTGATCTCTTTTACATGTTCAAAAAACAAAAAAGAAACAATTATAACAACCATATGTTCCTTTTAAGGGTCAAAAGGAAAGTAATTAAAACAAAAACCTCTCTAACACAGTAAGAGCCGGTTCACATTAGCGTGACTTGTCAGGTAACTTGTCAGCCTGACAAGTCACGCTCCCTCGTGGTCCATTGACCGCTACAGGACCCGTTCTAATAGGAGCGACACAAGTCGTTCCGACTTAGAAAAAGGGTCCTGTACTATTTCGGGGCGACCTCGGAGCGACTTGCATAGACTTCCATTATGTCAAGTCCCTGCAAGTCGCTCCAAAGTCGTGGTGCAATGTAATGCACAAGTCGCCCCCGAAGTAGTAAGGAGTCGTGTCGCCTCAGTGTGAACCGGCTCTTAACCCTTAATGTTTTTGTCTGACATGTATTACTTTACAAAAGGTATGCATTATAATTAAATTTTTTGGACTTTGAGAAATGTCACCTCTTGCACTGTTCCAGTCTACAATTAGTTCTATCTATGGTAGGCCAGCGGAACTGCTGGCTTCACCAGTCTACAATCAGTTCTATCTATGGTAGGCCAGCGGAACTGCTGGCTTCACCAGTCTACAATCAGTTCTATCTATGGTAGGCCAGCGGAACTGCTGGCTTCACAGCTGAGCTCCCCGTTGCACAGGAAAGCCCAAAGAGGGGCACCGGAGGGCCACTTGCAAAAGCAATCTAGGGGCTAATTTGTTTGGGTGGGAAGGGTGACCCTTTTCCGAGCTCTGTAAAACTGACCTGGTGGCTGTATAGCTTCTTGGATCACTTTTACATGAAAGAGCATCGCTGGCACTAAAAAGCTTTAGCCATGATCCTGGTATACAGTTCAATAGACATGTGCAATTAGTTTCGGTCTGAATACAAATTTGGACAAATTTTTGGTTATTCATGGATTCGGATGTATTCGCATTTCTGAATGAAATAGTAATGAATAGTAATGAATTTAGTTGAAATCCATCAAAATCAAAATTAATTTGTTTATTTGTTTTCTAACAAATTATAAATTTTCAGAACGATTAGAGTTCGGAATGGTAAAAAATTATTTGAATTCTGTGTGAAGAATAGCTGGTTGTTAAGCTGGGAAGCTGGCCGCTGCGTCCTTAACAATCAATGACCCACCAGCTGTCAGTGGGCTTCCCCACTGACAGCTAAAAAGTAAACAAAACAATGCTGGCAATACATTATTAAAAAAAAAAAAAATGATGTTTGGGGGTCCCTTCAGGTCTGGTATGGATATTAGCGGAAGTGAAACAATAAAAATGAAAAATGTAAGTATAGTGCTCGGGGGGAGGGGAAATTAAATTTCTAAAGAAAAAAAATTTGTCAAATCCCATTTAAATTGACTTGCCATTGCAATTGCCGGCCCGGCTTTTAAAAAAATAAAATGGCATGGGGTTTGACAATAGATCTACATTGGGGACATTGTTTTTACTAGTGTACTGTCTTTATTCACTTTTTACACTTTTTAATGAATGGTTAGGGGTAGGTACTCCATACCCATTCACATTGGGGGGGGACAGGATCTGGGGGCCCCCTGGTTAAAAGGGGCTTCCAAATTCTGATAAACCTCCCCACCCGTAGACCCACAGCCCAGGGTTGTGGGGGAAGAGACCCTTGCTAATTAGCACTGCACTACTTTACCTGATAAGATGCACTGCTGAACCCCAAAAATGTTTTCACACAAATAGAGCTTTCTTACCACCAAACATGGTGGCATTTGATCACCACTGGGTTTTTTTTATTATATAAATGAAAAAGGACCAAACATTTTGAAGAAAAAAAAATATTTTTTTACTTTCTACTTTAAAACATATACAATAAAAAAAACAAATTTCTCCATAAAATGTGGCCAAAATGTATTCCGCTGCATGGTAAAAAAAAAAAAAAAAGAATCCCAATAAGTGTCTATTGATTGGTTTGCATGAAAGTTAAAGCATCTTCAAACTATGGTTTGAATACTGGATTTGTTTTTTTGTTACTACTTATGGCGTTGATCAGCAACTTATAATGGGACTGCGATAGTGAGGCGGCCAATCTGATACTAACTGACACTGAGTGGGAACTTACTTCACTGACATCACTAGCTACACTAATACAGTGGTCAGTGAATCAGTGATAATACCATACACTGTCACTGTACTAATGACTGGCTGGGAAGTGGTTAACATCTCAGGTAATCAAGGGATAAAATGTGTGCCTAACAAGTGTTAATTTGTGTAATGTGTGCTGCTTTTTTTACTAAAGATCTCTTTTTTCTCATCCCTGCTTAGCAGGGAGAGGAAGCAGAGAGATTGTTCCCTCTGTACAGAGCCCCGTGTTGATTGTCAACACAGGGCTCTGGGCTGTGACTGGACAAAGCTGCTCAGCAGGTCCTGGCTATGAATCATTGGCTGGGACCTGCTGACAACACACAGCAGGTGTTTGTGGGGAGCGCACTAAACCCAAAAACAGGCAGTAGGTCACTTTGCCTATATGGGCCGCCTGTCTGGAGTACATTGCAGGCGGGTGGTCCAGGAGTGGTTAAACTAGACAAAGTCACTGTAACTTTCACAAGAGGCTAAAACTAAACATACAAAAAAACCTTGATAACCACAGTACCTAAGGAAAAATTAACTAATAACAAATGGATAAAAGTCACTTGCTCCAAGAAACATACATGTTTCATTTTTATTAAGACATGTAAGAATTACATCTGGCCAAGTTTCTGACATTTCTTGTAAAGAGCAAGGTTATGTCAAAAATGGGAAGAACGTGTGGGAGTGGATCCAAACAAAAACATACAGAAAATAATAACATTAATGAATCTTAATGGCACCATAAATCTGTTCGCATTTTGTTTTGCTCACAATCACCTATACTGTGTGTGGGAAAGTCATCAATAACATAATGTATAAATATAGTCCCTGGTGCCTCCCCTTGTCAGCAATAATGGTTAAGGATTTGCCCCTTGATCTCTACACAGCATCTGTTTATGTGCTGTTACACATGTTGTGTGAGAATTTATATAGTTAATGTTCTAAAGCCATTGTTATTTGACTCTTTTATAATTGGTTATTTTACTGCCATCTTGTGGTTATTGCGGTTGTTGCACCTGCCTTTCTGTCTTTCCTTTCTGTATTCTCTCCGCCCCTTCCATTTTGTGATGTACTTCCTTTTCCTGTTCCTTCATTATGCTTGTGGGAATGAAGATGGCCACATCTGTCTAGGCCTTATGCAATCTGCTTGCATCCGGAAACACATTACCATGTTTTGGCCTGATAATACCGTCTTTCATTCATCTGCCAGACCTTGTTTTCTACTATACCTGCTGCTTGCAATAAAGAACCAAGTTGATGATGAAACAGTGTTTGGTGAGTTCAGCTATCTGATAAAGATTGTCTGCGGTGATTACATCTGCTTATACAGGCCAGGTATAGAGGTTTCAACAAGGGATAAGTCACTATCAGTCAGAATACACAAAACATGTGGTAGAGTTCCTAAAGCCTGCTGTGTATATGTGTGTGTTTGCAATCAAGCTCAGTGCCATGCGCCATCTTGTGAAAGCACATGGCCGCACAAGCTTACTGCACTTCATCTCTGAATGTTGAATTTCTCTGCATTAGACTGCGTTATCTCATCTGTCTAAACTGCTGTTTGTCTTTTTAAAGAGGCAGTAACCATTTTTTTACAAATGGCAAAGACAAGACTCTGAGCACTCTTTTATCGCTGAATCTACACAGATACATCATGCCCTCTGATCACACAGATGCACAGGGAGCAGATTCTGCAGATACAAAGTGTAAGACCCAAACAAACAATAATACCAACACAGAAACTTAGAGAAAACTAGGAAACCACTAGAGATGATTTCTCCAGCAATATGTTGGATCTATGGGACAGAACTACATACCGCATGTCAGTTTTGCTGCACTTTAATGCTCATCTGGCTGAATTAAGAGACTCTATAGATCACTTATCTACAGCTTACCAACACTACCAGAAGCTGTCTGCTAAATGCACAGCTTTTGTAAGGGATTCTAATATAAAAGGCTCTCTACCAGAACTGACTAAGACAGAAGAACTAAACCAACAAAAGGATCTCTTAAAAGAAAAGAAAATTCTGTGCTAGGATGTGAAACCGATTATGTATGATAAACAGAAGAGTAATTGGCTGCAGCCTACCTCCTATCTATAATCCAAACGGATGTACTGTATAGTGCAGTATGGAAATGTGGGAGAGGTAAATGACGCTGCCTAAAATTGTCTAATAAATGACTAGGTAAATTAAGTAGAGGGAATCAAATGCAGGAATCTGTCACTTAAAGTTTATAATACAATACATCAGAAATGCAAAATTTTAATAACACGAATAAATAGGTGAGGTAAATGGGAGGAATTGGATCCAATGAATCTAACAATGAAGGTCACAATATAGGAGGTTGAAACATACAGAATTAATCAAACCAATAAAAAGTATATATACTTTATAAAGTGCTGGAAGTGACCGGTGACTCAAGGTGAGTATCAATATTCTAATGTTATAGTGATATATATATATCAAAAAGTGCTGCAGTGGTAAATATGTTAAGGTGTGGGTCCCAAAGGAATCAATATATAGAGATAAAGTGAGGAAATGCTAAAAAATGAAGTGATATATATATATATATATATATATATATATATATATATATATATATATAGTGATATATATATATATCACTATATCATTAGAATATTGATACTCACCTTGAGTCACCGGTCACTTCCAGCACTTTATATGTATATATATATATATATATATATATATATATATATATATATATATATACTTTTTATTGGTTAATTCTGTATGATTCAACCTCATATATTGTGACCATTGTTAGATTCATTGGATCCGAATCCTCCCATTTACCTCACCTATTTATTTGTGTTATTAATTATTTTGCATTTCTGATGCATTGTATTATGAACTTTAAAGCGGAGTTCCGGCCACAAAATCAACATAATCGATTTTGGGCCATCCGCTTGCTATTGGCCACCTGAAAAAGAAATGGATAGTTACGATTTTTTTTTTTTGTTTACTTACCTTGTTATTGAAGAAAAATATACTCACCTTTCTTCCACTTCCTCCCTCTGCGGCCGCGGCCCGCGCGTCACTTCCTCTTTGCACTGATTCCTGGGAGCTGAACGTCATCACTCCAAGGAATCAATGTGCCTGCACTGGCCCCGCTTGTCACTTCCGGTGCGGCGCCTCATTCCCTGCTAAACAGCTTATGGGCATGCCCAGAAGCTGTGGAGGGATGACGCGCCCGCAACAGAAGTGATGAGCGGGGCCGGTGCAGGCGCATTCTGGGAGAAGAGGACACGGAAGAGGACGCAGAAGAGGACGCGCTGGCTTCAGCTGCCCACATCCGAGATGGCAGTGCTGGAGAAGAAATTTTCAAGGTAAGTATTTCTTCTAAAAGGTAAGTGCGACCCGGGACAGTACAGAGGCTATCCATTGTGGAATGTACTAGCCCTGACTGTCCCGGGGGTATTTTTATTGAAAAAAATTTTTGTGGCCGGAACTCCGCTTTAAGTGACAGATTCCTGCATCCGATTCCCTCTACTTAATTTACCTAGTCATTTATTAGACAATTTTAGGCAGCGCCATTTACCTCTCCCATATTTCTAAAAAGGATCTTAGTGTAAGATGTCAAGGATAAGGCGGAACTCTGCATTGCTCATCTGCAGGAGACCAGATCTCATAAATCTACATCTACTAAGTTCACCTCACATTCATCTAGATTTTCTCGCTCTGGAAGCTCAACATTAAGTGACAAGCTTATAGAGGCCCATGCAAGTCTGTAAGCAAAAAAATGTGAAGCTCCTTTGCCAGAAAGGAAGCTGAAATAGAAGCTCAGGGCAAAGCTTGCCAGGCAGAGATAGAAGCTTAAAGCAAAACTCTCTGAGCAGGGATGGCAGCTCGCCAAACAGAGATGGAAGCTCAATACAAAACGCTCCAAGCAGAAATGGCAGCTCACCAGGCAGAGATGGCAGCTCACCAGGCAGAGATAGAAGCTCAGACCAAAGCTTGCCAAGCAGAGATAGAAGCTCAGCCCAAAGTCCACCCAGCAGAAATAGAAGCTCAGACCAAAGCTTGCCAAGCTGAGATAGAAGCTCAGAGCAAAAACTTGCGAAGCAAAGGTGGAATCTCAAATAAAGATTCTGCAAATGGAAAGGGAGGAAGCAGCTGCCCTAGAAAAGGCTGAAGGTTCTTGAACAAGCAATGGTAGACAGCACTAATTCACACTGTTCTATTCCAGCAAAAATGGAAGATCTAGTTGAATGCACCAGTGAATATATGCTAAGGTATAGTGTTTGCAATGATACAGAATTATCTCCTGTACCGCCTACTAACATTACTGTTTGGACTCTCAACACAGAGAGTTCCAACCTACAAAAACCTGAGCCTCTTCAAGTCCAAAATGCACCTACACAGCAAACCACATCACCTCCTGTCAATGACAAGGTAACTCCCAGCGACAAGCCACAGTTCAAGAAACAGCCAGCAGAAGCTATGTCATTTTATCCTGGCAAACTTCACCCTTATTCATGAGAGAACTTTCACACCCAAAGGGTCCCATAAGTTACTTTGGCTCCAAAGAGTGAGAAATTAGACCTGTCTGACTTCACCAGATACTGTATATGATTCACCACAAGCTTGTTAACATTTGCTCATAAAGTGGCTGGGGCCAGAATCTGCAGATCCTGTTAAAAGACAGAGCAGTACATATTGACTACCCAGATGCAGGTCTTGCTGCTGCATGGGCAAGACTTGAGCAAACATATGTTAGTTCTGAAGCCATAGAAAGCACTCTATTCAAAAGACTGCAAAACTTTAAAAAAATTGATAACAAGGATCATCACAAGCTTCAGTAGTGACAAACATGTTACAGCTATGCATCCTGCTCCACTTCCAGACAATCCACAGCAGCCATTTACATTGAACCCTGCATAAAATCATGGCGGGGAGCAACAAAGGCATGCTCCAGCCACTACAAATGTTTTTTCTTCATGTATTGAAGTCTGTAGAGAAGGATTAGGCCACAAATGCTGTGTCAAGGTATGTTTAGTCAAAATATATCTGAAGGATCAACCTGAGAAAGCTAGCAGGATGCATGCCATAATAGAACAACAGTTCCCTGGTTAAACCTGAATTCTTTGAGATCTTTGAGATCTTTTTCATAAAGGGACATACAACACCATATACAGTGCTCTCAACACTTGTTCTGGTCATGTAGAAACCTAAGGTAGAAGGACCGATAGGTTCATGGTCTCCCATATCAAGGCAAAGTTGTGTGACCAAATACCAAACAACAGGGAAGAAGTTCCTGCTCCAGAAGCTGCGTATCACCATCCCTACTTAAGGCACCTGGTTACCAAGATTTCTCCAATGGACATGGATGCTGAAATCTTAGTCTTGCTAGGAAGAGACATTCTCAGAGTACATTAAGTACGCTGGCAGTGCAATGGATCTGACAATGCCCCATATGCAAAAAAGACTTGATCTAGGCTGAGTAATAGTGAGCGATGTATGCTTGAACAGGATGCGTAAGTCATCCGAGATCAACTCCTTTAAGACTTTTGTGCTAAGAAAAGGGCATGCATATCACTTCAGGCAATTCCCTCATCATTATGAAGTAAAAGAGAAGCCTTTTGACATCATCCAGGTATCTGATGTTATTCCCATTCCCTGTGATGACAACTTTGGTAGCATAGCATTTTGTACTACACGTGATGACAATAGAATAGCCTTATTAATTGAAGATAGAGGTTTGTCGCAATAATGGACAGTGAGTTCTTCAAAGACGAATCTAACAGCTGTGTTGCACCATTACCTCTTTGTGTTACAAGAGACAGACTTCAAACGATCCTGAACATGCTTTATCCAGATTCAACTCATTTCAGCGAACACTAAAGAACGGGCCTGAAATGAAGAACCATTTCATTGTCTTTATGAAAAGGATCTTTGACAATGATCATGCTGAGCCAGCTCCACCTCTTCTAGAACATGACGTGTGCTGGTATCTGCCTTTCTTTGGAGTGTATCATCCACGTAAACCAAAGCAAATCAGGGTAGTGTTTTGCTAAGCATCAAGGCATATGCCTGAAAGTTGTTCTTCTCACTGGTCCTAACCTAAACAACAACCTTGTAGCAGTACTTATGATGTTCAGAAAAGAGCCAGTTGCCATAACTGCTGACACTGAACAAATGTTCCATTGCTTTATAATAAGAGGAGACCATTGGAACTTCCTAAGGTTTCTGTGGCACCGTAACAACAACATAATGAAGTGATTGAATACCGCATAAAAGTACATGTCTTTGGAAACAGTCCCTCACCTGCTGTTGCAAAATATGGTCTACGAAGGACTGCTCTTGATGTTGAAAAGGAGTTTGGCACAGATGCTAGACACTTTGTTGAGAGAGACTTTTACATGAACGATGGACTCAAATCCTTACCCATGAAGCAGCCATTGACCTGCTCCAAAGGACTCAAGGTATGCTTTCTAAGGTCAACCTCGGACTCCATAAGATTGCCTCAAACAGTGCTGCTGTGATGAAAGCCTTTCAGCCTGGCGATCATGCCACAAGATTTTAGAATTTAAATCTGGGAATGGACATGCCTCCTGTTCAGAAGAGGCTGGGCTTATGGTGTAACTTATTAAAAGACACTTTCCGCTTTCAAGTCAGCGCTGCAGACAAGCCATTCACCAAACGTGTATAACAAAAAAACACAGCGCTAAAAATAGTGCATAATATTAAAACACGTGACTAAAAGGAACTCTCTCCAATGATGTGCCTTTTGCCCGTGATAGAGTATAATTAATTAAATTCTCAGTGTGGGAAAAAAACATTTTTAAATAATAAATGGTAAAATATACACTTCAGTGAATAAATACGTTCAGTAAAATCCCAGTGCTAAAGATAAGTGAGTATAGGTGAATAAATATATAAATATGCATATACACTTCAATAATTAAATTAAAGTCCCAGTGAATAAAATGGGTGTAAATGAATCCTTCAATAAAAAATTAATAAATATAAGTGTCCAGTGAATCATCCAGTGATAAACGTGGCTGTTGCTCAACAATTAGGAGCATCCAAGTGACTTCTTTTGAACCCTGAGTCCTGAGTTCCCTCTTCTCCCAAAAGTGAATTCACTTACCAGAAGGCGTGGAACCCTAGGCCGTATAGCGTAGGGGTCTAAAAGGCTTGATACTGGTAAGTGATTGCAGATAAGGGGCCCCTTTAGGCATCCTCTCCTCTGTATTGGAAAATAGACAAAAAAATCCCCAATATGTAATACGTTCCAAATACGTTTATTGTAAAAAAAAACTTCAGATGTACACTTACAGTGTCATAATTAATCATGGGCTCATCACAAATATCCTCCAAGATGCAGGTAAATCAGTAGGAATCTACTGCTATTACTCTCTGTGTAGTGCTGAGCGGCGTGTGTTCCACCGCACTTCCGCTTGCATTCCACCGTTCCGGAACTGAAGTGAAGACTCATCACAGAGAAAAAAGATTCAAATCTTCTCAGATGCATCCATTAAGGCCATAGCAGTCATTGCCTACCTTAAGGTAAGAGACTCTTTCAATCATACCCACGTAGGGTTTCTGTTTGGCAAAGCTAAGTTAGCACCTAAGCCTGAGCACACAATTCCCAGGCTTGAACTTCGTTGGACTTTGCTAGCCGTAGAAATTGCAGATTTTATACTGTGTGAGATAGACATTCAGATAGATGACATCAAATTCTACACAGACAGCAAAATGTTTTGGGCTACATATGCAGTCGGACAAAGCACTTCTATGTCTATGTCAGCAACCATGTAGAAAGAATCAGAAAATCCTCAAGGCCTGAGGAATGGCATCACGTTCCCTCAGAGCTTATTCTATGCAGATCATGCCACCACACCAATGTCTGCAAATGTCTTTGCAAATTCTTCTTCGTCAACAGGACCTGAATTCCTGTTGGATCATAAAGATGAAACTAGAGATGAGATCTTCAGTCTTCTAGATCTGACAAAGATCCAGAGTCCCCAACCATCCTTACTTCAGCTACTCTTCTTACCCAGAAGCTTGGGTCTGTTCCTGTTCCACCTGGAGACTTTAAATCAGGGAACGTATACCATGATTAATGGAAGCGAGTACAGCATCTTGCCAACTGCTTCTGGAATCATTGGAAGATGGAGTATCTTTCTCTTCTGCAAGGATGCAGAAAATGGCAACGTCTGAACCCTAACCTCCAAGTTAAAGACCTTGTTCTGCTTAAAGACCAGCAAGCGGAAAGAATCAAATGGTCCATGGGGGTCATTGTAAAGACAATTCCTAGTGATGATGGTATGGTATGTAAGGTAGAGTTGAAAGTTGTAAGACAAGGAACTGTAAAGACTTTCCTCAGACCCATCACAGAACTTGTTTTACTCTTGCCTTTTGGAGCCTGAACTTGCTTACCTGGGTTTGTTGGATCCAGTT
Source organism: Pelophylax lessonae (assembly GCF_965119305.1). Taxonomy (NCBI): domain Eukaryota; kingdom Metazoa; phylum Chordata; class Amphibia; order Anura; family Ranidae; genus Pelophylax; species Pelophylax lessonae. The sequence goes on from NC_138770.1 coordinate 415,250,082, forward strand.
TCTACAACAAGAGAAATGTGCCTGGGACTTTAATTGACACTACTTGATGCCTTATTGTAGTTATCATTGTTGCATATATATGCATATTTTTTCTTTCAGATCTTCAAGACAACCGAAAATTGCACCATTGTTTATTTGCATTGCATAACTACCGTTAGGATGTAACATAGTGGTATTTACAATACCAGACAGGGAGTATGCTGTACACATGTGTGAGAATTGATATAGTTAATTTTCATAAGCCATTGTTATTTCACTTCTATATAATTGATTATTATACTGCCATCTTATGATTATTTCAGTTGTTGCACCTACCTTTCTGTCTTTCCTTTCTGTATTCTCTCCACCCCCCCCCCTCATTTTGTGATGTACTTCCTTTTCAAGTGCATTCATTAAGTTTGTGGGGATAAAGCTGGCTATATCTGTCTAGGCCTCATGCAATCTGCTTGCATCCAAAAACACATTACCATGTTTTGCCTTGCAAATATTGTCTTCCATTCATCTGCCACATCTTGTTGTCTTGTTGTCTACTATACCTGCTGCTTGCAATAAAGACCCACACTGATGAAATGGTGTTTGGTGAGTTCAGCTATTGGATAAAGATTGTCCGCAGTGATTATATTTGCTTATACAGGCCAGGCATAGAGGTCTCAGCAAGAGTTAAGTCACTATTACAACAGTTGGAGTCAGAATAGTTTTCCTTTTTTTCTGTCCTCTGAAAAAGAACCAAAATTCTCCAGTGCTTCTATATTTTGCTAGAGCCTCTCCCATGGTAAAGGGTCTGGTCTCATTCCTGATCAGAAATGTATCCTGCCCACCCATGTGACAGGGTGCACTATGGCTGGCAAATGATGCTGATTTCATTGTGAGCTGGACAAATAGATTCTAAGCTCTGTTTCCTTGTTTCCCTTACTCTTTTCTTCCTTCCTCCACCAGTCGAGTGGTGGGTGATGTCACTTCTGGCCTCTGAAATGCAAATTGCATTCTGGAAATTTTTCAGCAGCCATTTTCTTGTAGCCATTTTTCTGTTTGAATCTGGATACTTGCATGAGGGGAGAAGTCCGTTTCCCCTTCCAGCACTAATATTTTCACCACTAGATGTCCCCATAATTCATGATGTCTATGGGGACTATCTATTATCTTTATCAAAGGTCTAATTGTTATTTAACACCGGAAATAATGTTATGTACCTGTAGCACCCTACAGGTAGGTGCTAGGTAAATGCATAGTGGGCCTTGTCTGCCTAACAGCAGGGCCATGATTGCTTTTTGGCTATGGTGTCATGGCTTCCAGGTGTGACTGCTGAGAGGGGTGTCTCCCCACTGGCTCTGTGAGAGGCTTCTAATTGGGCAGTGGAGGAAACCCAAATCAGGGACACATTCAGGCTTGTAAATACCCCAGAAGGCAGATTCTAACGCAAAGGATTCTGGGAGTGGGTATAAGTTCGAGGGAGTGCATGACTCATGATCTTTGGTGGGAAGCAGAGTCCCAGGTGGTGGAGGATGGCTGTCTCCCCTCCTGTCAGAGGAAGCAGATGAGTGCTGAGTTGAGCTGAAGGGGATCCGGTGTGCCGAGAACCAGCGGAGAGCAAGAGGGGTCCAGTCCCAGGAAAGCCTACACAGGTTGTGAGTACTGAGGATTGCCCCCGGGGGTCTGCCTAGTGTCAGTGGGGACTACTCTGGAGAAGGTGCTAGAATCCAAGTATCAGCTAGCTGTAAAGGGGGTACCTGGTCAGAGGACCCTAAAGTGACAGAGGGGGTACCTAGGTTGAAGACCCTGAAGTGTGAAAGGGGGTGCCTGCAGTTTGGGCCCTGAAGAGTTAGTTGAGAGTTGCAGCCATACAGGAATCCACAGCAAGCTACCTCAAGCCAGTGCAAGGTTGGAGGGAGCAGTCAGTGACTTTGCAGTGCAAGCAGTGTCAGATGTTCAATGTTCTACAGTCCTGGATCTTCTGGACTTAAAGTCGAGGTTCCAGCACCAGTTTCAGAGCTTCAGTGTGTATAAAGCGTCAGTGAGCGCTGGCTAGCCTCGGCTGGCGTCAAGGCAGCGCTAACAGGCAATCTTCTAGAAAAGTCCCAAAGTTGTACCTAGGTGAGCCTAAGGAGTATCCCACTCATTCCCTTCTCCCATCCCCTAAAATAAAATAAAACAAAGATGCAGATTTGTCGATGTCTCAGTTCTCACACCCAGGGTCGCAGCTCACATGGGCTGGAGAGGTAACCGGTAACAATGGCACACCCAATGCCTGGAAAACCTGCGATGTCAACGAGTCTGTGGTAGTGAGCCCTTATAGATCCCCAGCTCAGGATTCCCCAGGGTGTGGAGTCTAAGCCCCAGCCTGCTTCTTCACCAGGGTCCCTGATGGTGGGGATGGACTTGCAGCAGACTGGAACCAGGTCGCAGCCCCCAGGTAGGCCCAGCTGAGGATGTGGAGACCGCTGGCATGTGCAGGGTAAACATGAGACTATAAGGATATCCAGGAGACAAGCGAAGGTCAGGACAGGCAGCAGACGAACATAGACGGAGAAATGAAGCCGGGTCGGTACACAGGAGATCAGATACAATAGCCAAGGGATATACGGATCGGAGCTCAGAGAACAGCGATGTTGCTCAAGCAAGGAGCAGTGCACTGAGCAAGTGTATATATAGGGAAGCATACAGGGAGGTGACCCAGGAAGTAATTGACAGGAACAGGATATAACCCACAGTGGAGCAGGCGACGCCCATAGAAGCCCAAACACCACATGAAGGGAGGCAGACAGAAGCACTGCAGCAAGGAGGTAAGAATATACAGACAAAACTATAGGCTAACTTGTGACATGCTACATATGAGGGATGTTGTTAGATTGGATTGAACTATGGGCCATGACGGTTGTGTAACAAAGGGGGCAATGTGTCAGGACATGTGAGCCCTTATGACATCAGACGCACGCTGACGAAACGCGTTGGGCGGGACTTCCGAAACACGTCACTTCCACCATTTTTGAATGCAAGTGGAACACAAACAGGCGTTTCCATGCTGCTTTTGGAATGCTGGAATTTCTTTACAATTTGGTAAGTCTATTTTTACATTTATTTTAATAAATTACATAAATACTACACCATGAGAAGTTCCTCTTTTGCCTCTCTCTATATGCAACCCCTACACTGAGAGCTTAAAGGTGCAAGAGTGGTCTAGCTCGAGATACCCTGCTAAAATGCAAATCCTTGGCTTGATGCAAGTGGATATTAGAAGAATGTTTTGAATGCACTGTTCATCTATTAGATACCAAAACGCTGTTCTTGACTTCCTGTAATAGAGGTCAAGAAGTTCTGGTGAGTGAGCTGTGTGCAAGCATGCTGGTGAAGAAGAAACACTATTAGTCACTTTGGTGCTGAATCATCACGGTTTTCTTGGATTCACTTTGAACTTGTTCCTAATTGTTGTATTTAAAGGACAATATATATTTTTTTTATTGTTGATGCTAGATGGTGACAGATTTAGCACATTCACCATTTGTAGTTTGAGCATTCACATGTATAATAATGCAGTTTATATATTTATGTAGCACCCTACAGGTTCTAGGTAAAGGTATAGTGGGCCTTGTCTGCCTAACAGCAGGGCTGTGATTTATTAGTCAGGGTGTCATGGTTTCCAGGTGTGCCTGCTGAAGGGGGAGTCTCCCCACTGGCTCCTGTGAGAGGCTTCTCATAGGGCGGTGGAGGAAACCCAATCAGGGGACACATCCTGGCTTGTAACTATGCCAGAAGGCAGATTGTGCTGCAAAGGATTCCTCTAAGATACAAGTCAGATATCAGACATCGCCTGCAACAAAAAAAGTCATTTTTGGTGAGATAATCTAAATAATATTTCACCTCTAAAGGGATGCAGGCCCTAAAAGTTTCCTCATTAGAGCCCTGCTGATGCACAGCTGATTGATAATTATGAAACCGTCCCCATTATACTCACTGTCCCACATAGACACAGAAAAACACACAGGGATCTTTTCAGAATAACAAAAGGTAGGAATCTGCATCAAAGTTTGTTAAAATCCTTGTAATGCACATAGATCTCCCAGAGGGGAATGTTTTTTTTCACAACAAAAGTGGAGTTACACTTTAATGGATAGAAGAGTGGACACAAATTTAAAGAAGGTTACAATTAGGGCAGCAGCAAAGCCTTCCATGGCATTAATTTTCGTCTCTAAAGCGCTTCAACCACTAGCATCGAGGCGGTCTTTAAGTCAAATGTGGAAAGAGCAGAAATTATTTCTGCCTCAAAACTGATGCAGATTTCCTGATGGAGGCTATTTCTGCCAGGAGAGTTTTATGGTTAAAACTCTGATTGGCCGATAGTTCCCTAAGCAAGAATTATGCTCTTTGAAGATCATTAAAAGAGTAACAGGAGGCAAGTCTGTTCTTTTTTCACAGAATAAGAAAGGATAGAGGCCAAGGCTTTTGCAACAGACAATTTTGAAACTATTGGCCTCATAGAGAATACCTAAGAGCCCCTTGTAAAAGTGTCCAAAGTGCTTTCCTCAAGAATGCCAAGGCAAAGTCAGTTACTTCACCTTGACTCACAGAGGCAAGGTTTGTCCAGGCTTTTTCAGTGAGAGTTTTGTTACTTTATGAAAGTCTGTGGAGATACCAGAAAAGATCAGTGGGCAGTTTTGGTAATTGAAAACAGGCTATCAAGAGTTTCAAACCCTGCCTCCAAGAGACTTCTTAGGGACTTGTGTTCTGGCATCTGCTTATGTTCTTGCCTCCCAGAGTGTACAGACTCTGATATGGGCAAATACAGTCATACCAGTCCCACCAGAGGAGAAATGCCTAGATGTTTATGTGAACATAGCAGACAGTAAAGTTCACTTAAAAAAAAAAAAAATATATATATATATATATATAATGTGAGGCATTAGCTCGGTGGTAGGCGTGGATGACCCCTTTGGGGGTGCGTTTTCACAGAGAGATAGCCGAGCAGTGGTTGCAAACAACACTTTGTTTTATTCATGCAATTTACTTCACACAATTGCAAGCCTCAAAACAGCCAAAATAAAATAAAACAAAATAAATCCTTGCCACTGTGGGCGGCTACCTTCTCACACACTGGAACCTATCTAATGAAGTCTGTCCCCAACCTACTGTTGGGCCGACTTGGCTGGTCATACAGCAGACTCTCAATAGTCCATGTTTTATCTCTTCACACGGCAAACAGTTCATTTAACATGTCCCTTTTCCTCTTCATATGGAACATGTCCCTTTGTTTTCTTTCCACATAGCAAAACAGTCCATGTCCTAACCTTTGAGAAGTCTTCACACTTGTTTACCCTCCTTAGCGCACATCACTTCAGGGGGTCTTCTCCCATGCTCACCAGCTTGTCGGGAGGCACTCATCTGTCTGTCCTCCTCTCCCAGCCCACACGGCGACAGGAGGCAGCAGTCCTTCTCCCATGCCCACACGGCGTCGGGAGGCACACGTATGTCTGTCCTCCTCTCCCAGCCCACACGGCGACAGGAGGCAGCAATCCATAGACTTCCTCTGGACAAATTATAGAGGCCTTCATTTCCTCATTCCGAACAGCTGAAGGCCTTTCAACTTCCTGCTGGCTAGCTCTGTAGCCAACACCCTATAGTAATTAGTGAACTTTCTAAATCAGGTGGAAATGTATCTCCTGCCTGTGACTACATTCCCAGATTTACCTGACTTCCTGTCACATACCCCCCCCCCCCTCTTGTTTCAACCCTAGGGTTGGGACACAGATTTCCAGGCACGCATGTGTCAAGCACTGCTGACTCTCACTGATAAGCCTCCTATTATCCTCAAGCTTCCGGATGAAACTGTTTCTGTCATCTTCATTGACAGATTTCTCATAAATGTCACACAGTTTGTCTTGCATACAAGTTTGTCCTATCCGCCATGGAGGACCGTGATCCATAGGCAACTCAATTTTGCTAGTCTTAAAGTCTTCAACATTCTTAAGATGCCTCTCTCTGCAATCAACAAATGATTTCCACGACACTTTGAGAACCTCTGCTTCCCTTGGCTTTGTTCCAAGTAGGGACTCTTGACATCCCTCTGTGACTTGAGTTGCCTCTCCATACAGCTGTACACAATCATTGACTCTTTGTTTCTTGAGCTTAGCTTGCTCTAAGATGCTGTGCAGAGGGCCTTCCATTTGCCACAACAGGCTGTCACACATTTCTTCAAAGTGACCCCTGTTCATTTTTCCAGCGACATCATCAACTTTCCTTCCACCATCATATGGGTCAAAGGCAACAACACAGTTGAACCCAGCGATCTGGGTGGTATCCATTATAGACCTCCTCTCTGCATCAGTGAAGAAGCATGGAACTGCAACACATTCTTTTACAGGTTTCTTCAATGCACTTTCTGCTGAACTATTTGACCGCTCAAGGTCACCTAGTTCCTTTTCTCTATCTGAATTCCACATGGAATGCATCTCAAGATCACGATCAAACTTCTGCCACCTGTATTTCACCATTTCCATTTTGGAAATATTCCCTGAAAGGCACTTATTCATTTGCTTCACGCTTTCACCAACAGCCTTAGTTTTCTCCACTAGGTGGCGTTTGCTTTTTTCTCCCAGCTTTATATCACTTGCTTTAGTTTTCTCCGCTTTAGTTTTCTCCACTAGGTTTTCAGCTTGAACTGAGAAATCATCACATTTCTTACCCAGCTCCTTTGTTTGCTGAAGCTCTAATGATACATTTTCCCATGCTTGAAGTTAGAAACATAGAAACATAGAATGTGTCGGCAGATAAGAACCATTTGGCCTATCTAGTCTGCCCAATATATCTGAATCCTATGAATAGTCCCTGGCCCTATCTTATATGAAGGATAGCCTTATGCCTATCCCATGCATGCTTAAACTCCTTCACTGTATTTGCAGCTACCACTTCTGCTCGGAAGGTTATTCCATGCATCCACTACTCTCTCAGTAAAGTAATACTTCCTCATATTACTTTTAAACCTTTGCCCCTCTAATTTAAAACTGTGCCCTCTTGTGGTAGTTTTTCTTCTTTTAAATATGCTCTCCTCCTTTACCGAGTTGATTCCCTTTATGTATTTAAAAGTTTCTATCATATCCCCTCTGTCTCTTCTTTCTTCCAAACTATACATGTTAAGGTCCTTTAACCTTTCCTGGTAAGTTTTTTCCTGTAATCCATGTACTAGTTTAGTGGCTCTTCTCTGAACTCTCTCTAGAGTATCTATATCCTTCTGGAGATATGGCCTCCAGTACTGCGCACAATACTCCAAGTGAGGTCTCACCAGTGTTCTGTACAGCGGCATAAGCACTTCTCTCTTTCTTCTGCTTATACCTCTCCCTATACATCCAAGCATTCTGCTGGCATTTCGTGCTGCTCTATTACATTGTCTTCCCACCTTTAAGTCTTCTGAAATAATTACTCCTAAATCCCTTTCCTCAGATACTGAGGTCAGGACTGTGTCAAATATTCTATATTCTGCCTTTGGGTTTTTACGTCCCAGGTGCATTATCTTGCACTTATCCACATTAAATTTCAGTTGCCAAAGTTCTGACCAAGTTTTTGAAGGAACTGTTTATTCCAGAGGGGTGATTCAAGCCACATGTCATCACATTTCTGAGGCTCACTCAGGACAGACCCCAAAACACTGATCCTTCTAAAAACTGCATCAGGCACACTATCCCCTCTTTGGGACAGATCCTCTGTTGCCTGTAATTCCTCTTCCAGTTCCTGCAAAGGAATCTTCATCTCTTCTACTTGCTGTTCTAAGGCTCGCTAAGACTTTTCTAGCTCCTGAACGCTTTTCACAACATCATCCTTGGAGCTGACCAAATCTTCCATTTCTGTACACAGCTGTTGGTTAACTCTTTCTAGTTCAACCTTACACTCTAGAGCTTCCTCCAAGGAGCGAGCCAAGAACAGGGCTTTGCTCTCGTTATAATGCGCCTCCGTTTTTGCACGGTCGCGTTCTTCTGCATATTTTGCAGACACAGTCTTCTCCTCACCAAGCATCTGATCAAACTTCTTTTTCACATCTTCAACACACTCTAATGAACCAACGCTTTCTTCCATGCGTTTTTTCATATCCGCTATCTGAGCTTGCAATGTTGCGACTTGCTCTGATAGGTTTTTCTTTGCTTCCTCCTCCTCTTTTAATTGTTCCAGGAAGCCATTTTTCATCTTCCATTTGTTTGAGCTTTGTGCTAAAACTCAGCCTTTGACACCTCTCTTCCTGTAAGAGTTCCTGCGTGTCTTGCAGCTGCGATTCCAAGATAGAAAAATCTTCCGCAATTTCTCTAGATTTGCTGTCTGCTTGAGAAAGCTGATTTGTGACATTGTCCAACTCAACCTGCAATCGGTTTGCCTTCTCTGACAGCTTAGCACACACTCGGTCACCTTCTGACACCTTGACTTGCGATTCCTGCAGCTGTGCCTCTACTTTTTTTCTCTTGTGTTCAGAATCTCCTTTTCCCTGCAGAAGAGCCTTCACCTCAATGGCTAGTTTCTGGGAATGAGAATGTAATTCTGCCACACAGGCTTCTTTCTCCTTTAACTGCTGCTGGAAATGTTGGGCTTCACCTTTCCAACTTTCACAGTCTGCACGTAATTCATCTACCACATTGCTCAAAGTGGTGAGCTCATACACAGTCCTCAGTAATTTTTCCTCTCTCTCACTTTTCTTCTTGTCGCTGAGAGACAATGTCGTTTTCAGAGCGACATTCTGTTCCTGCGACTCCTGCAGGTCTATTTTGGTAGCTTCCAAAGACTCAAGATTTTTTTCCAGCTGATTACGCAACTCCAGCATTTCACACATACTTTGCTTCTGCAAAGTCTGAATTTCAATTTCCTTCTCCATGAGGATGGTATCTTTCTCCATTATAGTCTCTCTGCGTTTGTGCAACTCGGAAAAAAGAAGAGCAGTGGATTCTTCCCACTGGAACACCTGAGCCTGCACGTTTCTATGCTCCATCCTAAGCAATTCCAAGGCTTGTTCCTTTTCTTCCATTTTCCATTGCAAGGCATCCAACTCAGCCCTGCACACATACTCGGTTTCCTCCAAACCGATGGCCTCCATTGGCTGCTGGCGTCTCTGTTTCCAGCCTGCCATGCTCTCTTGGTGAGCCTTTTGTTGAGCTGCAAAGCTCTGCTGTTTCAGCATCTCCCCCATTTTGAGTTTACTTTTCATCTGAGCACACTGTGTCTCCATAGCAGTTTCATCAGTGTTGCTAGGGACAACAACCTTCCTCTTTAGCAGACTCTCTTTAGGCATGGATGGGGCTCGTTCAGATGGTAACATCCCCTCCATCCATAGAATCCGGTCTCTCACTTCATCCATCCTTGCATTTTTCAGGCGTCTCGATCGCCCCATCTTTAATAACTCCACAAACAAATTTTTCACAGTCCAGCAAAAAATTTTCAGACCACTGTCTCTTTAACGCATGTAGTTTTTCTCTCTCTTGCAAGATCTCTTTTCCTGCGCACACAGTTTGTGCAGTCCCTTGCACCAGACACAACAAAGTTCATCAAAAATTTTGAGACCGCTGTCTCTTTAAAACACGTTTTTTCTCTTTCAGGATCTTCTCTCCTGCACACATAGATTGTGCAATCTCGTGCACCAGACAAAGTTCATCAAACATATGCACTTCTTTGCAGGGATCTCTGCTTCTGCCCACTGCATACCTCCACCATATGTGAGGGATTAGCTCGGTGGTAGGCGTGGATGACCCCTTTGGGGGTGCGTTTTCACAGAGAGATAGCCGAGCAGTGGTTGCAAACAACACTTTGTTTTATTCATGCAATTTACACAATTGCAAGCCTCAAAACAGCCAAAATAAAATAAAACAAAATAAATCCTTGCCACTGTGGGTGGCTACCTTCTCACACACTGGAACCTATCTAATGAAGTCTGTCCCCAACCTACTGTTGGGCCGACTTGGCTGGTCATACAGCAGACTCTCAATAGTCCATGTTTTATCTCTTCACACGGCAAACAGTTCATTTAACATGTCCCTTTTCCTCTTCATATGGAACATGTCCCTTTGTTTTCTTTCCACATAGCAAAACAGTCCATGTCCTCACCTTTGAGAAGTCTTCACACTTGTTTACCCTCCTTAGCGCACATCACTTCAGGGGGTCTTCTCCCATGCTCACCAGCTTGTCGGGAGGCACTCATCTGTCTGTCCTCCTCTCCCAGCCCACACGGCGACAGGAGGCAGCAATCCATAGACTTCCTCTGGACAAATTATAGAGGCCTTCATTTCCTCATTCCGAACAGCTGAAGGCCTTTCAACTTCCTGCTGGCTAGCTCTGTAGCCAACACCCTATAGTAATTAGTGAACTTTCTAAATCAGGTGGAAATGTATCTCCTGCCTGTGACTGCATTCCCAGATTTACCTGACTTCCTGTCACAATATATATATATATATATATATATATATAATAACTGCAGGTAAAAAAATGTGCCTTTTATTTTTATTTTATTTTGAGCCTGCAGAGCATTTTACCCACAAACAGCAGATCACAGGTGCAATGTCAGACTCCTAAAGACACTCAGTACAGCTATCTACCCATACTTCCCAAATGGGCAGACAGTTACAGATTTGCAGGAAGTGTAAATTAACTACAATAAAGGTCATCTGCACCCTCACAGTTCATTGGGTCTACAAGCCATCTGCCGCAGTAGAAGGCAGGACTTCCAGTTCATTCATTCACAGACCTGTGTGAATTTTGACAAATTCGTAAGGTCAGGCACTGATGTCAAGGAGGAGAAGTAAAAGGAAAGAAAGGCGCCTCTAAGGGCATTATTAAAAGATATATTGTTTGGCACAAGGGGATTAAAATCACTTACAAAATGGCAGAGATGTTGGAGAAAAGGCCTGGCTTGCAGTCTGCACTCTTATTCATCCCAAAGGTGTTTTATTGGGTTGAGGTCAGGACTCTGTGCAGGCCAGTCAAGTCCCTCCACCTCAAACTCTCTCATCCATATCATCTATAAACTCTGCTTTGTGCAGTGGTGCGCAGTGATGTTGGAACAAGAAGGGCCAACCCCAAACCTTTACCACAAAGTTGGGAGCATGAAATTGTCCAAACTGTCTTGCTATGTTGACACTTTAAGATTTCCCATTACTGGAACTAATGGACCAAGCCCAACTCCTGAAAAACAATCCCACCGCATAATCCCCACTCCACCAAATGATTTGGTCCAGTGCACAAAGCAGGATTCATAAAGACATGGATGAGCGAAAGTTGACTGGCCTGCACCTCAACACAATAGAACACCTTTGGGATAAATTAGAGTGCAGACTGTGAGCCAGGCCTTCTCTCAAACATCAGTGCCTGACCTCACAAATGTGCTTCTGGAAGAATGGTCAAACATTCCCATAGACACACTCCTAAACCTTGTGGACAGCCTTCCCATAAGAGTTGAAGCTTTTATAGCTGCAAAGGGTGGACCAACTCAATATTAAACCATACGGACTAAGACTGAGATGCCAATAAAGTTTATGTGCCTGTCCCAATACTTTTGGTAATATAGTGTATTTATGTAGATTCAGGAACTGTACCTCCACATCCAATTTTTCAGACCCATCAAACATTTTTGAGGCTCTTGATTATAAGTCAGCATCTCTGGCTTCAGGCACTCCCATTTGTTTCAGCACTAGTCCCACTAACTTTTTCAAAAGTTCATACAGAAAAAAAAAAACAAAAAAAAAAAAACGTATTTTGTGTAAAAATACATCTCTAATATGAAGAACATTTTAGTCCTGCAGGGAGACAGGGACTCTGGAACTGAAGCAGTTAAGATATGCAAATGGGAACATTTCAGTGTAAAGCAAATGTGGCCGTGTTCACAATGTTCTTGGGAATATAAACACATTTGTTGTCATTTAAACAAATATCATTAGTTTTATACACGTGTTTTAGTCTCTGCGAAATGCTTTAATTCTGGCCATGAATCTCTGGTTACTACTGCTGACAATGTGAAATGCATGTCAGAGATTCTTGGCAAAAGATCTGAATAGGACGAAAAGAGACAAAGGTTTTATACCACTTAATTTACCAGACCTAATGGAGAACCTTTTGTTATCATATTTATTAAAGACAGCTGCCACAGGAATATTTTCTAATCATTTGCCTGACACAGCATGTTTAGTAGAGATTTGCTGCTCCTCTCTTCTAAGAAATCCAGTTGTTATTTGCCAAGAGATTTCTGTGAACAGTACAGCACAACATGCAATCTGCTAGGAGTGCTTATTATATGTCTGGGACATAGACAATAGCATTTGAAGTCACTCTACATGAAAATAAAAAGGACAGATCCCATAGACAACTACACTGTATTAACAAAAGTATTGGTATGCCTGCCTTTACACGCACATGAACTTTAATGGCATCCCAGTCTTAGTCCGTAGGGTTCAACATTGAGTTGACCCACTCTTTGCAGCTATAACAGCTTCAACTCTTCTGGGAAGGCTGTCCACAAGGTTTAGGATTGTGTCTATGGGAATGTTTAACCATTCTTCCAGAAGCGCGCTGATGTTGTAGAGAAGGCCTGGCCCACAGTCTGTCCTCTAATTCATCCCACCAAATGATTTGGACCAGTGCGCAAATAATGGTCCATAAAGACATGGATGAGTGAGCTTGGGATGGAGGAACTTGACTGGTCTGCACAGAGTCCTGACCTCAACCCAATAGAACACATTTGTGATGAATTAGAGCACAGACTGCAAGCCAAGCCTTCTCTCCAATATCAGTGCCTGACCTAACAAATGCGCTTCTGGAAGAATGGTCAAACATTCCCATAGACACAATTCTAAACCTTGTGGACAGCCTTCCCAGAAGAGTTGAAGCTGCACTTGCAGGTTCCCATCTGCAAGGCCATCCCTGCAATCCACCATCATGTAAAAGGTAATGTTTCTTTGTTGCATTTGGGAGGAGGGTCCGCCTGACCACAGAAAAGTGGGCCAGCAAGTATGGGCAGTAACAGTTTATATCTTTCATGGCTCACTGGGTAACTTTGCTGGTAGCCAGGATGGATGCAGGACAGGGCACACCATTAGAGCTAGTTTTCCCGTGTCTTTACAGCTGGTGACAGAGATAGTGCAGTTGCCTCAATCCCCTCCTCCTCAATGCTCTCTTTGGATTCGCCATCTTGTGAACCAATAGTACTCCACAAGCATTCAAGAGGCTACGTAATAGCTGAGACATCATGATGCTACACAATGTTGCAGCTGAAATGCTTAGGGGATTGGAGCTACACTGGGCCACTTCTGATAGTTTTGTAAGGGCAGACCCAGAGGGAGTTAACCTCACGCTGTCTCATGCCAGAAAAGGTCATATGTGATGACTGCACCCACCTGCTCTCTGTCCTTTGGCAGGAAAGGTTCACACACATGCCCTGCCTAGTACACATCCTCAACCTGGTGATACAGCGCTTCCTGGATAAGTATTCTGGGTTACAGTCTTTACTGAGGCAGACCAGAAGAGTTTGAAGCCATTTCAGGCAGCCATACCTAGGCATGCCATAGCAGCGGCACATGCATCAGCAGCTACATAAATAAATACCAATGCTAGTATAGTCCTAAAGACAGGCTCAGGGTAGCTGGTTCTCCCCACCCCTCATACAGGGCACATGAACAGTATTGTCACGGTTTTGCAATTCCTGTGGTCTTCCTGCTGCACTCTGTGGACAGGGCACTGAAGACACAGCAGCAGGAGGAAGACACTCATTTATGACACTGTCCCTTTGAGAAATACGCAGGAGCTTGAGGAGTGGAAAATGTGGTTGCTGTTCCAGCATTCAAAAGGAGACGGAATACATGAGCACGGCTTCCAGGAGTGAGTTTCATCTTTGGGAGATGTACATCACTGGAGGCAGGTAGCTAAGAACAATGTCATCCTCAGTGACTCTGAGGGCATGTGTTCCTCCAGTAATTTGTGGAGGATGGGCTCATTCATGCTCCAGAGCCTGAGAAAGTACCCTAGGATTTGTGGCATCAAGAAGAGAGACCATTACTGGTTGGCAAGCCTTCTGGATCCACATTACAAAGGGAATCTGGCAGAGCTCATCCTGCCCCCACAGAAAGAGCATCGGTAAAACACCAGGAAGATGTGCTGTGGAGGAATCTGCTAACCTTCTTTTCAAAGACTGGTAGTATACTATCTCATGGATAGCGTGGCTTGGAGCCTGCTGTCATTGAAAAGAGGAGCAGCAGTTGGGGCAGCTGTCTAAGCTGTTCAAAACATTTTTTTCTACTCAGAACCCCAGCAGCCAGGGCTGTCCACTGCTCGCAGCCATCATCAGAGGATGCATCATATGGTAGGGGAATACACTGGGGTCACCCCTCCAATGGACGACCCTCTTGATCATTGCTAAATAAGGATAGGTCCCTGGCCAGAGCTTGCCCCGTATGCAATTGAGCTTCTGGGCTGCTCTACCACCAATGTCCTCTCTGAGCATACATTTACTGCTGCAGGTGACTTTGTGACTGACAAAAAGTCCATCTTTCCTGGACATAATTGATCAGTTGACATTTGTTAAAATGAACCAGTCCTAGATCAGCAACAACTACCAAGCCCCTGCTGAAGATGCTGCAGATTACATTTTTTATTTATGTACAGCATAGGCCTCTTCTTTCATTGCTGTACAGCCTAGGTCTCTCGTTTTCATTGCTGCAGGCCAAAATAAAACCCAACTCTTTCCACCATTTCCATTTCCTGCCCTTACAAGCTCACCCAGCCACCATTAACACTTCTACCATGGTTGGCCTGACACTGTTAACATCTACTGCCACCGCTGTGTGCTTGCCACTATTATTATCTCATACTTGCTCATTCCTGTAGTTCATTGAATTTTAATTTGGCACACCCAATTTTTTTTGCAGCTGTTTCACACTTGAAAAGAAATTACATGTTTTGGCCAAGTAACATGTCATGCTCTTCATTACCATTTGTGTAAAGTTATGGGGTTTTAGCCATAATAACACCCCCTGAAACAATTTTTCTGCAGCTTCTTCACAGAGCATTAATTATTTGCCTAGGTAACATCATGTGCTCTGCACAAATATTTAGGTAGTCTTACAGTGTTTTTGCAGTGCTAAAACCAATGTTTTTTTCCAAAAAAGATTTATTTGGAAAAATTAAACAATGCATTGCGTATAAACAATGATCACACATAAAGGTACAAAGAGCAGAGCATAGCATAGCATCAAAACAGTTATGATCAAATTAACAATACATATATACAGTATCTAAAGATGATTGTGATCTCTTCTGTACGAGAAAGAGAGACCTAGGTTTTGAACAAAGTGATAAGCAATGAAGGAGAACAAGGAGAAGAAAACTCCTCCTGTTAATAAATGCCACCTAGTTCTCTAGTAAGGAAACCTAATTCTACTTATGCTTGAGGGTCAGTAGGCCCATAGGGTGGAGTTAGGGTGGTCGTGAAAAAAAACAGTTCCATGCATACACAAATGTATTTGCAAATATGTGCAGACTAAACCCTTGTTTTTAACACATACTGTTAGACAGGATTATTTGGTTGTTTGCAGGCTGGTCGGTAGGTTGAGCAGGGAATTTCTCTGATTTTGGGTTCCATGTATACCAAATCTAGTTGTATAGACATCATTTGGGTTGTGATTTTCTCAGAGGTGAAATAAGTTGGTTACTCATCAGATGAGGGATGGGATCCACAAATAGTTAAAATTATGGGGTAAGAGAAGATGGAGCGTATTTGAGTTTGAAGTAGCGCTTAAACCATGGTTAGCAGCCTCAAGCATTGGAAAAGAAGAGGAGGAGAGAAAGGGAAAAAATGGGGGGAGGGGGGAAGGGGACCGTCTCTTCTCCCAATTCCCCCAAAGACACGAGTGAATGTTGTCTGGCCCTTCCTTGGGTGGATGTAGGCATCAGGAAGGATGTTGCAAAGTGCGGTCTAGAGGCTGGAGTCACTCCTCCAGCTGAGGGCGTTGCAGGGTAAGGTACATTTGAGGTATTGAAAGAGACAGTTAGGTGGTTAAGTTGGGTGAAAGCCAAATTTTTATGCAGCTGTTTAACCATTGCTAAGAATTTTCAAAACATTTTGTCAGGTACCATCTTGTGCTTAGCAAGAATATCTGTATCGCTTTACATTGTGCTGGCACAAATAAAACTCAAAATCAAATTTTTAGACAGTTGTTTCCCAAAGATAAACTTTTTTACAAATTTATTATCTAATTAACTACTGCTTTGGTCATTTGGATTTCATTACGGTGCATCATCATTAAAAACAGACAACACTTTATGTTTCAACATCTTTCTGTTTATTTTGGAACATTTCTGATCTTCACGCAGGCTATGTCATGCTATTTGTATCAGTCTTTTGACCCTAACTTAGTACACTGCCATAATTCAGAATTATTTTGGATACACGCTTTTGAAATAAGTATGGCCTAACAGTTCTTTAAATAGAAACCTCACATTCTTATTCCCTAACTCTGAATTTTGTGGCCAAAAAAAATATATCCTCTACATTTTGGCAGCTAATTTGTACACTTTTTTCTCCTTTTCCGACATAATGTATGCAATTTATATTTATTTAAATTTATATTTTTTTAAATAAATATGAAATCTGCCTGCTCTTTCCCTTTCGGTTAGATTTTGAGCAGCTGATCAGCATAATTTATAAATTTTGTATCTGACAAAATCTGTACAATTTGAGCTGAAATATGGCATCTCTAAATCCAAAAAGTAATCCCTTGTGAGCCCTTGTAGATTGCCAGCTCAGGGTTCCCCCATGGCGTGGAGTCTAAGCCATAGCCTCCTTATTCACCAGAGCCCATGATGGTGGGGATAGACTTGCAGCAAGCTGAAACCACGTCACGGCCCCCAAGTAGACCCAGCTGAGGATGCTGAGACCACTGGCATGTGCAGAGAACAAGCAGCAGATGAAAGGATATTCAGGAGACAAGCCCTGGTCAGGGCAGGTAGCGAACAAACACAGATGGTAAATGAAGCCGGGGTCGGTACACAGTTAATCAGATGCTGTAGCTAATGGGTATGCAAATGGGAGCTCAGAGAACTGTGAAGTTGCTCAGGCAAGGAGCACTGCACTGAGCACGTGTATATATCATGAAGCAAACAGGGAGGTGACCCAGGAAGTAATAGAAGGGAAAACGATATAAACCCACAATGGAGCAGGCGACGCCCATAGGTGGACAGGGAAACTCAAACACCACATGTAAAATTGAGTCACAGATCTAGCAGAGCCCTGCAGCAAGGAGGTAATAATTTCACAAACAATCTGCGGGGTAGACCGTGACACATAAAATCTTTACAATTTTTCACATTTCTCTAAAAATATATTACTGTGTAATTCTATTGTTATGGCTGTATTAGGGATACTCTCTCCTATGAAAAAAGTGCAGCACATCAGTACCATTAAAATATAGTATCCTCAAAAAAATAACAGTCTTATTGCTTACTAGACATTAAGCCCGTTAAATTAACGGGCGCTAGAACATATGTGGTCAAACATTTGTAAAAACAGACTTGTTCCAGTTAAGCGAGAGCCTCTGTCAGCTCTGAATCCCTGTTGCCCTAGCAACGTCGAGGACATGCGCAGAGCTGACAGAGCGGCTCTCGGGTGACATCGCTCGCCCGCCGCCACTTGTAACACCCGCTGCCGCTTAGCAGTAAGTCCGCGCGAGCGCACATCCGCAGCGTGCCCGCGCACACCCGCCGCTTCAACAGTTTCGCCCGGTGTTCTATCAGATTTCCCTACCCCACACCCGCCGCTTCAACAGTTTCGCCCAGTGTTCTATCAGATTTCCCTATCTACGTAATTTCCGATTGAGATCAGCTGTGGATTCGTCATGCAGCAGCTTGTACCTGCATCACACGTCCTATTGGGCATGCGCAGAATAGGTAGGGAATTATGATAGCATCATAAGGGGTCAGACAAAAGTCCTAGTGTGCATGCACCGGCGCATGCGCACCAACGGGTCGGGCAGCGGGATCTCTTATAACAAACATCCATCCAATCTCCATGGCACACACTGCGCTGACCCGACACTGCATCGACCCGACAATCCGATCCCCATGCCCCACACTGCTCCGACCCGACAATGAGACAGTGGGCGTGCGCGTGGGGTAGGGAATAGGATTGTCCGTTCAGCGCAGTGTGTGCCATGGAGATCGGATGTATGTTATAAGAGATGGCGCTGCCCGATCCGTTGGTGTGCATGCACCTGCTCATGCGCAGTAGGACTTGTGCCTCAGCACTTATGATGTTATCACAATTCCCTACCTATACTGCCAATGTTCCCTCTAATTTTTTACTGTGCTGAGCAAGTAAAAAATTTTCTGAGCGCAAACCTTTAGACTGAGCAATTGGGGGGCGTCAATGCAGAGTGACCACAGCGATGCCCCCAGTCGCAGAGTGCCCACGGTGATGCCCCCAGTCGCAGAGTGCCCACGGCTATGCCCCCAATCGCAGAGTGCCCACGGCGATGCCCCCAATCGCAGAGTGCCCACGGCGATGCCCCCAGTCGCAGAGTGCCCACGGTGATGCCCCCAATCGCAGAGTGCCCACGGCGATGCCCCCAGTCGCAGAGTGCCCACGGCGATGCCCCAAGTCGCAGAGTGCCCATGGCGATGCCCCCAGTCACAGA
Organism: Pelophylax lessonae; assembly: GCF_965119305.1. Lineage (NCBI taxonomy): Eukaryota > Metazoa > Chordata > Amphibia > Anura > Ranidae > Pelophylax > Pelophylax lessonae. The sequence continues at coordinate 415,268,714 of NC_138770.1, forward strand.
GTGCCCACAGCGATGCCCCCAGAGTGCCCACAGTGATGCCCCCAGAGTGCCCACAGCGATGCCCCCAGAGTGCCCACAGCGTTGCCCCCAGTCGCAGAGTGCCCACATCGATGCCCCCAGTCGCAGAGTGCCCACAGCGATGCCCCCAGTCGCAGAGTGCCCACAGCGATGCCCCCAGAGTGCCCACAGCGATGCCCCCAGTCGTAGAGTGTCCACAGTGATGCCCCCAGTCTCAGAGTGCCCACAGCGATGCCCCCAGTTGCAGAGTGCCCACAGCGATGCCCCCAGTCGCAGAGTGCCCACAGCGATGCTCCCAATCAGAGTGCCCACAGCGATGCCCCCAGTCGTAGAGTGTCCACAGCGATGCCCCCAGTCGCAGAGTGCCCACAGCGATGCCCCCAGCTGCAGAGTGCCCACAGCGATGCCCCCAGTCGCAGAGTGCCCACATCGATGCCCCCAAACGCAGAGTGCGCACAGCAATGCAGAGATGCCAGCGTTCCCCCCCCCCCCTGCACTTACCTCACAGTCACGTCAGCTTCTCTTCCGTTCAGTCCCCGGCTTCCCGCGTCTCCTCAGTCCTCCCGACACCTCCTCCGCCTCCTCCAGGTGTCAGTCATCCTGGGAGCCCCATGCAGGCCTGATCCCCGGCCTCTCCTATAGGCCGCGGGCTGGCCGCAGTCTCCGCACTCCGGGGGGTGGCAGTCTCCACAGATCGGAACGCCACCCCCAGCCAGGGCCGGCGGATGTTGAAAGGTGGGCGGGGATCCGCTCGAATACACGCCCACCCAGCGCCGCCCAGTGTTCTCTGCGTCCCAATCCCATTGGCTGTCCGTGTGGCACATGCGCAGTAGCGCAATATCATGGACACAGGGAATCTAGAGTCTGGACGCAGGGACAAACGGCTTTTATTAATATAGATTTCTGGCTGAAATATGGCTTCTCCTTATCTCTGAAATCTCCTTGGGTTAAATATGTGATTCCGTACATGAAATATGGTATATTTTATATATTTTTGAGAAACTACATTTTCATTTCATATTTCTGCCTGATAAATGCCTTGTTCTTGCCTCCTAATTTGCATCCTATTAAACAGGATGAGATTCCGTGCCTCATATCTGTACAATATTAATATATTATCTCTGAAAAAATAAAGTTTTATCTAATATTTCTGGGTACAATATACCTACTTTCTGCTTTCAAAATCCCATCACCTCCTTGGAAAAAGAATCAATTTTGTTAAGTAAATTTATACAAATTACATGCAGCATAACAACCCTGTAAAATGGACGAAATTCTTTTTAGCTAATCCATGTGGGGTGCCAAGGTTTACCATCACTGGCCTAGGCCATCTCTATGTAGAGCAACAATTCTTTTTCTCAGATCCTCAGAGAGTTCTTTGCCATGAGGTGCCATGTTAAACTTCCAGTGACCAGTATGAGAGAGTGAGAGCGATAACACCAAATTTAACACACCTGCTCCCCATTCACACCTGAGGCCTTGTAACAATAACAAGTCACATGACAACGGGGGGGGGGGGGTGGGGGTGGCTAAGTGGGCCTAATTTGGACATTATCACTCGGGGGTGTACTCACTTTTTGTTGCCAGAGATTTAGACATGAATGGCTGTGTGTTGAGTTATTTTGAGGGGACAGCAAATTTACACTGTTCTACAAACTGTACACTCACTACTTTACATTGTAGCAAAGTGTCATTTCTTCAAAGATATATTAAAATATTTACAAAAAATGTGAGAGGTGTACTCACTTTTGTGAGATACTGTAGCAGCCTGTGGTGCTAATCTGTTAACATGTATAACCTTCAATTATTCTAGGGGGGGGGAAAAGTTTTTTTTGTAGCTGCAATCTACTTGTTCTTTCCCTCAGAAAATATGGCGCACCATTACAAGCTCAACAGAAGATCTGCCAAATCTTTCTTCAGTCTGTGAAAAAAAGAATGCCATATTTTGCTTGTGAATGCAATTTGCTTACTCTCCCTCTCCCATCTCCCTCAAAAATGGTGGCTAATTCCAAAGAAGACTTATAAAGTGTGGTGTACAGTATGTCTGTATCCTTAATACTTTGCTACAAATGCTCTGTCTGTTCAGGGTTATATATAGGTGTCTGGTAGGGTGCGTCTTGTTTACCTTTGATTCTTCCTTCTCCTCTTTTGTTTCTGTTTTTCCTTCCATAAACAGGATAGCTGTACCGATTATGATACCACAGATTCCTACTGTTTTCTACAGGAAGATAGTCCAATTTGAATATCTCCTTTTTTTCTACATTTGCTCTCATTGGTCCTATTTATACTGTTATAAGGATGATATGCATACCAAGCTTAATTCTTTTTGTTGGAGTGCTGACGGTGTTCCTGCTGGCTGTTTCTTTGATCACTGCTATGTGATTTGTATTATCAATAAGGTATATGTGTGCCTCATTCTCTAATTGGATGTTTTATCCTACTGTATTTTGCCATTGTATCTGTTATTCATTTATTTTTTCCTTCCTTAAAACAAAAAAAAGTTCAACAAAAATAATTTTTTTTTTTTTTAATTGTACAAGTATTGTTTTTTCCCCCAGAGATGCAAAATTAGAAATTCCAACCTACCCATACCGGCTTCATTTCTGTGGTACAAATCTCAAGACTTTTCCCATCTTAAGTCTCAGAAACATGACACTATTTTTTTTATTCTACATGCAATGTGCTTGCTCTCTCCCTTGTGACCTAATTGTGCAAATTGCAGCATGTCCATCCAGGCTTCAAAGATAAGTTCACCTTTTGGAGCATGTTCGACATCACACCCATATTTAGGGTATAATGTGAAACATGCTCCAGGTCTGCTTCTGTCCACCCCTCCCCCCCCCCCCGATCTTCCCAAATGTGATAGTAGGTGGGGGATGCTTTCCCTGCACCCACTGTCACTTTTCAAAAACAGAGCCACTATGCAGGAATCTGCCCATACAGCCACTTCATTCACTCACAGCAATCTGTGAATCAAGGAACAACATGTCCCTTCTGCCAACGTGGCAGAGGGCTTGTAGTTCTCAATTAACTGTGAGGGCACTGGTTAGCACTCTTGTAGTTTATTGACACTTCCTACAGATTTGTAACTGTCTGCCCATATGGAGTTACAATTAGGCAAGCTGGAGGCAGTGTCTGCAGGAGCCTCATATTGCATTTGCGATCTACTGATCATGGATGCAATTCTCTGCAGGCTCATCAGAAAAAAAATGCAATTTTTTTTTCCTGCAAAAATATGTTTTTATTTTTTTTTTCTTAAGAGTCAGCTTAGCTTTTAGGATCTGTAATGCAAGTTGGTAACATTTTTCCATCTTCAGTCTCCTAAAAAAAACAGCTTTAGGGGAGAGGAGATAGTCTCCAACAATGGATGGGCCATAAGTGCCTATGGGGGATGTCACTGCTCTAAGGCATTACCAGCGATTGTTGAGCAATCTCTCCTCACCTTGAGGGTAAATCATGTGACTGGACCGGAGCAGCCTCAAAACAGATACGTTTATTCATCATTCTTTCACAGGTTAATCAGCAAAGGTTTTAGGAGTGAGGAGGCAGCATTTTTTAAAGATTATTTAGGTATAGCCTGGAATTCCACTTTAAAAGCTATGGGGTTAAACTTTCCTGTTTTCCCTCTTCAGTCCCTGAATCAAGAAACAAATCTTTTAGTTCTAGGTGCAATAAGCCTGCTCAGTGACTCAGTAATTGCAGCTTGTCCATCCAGACCCAAGGTCTGGGTCATGGTTAGGGTCCAGGCTCAGAGACCAAAAGCTATAGCAGAATGAAGGTTCATACCAACCAGCAGGATAAGTACACAAACAGGTCACCCTGGCGAATGACTTGGCCTAACTCAAGGTGCAGGGTCTAAGCACTAATCAATCTTCATCAGAGCTCCTGATGGTGAAGATGAGTTTCATTGCAGGCTAATGCCATGTTTTGGTCCTTAGGGTTGCCCTACCTGGAGGTGAGCAAGCCGGGGTCCAGAAAAAGATGTATGCAGGTAGGGATCAAGCAGAATCATATTCAGAAGCTAAAGGTCGGTAATAGGTGGTTACAGGTTGGGATCAAGAGGAAGTACAGTCAAGGAACCAGTGAAAATTCAGTAACAAGTGGTTGCAGGTTTGGTTTAAGTGAAAGCATAGTGGAGGAACAAGCCAAAAATAAGGACAGCTGCAGGTACACAAGCAGCAACATATCAGCTGGAGAAAGCTCAATAATCCGGCAAATAGAAAGTGCAGAGACATGGCTTAAATCAGGAAGTTGATGAAAGGACTAAAGTGTTCAAAGTTCACTAGAAACAAGATACAAGGCAAGATTGTCCAAAGGATCAGACAGGGAGCTGACCAGCATATCAGGTGGCACAGCGAGAAGAGCTACAGTTAGACACCACAGAGATCCCAGGTTCAGATCCAAACCACCTGTGGCTTGTAAGTCTGTAACATTTTTCCATCAACCATTTAAAAAAAAAAAGAATGAATTGCTTTGATCCAGGTGCAATGTGCTTGCTTTCTCTTTCTGAAATTGGAGCCTACAGTATAAAGGAAAGGCTTGAAAGGTGTGCTGCAAATCTGTGCAATTTTTTTTATTTTACATTTGAAACAAATAGACACTGTTATTTTCTTTCCAGATGCGATATGTCTGCTCAATCGATATCACCCTTTCCAAAAAGACCTCAAAGCTGTAGTGCTAAATGGAGATGAACGAAACTGCCTCTGGGATCGGTTTGAGCATTGTTCAGAAAGTTTCAGATGCCAACCTGAACTCCACTGAAAATATTCAGAGCCGAATCTGACAAATAAAAAATTACCATTTTCTGGGCTAATAGTCAAAGGGGTTTTAAAAAAAAAAAAAAAATTGCATCAGGGGTGGACACTGCTCTGGGGAACAGAAGTCTTTTAAAGAAATAATTTTAGAAGCTGTTGAATTAGGCCCATCTATGCAGGCATAGATTGGGTCATTGCCTTTGATGCCTTCAGTCAAAGGTAGGATGAATGCAGTTCTTTCATTTAGGATTAGGAATGGAACACATTTGCCCCACTCATCAATTCAAATGATATGGGGGAATTGTTCAATTTTCACATACATTTTCAGAAATCAGAACTTCTTAGCTTGAATCTCACCAGGCCGATGTTACAAAGAATAAAAGCCAATTTTGCCTTTAAGTGGGATTCTTCCCACATCTGCTAACTTTGTATTCACCTAATGATTCTAACAGGTTCTTTGTGCTGAATTTCATACCTCTTATCTCCACTTTCAAGAAAGACTTAGAATCTTGGTCGAGGCAAATGTTCTTTTTGATGGGCAGGTGCAGTATATCAAAGCAAAACCTATTGCCCCTCATCCTTTACCTATTAGAGATGGTGCCACATCATATTCTGCTCTCCTACTTTAAAACTTTACAAGCAATCTAGAATAAATTTGTCTGGGCGTCTAAGGGGTGGATTTACTAAAACTGAAGAGTGCAAAATCTGGTGCAGCTGTGCATGGTAGCCTATCAGCTTCTAACTTCAGCTTGTTCAGGCCTATGTGAAATCAGTTGTGAGACACATAGTAAATTCAGCCCAGTCCCATTTCCCTGCTTTATGGAATTCAACCACTTCGCCATCATTGAGGCAATAATCCCATAGGATAGAAGACATCAGACAAATGAAAAATCAGACAAGCTCTCTGAGAGACAAGTATGAGAGGGTTATGGTTTAATTGGACTGCATACTCATGTATAGAGAAATTTAAACAAAATTTAATTGACTAAACATTCCAAACTACATTGGTCTTCCATTATTTTGAACTCTTCTGAAGATACTTGACTGTCTCCCACAGGTCAATGTACATTGAATTTGTGGAGGGGAGCTGGTGATCCAACACTGCCTGGTTTTTGGTTTGACTTGTTTCTTTAACCTTTAGATTTCCTCCCTTCTTTTCTCCTCTTTCTCCTCTTTCTTACTCTCTCACAATATATATTTAAACGGGGGTTAAAAGTAATGTTTGGGAAACCCCTTAACTATACTTTGATATTATTATTCTTTCTATTTCTATTTCTTATTTCTTTCTATTCTATTTCTATTATTCTGTGTTATATTCAATTTGAGTAATCTATGTTTTTGCATGAGATATGTTCACTGTGGTTTCAGTATTCCACATCCCTGAACAATGTAAATTAATGTATTTATTATTTGCAAAAAAAATAAAAAAACATGCCCGGGGAGGTGCCCTAATTCTACCTCTGAAGGAGCGCATCTCTGTGATATGCAGAAAGTGCTATAGCAGCACTAATATTTAAAAAGAAAAGTGTTTAAAATTGATAACAAATGACACTGACCCATTGACCTTATATGGTTATGTTCATATATAGTCAATGACATCAGCTGGGAGACCCCGCCCCCTTGTATATAGCAGCCATCATTCACCATTCGGTCATTCGGTGAGTGGCAAGCGAATGCATGGGACATGTCTCAGCGGCAGCATTTTTTTTTCTTTCAGTGGATCGTATTCATCAGGCATTGTGATTGACATGGATCTGCATAGCTGAATTATGTGATTGACAATGGATTTACAACAAGAGACTTTGGGGGGATTTTTATTTTTTTAAAGGACTTGTCAAACATTTAGGTGTCACATTTATTTCAAGAATACAACTCTTTTTATGAATGAGCAGGGGTACTTTGTACCACATAATGATGCACATGGGGGTAGTATCTGGGTGCCCCCTTGTTGTTAAAGGGGGCTTACAGATTTGGATAAGCCCCTTCACCACAGACTACCACAACCACTTGCTAGAGTTGTGAGGAAGAGGCCCTTGTCCTCATTAACATCGCAACAAGGGGCTTTGCTAGGGGGGTCCTCCCCGGCAAGGCAACACCCAAGTTGAAGGTGTGTGGCCTGGTATGGTTTAGGTGAGGGAAAGGTACGTGCTCATCCCCCATTTCCTGCCAGTCAGGTTGCATGCTCAGATTAAGGATGTAGTATGGATTATTAAAGGGAACCTCACACATTTTTTTGCATGCAGTCTCGCTTAAAATACATATCAGACCTGAAGGGTCTGGTATAGATTTTCTGGGGGACCTCATGCATTTTTTTTGGGTACCACCTTAAAATCCTTACCAGATTTAAAGGACCTGAATGTTTTTTTTATTAATATATCCCTGCCCCTTTGCTTACATGGCCATAGCTGCTGAGTTTTTAATAACAGCCACTCATCTGTCCCATGATTCAGCAGTGTACTCACCCCAGCCAGATTTACCTGCTGTCTTCTCTCCTCGGTGGTCGCATCTTAACTGTGGGCACCCAGCTGTGACAGCTTGTGGCGTCACAGCCAGGTGCCCACTGCACATGCACGAGCAGCACTGTGCATTGTGAATGGTCTAAAAGTCTTCTGGGACCTATCCCAGAAGACTGAAGGGGGGGGGGGGGAGAGGGAGGAGAACTTCCGCTTCTGGTATCCTAAGTTGGAGCATGTGCCTGTCAAAATCGGGTACCTGCTCCTCAAAAGTGCCAATTTTTGTGAGAGAAGTGTGGGATGGTAAAACTCTGCTTTAAAGAGTCGCTGGTGCCTGCACTTGCCAGCTTCCTTAATAACTATTGACAGCAGAAAGAGGAAGTGATACCGCTATTATACATGATGTTCAGCTCCCGGTGAACAGATAAACATATGAGTAAAATGTTCAAACACCCATACAGCTAAAGTTCAGTCCTAACTTGTGTTATGCCTAAACCCTGAGCTCATCCTTATTGCTAAACTATATAATATTCCCCTCTTCAATCTCTGAAACAATACACTAATTTTTTATTTTCAGGCTTAATATGCCTGCTCAGTTGCTCTTCAGTCTCCTAAAAATAATTTTTTTTATTATAACTTGCAATGTGCCTGCTCTCTCCCCCCAGAGAGCCTATCCAAGAAAAGGATAAAAGGTGTGCTGCAAAACTCTACAATTTTTGGTCTTCAATCCTACGATAGACAATCAATTTACATTTTTGGACATGAAATCTGTCTGCCTCGTTCCTCTGAAGTAGCAGACTATCATAAAAGACTTAAAAAATCCAAATTTTTACTATGTTTCTGAAATGCCGGCACTTCAGATAAGCACCCGATCATCTGATTGAACTGTGGACTGTTCTTTTTGTGCGACCTATATATAATAGGTTGCAAGGGAAATTACGCTGATTTTCCCTTCATAAAAGCCGGCTGGTTCACAGACCAATCAGATCTCTCTGAGGAAGACATGTAGTCCCTGTGTCGTCACGCGTAGGGGAGGGGCTAAGTATATGTCAGTGAACAAAGTATCTTACAGCAAAGAAAGCTGATACATATGAGTGCAGCAGTATCAATGAACCGATCATTTATGGACAATTAAACTGTACACTTCGCTTAAACAGACTGGTGCGCTCTAGCACCAGTAGCATGTGAGTGCTTTTAATTATTTTAATAAATAGATTTTATAAAAATGTTATTTGCACCATTGATTGTCATTTTTTTCCAATGCATGAGAACTGCTGAGCTCATCATCCTAGATTGGAAGAAATTATCCACTTTTCTCCAACTGGAAATCTATGCTGGTATTGACAGAGCTTAATTGCGAGGTCACACTCCATAAGGTGAGCACCCACCCCAAGGGGGTCACAAGAGGGGAGGTGAAACATCAGACAAACCGCTCGGCATTATTTAGGCTTTGGATTGTCTACTTATTTATTAATTGAGCACTGGTGATTGGGACTGATAAATATATCCACACAATTACGGATTTGTCAACAAAAATTTGGATGTTTTTTATTATTTATTGGCACTATTTATTGACAACATTGTATTACACAAGCACTTTATTATGGATTTATATAGATTTAATTTTAGATCATTGATGTATTAATTACGTTGCGTATTAAATATATAATAAAATAAATTTTATCATTGGATAAATTGGATGTTTTTTCATTAGTTATATTATATCACGGATTCACACAGTTTTCATATCAGATTGTCTACATTTTATTATTTATTTGCGCAGCATTTTCTATATTTTTTATCAGTATTTTACACTTACCATAAAGGGGAGTGACCAGTACAATATATTGTTTTTTTACATAGTAGCTCACAGAATATTTTATTTTATTTCACAATTATTTTTTTAATTAAGATTAAATATGCATGTTTTACCACTTGACAAACATTCGTATGAGGTTCTGAGACACTGAAGGGAAACATTTGAAGCTAAGGCAAGATACTCAAACAGGACCTCCCAGGCAACAGACTGGTCAATTTTTTTTTTTTTATCTTGGGAATTTTAGGCTAATTTTAGCCCATAGTAAATGGGGCAGTTGTGATGTATTCTTAAAATAGATTAATTTAATAGAAGTTTATTTTAGCAAAAACTATCTGCACTTCTAGCAAGTCTTGGTGCATGGTGTAACAATTTTTGTCCATGCATTTCTTTTAAACATTGAGTTGTGAACATCTGTTGGCTGAGAGAAGTCACGTGTCAAATCTGTTAGATTTTGTTTCCATCTTCCATATTGTGAGCTCATGGAAAGCTAATAATCACATTCCAGAAGTTATGGGTTTTGGTTACCTTGATATTCTGTAATAATATTCTTTAACTGCTTTTCTCACATTATCTGTGTGATACATATTATTGAATTTTGTTCCGCATTTTGTGTTTATTACCAGCTATCTTTTTTGACATTATTCTGCACTGATTTTATTTAATAAATATATATTTTTGCACAAAATTTTATTTCTCTTATCTTCAGGTTAGTGCCACTAAAACAATCTCAAATGTTTGTTGATTTATGGAAATAAGTTGAGAATCTCCTTACTTATAGATCCTTGCTTATTTGCATTAATAGACACTGTTTATCAGAGCAGTATAAACATTCTGACAGAGCACATACTGCCAAACAAATCAGTTCTGTTTTTCTTGCTAGTGGCTCTGTAAATTTTCATTTTTAATTTAGTTAGCTATAACAAATCTCTCCATTTTTCATCGTGGCCTAGTAGAAACACTTATGTGGTGTGCAGTGTGTCGGTGAAATATTTCTGGCTGTGACATAATAAACTGTTTTTTTCACAATAACATGTTCTCTTCTCTTTTTTTAATCAGATTTTTACTGTAAAGCATTTTTTTGTTTAATTGTCTGCATGCTAGTTGACTCCATTGACCAAAAATTATAATGACCATATTGATCAATGACATCAATTAGGATCCTTGGCTGGTTTGTTTATATACAAAAGCTGTCTGAAGATCTGGCATTTTGTTGTGGTGGTACTACCACCACTAAATGACAGATCCCCAGCTAGTTTGTTTACAAACAGCAACCATGGTTTTGCACAGGAAAACTAGCAACTTTTGGCCAGTTGTTTTGGTAGTTTGATGAATTGCGAGCGTTCTGTGTTTGGGTCAAACGTGAGTGAGAACCCGAAGCTCATCCCTAGGGGCATGAAGATCTCCAAACTGAAGACAGTAAATTATTTTTATACCTAATGAGTTTTATTTCTTTACTTATATTGTTGCCAAGTTTCTATATTTTTCAGTTGGTTTTGATGGTATGTCTCTTAAAATCTATTAATTTCTAAACATACCAAACCTATCATGAAACGGCAGTGTATGTTAAATTTAGTTTTGTATATTACCATTCTTTTGATATTTCAGTTTTATTTGGGAAGCTGAAAAAGGTTCTGTTGACTTGTAAAGGTATGAGCAGACACCTTTTGTTTAAGAGGCCTGCTTTTTAGGAGATATATTACTTTTAAATCTTTGGTGCTGTGCCAGGTTCCCTATAAACATTTTAAAAACAATGAAACATAGTACCGAGGAAAAACTGTTAAACTGTGTTGGTTTAAATATATTGTTAGCATACTGGAAACAGATGTGGCCATCTAGAAACAACATAAGGAAGCAGCAGCCAAGGCAGAATGACAGATGCCTCCCAAGGAGAAATGGTATTTGAAGTCAGTATCTTCTGAAGGAGACATCAATTTATTTGGAATACAAAAATATTTCTGCTTGAGTTTATGGCAGGAAGATGAACTGGATACCCCGTATAGTACACATGTGTCTTCTGTGCGCCAGATGTGAGCTGCGAATTAGCAGCTTCGGGACAAACTATTCATACCAATATTTTTACATTGCAAAGAACATGAATTAATTATGGCCCCCAAATGAAGTGTGACATTGGTTCAATACAGAAATAAAAGAAATAGGAAATGTTGTCTCGCTGTGTATAACAAATGTTTTTATAAAATGGTTTAGCTAATTTTTTGGCTGTTGAAATTTGCCTTGGAGGGATTGTTTTACTGGTGGGCTCTGAATGGAAAAATAAATGCCTATAGTCATAGTGACTGCTTGGGTAGTGTCATGAATACTATTAGTTCACTAGGAACAGATTTTAGACAAAATATATAAAAAATGCGTGTGGCCATCATTTTTTATTTCTTAGTTTCTAACATGCCATATTTGCACTTGTCCGGTACATGTACAGCATGTAAGCACCTGATATACATGTGTTGTCCATGAATAATATAAATTAGTTCAACTTTCCCTGTGTGTTCAACTGAACCTTCTCCTCAGCAAGGGATTGTTGAATAAAGAACTCAGCATCTGTGATGTCGTGGGCAGCACTGCCAGCAGGTGCATCATCTCCTTCTTCACATTAGCTGCCCATTGCTGCAGTACTGTGCATGCACTGGCATTATCCACAGAGAATTCATGGCCTGCCCATCTACTCACTTAGCAGATTTTCTATTACTTGAAAAGCATATTGTGCTACATGAGGCAGGTACCGAGGAACAAATTTTATTTAACGTGACTGGTAAATGGACATGAGCAACAAGACAAATCCACTGCCATTTTGGGGATCAAAAATAAGGATGCCATTATGCAGGTATAATATGTGGTTGGGATTATCATTTTCTTTATATTTTAAGTGTAGCTCCACTTTTGTTGATACAAAAACAATTTCTTCTGGATGATCTATGTACACTGCAAGGATTTTACAAACGTTTTTCTACATCTCTCCTTTTCTCTATTCTGAAGAAATAGTTGTTTTTTCACCATGTGCTTTCCAGACTGATTCCTGAATAGGAGGGTCTGCACTCATAATAATCTTCTGGTGCATTCACATTGTGCTGCATCATCTGCATTTCTTTAGTAGATAAGCTCAGTGTAGTATTTCACCAAAATGTGATACCAATGGAGTACAGTACACCTCCAGGTTGCCTTTATGCATCTAATTTTTGTGACATTTTTTGAAAATTACAGCAGCTGCAGGGTAAAATAGAAAAATAACTTTTAATAGCACTAAATCACAAAATAGCTTGTGCGGCAATAAGGCAAAAAAAAAAAAATATGGTGGACCATAAATGCATAATATCTGTGAACAAAGAACCATATCCTCTGGCTCTATATAGAGACAAAACCATCCACTGTATTATAGAAGACTTCAACAGCAATTGACCATCAAATATCCTCCTAAAACAAGCTGCTGCAGACCACCCTTCAGACTGATAGACACCTACTGTACTGTATGTGCAAACCAGTGTTGCACACTATCAGTATTTTTTACCAGTAAAAAATATGGCTGTGACACTTGGCTCGGAACTGCACCTTTGCAGTTCTGGTCAGGAGCCTGCAAGACCATCTGAGTACCTGCTGCATTGTGTTCAGGCAGTGCCCGTGAGGGGTTGGGCCGAGGCAGTGTCTGAGCATGTTCTGTGATGTCATGGCGGAAGGGAGCTGTGCAGAGTGACCAGACATCTGCAAAATGGAAACAAGGCAAGCTGGGAATGGGACTGTCAGTGCTGTTTGGACTGGAGTGGACTGAAGGGACCACCTGGCACGGAGAGACTGTGATTTAGGCGGTGACGTGTCCTTTCAGTATGGTGTCCTCATCATCTATGCTGCTGCACACTGCTGTCAGTGTCACTGTGAGAGTCAATTTCATGTGTGTGCCTGCCCATTCTAATTTCTTGCCCTCCTGAATCCTGTCCCTGAGCTACTTACTTACTGTATCCAAAAAAAAAAAAAAAAAGAAATATGTTTTTTTTGTCCTAATATCTACCTTAAATCACATTTCTAATAGCGTATTGTACTTGTTTGTAGCCTAAACACTGAAACTTGCATTTAAACTTTTGGAAATGCCAAACTTTGCTGTGCCAGTACATTTTGGGTGTCATGTCAGAAAATTTCAATATGGTAGGTTAGCAACACTCATCTGCATCTGCATTCACAGGCTTTCCCCCACCAATTAATAACAAGTGAATACTGTCCGTGATACCTTTTTTTTTATACTAACATTTACATATTCTGCTTTTGCAGTATTCCCTTTTTCAAGGTTCAATAGGTGCTTTACATTTTAGTGAAAATAAATCATTCATCAAAGAATAATGGACAGTACTCCACCTCTTCCATCCTTTACTAATAATCACCAACCAATCTTCTAGCTGACTCTTGGTTACATAATCTAGACTGATAGCTATCTACCCGCAAACTGACCTCCATTTCCTAAATTGACACCAACTCACAATTAAGCTATCCCACCTTGTTGGAGACAACCACGCACATGTAAACTGCAAGCTGATACTCCACCTCAGAAAAAACAATTGATCCCCTTTACCTCCTCTCCACCACCACCACCATTGACAGGCAACAATCTAGACCAACACGATGTATATTCTGTACATTATGGAACTGGGAAATTTCAAGTCCCAGCATGACCTATATACATTACATTGTGCATTGATGAGTGGGGTGCAGTATGTCTCCTTCTGGCTTGTATGCACTGTAAGTTATGTGACTGGGAGGACTACCAGTGGCATGTACTGTACTACAGCTACATTATGTGACTTGAAAGAAAGTAAGCCTAAGAATCAAACATAAGTAGTTTACATTTTTTAAATGATTATCTAGGCACTTTTATGTTGTTTTTAAAAAAAGGAATCCACAGTAGTATTAATGATGCCGCTTTGCATTACAAAACACTTTCTACAGAACTCTCAGAATCTCTACATTATTTTATATCCCTTAAGAAACTACTTACTACTTACAGTGGTACTTTTATTAGTATTTTGTAGTTGACATCTGCTAAAAGGGAACCTGCAAAAAATAGCTTTCCCTTAAAAAGGTGCAACAAGGTACATGTGTGAAGCTTCAATTTTGAACCCCCAGAAACTACTTACTACTTACAGTGGTACTTTTTTTTAGTATTTTGTAGTTGACATCTACTGAAAGGGAACCTGCAAAAAATAGCTTTCCCTAAGGAGGTGCCACGAGGTACATGTATGAAACTTAAATTGTGAACCCCCAGATGCTCTAATGTTTGCTCTTTTGAAGAGCAATGTTGGGCAACAAATCTTCTGCACCTGACACAGTGTTTCAAACTTCATATAAAATTTTGAGTGCTTGTATTGACAACAAAACAAGCTGTATAATCTATCTGTATAATCCATGTTTCTTTGCCACTATGTAGCCTGGAGTAAGGGACCTTATAAGGTCTTAAAACCACCTGGCATACACTATATGACAACAGTTTTTCACAATAAATAAAGAGAAAAAAGTAACACTTGTGATGGTGACATTCTTCATCTGATCTGATGCTCTTTTGTTGTAGGCTCGAAAATAATTGTCGAGTCACTTCTGGTGATATAGCTTTAAAAAAACAGCTTTTATAAACATACTGGTAGGATCAAAGGCTCCAGTTTAGGATGAATCATAAATGATAATGAAATTATAGTATTTTTTTGTATATACTGTCTAGATCAAAAAGTGTGTCAGAATTTCAGAATTGCACACTAACTGCCAATTTCATTTACAACTGACACTGATTGCAATAACTCCAGGCAAGCATTCCTGTAATGAAATGTATTTTGACAAACAATGAGTGACCTTAACAATGAATGCCAGAGTCCATGCTCAATGGCTATTGTCATTTTGCTATTACCTGCTCTATTAAATGTAATTTGATGTCATGGTAACACAAAACAGGTCTTTGTAAAATCTTTATGTGGCTTCCTCATAACAGCATTCTATACAATAAGCTGTCATGTTAGCTTAACATTTGTCATGGAGCTTTGTTACAGCGGACCACCTAGGATTTCTTAAGAAAAAGACAAGTTGTCTTTCTTCTTTTTTGTGCATTGCAGTTCTCATGAGAAACAAAAGACCATGAAGACCATACCCTATCCCAATTATAACATTTATAAGTAATTACATTTTTACTAGAAACAAAGTAATCATAGAAGTCTGTATTTTTTAAATTATGCAATTGCTTATCCAACACAAATTAAGTCATATTGTTGTTTATTGTTATTCATATGTTATATTTTTCTGTGAAGGCATACATTAATAAATAAATACGTGAATACAGTATATTTAAAAACCGATGTAGTCAAAATAAGTAGGATAGGTTTTTCAGAGGGTAACTAAGTCCCTCCTTAAATAGAGAGGATCTGCAAACCTAGCCTGAAGGTCACAAATCCCAACCATAGCACCCGAACTGAAGCATGAAGTCTCCATCCTGAACCATACCCCATGTCCCCATATTGAACGGGACAAGAGCATCATCCCTATGTCACTGGTCTGGTGGATATGGTGGTTTGTGGTGAGGGGGGGTGGGGCTTTCAGAATTTGGAAGCCTCTTTTAACCCCTTCATGCCCTCACTATAGCAGAAAGATGTCCATTTATGTCCTTCCGTGCATGAACTGCGAGCGCGGCTTGCTCTGTGATCAGCCCCTTACCATGTGATCAGCTGCCAGCCAATGACAGCTGGTCACATGATGTAAACAGAGCCAGTAACCAGCTTTTTTACCCTCACCCTGACAGTGTGAGGAGAAAAAAAAGTCTGAACGCTTGCTGCTTTCAGAGTGACATCAGTCCCAAAGAGGAAGTGCCACTGGTGCCACATGGATGCCAACCAGTGCCACCTACCATTGCCCACCAGTGCAGGTCAGTGTCACCTACCAGTGCCCTCCAGTGCCACCTACCAGTGCCACCTATCAATGTCCAGTGCCAATCAGTGCTCCATCATCAGTGTCACCTACCAGTGCCTATCAGTGCCCATTGATGACACCTATCAGTGCTCATCAGTTTCCATGAGTGCCACCTACTAATGCCACCTATTAGTGCCACCTATTGATGTTCTTCGGTGTCACCTATCAGTACCGCCCATCAGTGCCCATCTGTGCCACCCATCAGTGCCACCTATCAGTGCCCACCAGTGCTACCTTATCAGTGCTGCCTTATCAGTGCCCACCAGTGCAGCCTATCAGTGCCCATCAGTGTTGCCTCATCAGCGCACATCAATGAAGGTGAAAAATTACCTGTTTGCAAAATTTTATAACACATTTTAAAAACGTTCTTTTTTTTTTCCAGAATGTTCTGTCTTTTTTTTGTTTATTCAGCAAAAAATAAAAACCCCAATGGTGAATAAACACCACCAAAAGAAAGCTCTATTTGTTTGAAAAAAATTATAAAAACTTAATTTGGGTACAGCGCTGCATGACCGCGCAATTGTAATTCAAAGTGCGACAGCGCTGAAAGCTGAAAATTGGCCTGGGCAGGAAGGAGGTTTAAGTGCCCAGTAGGCAAGTGATTAAATAAAGGGACACTTAAAAATGTTTCCCTCTCCCTTGTTACTAATTATAAAAAAAAACTTATTTAAGAAAAAAAAGAAAAAATATTAAATAAAAATACCCACACAAAATCCATTATTTTAACCCCTTCCCACTGCACCCCCAAACTCTTTACGTGTATCTAAATTGTTAGTTGTGCCTACCTTTCCAGGCTGGCCAAGCTGCATGCCCAGACAAGGATCTGGTATGGATATGGAGAGGGACTCAACAATGTATTTTTCTTAAAGGCACGGTACACTTTTTTGTTGACAATGTATACCAGATCCTTATCCAAAGAGGAGCTGTGAGCATGAGCCTGTTCCTGGATCATAACAGGCCCTATGCCCACAACATTTGGATGGTACTTTTTGGGAGGGGGGGGAGGTTGCAAAGCTAACCGCGTGGCAGGGCAACTTGTACTTTTGTTAAAAGGGGACAAGGACCTTATCCCCACATCCCTGGCTTAGTCTATGCTGAGGGGAATTACCAGAATTACCAGAATCTGGAAGCCCCCATCAAGGATGTCCACAGATTTCCAAGCCTTACATACTGTAGTAATAATAAAATTATTTTAATAGTAAATAAACACATGAAACCATAGTAAAAGTCCTTTTTAATAATAAAAAAAAATTAAAAAGCACATTTTTCCTGATGTAAATCCAATGTCAATCAGTCACTCAGCAATGTACATCTATCATTAGTCACAATGAACAATGTCTTGATGGTACAAAACAACCTTTGCCATTGTAATTCTTTACTGTCAGACTCACTCTGAAAAGTACCTGGTCAGTTGACAAATGGGCCAAGGATGCTGGCTGACATCATTGACCAAACATTGTCATGTCCTTATTTGGTCAATACCCGCTTTTTACAATTTGAAACAAGGCAGCCGGAAGCTGTCATTTAGTGGGCAGTAGCAATACCACCACTAAATTATTGATTTCTGGCTGAAGCATAGAGGTTCAGCTGTCGAACTGCCGAAATCTGTACATGTAATAACTATATAATACAGTTTGTACTTGTTTTAATCCTTCTTTTTTCTCTCATCACTTTTTTTCACCAACACTGTAAGCCACTTGCTACATAAAATCACTCTAACATCAGCTGCATATTATTTCTCTGGACCAGTGACAATGGTGAACCATCCCTGTACGAAAGGTGACAGCATGACTATGCATTCACCAGGGCACATATGACAGCGGGCGAAAACCAAAGAGGCATACATGGTAGACAGTTTTCAACCCATAATACAAAACTTGTAAACAAATTTATTTTTATTACCAAAAGTATTGGGACGCCAGCCTTTACATGCGCATGAACTTTAATGGCATCCCAGTCTTAGTCCGTAGGGTTCAATATTGAGTTGACCCACACTTTGCAGCTACAACAGCTTTAACTCTTCTGGGAAGGCTGTCCACAAGGTTTAGGAGTATGTCTATGGGAATGTTTGATCATTCTTCCAGAAGGTCAGGCACTGATGCGAATGAGAAGGCCTAGCTCGTAGTCTCCACCCAATTCATACCAAATGTATTCAAGTAGATTCAGGTCAGGACTATGTGCAGGCCAGTCAAGTTCCTCCTCCTAAAACTCACTCGTCCATGTCTTTATGGACCTTGCTTTGTGCACTGGTGAACAGTCATGTTGGAACAGGAAGGGGCTATCTCAAAATCGTTCCCAAAAAGGAGCATGAAATTGTCCAAAATGTCGGTATGCTGACACCTTAAGAGTTCCCTTCACTGGAAATAAGGGGCCAAGCACAACCCCTCACCAAACCACCCCCCCCCTTCACCAAATGAATCCTCCACCACCATTGCTGCTAACAATAATCCCTATGTGTTCTCCCAGCAGGGATGGCTCCCCACACCCCCTTCCCCCCTGCCAGGAGATCACAATTGCTCAGCAGGAGGGATTCCCCCATCAACACTGACTGTGTTGATGGGTAAATAGAGCAATTTTCCATCTTTGACTGGCTTAAGGGACTACAGGACACATCAGTAATGTAAGGGTGACAGAAGGAAGCATGCATCAAGCCCAAAGGCTACAAAGGGAGGTAATCGAGCATAGCTCACCAAAGGATTGGGACTTTAGAGGCAGAGACATATGGTGAAAACATATATTGAATATTGACCAATGTTAGATAAAAAATCAACTTTTATTTGACAAACATGATTTTAAAAACACTGATTCAACATATACATCAAGAGACAAAAATACAAAGATATATAAAAGAACCAGAAAAAACCAAAGAGAAGGTCAACAGGGTCCTACATGCCACAAAGCCAGGTGGCGCAGATACATCTTTCTGCTGGCCCCAGTCCGGTCCAGTACTTACCAACTTTGGAGGCATCTGGCTCTGTGTCACCCTCTGACCTAGGCCGGTTCACCGCTTGTGGTTGTCCTTCATTTCAGGGCTCTGTCGCTGTCAACGGACATATCTATAATCTTAATAATTGGTAAGCAGAATGTGATATACATTTGTCTGTATATGGGAGTCTCTGCCACTATACATATTTGTATGTTTGCGGTTATTGACCCCCACAATACTTTATTAATTAATTTTGCTTGTCTTATTGTTTAGAACCATTAAATAGGTCACAAATACCATTGGTCCCTGAAGAAGCCAATCATATCGGTGAAACATGTAGGACCCTGTTGACCTTCATCTCTTTGTTTTTTTCTGGTTCTTTTATGTATCTTTGTATTTTTGTCTCTTGATGTATATGTTGCATCAGTGTTTTTAAAATCATGTTTGTCAAATAAAAGTTGATTTTTTATCTAACATTGGTCCATATTCAGTATATGTTTCCACCATACAGTATGTCTCTGCCTCTAAAGTCCCAATCCTTTGGTGGGCTATGCACGGATACCTCCCTTTGTAGCCTTTGGGCTTGATGGAAGGTGTTGGCATCCCCATACCCAAAATTTCCTCATATGCATTTAGGGATGTGGCAATGACAGGTGGCTCTATGTGAACCAGTGTTTTCTGTGTTTCTGCAGAAGGAAGCATGCAATACAGTGTACATCCAGTCGTATGTTAAATGCTGAAGATTTTTTAACATAGCTGTGCAACAGAGTGAAGACTAGCAGCAGAGGCAAAAGGACAGGTACATATACTGCATATGGTTTCTTTACAGAGACCTATTGTTTTTAATTAAAAAAAAAAAGCCACTTGAGGAAAATAGATTTTAAGGTGCTTTTACCAAACACATGCTTTTCTGTATTATGTAGTAAAATGTGTATTGTATATGGAATTGAAACACCCAAAATAAAAATTAGGGGGTAATGGAGTTCACCCAAAAATCACATACATAACACTATAGTTATTTATAAGCTTAAAAAATATACATGGTTATATGCTGGACTGGGAGAGGGACCTTGGAATGGAGCTGGACCTTGACGATTGGAGTAACTGGGTTCACCGCGCCTTCAAAGGTATCATTAATGTTTCGCTGAAGCCAATGTTAAGCTGTTCACCCACTGGTACTTGGTTCCTACACGTTTAGCATGTATGTACCCGAATGCCTCCTCTTTATGTTTTCGAGGTTGTGACATGACAGGGGATTTCCTTGACACCTGGTGGTCCGAGGATCGGATCCTTCTGGTCGTCCATTTTTCATATAGCCCGGAAGGTTCTTAATCATCCGATAGACCAGTCTCCTTAATTGGCCCTGCTCAATGGTAGGGTTTCTGGTATTCCTTAGTTATCCCAAAAACGTTTGCACTTTATCCTTCTGGGGGCGAAACTTAACATAGCCAGGGCGTGGAAGAAGCCTCACGTTTCGTTAGGGAGGCCAAATTGAAAATATCCTGGATAATGTCCCAAGAGAAATTATCCAGCGTTCTTTCCGATCGAGTGGCCCAGTTTGAAACCACCTGGGAGCCCTGGGCTAAATATGTTCACATTGCTATCTGATGTTTGCTATTACACGACTGACCTAGGAATTTCTTTCTCTTCCCTCTCTATCCCTTCTTCTCCCTTCCTTCTATTGCTACTCCTACCCTTTACTGAGTTTTGGTATCTGCTCTATATTCCCGGCGGGAGTTCCCCCGCTGGCTTCCTGCACTGGGGCCGAATGTGTCACCACCTTTTAGGGGCTCGACCTATGTTGCGGGGGGTCGGCTGGGGGATGCACTGTCCGGGTGGGTGCATCTTCCCTCCCTGATCCTCTCTCATATTTTCTCAGATTACGTCGGATTGTCGCTCCAAGACTACCCCCCTCCCTTCACTCCCCATTTTTAATATGTCTGTATTTGCAAGGACTGTTGTTTTTTTCCCTTTTTTACCCATGATCTTCATGGCAGCCTATGTTGTACAATTATTCACTGCTCTTGTTTTACCAGACTGTACCTTTGCATCTTTTTTGATATCTTATTGTTGTCATTTTTATTTCCCTCTGTAAACTTAATAAAAATGATTGAAAGTAAAAAAATATACATGGTAACACATATAACATTGTGTGTAAAGAGTACCCAAGGTCAAGCAAGTTTGCATTAAATTGTCCAAATTGCCTCCATAAGCTCAGATACCTAATAGCAGCCAAGCCAATACTATCCTTTTTATCGTACCACCTGGACATCTTGCCCCTCTGAGGGACTGCATACTACATACAGGATATTAGCTATATATATAGGATGTTTGAGCTATGAATTTAAACATACAGTGCCTTGCGAAAGTATTCGGCCCCCTTGAACTTTGCGACCTTTTGCCACATTTCAGGCTTCAAACATAAAGATAAAACTGTAATTTATTGTGAAGAATCAACACCAAGTAGGACACAATAATGAAGTGGAACGTAATTTATTGGATATTTCAAACTTTTTTAACAAATAAAAAAATTGGGCGTGCAAAATTATTCAGCCCCCTTAAGTTAATACTTTGTAGCGCCACCTTTTGCTGCGATTACAGCTGTAAGTCGCTTGGGGTATGTCTCTATCAGTTTTGCACATCGAGAGACTGAAATTTTTGCCCATTCCTCCTTGCAAAACAGCTCGAGCTCAGTGAGGTTGGATGGAGAGAGTTTGTGAACAGCAGTTTTCAGTTCTTTCCACACATTCTCAATTGGATTCAGGTCTGGACTTTGACTTGGCCATTCTAACACCTGGATATGTTTATTTGTGAACCATTCCGTTGTAGATTTTGCTTTATGTTTTGGATCATTGTCTTGTTGGAAGACAAATCTCCATCTTAGTCTCAGGTCTTTTGCAGACTCCATCAGGTTTTCTTCCAGAATGGTCCTGTATTTGGCTCCATCCATCTTCCCATCAATTTTAAGCATCTTCTCTGTCCCTGCTGAAGAAAAGCAGGCCCAAACCATGATGCTGCCACCACCATGTTTGACAGTGGGGATGGTGTGTTCAGGGTGATGAGCTGTGTTGCTATTACGCCAAACATAACATTTTGCATTGTTGCCAAAAAGTTTGATTTTGGTTTCATCTGACCAGAGCACCTTCTTCCACATGTTTGGTGTGTCTCCCAGGTGGCTTGTGGCAAACTTTAAACTGCACTTTTTATGGATATCTTTAAGAAATGGCTTTCTTCTTGCCACTCTTCCATAAAGGCCAGATTTGTGCAGTATACGACTGATTGTTGTCCTATGGACAGAGTCTCCCACCTCAGCTGTAGATCTCTGCAGTTCATCCAGAGTGATCATGGGCCTCTTGGCTGCATCTCTGATCAGTCTTCTCCTTGTATGAACTGAAAGTTTAGAGGGACGGCCAGGTCTTCGTAGATTTGCAGTGGTCTGATACTCCTTCCATTTCAATATTATCGCTTGCACAGTGCACCTTGGGATGTTTAAAGCTTGGGAAATCTTTTTGTATCCAAATCCAGCTTTAAACTTCTCCACAACAGTATCTTGGACCTGCCTGGTGTGTTCCTTGTTCTTCATGATGCTCTCTGCGCTTTAAACAGACCTCTGAGACTATCACAGTGCAGGTGAATTTATACCGAGACTTGATTACACACAGGCGGATTTTATTTATCATCATTAGTCATTTGGGTCAACATTGGATCATTCGGAGATCCTCACTGAACTTCTGGAGAGAGTTTGATGCACTGAAAGTAAAGGGGCTGAATAATTTTGTACGCCCAATTTATCATTTTTTATTTGTTAACAAAGTTTGAAATATCCAATAAATTTCATTCCACTTCATGATTGTATCCCACTTGTTGTTGATTCTTCAAAAAAAGTTACAGTTTTATATCTTTATGTTTGAAGCCTGAAATGTGGCAAAAGGTCGCAAAGTTAAAGGGGGCCGAATACTTTCGCAAGGCACTGTAATCTTAAACAAATTGGTACCTACTTTTACCTAACAGCTATAATAAAAGGGAAACAAGGGATAAAAGGGATAAAAAGGGAACAAGAGGACATTGTTTTTAACTTTTGTAAATGGTAAAGAAAGTGATACGTCAAGTATGCTACAGTTGCCAACATTGTAAATTAATTAAAACAGTTTAATAAATCTGAATTTAACATTATTTTATTATCTTCTTAAAGCTGAGGTTAGTTTAAAGAAGACTCTTGGGAGTTATTGTTTATTCATTTATGATATCGAATGCCTGCATGGGTGGAAAATCTGGATATACTGTATTTGTGTTATAGTTGCATAAGGATGTGGTTTATAATTAAATACAGCTATCTATGAAGGTTAAATTATCACAATGATTAACATGTCTGCTAACACAGTAAAATTATAAGATTAGAATCATAATTAAGATCTGTAGTTATCTGATATGTTGTGGTAATAATGTAAAATGCATCAATTTCAATTCTATTTATTTGAGATTTTAAAACTTTTTTTTATTCTGAATTTACTATGCTAAGATGTCTTTAACCACTTCCGGACCGGGACATTTTTTTGCGATTCGGCACTGCGCTACTTTAACGGATAATTGTGCGGTCGTGCAAAGCTGTACCTAAATAAAATGAATGTCCTTTTTTTCCCACAAATGGTGCTTTCTTTTGGTGGTATTTGATCACTTGTGAGATTTTTATTTATTGCTCTATAAAAAAAAAAAAAAAAAAAAGAGCGACAATTCTGAAAAAAAAAAAAAAAACAATATTTTTCAATTTCTGCTATATAACACCCCCACCCCCAATTTTTTTTTTTTTTTTTTTTTTTAAAGCCAATTTGTATTCTGATACATATTTTTGGTAAAAATATCTCAATAGGCGTATTTTGATTGGTTTGTGCAAACGTTATCGCATCTACAAACTAGAGGGAATATTTATGTAATTTTATTTTTTTACTAGTAATGGGGGATTTGCGATTTTTAGTGGGACTGCAACATCGCAATAGACATATTGGACCCCTAACTGACATTTTTGGGGGGACCAGTGACATTACTACAGTAATCAATGCTAAAAATATGCACTGTTACTGTATTAATGACACTGGCAGGGAAGGGGTTAACACAGAGGCGATCAAAGGGGTACGTGTGAGCCTAGGGGAGCGTTTTCTAACTGTATGGGGGAGGGACTTGTGAAATGAACACAGAGACCTGTGATCCTAAATAGGGGGATCACAGGCGCTCTGTGTTTATTTCAGAGAGAACAACGGTCTGCTGTGTTTACAACAGCAGACCATCGCTCTCTCTCAGTGGGGAGCGATTGTGGGTGCCAGGTGGCAATCATATCCCCAATGCCTAATGCATGTAATACAGTTTGTTTGTATGTCTTTGATGCTTCCTTTCATAATGACATGACATTTTAAAAGCTAGTTGCTTGGAGTGCTGCTTATTCTTTATTTTAAGTGTGCTATTCCTGGATTTTTCTTGAGGAAATCCAATACATAGTTATAGCGCCCATACTTATGTAATTAACTCTTTATGTACTGATTTTCTGAATTGGGTGTGCTTTATCTAATTTTTTGTTCTACTGATTTTGAGGTTTCCTCTGCAGGGTATTTTTGCACCCCATACTTGTGTCATGAAATCTGTGGAATTGAATACTTTGATCAATAAAACAGCAGACCCTATACTATATAGTCAGGCCAAGGTGGATCGAAAAATAGTCAGTGATGTGAGCACAAATAATCCCTTTATTAGGAATATTCAATACATTCAGAAGCAATTGGATGACGTTTCAAACAAAGGTATACAATTCCAGGTTTGTTCTGTTAACTTGGTAGAATCTAAAATTTTGTAAGGATTGGTTTGGAATTTGAACAAGTGCAGTTTATCTGATTGTCCTAACAATTCAGCAACTTCAAGGAGAAAAAGAAAACAGCAGCAGTTGCATTACCCTCCTGGGTGAAGGAATGTGTTCATGGTCAGGAACTATCCTTAATATTGAATGCTGAGAACAGTGAATTAGAAAATGATCATAAACAGATTTTGACTACAAAACTAGGAAGGTTTAGACGTGATATTTTATACTGTACTTGATATTAAAGACAGGTAGGCGGGACAGGTATATACCTGCCATGTGCAGAGGTGAATACATGGGAATTAAAATACATGGAATAATACAGTATCTTCTCCACAATCTTAGTGTATACAGAGTAAATCCTCTTCCTTATTGCAACCATTTTTTCTTAGACAAACTAAGGCAAAGGAAAGGACATGGTGACTACTGTGAGAAGTTCTACTAGGAGCGTAACCAAAAAATGGACCTGGTGGGGAACTCTTTATCACATATTGTATGCTTTCTCCAGGTTAGCATAAGGTGAGCATAAAAAAGGCTTGGGCTTTGTGTCCATTTATCTTAGTGATAAACTTAAAATTTATATTGAATTAGAGAGATTTAGGATGCTTTGATTAAGGGCATATTTTGACTCTCCAAAATGCTTTCTCCCTTTATAGTCCTTTTTTTTTTTAATCAGATCTAGATATAAAGATTTGTATGAAAATAAGTACTTGGCCTCCCTTCATAAACAAGGTAGAACCCTTTGTGAAACTTTTTGAATTAGTTAGACCAGGGCTTCCCAAACTTTTTTGGGCCGAGACCCACTTCTGAATACAGTTATTTTTCGGAACCCCCTTGCTTGTAATTGAAGATTGTAAAGCACTACCGAATTTGCTGGCGCTATATAAATGCAAATAATAATAATAATAATGCATATTTTAAAGGGAGGGGGTGTTAAATTAAAAATATCAATTTACTACTTTTCAATTTATTATTAAATACACTTGCCAGATGTTCTTTTTTTTTTTTTTTAAAGATTTCTGAATCTCTCAGGTATCCATATAACTTTTGCTAGGTGTGTACCACTGATCGTGCTTTCTATTACCACCCAATTTCTATCATTATTTTTTTTTGTCCATTCTATCACCCTTGTGAGTATTGCTGCAAAATAATAATTTTTAAAGTCGGGTAGGGCTAATCCCCCTTGTCCCTTACCTTTGCATAGTGTAGTGTACTTTACCCTTGGCTTTTTGTATTTCCAAATAAAGCGGGATATTAATCTTTTAAGTGTTTTAAAAAATACTTGAGGTAATGAAATCGGAATCATCTGGAATTTATATATAATTTTGGGCAGGATTATCATTTTTATCGTATTTATTCTCCCTATCCAGGAAAAGATTCTCGGGGATAATCTATTTAATTCTGATCTTACTTCATTCAGAAGTTCTAGAAAATTTGTTTTGTAGAGTTTTTCTGGAGTTGGGGTTAATTTTATCCCTAAATATTTAATCTCATCTTTTCTCCAGTTGAACTGAAATTCTTTTTTTTAACATCTCCTCTTCCTGTTTAGGGATATTAATATTTAATATTTCTGATTTTTTTTTATTAATTTTTAAATTGGATAGTTCTCCATATTGTTTCATTATTTTAATTATGTTGGGCAAAGTGATCCTCGGATTACTTATGTAAAGCAGGATATCATCTGCAAAGGCAGATACCTTATGCTCCACTTGTCCCACCTTTATGCCCCCGATGTCCACACTATTTCTAATAGTTGCCAGTAGTGATTCCAAAGATAAGACAAATAACATCGGAGACAAGGGACATCCTTGTCTTGTTCCATTGAGCATTTTAAACGAGTCTGACAAAGTTCCATTGACCTTTACCTTTGCAGTTGGTTGATTATACAAAGTTTTGATCCAGGCCAACATTCTAGGTTTTATTCCCAACTCCACTAGGGTGTTTATCATGAACTCCCAGTCTACCCTGTCAAATGCTTTTTCCGCATCTATTGACAGGAGTAGACTGGGAGCTCTGCTTTTTACCATATGGTCTATCAACAGTATAGTTTTTATCCCATTGTCCCGTCCCTGTCTCCCCGGGATGAATCCTACTTGATCATTGTGTATCCACTCCCCCATTAAGTTCTTCATTCTAGTGGCCAAAATTTTTGTGAATAATTTAGTATCAACATTAAGTAGGGAGATGGGTCTAAAACTAGAACATAGTAACGGGTCTTTTCCCTCTTTCCGTATAACTGTGATTGATGCTGACAGGGCCTCTCTACTCATCTCGTACTGAGTCCCTATTCCGTTTATATATTCTTTAAATCTGGGGATTAAAATGTCCTTAAATTTTTTATAATAACCTATGGTAAACCCATCCGGTCCTGGACTTTTACCTAGGCTCGTTTCTTTAATGGCTCTCTCTATTTCTTGTTCTGAGATTGGTCTTTCTAAGAATGTTAACTTTTCCTCATCTATCTTTGTCAGTCCTGCGTCTACAAGGTATTTTTTGATTTTCTCCCTCCTTTCTGTTTCATTTCCCTGTATCTCACCTTTCTTTACTGCATAAAGATTAGCATAGTAGTTTTGGAATTCTTTGGCTATTCCTGTCGTTGTTTGAATTATTTCCCCATTTTTATCTACAAAATTTTTTCCTTTCTTCTTTTTCAGGATTTTTGCTAGGTTTTTCCCAACCTTATTACTTTCAATGTATTTTTCTTTTATACATCTTTTCATTTCCTGCTTTATTTCCTGTTCTAGCAGATCTTTCAATTCTTCTCTCTTCACCTCAAGTAGATTATTTATTAATATATCTTGTGTATTTTTATGTTTTTGCTCTAATTGATGTACTTCTGTCATTAGCCTAATCTTATCTTTTATTCTTTCTTTTTTCCTTTGGGTCCCCTTTGAGATAAATATGCCCCTCATATAAGCCTTATGAGCTTCCCATACTATGTCTTTTGGTGCATCTTTTGTATCGTTTATTTGAAAATAGAATTCCAACTCTTTCACTATTTCTTTTTCCCACTTTTTATCTCCAAAAATCTCCTCATTTATTTTCCAAGCATCCATCCTAGGTCGCTCTTTCGCCATTTTTATTTTTACCATAATGGGGGTATGGTCCGACCAAGTCTTGACCCCAATCTCTGCCTCGCTTACCCTTTCGATCCACCTATGTTCGATTAGTATATAATCCAATCTTGAGTATGTTCCATGTACACTTGAGTAACATGTATAATCTCTATCTTTCGGATGGAGAATTCTCCAAATATCTGCCAGTTGATTTGTAAATAATTTTTCCTTTATTTTCTTTGCCTGTACTTTATTTATCCGTAGGGTTTTTGATGTGGTATCTACTTTAGGGTCAAGGCAGAGATTGAGGTCCCCTGCCAGTATGACTCCTCCTTTTTTAAACTCCATTAATTTTCCCAGTACTTTACCTAGGAAGTCTAATTGTCTCTCATTAGGGCTATATATATTTACTAGGGTCAAATCTTCATCTCCTATTTTTCCTCTTAAAAAGAGGTATCTTCCCTCTGGGTCTACCTTTCTCGACTCTAGAACAAATCCAAGGCCCCTAGAAATGCCAATGGCTACTCCCTTGGACTTCCTCCCGGGTGAGTCCGCGTAATACCAGGTAGGATGGCTCTTAGAATACAATATGATATTAGATGCATGAGATAAATGAGTCTCCT
Source organism: Pelophylax lessonae (assembly GCF_965119305.1). Lineage (NCBI taxonomy): Eukaryota > Metazoa > Chordata > Amphibia > Anura > Ranidae > Pelophylax > Pelophylax lessonae. The sequence goes on from NC_138770.1 coordinate 415,297,144, forward strand.
GTAAGAATGTCAAATCTGCTTTCAAATAACTAATTTCTTTTAAAATTTTTTTCCTTTTTTCTGGAGAGTTTAAACCTCGGACATTTTAAGATAATATGTTAACTATAACCATTGTTTCTTAATCTTCATTACTGTCTTTCTCTATCATCTCTTCAACTCTAAAGTGGCCATAAAAACTGTTCAACCAACACCAGGGATCCCTAAGAGATGGCATTAATCCCTCTGATTTTTCTTGTCTTGTGGGTTCTCTTAATTCTTGTATTTTCTTATAGGAGACGTTTTGATCTATTAACTTCTTTTTCCCTCTTTCTTCCCCTTTCCTCTTCCCACCCCTACCCTCCCCTCCCCCAACCATTCCCTGTCCCTCCATCAGGGTTGTCGATTCTCCTTCCTCCCTTTCCAATCGACTTGTGGCCGAGGTCGAGCTCTGCTAGTGGTCACCGTTCCCTCCCATCTTCCCTACCATAGGGTCTAATGGTGACGGCCCGCTGATCTCCATAGGGCCACCCATTTTTTATTCTTACTTGCTCCTCCTCCCCTCCTCCCCTTCTCCCGCCAGCCCCCCCCCCTCCCCCAATCCCCCCGGTCCCCCCAGTCCTTTTTCATCCTTTTGTTTTCATCTTTTTCTTCTGTTTCCACTGATTCAATTCTCCTTCATCAACTTCTTCCTCTGGGCACTCCTGGTCGGTCCAGCCTGGAATATCCATAAGTGGGATTTTTACTGCTTCACAAAAGTCTTTGGTTTCCTCTGGGTATCTAAGGAGTACTGTCCTCCCATCTCTTCTCACTCCTAGGCCTGCTGGGAAGTTCCAAAAGTATTGTATATCTTTTTTCTTTAATATTTCTACCATTGGTCTAAGAATGCGTTTTCTATTAATTGTCTCTTTTGCCAGGTCTGGGAAAATCTGAATGTCCTCCCCGTCATATTTTAATTCCTGTCTACTTCTCATTTTCCCCCAGATCTGGGCCCTTGTCTCATATTTATGGAATCTTACAATCACATCTCTTGTTTTCTCTTTTGGTAGGTTGGTTGGTTTACGCAACCTATGAATTCTCTCAAACTCAATTTTATCTTTGGTCGCCTTTCCCAGCAGAGGGTTAAATAACTTCTCCAGGGTTTCTTCTAAATTTTCTGTTGGCCCTTTCTCTGGTAATCCTCTTATTCTCAGATTTTTTCTTCGATTTCTATTCTCCTGGTCTTCGATTTTGTATAACATATTTCTCTGCTCCATTTTCATTTTTCTCATTTGTTCTTTTAGATTTTTTAGTTCTTTTCCTTGGGACTCCACCTTTTCTTCTGTTTCTTCTACTCTGCCCAGAATATGCCCAAAGTCGACATGTAATGTGGCCATCTTGGCTTTGATGGATCTTTCAAGGCTGGCAAACATTTCCCGCATTTCTGATTTTGATGGTGGATAATCTTTTTCATTGAATTCATCTTCTCTATTCATGTCTCCATCCTCTATTGTTATACTGCTTTCTCTTGACACTTGTAAGCTTTCTTCTCCACTTACTCCTATATGCTTTTGATTCTTAGTTTTCTTGGTTCCCTCTGTATTTTGTTTGGGTCTAAGAACCGGTTGATCCTCTGGCTGTGTGTTTTGACCTTTTCCCTCAGGTGTCATATATTTTTTAATTGTTCCTGGGCTTGCTGTGGTTTTTGGAGGCTTCCCTGCCACTTCCTTTGCCGGTTTACCTCTCATTGTGGATTCGGCTCTGGGGAATAAGCCCTCAGTATAGCTTCCTCTTATGTCTCTATTTTCAGTATGAACTAAATATCATATACATTTATTCAGTGGTTCAAGTAAGAGAGGTCCCACACTTTTTGCACGACAGTCTCACTAGTTCTTAAGCTATACACTCACGCATGATAATATAGCTGTGCTACCAGGGGAAGCTGTTGTTGAAGTCAAACATATGAAAATTTTGGTGGTTTCCCCTCTCACTTAAGTACTCAGATTCCCGCACATTTCTCAATGCGAGTAAGTAAGATCTGGGGGGTTTCCACCCTCACCCAAGTGAGTAGAGTCCCACACTTTTTCCAGAACCGTTCAACTAGCTCTTAAGCATACACTTGTAAATAAATACTGTAGCAGTGTTTTCTAAGAAAGCTGATATTTGAGATTGGTCATATAAGGATTCTGGGGGGTTTCCCCTCTCATTCAAACAGGCAGAGTCCCGAACCTTTTCAACACAAACCCGCCTTCTCTTAGACCTTATTCTCATAGATGACAATATGTCTTTGCTTTCAGAGAGGGCCGGTATATTATATCCAATAAAGGAGGATTCTGGGGGGTTTCCCCCCTCCCTAAGTAAGCAGAGTCCCACACATTTTTTCCAAACAGTCCCGATAATTCTTAAGCTATACACTCATGAAAGATAATCTAGCAGTACTTCCAAGGAGGGCTGATATTGAAATCCTGTGCAAGAAAGTCCTGGGGGGTTTCCCCTCTACCATAAGTAAGCAGTGTCCCGGACAATTTTCAGAACCATCCCTCTGACTCATTAAACTGTAAACTCATAAATGAAAATATACAGATGCTTTCACGAAGGGCTGGGAATGAGATCAAGTGTAGTGCAGTTCTATAGGGGTTTCCCCTCATACTTTGGTAAACAGATTCCCGCACATTTTTTCTCAACAGTCTCGTTAACTCTTAAGCTATATACCCCTGGGTGATAACTTAGCAGTGCTTCAAGAAAGGCTGATTTTAGGATCCAACGCAGGGGGGTTCTAGGGGATTTCCCCTCTCGCTTAAGTAAGCATAATCCCGCACTTTCTTCAGATTAGTCCCTCTGTTCTATTAAGCTGCATACTCATAGATGATAATAAGACAGTGCTTTTTAAGGTGAGTCCGCGTAATACCAGGTAGGATGGCTCTTAGAATACAATATGATATTAGATGCATGAGATAAATGAGTCTCCTGTAAGAATGTCAAATCTGCTTTCAAATAACTAATTTCTTTTAAAATTTTTTTCCTTTTTTCTGGAGAGTTTAAACCTCGGACATTTTAAGATAATATGTTAACTATAACCATTGTTTCTTAATCTTCATTACTGTCTTTCTCTATCATCTCTTCAACTCTAAAGTGGCCATAAAAACTGTTCAACCAACACCAGGGATCCCTAAGAGATGGCATTAATCCCTCTGATTTTTCTTGTCTTGTGGGTTCTCTTAATTCTTGTATTTTCTTATAGGAGACGTTTTGATCTATTAACTTCTTTTTCCCTCTTTCTTCCCCTTTCCTCTTCCCACCCCTACCCTCCCCTCCCCCAACCATTCCCGGTCCCTCCATCAGGGTTGTCGATTCTCCTTCCTCCCTTTCCAATCGACTTGTGGCCGAGGTCGAGCTCTGCTAGTGGTCACCGTTCCCTCCCATCTTCCCTACCATAGGGTCTAATGGTGACGGCCCGCTGATCTCCATAGGGCCACCCATTTTTTATTCTTACTTGCTCCTCCTCCCCTCCTCCCCTTCTCCCGCCAGCCCCCCCCCCCTCCCCCAATCCCCCCGGTCCCCCCAGTCCTTTTTCATCCTTTTGTTTTCATCTTTTTCTTCTGTTTCCACTGATTCAATTCTCCTTCATCAACTTCTTCCTCTGGGCACTCCTGGTCGGTCCAGCCTGGAATATCCATAAGTGGGATTTTTACTGCTTCACAAAAGTCTTTGGTTTCCTCTGGGTATCTAAGGAGTACTGTCCTCCCATCTCTTCTCACTCCTAGGCCTGCTGGGAAGTTCCAAAAGTATTGTATATCTTTTTTCTTTAATATTTCTACCATTGGTCTAAGAATGCGTTTTCTATTAATTGTCTCTTTTGCCAGGTCTGGGAAAATCTGAATGTCCTCCCCGTCATATTTTAATTCCTGTCTACTTCTCATTTTCCCCCAGATCTGGGCCCTTGTCTCATATTTATGGAATCTTACAATCACATCTCTTGTTTTCTCTTTTGGTAGGTTGGTTGGTTTACGCAACCTATGAATTCTCTCAAACTCAATTTTATCTTTGGTCGCCTTTCCCAGCAGAGGGTTAAATAACTTCTCCAGGGTTTCTTCTAAATTTTCTGTTGGCCCTTTCTCTGGTAATCCTCTTATTCTCAGATTTTTTCTTCGATTTCTATTCTCCTGGTCTTCGATTTTGTATAACATATTTCTCTGCTCCATTTTCATTTTTCTCATTTGTTCTTTTAGATTTTTTAGTTCTTTTCCTTGGGACTCCACCTTTTCTTCTGTTTCTTCTACTCTGCCCAGAATATGCCCAAAGTCGACATGTAATGTGGCCATCTTGGCTTTGATGGATCTTTCAAGGCTGGCAAACATTTCCCGCATTTCTGATTTTGATGGTGGATAATCTTTTTCATTGAATTCATCTTCTCTATTCATGTCTCCATCCTCTATTGTTATACTGCTTTCTCTTGACACTTGTAAGCTTTCTTCTCCACTTACTCCTATATGCTTTTGATTCTTAGTTTTCTTGGTTCCCTCTGTATTTTGTTTGGGTCTAAGAACCGGTTGATCCTCTGGCTGTGTGTTTTGACCTTTTCCCTCAGGTGTCATATATTTTTTAATTGTTCCTGGGCTTGCTGTGGTTTTTGGAGGCTTCCCTGCCACTTCCTTTGCCGGTTTACCTCTCATTGTGGATTCGGCTCTGGGGAATAAGCCCTCAGTATAGCTTCCTCTTATGTCTCTATTTTCAGTATGAACTAAATATCATATACATTTATTCAGTGGTTCAAGTAAGAGAGGTCCCACACTTTTTGCACGACAGTCTCACTAGTTCTTAAGCTATACACTCACGCATGATAATATAGCTGTGCTACCAGGGGAAGCTGTTGTTGAAGTCAAACATATGAAAATTTTGGTGGTTTCCCCTCTCACTTAAGTACTCAGATTCCCGCACATTTCTCAATGCGAGTAAGTAAGATCTGGGGGGTTTCCACCCTCACCCAAGTGAGTAGAGTCCCACACTTTTTCCAGAACCGTTCAACTAGCTCTTAAGCATACACTTGTAAATAAATACTGTAGCAGTGTTTTCTAAGAAAGCTGATATTTGAGATTGGTCATATAAGGATTCTGGGGGGTTTCCCCTCTCATTCAAACAGGCAGAGTCCCGAACCTTTTCAACACAAACCCGCCTTCTCTTAGACCTTATTCTCATAGATGACAATATGTCTTTGCTTTCAGAGAGGGCCGGTATATTATATCCAATAAAGGAGGATTCTGGGGGGTTTCCCCCCTCCCTAAGTAAGCAGAGTCCCACACATTTTTTCCAAACAGTCCCGATAATTCTTAAGCTATACACTCATGAAAGATAATCTAGCAGTACTTCCAAGGAGGGCTGATATTGAAATCCTGTGCAAGAAAGTCCTGGGGGGTTTCCCCTCTACCATAAGTAAGCAGTGTCCCGGACAATTTTCAGAACCATCCCTCTGACTCATTAAACTGTAAACTCATAAATGAAAATATACAGATGCTTTCACGAAGGGCTGGGAATGAGATCAAGTGTAGTGCAGTTCTATAGGGGTTTCCCCTCATACTTTGGTAAACAGATTCCCGCACATTTTTTCTCAACAGTCTCGTTAACTCTTAAGCTATATACCCCTGGGTGATAACTTAGCAGTGCTTCAAGAAAGGCTGATTTTAGGATCCAACGCAGGGGGGTTCTAGGGGATTTCCCCTCTCGCTTAAGTAAGCATAATCCCGCACTTTCTTCAGATTAGTCCCTCTGTTCTATTAAGCTGCATACTCATAGATGATAATAAGACAGTGCTTTTTAAGAAGAGCTGATGTTGAGAAATAAACGTACAACCTCTCTGGGGGGTTTCCCTCGAACTCAAGCAAGCAAGGTCCCACACCACTTTTCCATCACAGTCACATTAGCTCTTAAGTTATATAAGTAAGCAGAGTCCCACACATTTTTTCCAAACAGTCCCGACAATTCTTAAGCTATACACTCATGAAAGATAATTCAGCAGTACTTTCAAGGAGGGCTGATATTGAGATCATGTGAAATAAAATCCTGGGGGGTTTCCCCTCTACCATAAGTAAGCAGCGTCCCGCACAATTTTCAGAACCATCCCTCTGACTCATCAAACTATAAACTCATAGATGAAAATATGCTGATACTTTCACGAAGGGCTAGGAATGAAATCAAATGTAGTGCAATTCTATAGGGGTTTCCCCTCATACTTTGGTAAACAGAGTCCCGCACATTTTTTCTCAACAATCTCATTGACTCTTAAGCCATTTACTCCTGGGTGATAATTTAACAATGCTTCAAGGAAGGCTGATTTTATGATCCAACGCAGGAGGGTTCTAGGGGATTTCCCCTCTCGCTTAAGTAAGCATAGTCTCGCACTTTTTTCAGATTAGTCCCTCTGTTCTATTGAGCTGCATACTTATAGATGATAATAAGACAGTGCTTTTCAAGAAGATCTGATGTTGAGAAATAAACGTACAACCTCTCTGGGGGTTTCCCTCGCACTCAAGCAAGCAAGGTCTCACACCACTTTTCCATCACAGTCACATTAGCTCTTAAGTTATACACTCCAAATGATGATAGTATTTTTAAGAAAGACTGTTTTGATATCGTTCATATGAAAGTTCTGGGGGGTTTCCCCTCTCACCAGTCCCCTTCGGCTAATCTGTGGCGTTCCTTGTACAGTGGTATGGTGGGGATGATTACGATGTCCAATGTTGCTGGGTCTCTCCAAGCTGGATCTCTCGGCGGTGTTCGCTCCAATCAGACCTTCTCTCCTGATCCTGGACGCCGGCTCTCCCAGCGTCTCAGCAGCCCCTGCTCTCGGCGGCCACCTCTCCAATACACAGCCGATTCCAGTCTCCAGGAGGGACCCAGGGTGCTCGTCCTCCCTCCTCCAAACCTCAGGGAGGGTCGGCAACCAGGACCGGGTCGGGGCCTCCGGGCAGCGGGGAGGGGGGGGTAGCGGGATCCAGCTAGGCAGGCATCGAGTCTAGGTGAGAGAGCATTCCCTCACATCTCTCTGGGCGGTGGCTCAGAGACTCAGCAGGCCGTCGGGATCAGCTCCATCAGCCTTGCCAGATGTTCTAAGTGAGGGGTCAGAAATCTGTGGCATGTGTGGCATAAAAGCAGAGTTGTAAGTAATCAGCACCATCATAGACAGTATAAACCAGGCAGAGGACAGAAATCAACCACCCCAGGACAGTGATCAGCAGGCTAAATGGCACTCACCCTCCTTCCTCTCCCAGCGGTCCACAGTGAAGGTGAAGCCCTTGTTTGCCCTCTCCAGGGCCCAGCACACCTCACCCAGAGTCTCCATGATAAGGAGCTATATGCTGGTCTTGGTGTCCTGGCTCTTCTCCTTCAGATCCTCTACTGGGGTCACAGAAGCTACCATGAACTCCTGACACCGCCGGGCCACCTAGTCCTCCTATGACACCGAGGCTGCTGTCTCTGCCCACTATAGCTGAGAGAATCCCGCCACCAGTCTAGCCACCACCACTGCCGCCAGCAGTACTGAGGAGCTGGCTCTGCACCCCATGAACATATCCTACATAACAGCCCACATATGTACTCACTGATGCAAGTATCCTCCACGCGGTAAATGCAGACCAGCCTCTGTAAACTGCGTGGGCGGGGTCCTGAATCCATCGCGGTTTGACTACTCTTGCTCTCTGTAATTTGCGTGGGCTCACACAGCACAATTTAAGTGGGCCCCGCTCTCAGTGATTTCCGGCTCAGCGCGACCCACCAGGATGAGGTCATGTGTCAGCTGTCAGATGATAACATGTATTGGAAATTGATGGAGGATCCTATCAAGAGTTTAAAGAGTCAGATTAATGCATTGGCTCAATAGGCACACTCATTGAGAATTATTGATACAAAAAGTAAAGACTGTTTTAATATGGAATATTCACTAACACCCCTTTTTTATTGCCTCCCCAAGATTTTTAAAAGAATACAGAATCTTCCAGGGGCTGAATCTGTTTTTCAATCCTTATTTATCTTTCTGGACCAACTATTATAACCTAAGGTTGCAGGTATGCAATGTTTTCTTCTTAATACCGCCAATTTTTTTAACCATATGGTTCATTTCGATAATATATTCAACAGTTGTCTCTTATGCAGCATGGATGCGAATTGTCTATACACATCCATACTGCACAATAAAGGCTTGATGATAATAGAATCAGTACTGACTGGTTTACATTTTCCTGCTAGCCGGATAGACTTTGCCATATAACTGCTAGAAATAGTTCTTACTCGTAGTCGTAACTACTTTTTTTTTATTTTGATCAAAAGTTCTTCCAGCAGCTTCAGGTCACAACTATGTGTTCAAGTTTGGCTGCCAGCTTTGCCAACTTATACATGACCCATTTTGAAGAAAGTTACGTCTAAGGCCATGATTCCTTTTTGCAGCATTTTTACACCTTGCATCGCTTTATTGACAATATATTTTTAATACAGTAGGGGTCTGAATCTGAGCATTTTGTAAATTAAAGATCATCCTAACATCCGTGTTGCTTCAATCAGCTTATCTTGGCGTTTAACCCCTTTGCTGTCAAGAACTCAAAGCGTATGGACCTACAGAATTGTTTCAAGCTGGCTATTCAGTATGCCTTGTGTCTGATGCATTTCCCCTTCTGCTTTAAGCTCATAGCTACTTCAGTGACCATGAACTTATAGCATAACTGTTCAGAAGACTCTGTTGAATAAAAGAATAGCTGTGATTAGTGGCTGACAAGCCACTGATCATAGCTATTTATCTAAAATGTAAAATCCCCTCTCGCCACTGCCACTACTGCTCTGCTTCCTCTGCCACTCTAACATCCTTGCTCCCTTTCTAAATGCCTCCTGTCACTTGTATTACCCCCCCTGCTCTCCTCCATCCGTTGCTGCTTCAATCCCCCCTGCCTTCAATCCGTCATTGCAGCATTGCTTCCCCCAATCTCCCTGCTGCTCCCTCCTTTAGAATCCACTAGTTTCAGCTGCTGCAGGTGGAGCCATAGGGGGATCGGACTCTGAAGATTAATTCCCCTCACCCTTCTGCTGCAATCCTCCCTGTTCTTGTCCCCCTCTCCAATGCAGTACCAATCCCCCGATGCCCCTTCCTTGCAGCTCTGCCAGATGGCTTTCCTTCCACTACCTTCCACCGACTGCCCTCTGCTGCTGGGGCAGGGGAATTGGTTCAGGGTGGAATGTGGGTGGATTATAAACATGCTGTGTCATGCAAAGTGCGTCTCTGCCCCTCCCTTTTTTGGCCATGCAGACTTTTTGCCTGGATAATGGTCTGGTATGGATTTCGGGGAGACTCCATGCTGTTATTTTATTTTAGTTTGCATTGGGTCCTCTTCCAAATTTATACTAGACCCTTACCTTTGCCTAAAAAAACATACAAATATTTTGGGGTTCCCCAAAATCTATACCAGACCCTTATCCTTTTTTTGGGGGGGAGGGAGTTTCTATCTAGGATAAGGGTTTGGTATGGATTTTGGGAAGCAGCCCATAGTTTTTTTTTTTTTTGCTTGTTTGTTTGTTTTCTTTCTGACATGTTTTGGACGCCTAGGCTACATGCCTATAAAAGGGATATGGATTTTTAGGGAGGATTCTTTGCAAAAAAAATTATAACAATATGAGATAAAATCAATAATAAAGACTTTACAAATATTACCCATAATAAGAGTCTGGTATGAATCTGATATGACAAAAAATATATATTTCTCACCCCTAAAATACATACTTAATATGCATCCAGACTGGCCAGGAAAAGAAAGAGACAGTAGGAGTGCACCATCCTACTCCTGAACCATGGCAAACAACATGGGAATGTACCCTGCAGGTGGGTCCACTGGCAGGGTACCATGCCCTCATGGTGATGGGGACAAGGGCCTCATCCTCACATCCCTGGCCTTGTGAATTATGGGGTATGTGGGGGTAATCTTATAACAATCTGGGAGCCCCCTTTAGAATAAGGGGCTCCAGATAACTGCCTTTCCTACAAGAAGGACTATGGGGTACTTGGTGCCCCTTGTTACTCATTCAAATAAAAAGTACATGTAAACAAACATAGAGATGTCCTTGAAAAACTATTTTATTAAAAATAAAAATCCTATCCCACAGCTTAAACCCACCATCAATCACATCATCCAGTAACATAGATCCATTGTTAGTCACACTGAGGACCCCCGCTGACACAAACACGAAAAAACGTGCTAACAATCCTTTCCCATTGGACTCAAATGACAGCGACCCAGCTAGCAACTAAAGGTCAACAAACTGGCCAGTGCTGCTAGATGACATAATTGACCAAATATAATCATGACTCAGGATCCCCTGACAGCTTTGTTTACATACAGAATCAGGCAAGGGAAGAAAATGTAATTTAGCAGCAATGGATTTTTTTTTCTTTCTAAATGCCACAGGTGTGCCATTTCATGTGCAGGACAAGGCATCCCCCAAGCATGTTATTAAGGGAATTATGTATTGGTAATGTTGCCCTTTAAGCCTTATTAAAACACTGGCTCCCCAGTGAGCTGTATTTTTTTACTTGTTTGCATTGGTACATGTCTCTTATGGCAGTGCCCAGCTCCGCTTGTATTTCTTACCAAAAACTTGCAATCTGACCTAAAAAAAAGGGCAGAAAAAAATTACAAGATTTATCTTCCAAAAGATTTTATAGGGGTTCACACACTATGTTCATAGTTCGCAAATTTCAGGCTGGGTTTGCCGATACCTCTGCAAAATGGACCAAGGTCAGTTTGCTCATCATTAATATTCATGAACCTTATTTCTCTAAAGAGGCCTTGTAGCCAGGTCATTGATTTCATCAAAAATCTATTTATAAACCTAAATTTTTATTTATCATATGCATGTTATTTACCTGTAAAAACTTTCCTTTTATAGACAACCAAAAGCCTTGAGAGTGCCATCTTGGATGTGATGACAGCAACCCTGAAGATACAGAGACGTCACTCAAATGACACTCATATTCCCCTTTGCTCCTTCTTTTGACAGCCACAAAAAATGGTTATTTAGGGAGGCCAATAGGAGGTGCAGAGTAGCTGGGCCAGTACCGAAGGTAATTAGTAATTACACCCCAGAAGAGGGGAAGGCTATGCCCTGCAAAGAGGGAGGGGGCTCTGCTCCATCTGCTTCAGTCTTATTTTCCGGAAAACTCTAAAGGCATATTGAAAATTAAAAACAACATTTTCTTACCTGCCTGTCTTCTCTATAGACTGAACTGCACACATGCAGCTCAGTGTACAGTTTTTGCATTGCCAAGTAAAGTAACAGTGCTGAAGTAAAGGTGAGTATAATTCACCAATTCAATAATAAATTATAATATTTGTGGTATTTTACAACTGAAACAAAGGTTTACGAGGTGATCTTTAGACTGTGAACTCAATATTCTGTGAATAATGCTTTTAAAAGCAATAAACTGTAAGTTCATGTTGTCCTTGTCTAGTCACTATCTAGTCATCTTTACATTTTCTAAAGAAATCTCTGACTCTTTAGTAGAAAGTCCCTTGGAGTCAGGAGTTCCTATTATTTGTTGAAAACTAATTTTTGTAAAATAAATATAAACACTAATAGAATCAGTAAAAAAATGCTAGTTTCTTTAACAAAACTGCTGGATTTAAAGCTCATTGATCTTGTCCATTTAACTTGTAAAACATTTAAAATTTGAATTTATTTTTATTACAAGCAGGGTATTTGAACCCATCACTCCCTGCTGTAGCAGCTAACATGGCAGTAGCTGTTTCCGAATGATTTTTGCTATCCTGCATTATATGAAAGAGTAACACTAAAGCTGGCTATACATGAGTCATTTTCCTTTAATTTCAATAGTTTTTTATTGATTTTCATTAACAAAGCAAACAAAAAAAACAAAGAACAACAACCAAGTCAGAATACAAGAAAGAAAACAAAATCGTAGATTACAACATACAGTCACTTATAGAGGATACCACAGTAAGACCATTTCTGTATAGTAAGTCTAAGTGCCTTATTTACATCGCATGCAAACTATATAGTGAAGGCATAAGTGTGGGGTCTAGCCATATATATATAGAAATATGGATGGAAGGGAGGCCGTTCCTCGCCCCAACACACCCCTTGGGGAACATACTGTGCCCCAGGGTGAGGGCCCACATCCACCCCTCAATATGCCCATCCCCCAACAAGACTCGCCGACGCTCATCAATATCTGGGTTGTTAAAGATAGTTACTGTCTGTTATAAAGTAAGATAAAGAACACCCTTCTTTCTCTCCTAGGTACAATCGGGTATCAACAAGTGGGTGGTTCAAGGATTTAAAAGCTATAACCGAGAGTAAACTAAACTGCGGGATCTGTAAAAACAGATTGCTACTATATTTGGGACTCATTTGCGCCTCGGAGAGCTATCCCATATTTCCCATTGTTTATAAAAGTGGGACAAACGATCTTCTTTGTGTGCCAGAGTTTTTTTTTCATGTTCATAAGATTCCTTTACTAGTGTTGTTACTTCTCCCCTAGATGGGATATTCCTTGAGTTCCATTTGCGTGCTATAACTAGCCTCGCTGCATACAAAATATGCATAACTATGGCGCGGCTTGGAGGTAGATAGATATCTAGGTTTATGCTCAGTAAGGCTTGTTCTGCTCTTAATCTATTAAAGATTCCTATTATGTCCGCTATGAGCTTTGCTATAGTCGCCCAAAAGCTGTGTAGGGAAGCACAGAACCAGAGTATATGCGCCAGGTTTTTTCTTTTGTTCAACATAATAGCTGATGGAAAGAAAATTCATTGATTCCCCATCCCAGGGCTGCTGATAAGGCAGTACAGTTGGCCCTCCTATATCTGGCCCCATCAGTTCAAAAGGGGGGCCTGGGCATCTATCGAGCAGGAGGTCTGGCTGTACTGCCCTGTTGCTGACACTGATTCTCCTGTGGCTCCCCTTGCAGTACCACTGGCTTCTCCTCTCCCTCTTCCTGTGCTGCAGGGAGATTGATTCTAGCATCTGTGCCCCCCATGTCTCTGATCACCCCACCTTCTGCTGTCTAGGTCCCCATATGTGCCCCTCTTTCACCTGCTGTCCAGGCCATCCTGTGTACCCTTTCCCTCCCAACGCTGCTGACTTCCCTCCTCCTCCTTCCTCCCACCGGCAGCTGGCACACAGGGGCGTCATTTCGGGATGTAGAGTCGGGGGGGGGGGCGGGTCGGTAAATATATTCTATTTTTTGGCCCCTTCTTTTCTGAATGAACAAGTAATTGATCAGTACTGATCACTTACTGTGTCCATCATTGAAGCATAGTAAACTTGGTTTACTATGCTTTGGTTTGTGAATGAACAGGAAGCCTCTCAGTACTTCCTATTCATTCATTTGTGCAGTTGAAGCTGTTGAGAAGGGGATGGAGCAATCTATGTCTGCATTTCCTTTCTGTGAGACATCAGGGTTATGTTTAAAACCCTGTTATTTCACCAAAGCCTCCCCAATAGTGCAGTAAAAAAAAAAAAAAATTAAAAAAAAAAGAAAAGAAAAAGTAAATTCTAAAAAAAAAAAAACCTTCTAATAAATAATTAAAAAAATTAAGGGCTCATTCACATGTGCTTTGAAGACCAGTCAGTATTTGGAGCAATCTTCAGACAGCATTTGACAGGCAGTGAGGAGGCATATCACCTCCTCACCACCTGCTTTAAGCCTGCACTAGCACACTGCAACCACATGTTCTGCATGCAGTTGTGGCAGCTTGTAGAGCAGCTCTATTCACTTCAATAGGTCTTGTTTGACTAGGGTATAATTTCTGCCATGACTATAAAGCATAGCATTATGGATGTAACATGTGTACACCCTTATCCACTGCCTCTGTTGATAAAGGGGGTAGTAGTTGGTGGGTGGAAAAAGCACAGGTCAACCGTGGGGTTTTTCCAACCCCCAACCTCACATGTGAATGAGTCCTAATGACTCATTCACACAGGTACTCTGGCTGAATCAATCAATAGTTACTGTTATTTGGGCCATTCTTACCTATATATACACTATATTGCCAAAAGTATTGCGAAGCCTGCCTTTACATGCACATGAACTTTAATGGCATCCCAGTCTTAGTCCGTAGGGTCTAATATTGAGTTGGCCCACCCTTTGCAGCTTTAACAGCTTCAACTCTTCTGGGAAGGCTGTCCACAAGGTTTAGAAGCGTGTCTATGGGAATGTTTGGCCATTCTTCCAGAAGCGCATTTGTGAAGTCAGGCAATGATGTTAGAGGAGAAGGCCTGGCTCGCAGTCTCCGTTCTAATTCATCTCAAAGGCGTTCTATTGGGTTGAAGTTAGGAATCTGTGCAGGCCAGTCAAGTTCCTCCACCCCAAACTCACTCATCCATGTCTTTATGGACCTTGATTTGTGCACTGGTGCGCAGTCATGTTGGAACAAGAAGGGGCCATCCCCAAACTGTTCCCACAAAGTTGGGAGTATGAAATTGTTTAAAATGACTTGTTATGCTGGCATCTTAGTTTACTGGAACCAAGGGGCCAAGCTCAACCCCTGTATAACAACCCTACACCATAATACACCCTCCACCAAATGATTTGGACCAGTGCACAAAGCAAGGTCCATAAAGACATGGATGAGCAAGTTTGGGGTGGAGCAACTTTTTTATAGCCTGCATAGAGTACTGACCTCTACACAATAGAACACCTTTAGGATGAATAAGAGCGCAGACTCTGAGCCAGGCCTTCTCTCCAATATCAGTGCCTGACCTCACAAATGGGTTTCTGGAGGAGTGGTCAAATATTCCCTTAGACACACTCCTAATCCTTGGGGACATCCTTCCCAGAAGAGTTGAAGCTGTTATACCTGCAAAGAGTGGGCCAAGTCATTACTGACCCCTATGGACTAAAGGGCCATACACACTACAAGATTTTCTGAAGACTTTTTCCTTCAGATTTACCTTTTCTATGTAGTGCATGGGCCTGCTAGATTGCATACAAATTGAAAGTGTTTAGGTTTGACCTCATATTGTATGGTTTTGGTAAATCTAAAGGAAAAAGTCTTCAGAAAATCTTATAGTGTGTATGGCCCATAAGACTGTGATGCCATTAAAGTTCACTTGCGTGTAAAGGCAGGCATCCCAATACTTTTGGTAATATAGTGCATTTTGTACATTCACATCAGTCCATGCCCTCAAGGATTTTACAATCTAAGGCCCCTAACTCACATTCATACATACACATACTAGGGATAATTTAGACAGGAGCAAATTAACCTACCAGCATATCCTTGGAGTGTGGGAGGAAACAGGAGTACTGGGAGGAAACCCACGCAGGCACAGGGAGAACATGCAAACTCCAGGCAGGTAGTGTCATGGTTGGTTTTTGAACCGGGGACCCTAGTGATTTATTTTGTCAGATTTAGTTAATGTCTATACTTTTTACTACTTGTTAACACAGCAATTTGATAATATAGCTTCATACATCAAATTTTTATACAATAGAGAAAAAAATCTGGAAAAAAATAGAGGTAGAACATGTGTGGTAAAGCAAATGGCAGTTATAAATAGGCCCCCAAAATCATTATAAATCTAAAATACATGTATATCTTACTGGGTTCACAAATATATACAAGCAGTGTTGCTTACAGTCTGTAAAACATGTGTTATTAGTATTACAACTCCAAAAACACACCCTGTCTCTGTTGTTAAAGCAAATACTGTATCTAATCTGCATATACAAGTTATTCAGTCATCTGTGAAAAAAGTAAAATGCATAAAAGTGACAGTACCAAGAGAAAGGATTATTGTGCCATTTTCTCATGCTACAAAATTCTTAAAAATTCTACCTCAAAGGAGAAAAAAAAAAAATCTGAAAGTGATAATACTTACTCTATACTAATGACCTCTTAGACTATTCCAAGAAGTCGGATGATTGGGCAGCAAGCCAACATATCTACCAACTAAAATTTTAAAAATGATTAAATTCTAATTTAGTTAATCCATCACATTGTGCTCTTGAAAGAACAGGCTACACACAGGTTATTAATTTGTTACTTAAGGGTGGATTCACATAGAAGGCAGTCACAGGCATTTTACTGCATTGTAAACAATTGTTTCCTGTGTGTTCCATTCGCACTGCAATGCAGCCCAGAGCTGCATACATTTTATTGCAGCATACTGTACAGAAATACTTGGCACTGTACAGCAGCAGCACAATACATCCCTATGCTGTACAGCAACATGAATGAAGTGTACTTTTGTTCACTTCAAATAAAGTTTGTAGAAAAACAAAGAAAAAGGGGGGGGAGCTGTGTGTGATGCACTGAATCGCACACACCACACTGTCCCCTACCACAGGCGGGAATGGACAGCTTGTAATGCACTTTGTCCAAAACTCTGTCCAGCTGTACTGGCCAGCTCAGTAGATTGCTTTAAAAAAGACCTGGACTATTTCCTAAATGTATATAACATAACTGGATACTAACATTTATAGGTAAAGTTATCCAGAGATCATCTGATTTCTTCTTGGGGGATCAGGAAATAAGTTTTTCCCCAGTGCTGGAGCAAATTGGTTTATGCTTTGCTGTTTTTTTTTTTTTTTGGCCTTCCTCTGGATCAGCTGTGGATATGGGATTGTGTATATAAGAATGTAAAATTTTTTTAAGTTTAGATTTTTTTTCCTCCCTTTTATTGGTTAAACTAGATGGACTTTTTTCAACCACACTATGTAACTATGTAGCTTAGCTGTACTTTCCAGTGTGGATTCTCCCTCACTGACAACATGCACCAATGCAGCATTTGCAGGATAAGTCCACTTTTACTTGAAATACATATATTCTTCCTACCTAGCCTCAAAGAGTGAAAGTAAACCCACTCGACCCCACCCCAGGTGCATACCTAAATCTATAGATCCACAGTCTACCTTAATGTTGACATCTCACATCTAAAAAGTCCTTGAGACTGGCCATGCCTGTGCAGCAAATCCCTATAAAATTCCACAATACCATCTCTTGAGTGGCTGCAGCCTCAAGAGTCAGTCCATAGGTATCAAGTGGGCAGGCAAGAACATTTTAGTCATGAGATGTTAGAATTGAAGGAGGAAGAGGTTAGGAGATTAGAGTGCACTTTATGCTAAAGTGGACTTACCAATTAAAGAGGTTGTAAACCTCCAAAAATAAATACATTTAAAAAGGCAAAGGCATAATGAGCTAGTATGCATCACAAACTAGCTCATTATTAAATACTTACCTTAAAATGAAGCCCCTGCATTGGTGCCCACACGCTGCTGACACCGCCGGCATGTTCACCCGTCTTCCTTACGGGTTCGCGTCCTCCCACCACCTGAATGGCCGGAGCTTTGATGATGTCACTCCCATTGTTCATGGCACAGGGCCCAGAAGGAACGGTATGGGCGGCCGTTCCTTCAGAGCGCATGCGCCAGTGATGTCACTGGCTGCATGCAGAGTAAATATCTCCTAAACGGTGCATGTTTAGTAGATATTTACAGTACCATCATAGGCTTACCTATAGGTACAAGTTACAGAGGAAGCTTTACTTCCTCTTTAAGTTCAAAATACTTCAACTTTTGATGAGTAAAATATTATGCACTCTAGGTCCAAAAAATTTCTATCCAGGGGCAATGCTGGAGCTTGGCACTTAGAATAGGCAGGACTTCCAGTTCCAGTGCCCTATGAACCAGGAGTGAAGAGCAGCGGCTCCGGACAGTTCAGCTTATTAAGCCGGCTCATCCCTGCTCAGGTCCGCCTCTCGGTCTCCCCACTGACCTCTCCACTTCCCCCTGCCTCCACATAGACCGATTTGTGGTCCACACTACAGCAGGAGCTGCCTCGCCACATCGTCCGGACGGACAGGTCCCAGCACCCCAGGGAAGCAATATGGCCGCCGCCTCGCACATGGGGAAAGCTGTTAACCCCGTGCCTCCCGCTGAACTCCTCCAGGATCCTCCTGATGAACAATGCCAGAGCCTGAGCTCAGACTGTGGCAGCTCTCCTGTCACCCACTATATCTGCCACGGTGGAAAAGGGCTGTCACGGCGGGAATATCCCAGCTCCGTAAAGAGCTGGGGGAACATACCAAACGGCTGAATGAGGTGGAGCATAGAATCTCTGAGATAGAAGATGAAGTGCAAAACTCCTTCTCCACAGAATACAAATTGAAGCAGAACCAACAGTATATATTTGATAAGCTGGATGACCTAGAGAACAGGTACCGCAGGAATAACCCTGAATCTTTTGGAACAGGTACGCTTGCAGATATATGTGTTGCTCGCATACCGCAGGCCCTGGGCATCACCATGCCATGCATAATAGAGAGGGCACACCACCTTGGATCTCCCTCAAACGACCGCCACACTCCTCGCCTAGTGCGATATTTGAATTTCATGGACAGATCTGCCATACTGAAATCTTTTCGTAACGCAAAATCTCTGCAGATTGATGGCTATCGCCTGCTCCTGTTCGCCGATTACTCGCAAGACGGTGCCCGCAGACGGAAAGCTTTTCAACCTTCCTGCACAGCCTTATTCCAAAAGGGAATAAAATTCACCTTAGCATACCCAGCAGTACTTCGCTTCACAGAACCATCAGGCACCTCCAAATCCTTTCCAAATCCACCCTTAAAGTGGAGTTCCACCCTATTTTTATACTTACCTCCATCTTCTCGCTCCGGGTCACCTGAAAAATAAATGGATAATCGCATATTTTTTTTTTTTTTACTTACCTCGTAGCGAAGAAAATATACTTACCTTACTTCCTTCTTCCTCCTTCCTCGGCCGCGGCCCGTCGTCACTTCCTGGCTCTGCAATGATTCCTGGGAGCTGAACGTCATAGCTCCCAGGAATCATTGCGCCTGCACCGGCCCCGACGTCAGTTCCGGGTCGCGCGCGTCATCCCCTTCTAAACAGCTTCTGGGCATGCCCAGAAGCTGTGGAGGGGTGACGCGCGCGACCCGGAAGTGACGTCGGGGCCGGCGCAGAGCATCGTGGGACCACAGAAGGCGGAAGAAGACGCCGAAGAGGACGCGCTGGCTTCAAGCTGCCCACATCTGAGATGGCAGCGCTGGACAAGACGTTTGCAAGGTAAGTATTTCGTCTTGCAGGTAAGTGCAACCCGGGACAGATCAGAGGCTAGCCATTGTGGAATGCACTAGCCCTGACTGTCCCGGGGGTATTAAAAAAAAAAAAAACAAATCCTGGGTGGAACTCCGCTTTAAGTAACAAATTAAAAACCTGTGTGTAACTTGTTCTTTCAAGAGCACAATGTGATGGATTAACTAAATTAGAATTTAATCATTTTTACTCCTGAATCGGTTTAGATGGAGCCTCGACGAGATTTATCTCCTGGGTCGCACTTCACCGTATCCACATATGAGCAGACCAAGCAACTCTCCGGTAACGCTGTCGGTGGCGGAGTTACTCATGGGGAAAAAAGGGAAGTCACTCCTCTTTTTGGTATGTTTTTATTTTCTTAGTTTTCATGTTTTATCTCTCGCAATATCTATATGTTTCAATGGCATCAGTCACAGGTGCAATGTTTACCGCATGCCCACCCTGAGAGGCTATTTCCCTTGTGCCACCTACACTCCCATCTGCAGGTGGTGCTCCTCGGCGCCCCACTATCACCTTCCACATGACACTATAATACCTTCTGCAAAGCCCCCCCCCCCACCTTGATTTGAAAGTCACTTCATGGAATGTCAAAGGTCTTAGGTCCCCTAATAAAAGAATGGCAATCCTGTGTCACTTAAAACACCTCAAAACAAACATAGCTTTACTACAGGAATCGCATCTTCCCTCTTGTAACTTCCCTCGCATCCAAAAACTGTGGGTGGGCCAAGTTATTGGCTCCGTATCGCCCAAAGGCAAGGCGGGTGTCCTACTCCTTATCCATAAAAATCTCCCCTGCAAAGTTCTTTCCATTGACACTGATACTGATGGCCGGCTCCTTATAGTGAAACTTCGAATCCATGCAAAAGAGTTGGTTATATCCACAGTCTATGCCCCCACTCCTCCTACCAAAGTTTTTTTCCAGTGCCTCACCTCGAAATTGGCCCCTTACCTTCACCTCCCGCTATTGGTGGGTGGTGACTTTAATGCTGTCATCGACCCGGCGGAAGACAGATCGCCAGCCCATTCCCAACCCATATCGCCAAAAAATCAATCCCCTACCCTCTTAGTTTGTTGCCTCGACTCCCCTTACAGATGTCTGGAGAACTGCCCATCCCACTGATAGGTTATATACGTACTACTCTCTGCCCCATGATTCCCTATCCCGTATAGATTATTTTCTGGCCAATCATGCATTGCTACCATTCACACGAGATCCTGATATAACAGATATGGCCCTATTGGATCATTCCCCTATTTCCACCTACCTGGAGCTTCAACCTGTGGGGGCTCCCCCGGCCCCTTGGCGTTTCCCGGCGTACCTGGCCAATAACTCTGACTTAGCTGCCACTCTGCAACAGACTTGGTCTAACTTCCTGGAAGATAATGCTGCACATGCCGATAATCCTAGTCTGCTGTGGGAGAAGGGCAAAGCCATGCTCAGGGGTAAAATTATTGCCTTTTCAACTGCTTATAAGCGTAACGCCAACCGCCAATACCTAGCGGCCAGCGCTACTCTGAGAGTGACCCAAGCCCGTCTCTCCCTCCAGAACACGCCGTCACACAGGACTGCATGGAAGGAGGCGAAGTCCACCTTTGATTTATGGGCTCAAACACAGGAAACTTTCCGCTCAGCGGTTAATGACCTCCAATATTTTAAATTCGGGAACAAGGCGGGAAAACTATTAGCTCGGATGTGTAAAGGCCCTTATTCCCCGACACACATTATGGCCCTCTGGCCATCTGTCCACAGACCCAGGCAAAATTAATACTATCATGGAACAGTTTTACACTAAATTGTATGGCCCTGACCCCCATCGATCCGGAGGAGGCTCAGGCCTTCCTGGTGAACACACTCATTCCCAAGCTAGATCAATCCCAACTCTCTACTCAAAACGCTCCGATCACTCAGGCTGAAGTGGATTCCGCTATTAACTCCCTTTCTCTTGTCAAGGCCCCCAGCCCGGATGGTTATACGGCAGTTTTTTACAAAATTATGGCTCCCCCAAATTCCGCCACCTTGACGTCTGCTTACCAAGCTATATTGTCGGGAGGACCCTACCTACCATCTGGTTTGCAGGCCGATATTAAACTCATCCCAAAACCCAAAAAAGATGTAGCGGACCCGGAATCTTATCGCCCTATCTCTCTTCTAAATCTAGACACTAAACTATTATCCAAAATTATGGCCAACAGACTGGCCAAACTTATGCCCTCCCTCCTCCATCCCTCCCAAGCAGGGTTCACCCAGGGTCGATCTGCCACCTCCAACATCCGTAAGGTCATTGTGGTACTCGAACACGTAAAGGCTAATCCCACAGCTGACCTAGCAGTTATTCCACTGGATGCAGAAAAAGCCTTCGACAACGTTAGCTTTAATTGGCTCCGTCTGGTCCTATCCACCTTTGACTTCATTGGTCCATTCCTCCACCTGATCGAAGCAATGCATTCCTCTCCCAGTGCACGCGTGGTCACGTCCCGCCATATTTCTAATAGTTTTCCACTCACGAAGGGAACCAGACAGGGGTGCCCTCTATCCCCCCTTCTATTTAACCTAACCCTAGAACCCCTTTCTCGTTCCCTTCTCCATAATCCTTCCTTTCATGGGGTTAGAATACGTCATGAAGAGGTCCGTTCGGCCCTCTTCTCTGATGATGTACTACTCTTCACTGCCGATCCTGCAGCGGATATGTCTTTAATTAAGAACATATTTGACACTTTCCGTAACTGTTCCGGACTCCGTATCAACTACTCAAAAAGTGAAATTTTACCCATTTACCACTTCAGGACACCACAATGGGCCTCCACTTCCCCCTTCAGAGTGGCGACCTCTTTCATCACTTACTTAGGCATTAAAATTGGTAAAACGCCTTCATCTATATCATCTAAATTTCCCTCCTTTATTAGCCTCAATAACCAAACAACTTGAACACTGGATGCACCTCCCCCTCTACTGGGGAGGTGTCACCTCTATAAAATGGTAGCATTTCCTAAACTGCTCTATCCACTACAGATGATCCCATTACTCCTCAAACACTCCAACATCACCTCCCTACACAAATCACTAACACGCTTCCTTTGAAACAACAAAAGGGCACATATCTCCCTGACAAAACTTTTTCTGCCAAAACGCGAGGGCGGGGCGAATCTTTCGGATACCTGACTCTATAATCTGGCGAGCCTCCCCAGAGTGGGCATAGATTGGTTGAAGGGCACCTCCAAGTACTCTAATTTTGCTCTAGAATCCCAAATGGTTGACCCGTGTGGACTTCCCTCCCTCCTTCATAGCAAAACAATCTCTATGCCCCCTCATTTGAAACATAATATACTACTGAGAGATACCCAGCTAGCTTGGAGAGAAATTCAGAAGAAACTGGGCCTTTTCCCATTTTTTTCCAAATATTTGCCTATAGCGGGTCACCCATTCACCCCCCCCCCCCCCTGGCTAGTGAGGGGGTCTTCTCCACATGGGCCAACCAGGGTTTACATTTCCTATCACAATTATTTGACCAAACCTCAGGCTCCCCCTACATCTTCTCAACCCTACAATCCCGCTATGGATTGCCAGCGGGCCACTTCCTCTTTGCCCACCAAGCCACAGCCTTCGCTTTGTCTATAGCGAAACACAAGATGGAGAGAATTTGCCCGTCTATATTGGAACGACTAATGGTCACGAACGATCTCAAACTCGCCCAAATTTACAAGCCTCTTCAATTGAGCATCAGCCTCCCTCGTATCGAGTGGTCCAAATCTCCCTGGGACAAGGACCTCCCACGAAATGACTCTAGATCTTATAAGCTGAAGGGGTATGCCGCTATCTGCAAACATATTTCCAATGAATTTTGGAGAGAGCAGCAACTGAAAATTATGCATAGGGCATACTCTCCCTTTTCCACCATTATCTCGGAGGTTCCCCTGCGTTGCTGCCCCTGGTGCCACAAACACAAGCCATCATTGTTCCACAGACTCTGGACTTGGTCCACAGTAGCATCCTATATTTCTGACGTAGTGGGGTATCGGCCCCCCACAGGCCCCTACTCCTTTCTCTTTGGCCTACTACAAGATTCGCCTGAGGCGTCCACGCAACGGATGACTGCACCTCAGATGAAATTGGTACAACGCCATCAGGCATGGATCTTAACCTGTTTGATGATTGCCAAAAGGGCTATCCTCAGAGCCTGGATACATGCCAATCCCCCAACGATCCAAGATGTTAAATCAGAACTCGAGACACTTTTTAACAGGGAATTATTGGATGTATCTTTTTTTCACCTCCCCCCTAAACGTTTTCAGACGAAATGGGAACTCTATATCAAGATCTGCTCCAACAGGGGGTTGCTTCCCCAATCCCCTTCTATACTAAGTTCTTTGTAAGCACTCGGGACCTTACCCCTTGCACGCCTCTCCCCCCGGATTGAACTAAAGTCTAAGCCTGCATTCCTCCTAAGACGCCCACAATTGTTCAAGAAACTATATCAGTGGACACTTCTTCCCTACTACCAGGAAATAGCCATGCACTCACTATAACTATTACTAATTAGCTCTTTCTACTATACTCCCTTGGCTCCTCTAGATGGGAGGGGAGCCAACGGCCCTTCAGCATCGCTGTACATAATGAAGTAACATTCCCTGCTTGCATCATTATCCCTTCTACCCTCCTCTTCTTCCTCTACCCCCTCCCCCTTCCCTTTCCCCCCTTCTTCCCCCACCCCCCCTTAACCTGACATGTTATTTGTTTACGGTCACTCTCCTTGTAACTAGAGCCTTATGTTAAACCTGTTGTTTTGTTGTGAAAAATTCTATAAAATATTTTATAAAAAAAAAAAAAATAGGCAAATCTGCCCATGTTTGATTCTCCAAGGGGTTTGACAAATGCTGGAATTGGAAATTCGGCAAACCTTAACATAGTGGCAAGGCCTTTTATTGTCTGTGTAGAGTGATCCTATTAATACATTCAGGCTATTTTTAGGACTAATGGGCAAGCTACTTTATAAGAGATGTGGGAAGCTGGACACTGCCATGAGGGACATGAAACAATGCAAAAAGTTTGCAAAAAATAATGTACAATGGTGTTACCATATCAACTTTTGCTTGTGTAATATACTGTATTTAATAGGTATTATGATATTTGGGAATATATTAAAACTTTTGAGTGTATTTCTTCATTATGCCCCTCCTTTCTTCTCGATCAGTGTTACTGTGAATATTTCCACTTCAAAGACCTTGCCATTGTTTTTCCTTAT
This sequence comes from Pelophylax lessonae, assembly GCF_965119305.1. Classification (NCBI taxonomy): domain Eukaryota; kingdom Metazoa; phylum Chordata; class Amphibia; order Anura; family Ranidae; genus Pelophylax; species Pelophylax lessonae. The sequence continues at coordinate 415,321,453 of NC_138770.1, forward strand.
CACATATCACATGGGTGGTAAACAGAAGCCTTATTTGAATCCTCCAATAAGGCTGTGCCCAATATTTATTTGCCAGTTGTAGCGACCAATGTGAGTGCATAATATTAGCTACTGTACAGAAAGCAGAAGGGATATAATGAATTGTTACCAAGCTGTGCTCTTTCTTTATTCTGGGACACAAATACTTTCAGTATTACCATACCTGAAGCTGAGAAGTAAACTAAATCCATAATTGTACTGTACATTGAATTTTAAATATGCATGTGTGTATAATTTGTAAATATCAGGTAACCCACTGTATTTATACTGTACATTGTGTTGTAAATACTGTTTAGTGTATAATTTGTATATATTATGTAACCCAATCAATAAACGCACATTGCAGATGAAACTACTTCATTTGTCCACGAATCCTCAGATCTAGTGGTGTTTATATAAATCCTACCATATTGATTGGAGTGTATTCCACATATACACTTAACCTAGTTAACAGTGGAGAGAGGGTCCTTTCATGTGGTTTCAAGGGCAACATTGAAAACGTAAAGGACCTTTAAATAACATGTCTGGGTATGCCTTCAAGCTGTATGCAGTGTTACGGAACAGCAAGATTTTAAAGGACAGGGCTTATTTGACTGTTGAATTTATTTTTTTTTCTTTTACAATTAGTTTGGTTTACATACAGCAGGAATGAAAGCCGTAAAATAGCACCCTGAAATAAAAATCCCCTTTTTTATATGTAATCAATTTTTATTTTGTTGTGAAAGTAAGTAGGAACAAATGTTAAAAGAAACATTACATAGTCCATTACATGGTTACACGTACACTGGTGTACAGGAACTAAGGTTTCAAAAGCAAAAACGAGTACAGCATAAATTTATAGTTGTTACAATCAAATACACAAACAGAACAAATTCAAGTCCGACCCCCATATGTAGAGAATCCTGAAGTGAAAGATCCAAGTTGTTATGTAATACTGTCCTTCCACAACAGAGTGAACTGGGGAAAAAGGAAAGGGGAAAAAATATAGTCAAAATTTGAAAGGAAGTGGGGGGAATTTAAAGAGAGGAAGCAGAATCAGTGGAAGCTGGAGGATACGAAGCAAGGGAGGTGGGAGAGAGAATGAGGGAGCTAGGGGAAAAGAAAAAAAAAGGAGGTTAGTGACTCCACTACTATCAGAGATAGGAGGTAAAGTCTGCAAGAGACTTAAAGTAGTCCTATTGGACTCATGTCATTTGGTAAATGTCTGTTCTCACTTCAAGAAATACTTTGTAGTAGAGCTAATAGTACTTGATATTTCAGTCATTATGGTAAGTCAGCACTCTTGCTGGAAATGAGGTCTCCAAAGCCACAAAGCCCAACTGCCTTCACCGTACTGGGATACCACATGTGAGACTTTTCCATATTCTAGATGCATAGAGGGACTCAAAATCCAAGGAGTACCTTTGAGCTTCCAAAATGTATGCATCTAAACTCCTTACTACCTATCACATTAATTAATCCACTTTTAAATATTATCAAGGTCTAATTCCTTGGAAGTCTAATTTAAAAAATTAGAAGCAAATAGTAGAACTACCAATGGCTCCGAAGAGAGAAACCAGTGCTCTGCTCACGCAAATGTCGATCTCCCGGTCAGATGTGATGATACAGTACATGAAATGAAAGGGCTCCAAATAGTGCTTATACCATTTTTAAAACTGCCTTTATTAATACTATAAATTGACCACTCACATATTTTAGGTGCTTCCAGCACACTAAACTGTGTCCAACAAATTGGGGACGGGCAAGGACGGTGAAAGCAGTTGGTCTCATTTGAAACTTAGGAGTCTGGTCATTATAACGACTGTGGGGAAAATAAAATATTTAGTTTCTTTTTTTAAAAAAAAATCATGTCAAAATATTCGAACTTCAAAAAAAGCACCATGCCTCTTTTTAAATACGTTGGACTGTCTACTTTGCAAAAATAGGGTCATTTGGGGGGGGGGTATTTGTACTGTCCTGATTTTTTACGGCCTCATGAAATGAGTTAGGCAGTCAGTCAGTACCTCAGGACTGATCGATTTTCAAATATACTGTATATAACATCATTTGCAGAACTCTATAACTTTTGCACTTTTGAGTAAATAATATACTGTACACTGTAGGTTATTTTTACCAAAGAAATGTGGCAGAATACATTTGGCCTAAATTTATGAAGAAAGATTATTTTTGTGTTTAAAATTTTATAACAGAAAGCAAGAAAAATTTGTTTTTGGTGACTAAATACCACCCAAAAAAAGCTCTGTGTAAGATTCTGGTACCTCTGGTACCCTTATTTTCCACTTTTCTTTCAAATATGCGTCCCACCTTTCTAATTGGGTGGTACGCATACACCTTTAAGATGGATGACGTCATCGCCGAGCGCCGCAGAGTGGCTATTTCACCTGCCGGCGTTCTCTCTCACATCGTTTGTTCTAACCGCATGGTTGGTTCGTTCAAGCCGTCAGCAGAGCAGCCATACTTGATGTTACTCGCTCTTGTATCTCGCTACCTGAACTTGTTTCACTCACTGATCTTGTATCTAGCTACCCGATCACTCTTGGCTTACTGCTTTCACTCACTGCCTGCCGTGTGTCCACATGCTTACAAGCTTACCTTGCTACCGGAACCTCCAGCTATTCCCTTTTACTTGGAAACAGACCGGAACCTCGCTACCGATCCCTGTATCTCGCTACTGGATCACTCCCTTACTACTGGACCCTGCTACTACTAACTTTACTAGTGATAAGTACCCCACAGGGGAATCCTCCATAACCTTACTTACACTATCTACCTCTGCACATAAGGACTGTTACTATCTATGCATACTAACTCTATCATCTTCACTGTTACATAGATTGCTAGCTCTTGAGTCTACTACCATCTATCCTTGCACTGGGTTAGTCTATCCTGTATTTGTCATCTGCTGTCCTTACCACCTGTTACCATACTCGATTACTAACCTATCTGCATTCTACCTAATACCATCTAATACTCTCCTGAACATTTCTATCAAGTGCTTGCCATCTCTGTCACTGTTCACACCTGTCCCTTCAGCACATCATCTTCATACTGCTATATACATCCTATCACTCCAGGAACATCTTATTGAGTGTGTATATCTGTATGCTGAAGCTGACAAGCCCACAGTGATGAGTCTGGAGAGTTGGATCTGGTTATTCAACACATCTCTACATGACTACTGAGTGGAGATTCTGCAGCTGCAAATCCAGCCTACTACAAAAACGCAGGAGCGTTACAGATTGAACGAACCTTAAAAATGGATTCAGCAGAATTACCCACTCAAGTGACACAATTAACACAACAAGTAAATGCATTAATGCTTGCTCTTACTGAAGTAAAAGAAGAAAATCAGACTCTGATACAGCAGGTAACCCGTCTTTCACGGCTCACTGCTGCTCAACCCCTGAACCTAAAATAAACCCTCCTCTAGTGTTTACAGGTGATCGGAAAAAATTTAGTGAATTCAAAAACGCATGTCAATTACTTTTTTTGTTAAAACCTCGTACATACCCTACTGATCAAATTAAAGTCTGTACCGTTATCTCATACTTAACGGGTGACCCACGGGCCTGGGCAGACTCTCTCTTTGAGAAAAATGATCAGCTTCTGAACTCCTATTCTTTATTCCTAGCGGAACTCGCTAGTTTATATGATGACCCCAACAGACAGAGTACTGCTGATATTCAATTGAGGGCTTTAAAACAAGGAAGGAGACCTGTAGAAGACTTTGTAGCTGAGTTCAAAAGATGGACCCTTGATTCAGGGTGGAATGATACATCTCTGCGAACTCAATTCAGACTCGGCTTGTCAGAAGCTGTTAAAGACGAGCTCACCCGAGCGGATTTACCTGGCACCTTGGATGCCTTAATACAACTCAGTATCAACATCGACAGGCGACTGCGTGAAAGAAGGGCTGAGAAAATGGGAATGCCATTGTCTAGTCCTTCTCGGATTTCGGCCGTTGACCCTACTCCCATGGAGGTAGGAACCATACGCCCACCTTTATCAACTACTGAACGAGCCAGAAGAAGATCCAGAAACCTCTGCATGTACTGCGCATCCCCGGATCATTTGATAAGCGTCTGTCCCCTTGTCCGCAAAAAAGAGGGTGAGTGTTCACATGTTTTGCTAGGAGGATTAACGACTTCCTTTTCTAACCCCTATCTCTTTGTTCATTTGACATTACAGTGGGACCAGACTAGGATTACCACCAAGGCTATGATCGACACCGGATCTTGTGGAAACTATATTGATACATGTTTTGTTACCTTAAATAAAATACCTATTATTTCAAAACCTAAACCTGTTTCTGTTAGTTTCATTAACGGTATCCCACTATCTTCTGGTCCAATCACCAACCAGACACAAGCACTCCTCGTCACTACTAACGAGTCTCATATGGAGACCACCACTTTTGATATACTATCTTCACCCCATTTTTCTATTATTTTGGGACTCCCTTGGTTACACACACATCAACCAATCATAGATTGGAAAAAACGGACTTTGTCTTTCCCTTCTCACTATTGTGAGATTACGTGTAACCTCCCATCTTATGGAAAGATCCTGTCTGTGGTGTCAGATGAGATTGCACCACTATGTTATCAGGTGCAAAAAATGCCCAAATGTTGCCTCCCCATAGGGATTATGATTGCACTATCGATCTACTCCCTAACAGCAAATTGCCTTTCGGTCATGTTTATCCTCTTTCACAGGATGAACTTTCTCATCTCAAGGAATACTTGGATGAGAATTTGAAGAAAGGGTTCATCAGACCCTCTACTTCTTCCACAGCTGCAGGACTTTTTTTTTTGTCCGCAATAAGGATTCAAGTCTTAGGCCTATTATCTATTATAGGCAATTAAATATGATTACAATAAAGGATCGCTATCCTTTACCCCTCATCCCTGAACTCATTGAACAAGTGCGTGGGGCTACTTACTTCTCTAAATTAGACCTGAAAGGGGCATACAACCTAATCCGAATCCGTGACGGAGATAAGTGGAAAACAGCATTCAGAACCAGATACGGATTATTCGAATATCTTGTGATGCCATTCGGGTTGTGTAATGCTCCCGCAGCCTTCCAAAGGTTCATAAACGACATCTTTAGAGACTTACTTGATGTCTGTGTTGTAGTATATCTGGACGATATACTTATCTATTCTCGATCTCTCTCTGAACATATAAAACATGTAAGACTTGTGTTATCCAGATTACTCGCACACAATCTATACGTGAAATTAAAAAAATGCCTATTTCATAAAGAAGAAATATTATTCTTGGGATACATCATATCCAAAACCGGAATTAAGATGGATATGAGCAAGATATCCTGTATTCTGGACTGGCCTATACCAACAACTCGTAAGGCATTACAGCGATTTCTTGGATTTTCAAACTTCTATAGGAAGTTCATCAAGAACTTTTCTGCCATTGTGAGACCTCTCACACAATTGACAAGTATAAAGAAACCATTCAAATGGTCAGAAGAAGCAAATCGAGCTTTCTGCTTGTTAAAATCAAGCTTTACTTCTGCTCCCATACTACGCCATCCAGACCCATCCCTCCAATATATTCTGGAGGTAGATGCGTCAAATATGGCAGTAGGAGCAGTTCTCTCCCAACGACCAACAAATACTTCATCACTCCACCCAGTTGCTTTCTTTTCAAAATCATTAAGCAGCCCAGAGGTGAATTACCCAGTGGGTGAAAAGGAGTTGCTTGCCATAAAACTGGCACTGGAGAATTGGTGACATCTACTTGAGGGTACCTGGTTACCAATACTAATAAATACAGATCACAAAAACCTTCAATACCTCCAGACTAACAAAACTCTCTCCCATCGGCAGGTACGATGGTCATTATTTTTCCTAAGATTCAACTTCTTAGTGACCTACACGCCTGCAGACAAAAATAAAAAAGCGGATGCGCTATCACGATTAACCGAAGATAACTGCACTGAAATCCCTTCTATTCTTATAATACCCTATGAACGTATTATTGGGGTTGTTCGTTCCCTGAAGGAAGAGATTTTGCACAGTATAAGATTGGATTCACCTCCACCACAACTAAGTACTGATGCAGAAGGCTTCCTCTACTACAACGACAAACTCTACATACCCCCTACTATGCGTACCAAGATCTTGGAGTTATCACATGATGTGCCCATGGCAGGACATATGGGTATGACGAAAACCCTTAATTTGCTTACTAGGCAGTTTTGGTGGCCTGATATGAAGACGTCTGTACAAAAATTTGTATCTTCATGTGACATCTGTGCAAGGTCCAAAATTGACACTACAAAACCATCTGGTCTACTCTGCAGTCTACCAATACCCCAGGTTCCATGGGAGGTTGTGTCCTTAGACTTTATAGTAGAACTACCACCTTCTAAAGGATTTAATATCATTCTAGTGTCAGTGGACCACCTGACAAAGATGGCACATTTCATCGCTATCCGTAGACTACCTTCATCCAAACAAACAGCGGAACTACTGATGAAACATGTGTTCAAGTTACATGGAATACCAAAGACTCTTTTATCCGACCGTGGTTCACAGTTCATCTCCAAATTTTGGCAAGCTCTTTGTCAAATATTACGGATTGAGCGAAAGCTCACTTCTCCCTACCACCCTCAGACCAACGGACAGACTGAAAGAGTCAACCAGTGTATAGAACAATATCTGCGTTGCTACACATCATACCTACAGGATGATTGGGTGGACCTTCTCCCTCTGGCGGAATTTGCTTATAACAACGCAACCCACAGTACTGCTAAGCAAAGTCCGTTCTACTTGAACTATGGGTTTCATCCCACACTTCTTCCACCACACATCCTACCATCAAGTAACCCAGTAGCCTCAGACTATCTTACCCAAATAAAGGACTCTCTGGGTTTACTTAATACCACTATCTCACACGCCCATAGCCAACAAAAGAAGTACTACGACCTACGTAGAAGACCTTCTCCTCAGTATGCTATTGGGGACCTTGTTTGGCTATCGACAAGAAATTTAAGATTAAAGATCCCTAGCAAAAAGCTTGGACCTTTATTTCTGGGACCCTTCCCAATTAAGAAACTTATTGGAAAAGCTGCAGTACAGCTCACCTTACCAGCAGATCTCAAGATCCATCCCATCTTCCATGTGTCGCTACTGAAACCCCATGTTCCTAATCAGGGAATAAGGCCCACCATCTTGCCTCCACCTCCAGTACAAGTTGAAGGCGGAGAAGAATATGAGATTAAGGAGATTTTGGATTCTCGTATCCACAGAGGAAGACTCCAGTATCTCATAAGATGGAAGAACTATAGACCCCAAGACGACACCTGGTTGGATACCACTGATGTTCACGCACCTAGGCTTATACAAAGATTTCACTCGAAATACCCAGAGAAACCAGTGCTATAGGCCTTCCGGAGCCGGCCTTAAGGGGGGGTACTGTAAGATTCTGGTACCTCTGGTACCCTTATTTTCCACTTTTCTTTCAAATATGCGTCCCACCTTTCTAATTAGGTGGTACGCATACACCTTTAAGACAGATGACGTCATCGCCGAGCGCCGCAGAGCGGCTATTTCAACCGCCGGCGTTCTCTCTCACATCGTTCGTTCTAACCACATGGTTGGTTCGTTCAAGCCGTCAGCAGAGCAGCCATACTTGATGTCACTCGCTCTTGTATCTCGCTACCTGAACTTGTTTCACTCACTAATCTTGTATCTCGCTACCCGATCATTCTTGGCTTACTGCTTTCACTCACTGCCTGCCGTGTGTCCACATGCTTACAAGCTTACCTTGCTACCGGAACCTCCAGCTATTCCCTTTTACTTGGAAACAGACCGGAACCTCGCTACCGATCCCTGTATCTCGCTACTGGATCACTCCCTTACTACTGGACCCTGCTACTACTAACTTTACTAGTGATAAGTACCCCACAGGGGAATCCTCCATAACCTTACTTACACTATCTACCTCTGCACATAAGGACTGTTACTATCTATGCATACTAATTCTATCATCTGCACTGTTACATAGATTGCTAGCTCTTGAGTCTACTACCATCTATCCTTGCACTGGGTTAGTCTATCCTGTATTTGTCATCTGTCCTTACCACCTGTTACCATACTCGATTACTAACCTATCTGCATTCTACCTAATACCATCTAATACTCTCCTGAACATTTCTATCAAGTGCTTGCCATCTCTGTCACTGTTCACACCTGTCCCTTCAGCACATCATCTTCATACTGCTATATACATCCTATCACTCCAGGAACATCTTATTGAGTGTGTATATCTGTATGCTGAAGCTGACAAGCCCACAGTGATGAGTCTGGAGAGTTGGATCTGGTTATTCAACACATCTCTACATGACTACTGAGTGGAGATTCTGCAGCTGCAAATCCAGCCTACTACAAAAACGCAGGAGCGTTACACTCTGTCTGTCTAAGAAAAATTATAAAAATTTAATTTGGGTACAGTTTTGCTGAAAATTGGCCTGGACTGGATACTTGCCAACTATTCTAATTTAAATTCTCTTGACCCTTAAAGTTTTAGTCCCGTGCTATGTCCCAATATCTCAGTGTGAAGTTTTGCTACTAATGCTGCCCAACTCTGCCTTATTGCCATGTACAGATGACTTACCTGCAGACCCTGCACTTACATGTAAATAACCAGCATTGATATGTAAAGAGAGCTGGAATTAATATGTAAATATCGGTGAATCTGCAAATAGAGGTGGCATTGATATGTGTATCATGCCGCCCTGAGGTCATATCTGCTGAATTCTGCCCACAGGGGAGGTACAGGGGCATGCTTGAAAGTCTTGCCTGCAACTGTGGTCATTAAGCCTACCATCAGCCAGTTCTTTAAAGTTAAAGAAAATTGGACAGTGTCGTATGGAGGATGGTGTGGGGTGTGCAGAGGTAGTCAGTACCAGTACCAATAGGTTTAAAAAACTTGCTTATTGCAATAAAAACTGATAAAATTGCTCTCCCAAAAAGCAGCAAGCTTAGTAGCTGCACCAAACTCTCCCGCCAGTCAACAAGCATGCCTGATGATAAAGTGCCATAGCCACGCCCTAACATGTTTCTATATGCAGGTTTTTTTAAACCTATTGCCCAAGAATTTGCTTAGTGTGATTCCCTTTGCAAGTTTCACTTGTTATTTCTTGAATAAATGTTTTTCATGGGTTACACTATGGGCGTATATGCTTTTTATTTTTCATCTTGCTGATAAACCAACCCTGACTGGATCACGTTAGGCGCTTTGGATTATCCCTTCACAAGGAGATGTAACACGCGCATTTGACCATATAAGCTTTAATACATGGTGTCAACTACGAATTGTGATTGTGGGGACACTGGTGGAGCAAGTGAATAGTGGACAATTTGTTTCCTTTGGACTTTCTTGTTTCACATATATTTTTCCTTTTCAGCCCTTGTGTATGGGCTCTTATAGACACTATTTATTTTTTGTGATTTCTTTATACACGTTTTTCACCTAATAGGTTTGATGTCATCATATTGATTAATTTTTGTGTTTTCATAATAGTGAGTTCAATTTTTTAGCGCTGCTTCATATATTTATCACAATTCTTGCATCTAATGTCACAGATTGCTCAAGCAGCTGCTCATTTGTAATTTATATGTTTTAGCGCAGATATCCTAAATGATTTTAAATGTCTCAGTTACATTGGTGGTTAATGTAAATCTTCTCATTACATCAGGGCTTGTAGAATCGTTTCCGTCACACTAGTGGCCAGGATGAGTGTAAATCCCTCCTTACATTGGTGGTTACTGTGAATGCTCCTATTATATTAGGGGTCAGTGTAAATCTCCACTACATTGATGGTCAGTGTAGAAACCCATCGATTTAATAATGGTTGGTAAAAAAAATCCTAACCTGCATCTGTGGTCAGTTTTGAATCCTCCCTTGAATTGGTGGTCCAGGAAAAAGTCCCCTTTAATGTTTTGGTCAGTGTAAATTTCCAATTATATTGGTGGTCAGTGTAAATTCCCCCTTACATTGGTGGCCAGTGTAGAAATCCCCCTTTATTGGTTGTGGGTGTAAAATCCCCTATTACATTGGTTATCAGTGTAAATTCTTCATTACACTGGTGATCAGTGTACATTTCCGTTTACATTGGTTGTAAGTGCAGAATTGCCCTTACACTGGTGGTAAGTGAAAATTCCCCTTTACATTTGGTCAGTGTAAATACCCTTAACATTGGTTGTCAGTGTAGAAGTGTCAGTGTAAATACCCTTAATATTGGTGGTCAGTACAAATCCCCCCGATAATGGTTGTCAGTGTAAATTCCTATTTACATGGAGGTCATTGTATATTCCCCCTGGTGGTTTGTGTAAATGCTCCTATTACATGGGTGTCAGTGTAGAAATCCCTCTTTATATTGGTGGGTGGCATAAAAATCCCCCTGTTACATGGTGGCCATTGCAAATTCCCCCTTACATTGGTGGTCCGTGTAAATCCCCCCTGAAATTGGTGGTCATTGTAAATGTCCCATTACAATGGTCATTGTAAATGTCCCATTCCATTGGTGATCCTCACTATATACTTGCCAAAGATTTCCAACTTTGCTCTACATGATTAAGAATTTGCCACAGTGTACTGACTCCTAATTAATCCCAGTGGCACCACTGCCACTGATCCCATTACCCCCCCCCCCCCCCACCATTGTCACTGGTCACACCCTTCCCTCCCCCAGCACTGACCCTGATCCCAGGAGTCCTAGGATCCCTAGGAGTTTTTGTCTATTGATGAGTCCCCTTACCTCCCCAGTCCATGGTTTGCAGGCAGTGAGGAGATGATGTGCTGTAACCTCTAGTAACCAATTAGCGAGCAGTAATGATGTGCACTAACCTCTTCCAACCAATCAGTTAGCGGTAAGGATGTTCAGTAACCTCTAGCAACCCATCAGTAAGCAGTAATAATATGCAGTAACCTCTGACAACCAATTAGTGAGTGGAAAGGATGTTCAGTAACCCCTAGCAACCAATCAGTGAGCAGTATTGATATACAGTAATCTCTACCAATCAAAAAGCAGAAGTCATGTGCTGTAACCTCTAGCAAATAATCAGTGAGCCATAATGTGTGCTGCAACCTCTAGAAGCCAGTCAAGCTGTAACGATATACTGTAACCTCTGGCAACCAATTGCAATTGCTGCCTGATCTGATTCGGTAAACTAAAAAGTCTAGTTGCTAATTATTGTATGTTTCAGAGCAGGTGGAGAATGAAATTACATGAGGAGGGGCCCAAGAAATTGCTTGCTCAGGATCCATTCAATATTAAAGATGGCCCTGACAAGACCCCCTGAGTTGTGTATAAGAAATCTACATCTATTGAATACAGACTTATTAACCCCCCACCCACCTACAGATCCCCACAACCACCGAGCCAGGGTTGTGGGGAAAAGGTCCTCATAAACATGGGAACAAAGTGGCCTGTGGTTCAGGCCGCATGCTTATCTCCCCCTACCATGTTGCATGTTTGGATAAGGGTCTGGTGTGGTTTGCTGGATCTTAAGCTCTATCTTAAAAAAAAAAACAAAGCGGAGACCTTCAACTTTTTTTTTTCACAGGGTCCTCTTAAAATTTATACCAGACCTGAGGGGGCCTGGTATGAGTTATGGGGGAAACCCCATGTCATTTTTTTTTGTGGGGGTCACCCAAATGACAGCGTTGTTTTACATTGTATACATTGCATATTTGTGTCACTTCACAGGCAGGGTCAGGGCATCCCCCAGGCATGTTATTTAAAGGAATTTTGCATTTTTAAAGTTTCACTTTAAGTATTATTAAAATTACATTACAAATTATATTGTAAGGATACAATGTCACATCAGGATGGATTCATCTATCTGTTTTCTTTTTTTTTTTTTTAAACTGCCATTAGTAAATTTTTTTGAAAATTACACTTTCGTGGAAATTACAATGGCAGAAGTACCAGTGTCCTCTGCCAGAAGTGCCTTCCCCGTAGGATGATTTTAATATATAGGGAATTGAAGTGAGGAAGACGTGCTGAGATGCATGGGGTGCCATTCAGAGCCCTGTGCGTCTCCTATGAGCAGCACAATTTGGCTGCGGGTATTTGCATGTGTGGGAACAGATGGGATTCCCGCTCCCGCAGCCACACGCAAAGGTGTAAACCAAGCCTTAAAATATAGACAGGGGTTTTACAGTTGCAGGTTAAAAGTAACGTACTATAGTCATTGATGAATGCAAAATTGTCAGTTTTCAAGTAAACAGTGGAAGGGTGGTTAAATATTTGGAATAGTCATTGATGAATGCAGAAATGTCTGTTTTTAACCATACAGTACTGCAGAGCAGTGCCAGGGTTAAATAGATACCAGGGAAGAAACAGAGATGGTACGTGCTAAAATTCTAGTACTACAATTAAGTGGAAATTACACTTTGGCAAAAATTATAAAAGCAGATGTGCCAGTGCCCCCTGGCAGAAGTATCTAGTAACAGTAGGGGTTTAAAATCCCATATCCTTTGTAAATTTTAGACATTCATTTAACTTCTTTGGAAGTAAAAATCCCAACATTTTTGCCACAGATAAAAATAACTGACTGTTCTTCTGGTTTTGTAAGACCAATCAGCAGCTGGAAGTCATTACCCTGACACCAAGGTGAGCTGGAATTTACAGTGTGGTATAAAATTCCTTAATGGTCCATCTGGACAATAAACATAATGTAAAATGTCATTTATAGTCATTTGGTAATATTAAAACAGAAAGGAGAAGCTGCTCAAGTTTTCAGAATATTTGTTTTATTTGAAAACATTCTCAAAAAAATGAAAGACAGAGGTCAATTGCTCTATCTGGTCAATGTTAAAAAAACTATACAAGCAAGCATAAAAGTTGCACAATAAATGTCAATAGACCTAGTCCACTGACATAGACCATGTATATTTGTACAATCAGCATATTCTTGAATCAGAATCCAGTAGTTATAAACCCAGTATTGTTACTCATAATATATTTTATAAACCTATTGCAATGCATCCCAGGGACCTATGACAGTTCATGTGCTCAAAAGAACAACAACTGCATTAACATGCAGAAGTATTATTGTGATTCTTTTACCATCATGGTAACATTGTTAAATACAGTTTGAGGCCACACAACAGCAGCTGTAAAGTAAAGAATGCTATCGGGAGAACCTCCTTTAGATTCATAGTGAATTAAAAAAAAATTTATATATTAAAGCAACTCGGTTGCTAAAATTGAACTAGGAGTAAAAATGCAAAAAAGATACTACATATTGCAACCTGCACCACTGAATGCCACTTAAATGAGAAAAAAATTGCCTCCTGAAGCTGGCCCTGGATAAAATTGAAATTTGGCCAGTTCAGCAGTGACTGGCTGAATTTCGATACATATATGGCCATTCCCCCTCAACATAAGTTAATATTATATATTGCTCCACCTTTGTTGAACAGGAATATTGGAAAATTTCCATTCCATCAGTGGCTACAACCAAACAGCACTGATTAGTGTATTATGACAATAAAATCCCCACTGTCAGATGCACCTTATTTGTGAGGATGGAGGAATCCATTTGTTTTTTTTCTGATCTGGCTGATGGAAGAAAAACAACCCATCTTTGGCCAGCTAAAGCAACACAGTGGCCTACATATTGCTCAAAATGGCATATATTTTATGCCTCCCTGCAGTTTGAGATCCGACCTTTACTCTCAACATATGTTGTTTGTTTTATAATTAAGCGATCCCTAATTTAATATACTGTTACAAGTGAATACGCTTATCTGAAGAAGTGGTGTTTAACCGCGAAACGCGTTATTTGAGCAGTACACATGACAGTAACCTTTTTATATGAGAGGATCTTGTCTGTATAGTTAAATATTTTTTTACATGTTTTTAATGTTATACAAATTTTGTACAATAAAATATATTATAATTTGTAATATGTTATTTGGTATGTTTTTAAAAATTGATGTAGATACCGGCAGGCCAGCATTTAAAGCCCTATAAAAACATCTCCCCTTTTCTTCTATTATTCTACATATTTCTCACTGGCTTTATGATCAGCAGTAGCCACACCAAGCCCATGATGTATTCCCAGTGTACTCACATAGAGAATACAGCAAGTGTCAGATTACACCATTTATGGTAAAAAAACAGGTAATAAAAATGGCAGGATCCTGATAACCATAAGTCTTTCTGGTCCAATTATGCTTCAGGAGCACCAACTCACCCAGTGCTGGGTGGAATTCCCCTTGATTAGACAATGCCAATTGCCAAGAAAAAAGGATACGGGAAGGAAAGGAACCCCACAGAAGTTCTTACCTCAACCGAGGACAAAGACACCATTTACCGTTTTCAATAAATCTATCAAGCAATAAATATGGGCTTGCCAACTAAACTTCTTCTGAAAATGCTGGTTAATTGTCTGTTTCTGGTTTCAATGTGGTCATGGACCAGGAAGATGAGTAATGAACCAAGAAAAAAAATGCAAAACTTAATCTCTAATTCAAAACTCTTGATCTTGCATACCTCTAGATACCTCTAGGTGCATGATCTAGAAAGCTGGAGGATCAACAAAAATGGCAGGCAACTATAATGTTCTGAAGGCAACATATTTTTCCCATAAAAGTTTTAATAACTATGCTAAGTGTACTATGAATTTGTGTAGCATAATAAGAGTTTTAGATCAGCAGTGTTATATGCCTATATACTACACCTGGTTTTCCATTTGGAATGGAATCTGACAAACTAAATGCTAAAAGTTTTACCGCTTACATAGTCAACTTACATAAAATGTGTCTAAAATAATCTTATCAGTCACAGCAATTGACCCTTAGGCCTTATTCCCTAAAAAGTGCTAATTCCTATCTACAGTAATCCATCGCAATCAATCAGCATTCCTATTGCTGTCTGTTGGTTTCAGTAAAACAAATACTGTCTGGTTGCTATGGGTTGTTGCAGTAAAGGATGAATAGTCTTTATTTTGTAAGTATTTTGTGTACACAAGCATCAGAACCAATTTGGGTTGCTTTTGATTATATTTTACCTGGGCTGGAGTTGCTTCAGATCTTCTGCTTTTTACCTGGTTCTAACTTACTTTGTCAAAAATGCTGTGTGTGCAGACACATTTTTTTCAAGCTTTTAAATTTAAATAAAAAAGAATACAGTATATATTGAAAAGTAACCAGTTTTCAATTTTATGCACAGTCAGGTTTGTCTTACTTTCTAGACCTAATAAATTGCCCTCTAAAACGAAACATTACAACACATATAAAGCATAAGTTTCAGCAAACAAATGAAATACAATTTCAGAGCTCACCAGAGATTGGTAGTTACTTGTAGTTTAGTGTGTCATATTTAAAAAGAAGATTTATTTTCGGAAACATCTGGATCTTGTATTATTTCCACTTTTCTTGCACTATACTTAAATATAAGCTTTTGTTTATGTCCTTCCGGACTCCTTACCAAGAAGATAATTCTAAAAAACACATAAAAAGCTTTTAAATTACTGGGCAATTTCCTCATGCTAAGTCCGATGGGTATTATGCCAGTAAAATATTTCCTTACAGACATCAGTATAGGCTGCCTGTACACTTGCAATAAATTCCTAGCCCAACAGTAAACATGCTTTTTCAGCAAACTCATCATTTCATTCCTGGATTTTGACAGTTACTTGCTAATATAAATTCCACTTTTTATTGTATAGTAAATTGTTATTTCCAGCTTTTGTTTTGTAAACACTTTATATCACAGAATTAAAAGTGATATATAATAACAGATATATTCAAAATTACTGTTATAGAAATACTCTACAGATAATGACAGTATTAATATGTAAATATTGAATAACGTAACTCAGCAAGATTATCATGCTTGCAAACACCGGAGGAGTGGCTTTAAAAAGGTTCTATTAGGAGAAACTTAACAATTTGCTATTTTTCAACTTTAATGCTGAGGTATAAAGAGATTTATTCACCCATGTAACCCTGGACTAGTTTATCTTTAGCCCTAAAAAGCTAAAGCAAATTTTCCTATTCCAGGATGTGAAATATAGCTTCAAATGGGCAATATTTCCATTGATTCAGTTCATTTGGCACAGCAGGGTTAATTTACTAAAGGCAAATAGACTGTGCACTTTGCTCCAGAGCTTAGCAATTGAGGTTAAGCTTCACTTTTGTCATACATCCAGCTGACAAGGGAGGAGGACTGGTCATATTGAATAAGGATGACTATGAGGAAGAGATGTATAATTTATTGAAGATGGAAGATACGTATAAAAGGTTGAACAGCATTCCGAGAAAGCAATATGAAAAGAAACTAAGGGCCTTTGTTAAGAAGGGCAACCATATGGGAATTATTAGTAAGAAGGAGGCCAGATATCTTCCAGAAGCAGCCAAGACACCAGTGATGTATTACCTACCAAAAATACATAAGAGACTAGTTAAAACACAAGGTAGACCCATCATTAGTGGAGTGGATTCTTTGTTCTCTAGGTTAGGTGAATACCTAGATCGATACCTGCAGCCGTTGGTTCAGGAAGGGAAATCCTATTTAAGCAGACTTGTATAAAGTACTCGAAATTTCTACTTGAGTAAAAGTACAAGTGCTCGATCAAAAAATTACTTGAGTAGAAGTGGAAGTGCTCGCAGAAAAAGTTACTTAAGTAGAAGTACTAAAGTATTCAACATTTTTTTTACTTAAGTATTGCAAGTAGTTTTTTCAAAAAATTTGCTACTTAAGTACTAAAAGTAAAAAGTACCAGTAGTTTTGAAAAAAAATTTCTACTCAAGTACTGAAAGTAGAAGTACAAGTACTGTGTTATGTAGTTATTAAAGAAAGAAGTCAAAAGTTTGAACATTATATTGTTTTTATTATTTCAAATGATTTATTCAAATTATTAACCTGTGTTTGTTAGTAGTTTCTTGATGCACTTTAAGCGCTGTAGCACCATTTATTTGTTTGTTTCATATTTTCTTTTTATTGGAAAGATTTGGTATAGCAGCTTTTATTATACACAGCCTTTATTTTCGTATGCGCTGATTTACAAATGACATTATACACATTTTTTTGAGCTTTATGCAACCTGCCATCTACTGTTCTGGCAGTTGTAATTTTTTTAAAAGTAACGAGTAACTATGCAGCACAAAAAAAAAATACTTGAGTAGAAGTATCAAAATCATCGAAAAAATGTAGTGAAGTAAAAGTAGAAGTAGGAGAAAAAAATTCTACTCTAGGAAAGTACAGATACCGCATTTCGGTACTTAAGTACAGTACTTAAGTAGTTCTACTTCGTTACTATACATCTCTGTATTTAAGAGACAGCACACAGCTGATTTCGGCACTCCAGGATATCAACGGGACAGAACAATGCCTCTTAGTCACTATAGATGTTAATTCTCTCTACACTAGTGTAGTGCAGAGGGATGGGGTCAATGGAGTTGCTAAAGCCCTGTATAAATGCTCAGATCTGAGGCAGAAACAGATTCAGTATATTCTGGAAGGATTGGAGATGGCAATAGAAAGTAACTATTTCTGGTATTGGGGCAATTATAATTTACAGACAAAAGGAGTGACCATTGGAGCTTGGTATGCTCCGAGTGTGGCCAACCTGTTCATGAATATGTGGGAGGAAGAGCAGAACTATAACATCAACTGACCCTATCTGAGATTCTACTGACAGTACATAGATGATATTATCATCTTATGGGAGGGAATCGGAGGAGTCCCTGAAAAACTTATTTGATGAAATAACCATAATAGATATGGGATTTCATTTACTGGGAGCTGAAATTTACAACAGAATGACTATCTAGATCTCCAGATATACAAAGTGGAGGACAAATTATATACCAAAACCTTTTTAAAATCAATGGACTGGAATGGATATATACCTAATTTCAGCTGCAACCAGCCGAAATAGAAAGGGAATGTCCCTAAAGGTCAGCTGATGAGATAGCGAAGGAACTGTGACAGGCTGGAGGACTATGATGAACAAGCTGAGATGATGGTAAAAAGATTTGTAGAAAAGGGGCTACCAAAGGAAACATCTGGAGAAACTGAAGAGTGAAATGAGAAACATAAATATGAATACATTATTGATTATCAAACCCAAAATAAAAGAAAAGGATATGGATCTGGCCTTCATTACTGGATTTAATAAATAGTTCAGATCTATTGAACATATTGTGAAAAAATATTGGCCCATTTTAAAATCAGATAGGACCTTATCTGGGATACTTCCCAAAAGACCTAGGTCTATCTATAGGAGGGCCCCTGTGCTCAGGAACCATCTGGTTCACAACATGGTCGATCCACCCAATAATGTTAGGCTGTTTTCAGGACTGAATGGCTTTTACAGATGTTAGTAGGAATCAACCCAGGGAGAGAGAATTTGTTAAATCTTCCGTCACCAATAAAGTATTTAAGATCAATGAAAAGATTACTTGCAATATTACACGTCACATACAGTATGTTATTGAGTGCCCTTGCCGGCTTCAATATGTGGGGAGAACCACTAGGCCCCTATTCGTTAGAATCAGGAAACATATAAATAATATCAGGAATGGGTTCCCAAAGCATAGTTTATCCAGACATTTTAAGGAAGTACACCACAAGGACCAGATCAAGGGTCACTGGAGAGGTGACAACAAAAAGGTCAAGATGTCCCAAGAGGAGACCAGATGGATATATCAATTGGGGCCCCTACAGTCTGGGGGCCTCAATATTGATATGGACTTGAATTGCTTTATTTCCAATTTTTTGGTTAATATAGTCTTGTGGG
The DNA here is from genome assembly GCF_965119305.1 of Pelophylax lessonae. Taxonomy (NCBI): domain Eukaryota; kingdom Metazoa; phylum Chordata; class Amphibia; order Anura; family Ranidae; genus Pelophylax; species Pelophylax lessonae. Next base: position 415,340,279 of record NC_138770.1, read on the forward strand.
GTTTCTCAATATCACCATGTAGGTATATATATTTCCCTCCCTTCATATTATTTGCACATTCTTATGTACATCTAGATATTGATAAAAACCGCGTTTGCATGTATCTATACAAAATGGATCGTGCACCAACTATCAAGTGCTGATAAGTGAAACGCTCAAAGGCAGCTTTCATATAAATATGAAAGCGCTTGCCTAAAATATAAATATAAACATGTGCCAGTGCTATAATAAACAACAAAGACTAAATAATTAATAAATACAAAATTGTGCAAAAAATTCATTCGATATTCCACAAAAAGTGCATCTGTGCATAAGTCCATAAAGATGCATTATAATGAATAAATATAATATAGTGCCAAAAATTCAATATTCCACGATTGAAAGTGCTTCAGTGCTTCAAAAGGTGCATAAATGTGCCAAATAAGGTACCAAGGTGTTTAAAGACTCATCAGTCGGTGTGGGGTGCTCAACTCCCCTTTTGTGTCCCCACTCACTGGAAGTATTGGACCCCATGACTGTTTTAGTCTGGGGTCAAAACAGCTTTAGGAGTAGTAGATGTATGTCACCAATCCTCCTTACAGGTATAGCACTCCGTTCCCCACCAGTAGCATGATCTTTAGAGGCTCAAAAACACAAATAGAAGGCTACCATTGTGAATGTAAATACTTTATTATTGCGCAAAAGGTAAGAAAAACATACAAGATCAAAGACACAGTCCAGCTGTAAGAGGTACAGTTCTTCCAGGAATGCCGTACAGGCATGCATTCCACGGAGGACAGGAAGTGACGTCAATGGTTTCAGCGTAACCGGAAATACATCAACGCATTTTGCCCCACCTTCCATGGCGTCATCAAATGTTTATATTTATATTTTAGGCAAGCGCTTTCATATTTATATTTTTCTTATATACATCTCCTTCAGGTGTTCGCCTGATCACCTTCTTAGATTCTAGGTTTACTTCTAGGTTTACTTTGTAGGTATACCATTCTCTCCTCATTATCTTTCATATACATTGCTGTATTATGGCTACTGTTTTTATTGATGTTAGAAATGTGTATAATTTTTATTACTTATTTCTCATCATTATTTTATTTTATGATTTCTCATTACTATTTTTTTATATTTTGTTTTATTTTTTTTATAATTTTAGTATTTAATATTCATATTTTATATGCAGCCTCATGCGGCACACTGTATACCATTCAGCACAGTGCGGTTCCTTGGCTTCCTTGGAGACTATATGTGTGTTATGTTGATGTGTGGTTATGCGCACCTGCTTTGTGAGTATAATATATACTTTTTAACACTTTTAATAAATTTTTAGTGGTAATGCACTAGGTCGGTGCGCCCTTTTTCTTTTTTGTTGTCTCTTAGTTGGTTTCGGATACCCTTGATCCTGAAGGGGCAGCAAGACCACAAGCTAGTACCACTCAAGCTTGAAGTATCTCTCTTCCCTCCGGCCTATGTTATACTTGAGCGCAGGAGAATTATTCTACTATTTCCTCTTTAAAACAGGGCTGCCCCAGACCTGCCTATCTGCTTAACTGGTTCCATTAGTCATTGGACCTGTCCTCTAGTCTGCTCTCATGCAGACTGCAGCTTGTTTAGCTCAGACACAAAGATTTGTAGCCTGACTGTTAAGACCAGAATTCAGTGAAAATTCACTTTGCAAAGTGAACATGTTCTACTATTTTAGTAAATCAACCCCATAATGTCAGTTCAAGCGAACCTGCAAGAAATCTTTAGATCCCAGTCCTTCTTTTTAGCACAATGCCCTATGTGCAATATCAACATCACCCACAGTTCCATTTACCATTGAACCAGAAAGTGTCAACCCCAGGGCCATAGAACATTTGCTGTTGTTTACACTACCAGTAACAAAACAATTTTAAAATATGGTTTCTTTGCTCTTCTGCTACCATATATGTACACTAATAAGTAAAATGTAATAATATGAGTATTGCAGCGCTTGAACAGTTAAAAAATATATCCATCAGTCCCAGAAGACCAAACGATATGACACAGAACACTGGATCAAAGTGGCTCCCTAGATAAAGTCCATCTGATGTTACATGTGATAGTAATCCTCAGATGAGAAGTCCAATCAAGTGTATGCAGATAAAAAGAGAACGGAAAAGAATAACATGGTGCAGTATATCAAAGTGAGTATATCACATCCACATAGGGGGGGTTCACCAGTGATGAATAGACACAGTCACTGCACACTACCTCCACCCCACATGCAGTGCAAACTCACCAGAACTGAAAGATCACACGCTTGATATAATGGACCAGCAAGGATCTCGGTACAGCCTCAAACGGATAACTCCAAGCACCCCAGAATCTTCTCCCAACCTCTTGTTAGACAGTCACCATCAATGCACAATAAAATGGAAACTATCTTTATTAAAATGTTGCACAAAATCAAAAATAAAAGTAGCCACTCACATGTAGGTGCTCCTCAAAAGTAACAGATAGAGTTCCTCAGTGGGCGGCTAGCCCCACATGTTTCCAGTCAAAAGCCATTCATCAGGGTGCTCCTGTGCAGTTCTACATTTCCATTTCCCCAGTGTCCTTTTTAAACCAGCCACAGGCGGGGCGTCACTTCCATCCACCGCACCCTCTTCCTGTTGGCCATGACATCACTTCCGCCCACAGCGCCCTCTACCTGTAGGCCATGACATCACTTCCGCCCACAGCGCCCTCTTCCTGTAGGCCATGACATCACTTCCGCCCACAGCGCCCTCTTCCTCTATGCCATGAAATCACTTCCATCCATAACATCTCAAACAGGAAGTGGACATTAGGCGTCATTAGTAAACAATAACTCTGACCACAACTAGGGTTGCCACCTCATCCCTTTAAACCAGGACACACATTAATTAAACAGGTTCTGTGGCTGATTAAGGTGGTAATTAAACTCACTTGGTGCCTTATGTGCATTATATCAGCCTCAGAACCTGTGTAATTAATATGTGTCCTGGATTAAAGGGATGAGGTGGCAACCCTAACCACAACAGTAAAAACTCTCCCATCCGCGGACCAGGAAGGCATTATCAATATTACACTGGGCTAAATAAGTAAACTAAACTTTACTAAATAAGTAAAATGTAGCTGCCAATTTTGCATAAGCAGCAAATTCCTTGGCAGCCATAGAGTCTGCAGTAATTTGGATAACTAATTTGGATTACCTAAGCCACCAAGTAGCCATTTAGAGAAGGGACTTGTTGTTTAGGAAACAGCAGTGCTAGGTACGGTTCACCTACATTAGCAATGGTAAATGCTTTCATAAGTTGTACATGTTGATTTTTAGGTTCCATAGTAATCTGTAAACAAATGCAAAGATGCGGGAGTACGTTTTTGGTATCTGTGTGATTTTGTGGATTCGGGTGGCTATCTAGTAAAGGGACATTGGCAAATTGTTGGCATTACTGGAAAAGGAAGCAGGGCCAAGAAGTGATGTAGGGTAAAAACATCAAGCAACATGTATATTAAAAAAGAATAGCGCACACATGCAAAAGAAATGACTATCAAATATGGAGACAATCCATAAATAAAAATGGGGATTTAGTCCCACCATATGGCCATATCGTGCTCAAGACCACCACTGCGTCAAAGTACCCCATTATCAGTGGGTCCTACACTATCCATAAAAAAGGGGTGAATCCAGCCTCTCTAACCCTTGGAGACAACACTCCTTGCTGGGATAGATGTGCTAATGCACTGCAAAGGACTCCTCCTATATCTACTTGATAGTGGACACTGATAGAGAACAGGTGTATGTGGGGGGTGGGGTGCTCAACCTCAGAAGTCTGGTCAGACCAAATACATAATAAACAAGCAAAAAATTGGGGGAGCAAACCCTGAACATGTATATCTAAAGCCGGTGCAGCTATGGACCAAGCGACATGTATGTTAAAAAAGAATAGCGCACACATGCAAAAGAAATGACTATCAAATATGGAGACAATCCATAAATAAAAATGGGGATTTAGTCCCACCACATGGCCATATCGTGCTCAAGCCCACCACTGCGTCAAAGTACCCCATTATCAGTGGGTCCTACACTATCCATAAAAAAGGGGTGAATCCAGCCTCTCTAACCCTTGGAGACAACACTCCTTGCTGGGATAGATGTGCTAATGCACTACAAAGGACTCCTCCTATATCTACTTGATAGTGGACACTGATAGAGTACAGTTGTGTGTGGGGGGTGGGGTGCTCAACCTCAGAAGTCTGGTCAGACCGATGTGTGCGCTATTCTTTTTTAATATACATGTCGCTTGGTCCATAGCTGCACCGGCTTTAGATATACATTTTCAGGGTTTGCTCCCCCAATTTTTTGCTTGTTTATTATGTATTCGGTCTGACCAGACTTCTGGGGTTGAGCACCCCACCCCCCACACACACCTGTACTCTATCAGTGTCCACTATCAAGTAGATATAGGAGGAGTCCTTTGTAGTGCATTAGCACATCTATCCCAGCAAGGAGTGTTGTCTCCAAGGGTTAGAGAGGCTGGATTCACCCCTTTTTTATGGATAGTGTAGGACCCACTGATAATGGGGTACTTTGACGCAGTGGCGGGCTTGAGCACGATATGGCCATATGGTGGGACTAAATCCCCATTTTTATTTATGGATTGTCTCCATATTTGATAGTCATTTCTTTTGCATGTGTGCGCTATTCTTTTTTAATATACATGTCGCTTGGTCCATAGCTGCACCGGCTTTAGATATACATGTTCAGGGTTTGCTCCCCCAATTTTTTGCTTAGAAACATCAAGCAGAATCTTTGTTTTATCTACAAATGCACTTTGCAGAAGTTAATTAAACAATTCAATATTTTTTGTTCATTTCAGTGATTGAGTTTCACTCATAATTGCTCGAAATTGCTGTCTGTCACCATTTGAGAGAATTCCCTTCACTTGGAAGTGAGAGAAAATCTACAAAGTGCAGGAAAATGTTGTTTTAAACAGCTGTTGCTTTTTCCAGTATGCTTTTTGGTAGACTTTTCTCTTTCTGTCTTGGTGGCAACTGTACTGTTCAGATTTATCCTTACTTTTTAAATAAGTGATGATCAGGAAGAGTGAATCCCCTTATTGGGTAAACTAACAAAATAATAAGAATAATAATAATTCTAATATTGTCCATGTTTTCCTAAAACCAGAAAAAAAAAATTCATGTTTAATAAAACTAACTTTGTTCACCCAAGATGCACATCAACTGTCTGGTATTTCCAATACACGGAAGTGCATAAGCTAAAATCTTCCAACCCATACCATATGTTTTAAGACGGTGCACAGGTTGTTTTCACCTTTGGAAAATAATATTTGGTACTGTGAGACAGTTGAATTCTATGTGGATAATTACTTTTTTTTAGTTTTGTCAGACAGAATGGTGATTAGGAGCAAGTGCAAGAGATTGCATACGTTAAATATAATTCTAAGATAATTGTGATGCATAGTGACGCATTGTGCAGTCAGATATGAGTCACTTGATGTTTTTATCCCAAGTATATTGCAGACTAAAGATAGGATAAAGAATACACTAGTAATCTCACGTTTTTTCATAGCTCTACATTACAAACATAGATCTTCCCCGTTCATTTTCACCACTCATTATTCAATATAACCTCATAGATATGAACACGCAATAAGTCTTTGTTCGTGTGGAAGGATGGGGGTGCCTTGAGTTCTCCCCACAATTTTGGTTTATTTCTGATACCCTCTAGATACCGCACGCTTTCTACCACCTCCCCAAACAGCTCCGTTTCGAGCTGACAACAACCAACGTTCTCTTTCCCTATAGCAGTTAAAAGCAGGAATTTTTCTGCAGTTGGTCATCAATCCCTCTCCTATCCCAAGAGGGGGTATCTCTCTTTTTTCCTTATTTTCCTACCTCCGCTTCCCGTCTCTTTTTTCCCCAGTCTTACCCCCCCCCCCCTTCCCCCTCTCACTTGTGCCTATCATCAACATGGATACGTCTACATCGACATCAGCTTCCAAGCGCCTCAAAATTTTATCACTTAACACTAAAGGTCTGAACATCCCAGAAAAAAGATCCAAGTTAATCCTCTACTTTCACTCTCTTAAAGCAGATATAGTGTTTCTACAAGAGACACATTTCAGGACTGACCGTATTCCTGGATGGCAAGTCAGAGATTTCCCCTCAATGTTCCATGCAACAAACAGCCTGGCCAAAACCAAGGGCGCATCAATCCTGATAGCGAAACACATCCCTCTTGACGTCACAGATACCCTGATTGACAAAGATGGAAGGTACGTGTGCGTTAAAGGCTCTTTGTGGAATATCCCTCTGACTCTGGCCAATATTTATGCACCCAACGCAGCACAAGTAAGCTTCTTTCGGGAGATGTCCGCAATTCTCACATCCTTCCAAGAGGGTTGTCTCTTCCTTGGAGGAGATTTCAATCTTACACTTAATCCCGTGGAAGACACCTCCACTGGGACCTCATCATTGCCTTATAAAGCACTAAAACAGGTCAAGATTCAGCTACAAGATCTGTCCCTACACGATACTTGGCGCCTATTAAATCCATCCATCAGGGACTATTCATTCTTTTCCCCTCCACATAACAGATACTCGAAGTTGGATTACCTCCTCATCACGCAAAAAGATATCCATCTAATTAAAAAAGCGACTATTGAACCGATGTGTATATCGGATCATTGTGCCATCTCTGTCACACTTGCGATCCCCCAAATCAATAGACATGAAAAAATCTGGCGTCTAGATCAGCCGATTATTATGCAACCCAAAAATGCGGAAATGATCAGAACTCAATTATCAGACTATTTTCAGATGAACGATACCCATGAAGTGGAGACCTCCACTGTTTGGGAGGCTCATGAGTGTGTTATCAGGGGTACACTACTTAAAATGGCGGCACACAGGAAAAAGGCGGCCCAAAAAAACATCTCTGAGCTCTTCTCGCAAGCTAAGAAGCTTGAGCTCACGCATAAACGTTCACATGCCCTACAACACCTGGAGGAATTAGAACAGGTCAGAAACAAGATCAGAGAGCTATTCAATACTAAAGTCAAGAAGCTCTTCATTCTTTCACAAAAGCTATTCTACGAATTCACCAATAAAAGCAGCAAATACCTTGCTAGAGCCCTGGTGGCAAAAAGAGCTCAGAATACCATCCACTTTATAACAGATTCCACAGGTAAAAAGAGGCACTCTAATTCAGACATAGCTCAAGCCTTTACACAATACTATACGTCTCTTTACAACCTACCCCCTGAACACAAACCCCAGGCAACTCCCGGCTCAAGAATTTAAATTATTAGGGAATATCTGCAACAAAATGGTTTCACACCTCTCACTAAACAGCAGTCCTCTAACATTGATGGCCCACTTACGGGGGATGAATTCAATCTTGTTCTAAAGCAAATGAAACCAGGGAAAAGCCCAGGACCTGACGGCTTCTCCCTAGCTTACTATAGGTCATTCGCAGATATCCTGGCCGAACCTTTTTTAAAAACATTTAATAGTCTCTCCAACCCAAACTCCAGCCACTCCAGACTTCTGGAAGCGCATATATCTGTTATACCAAAAGCAGGGAAGGACCCAACACAAGTCCAAAACTACCGTCCAATCTCATTACTCAACGTAGATTTAAAAATATTCACCAAGATACTTGCTAACCGCCTCCTCTCTTTCATCCCATCCCTGATTTACTCAGATCAAGTAGGTTTCGTACCCGGTAGGGAAGCAAGGGACAACACACTTAAAGCCCTTAATATACACCACATCCTCTCCTCCACTTCACAGACCGGTCTCCTGCTGTCTCTTGATGCCGAGAAGGCATTCGATAGGCTGGCATGGGACTACTTGGGGGAGGTCCTCCATTCAATTGGTCTGGGCCCCAGACTAATGGCCTTTATCCTTGCACTATACCACAGCCCATCGGCCAGGGTACGTGTCAACGGTTCGCTATCGAATGCCTTCTCCATCAGTAATGGAACCTGTCAGGGCTGCCCCCTGTCTCCACTACTATTTATACTGACACTTGAACCCCTTCTTAATAGTATTAGATCGAGCCCCAACATCACCGGCGTAAATTCGATCTCTAATCAATATAAAATTGCTGCCTATGCGGATGATATCTTGCTATTCCTCTCCAACCCCCTAATTTCATTATCCAACTTACAAAAAGAGTTGAAATTATTTCAATACATTGCAAATTTTAAAATAAACAGATCCAAATCTGAGGCACTTAATATATCCCTACCTGGCCCGATTGTTGATCAGTGTAAACAATCCTTCCCTTACGAATGGAAAACTGACACCATGACATATTTGGGTATTGAAAGTCCCACTGACCTAGATGACGAAAAAAAATTATCTTCCCATCTCCCAGGCAATCTTCCAGGATCTTAAGAAGTGGCATAAGGCACACTTCTCCTGGTTCGGCTGAGCTGCAATTGTTAAAATGAACGTTCTTCCACGTATCCTTTACTTATTACAAACCGTTCCCATTCAATTGCCTCTGCACTTCTTCTCCCCCTTAAAAGAAGGCCATCAGGTCCTTTATCTGGGAAATAACAATATTAAAACAGCGCTAACAGGTGTATAGAAGTGAACACCCTAAGGTGCATCTGTGCAAAATATCTTTAAATTAATCCAATTACTAAAAAAGTGCTCTCGTATACAAAATATTAAAATGCTGTGCTGATAGATAAATACATATATACTTAAAAACCACACATATGTATAAAGTGCCAAAATGTGCAAAAAATTGAAATCACGTGCAATCCAAAAATAGTGAATAGTCCACTTAAAGTGCTGATAGTCGTGCTCCACACAGAAAAGTGCCAGTGCTTGAAACAGGCCCTCTTGGGGATCCACTCACCAGATTTTGGTAATTCACAAGCCTTTAGGAATATCAAGTAGACACCTCCAAAAATAGCCTCCAACCTCTGATAAAATAATGCTATGAGCCTCTGTGTCCCCAGATGGACAATGCGAATAAGCCTCCAAGAATTCCTCCGAGAGATAGCTCTGCACATATACCCTCAGGCAAGAAGAGAGGAAGGAGCCAGAAATAGTGAAGCCCGTAGGAGGATTTTTATTTAAAAAAGCATAAAATACTACTTACAAACAGCCGATTAGTTTAGGCATACAGAAAGTCAGTTTCCACGATTATCCAAAGCACTTCCGTGTACGCTGCCGGCATGCGTTCCAGGGTGGTTTGCGGAAGTGACGTGGTATGACGATCAGCTAACAGGAAATTGCGTCAATGCCTATCATGGGCATCATCAAAGGACATCACTTCCTGTAGCAGTACGATCTATTTATACTAGGCTAATGTGCATTTAGAGCCAATGGAAAGCGGGGGAGAATACTAGTAGTCACTCCATGATTGGCTGACATGTATGTAAATACCTTTATCTGGCATCACAAAGCCCCGCGCATTAAAGTCTCGATACTCTCGAGACCAAAATCAAAAGGCGGTATGGGAATCCCGGATATATACTTATACTATCAAGCCTCCCACCTACTACGTATAGCAGACTGGCACTCCCAGAAACACAAAAAAGATTGGGTCGAATTAGAGGATTCCTTCTCAACCATCCCCATACAAAGCATCCCTTGGCTAACTTATTCTTCCTTACAGAACTCCCTTAAAAGACACCCTCTAATCGGTCGCACTATTCGCTGTTTTCATACAGCCAACGCCAAACACCAACTAATCCGAAAACATAGCCTCCTCACCCCATTGCTTAACAACCCACAATTCCCACCAGGTCAATCCCCCCACTCTTTGCGCTCTGTCCCCAATGATATAGGAATACGCATTCTTCACCTCCTACAGAATGGGAAATTCCCTAACTTTGAAGATCTAAAAACAGCAACACTTAATCCCTCAATGACCGTTTGGGAATACACACAACTTCATTATTTTGTCTCCGCGCACCTGAAAAAAAATTCCAAGGATACACCACTTTCCAAATTTGAACAAATTTGTGCGCTTCAACAACCGCAACGACACCTGCTTTCCACAATGCACTCCATATTGTGGGAATCATGCCCTACTCAGATGGGCAAATTGTGTGACGATTGGTGCACAGATTTTGACATGTCCTTAACGGAACCACATTGGGAAAAAATATATCGCAACATCTTAAAAGGATCAGTGAATGTTTCCATCCAGGAAAATAACTATAAGATACTCACTAAATGGTACCGCACTCCCTTTTTGCTCAATAAATTTAACAACCAGACACCTGATGAATGTTGGAGGTGCAAACAACCTCACGCTGACATGCTGCATATATGGTGGTCCTGCCCCCTGATACAACCATTCTGGAATATGGTCAAATCCTATATACACAAACTAACTTCCCAAGACTTACAATTACACTCAGCCCAATTTTTTCTACATTTTCACCCCAATTCCCCACCGAGGTACTTCAAATCCCTCCCTATGATTATGATCAACGCAGCTAAACTCTGCATTCCTAGACTGTGGGGCACTACAAAAGCCCCATCCCTCCTTAACTGGCTCACCCAGATTAACAAAATCTCTGAGATGGAAGAGCTCATATCCACAGCTCATGACTCTCCAAATAGATATGTTAAAATTTGGAAAGACTGGATAATTTTCCGCTATTCACAAGAATATGACCAGCTCACCAACAAGCCTGCCAACTAGTTGATCTTCTATCTCTGCAAATATCAATTGATATTACAATGCACTTTAGCAAGACCTCGACACACAAAATGCTTCACTCTGCCCCCCTCCTACCCTCCTCCCATTCTCCTAATCTTCCCTATCCCCCTTATCCCTCTCTTCCCCTTTTCCCCTCTTTACCTCTCTTCCCTACCCCCCTCATCCAAGCGTTCCCTATATCATAGGGTCCGCTTCCCCGCTCCCTTTTTCTCTTCTGATACTCCCCTTCTATATTGCTAATTTAGCTTTATCAAGCTTAACCGGTTGCCGACTGCGCACAGTATATTTACTGCGGCAGTCAGCCCCGGCCAGGCAGAGTGACGTAGATCTACGCCACTCGCCTGTCACTGCTATTAGAGCCAATAGCGGGCGCGCCCGCCTCGACTCGTTCAGGGAGGAGTGCGGGCGTGTGACCGGCGGACCCGATGTCCGCCGGTCACACTACGATCGCCGGTACAGCGGGAGAAAGACAGAGCGGCTTATGTAAACAAGCCGCCTGTCATTCTCCCTGTGTAAAAATGCCGATCAGACGGTTCTACTATGTAGAACCGTTGATCTTTGTTTTTACACCAATAGCATTGTCTCACTACAGTTAGAATCACGCCCCTAGGACACACTTAACCCCTCCCTGTCCAATACAGTTAACCCCTTCCCTGCCAGTGTCATTTTTGCAGTAACAGTGCATATATATAGCACTGATTACTGCAGTAATGTCACTGGTAACCTCAAAAGTGTAAAAAATGTCAGTCAAGGGTCCGATCTGTCCGCCGCAATGTCGCAGTACCGCAAAAAAAATCGCAGATCGCCGCCATTACTCGTTAAAAAAAAAACACCAAAAAAGCCAAAAACGTTCCCTTTGTTAGTAAACGCGATAACTTTTGCGCAAACCAATCAAAATACGCTTTTTGCGATTTTTTTTTTACCAAACATATGTAGCATAAAACAAATTGGCCGAAAATGTTAAAAAAATTTGATTTTTACATTATTTTTTGGGGGAATTTCATATAAAAAAAAGTGAAAAATATTGTTATTTTTGCAAAAATTACGCTCTTTTTTTGTTTATAGCGCATGATCAAAAAATCGCACAGGTGATCAAATACCACCAAAAGAAAGCTCTGTTTGTGGGAAAAAAAGGACGTGAAATTCATTTAGGTACAGCGTCGCACGACCGCGCAATTGTCCGTTAAAATCACGCAGCAAAAAATCGCAAAAAACCCCCTGGTCAGGAAGGGGGTAAAATCTTCCGGGGCTTAAGTGGTTAAACAGATGATAGCCCTTACTTGTTCTATAACATATGTTGTTCTGTTTGGTATATAACTATATAGCCCAAAAGGGCAAAACTCTTTTGTCTTTTCTTTCCTTTTTAGCCCGCGATACATTGTCTGTTTATCTTGATGTTTGATCATTTATTTTGCCTAGTTTCAGCTGTTATTACTTTTCTGTAATTCGAATGAATCAAATATGCCTTTTACTTTCCACACAATTGTTACTTTACATATAATGTGAACCATGTAATTTCACGCTTGTTACTGTCATTATTCTTCAATAAACTTTTTGGAAAAAAAAAAAGAATACAGTCAAAACAATAAGATCTAAAGGAAATGGGAAAACCATGCCCCTTAACATCCATTGTAACATTATGCGAACCCATTTGTTGTACAGAGGTTTTCTGGCAACTTGCTGACAGAACATGACTGCAAGCTTCATTGAATAAATGAGCAACTCTAATATGTACTATTGTTTAATGTATATAGGCTACATACCATGACCCTGATAACAATTGTACTTTCTGTTAAAAACACTTAAAGCCTTAAAAAATAAACGTGTGCAAGGACTGCAGAGTACAATAACCCATAGTACCCAATTAGAATCTACTTTTCTAACACCAGAGGAATTCAAGATGAATTTTTAATATGCAGGCACTATGCTTGACACTTTACATTTAGCTTTTTCTAGCGTTTTGCTGAATATGCCCGTTACTGTTTATGAGGTCCCCATGGCTTGAAGAGTCAAAATGAATAATAAAAAAATATACAGTATATACAGTATAGATCGGTGTTGGTATGCCTTCTCAGTATTACATAGCTAATAGGAATGCACAGACACAATTTATCTATCAAGAAACCACTTGCAGAAGCTTCAGCCTACTAAGCAATTGACTGGCAACAGTGTTGTGGCCAACTCTCATGGGCACAAATAAGCGATAAGGGGTCAAATGGCCTTCTCTAATTAACTTCCTAAAGGTTCCCCTCTTCTCTCTTTTCTGTGGCTTCCTTAGCTTATATTTTTGCTATTAGTGGGTCTTGTTGATCATCAGGTTATGCTTCTTCCTCCTAGGTTGTCTCCTCTGGGTCTTCAGGCACTCCAGATTGCTTACTATATCCAGACATATGCACCAATTTTTATCATTATTATACAGGATTCATATAGCGCCAACAGTTTACACAGCGCTTTACATGTATAATTACAATACAGTTAAATACAGAAGGAATAGGAGGGCCCTGCTCATGGAGCTTACAATCTAAAGCAGGGGTGGGGAACCTACGTCCCGGGGGCTGTATGCGGCCCTCAAAGACATTTGATCCGGCCCCCTGTGCAGCTGAGCCTGTGTCTCTCAGCTGATCTGTCAGAACGGAGCCAATGTTTCCTGTATAGTTCCGGCTCCGTTCTGACAGTCTGAGTGAGTCACAGGTGGAGTGATATCAAATGCACTCTGCCTGTGACCAATACAGGAAACATCGCCTCTTCCTCCAGCGTGGCGCCGCTGCTAGTCAGCATTTCCCACCAGCAGCACACACAGCAGTACCAGCCAGAGCCAGCAGTACCAGCCAGAGCCAGCAGTACTCACAGCAGTACCAGCCAGAGCCAGCAGTACTCACAGCAGTATAAGCCAGAGCCAGCAGTACTCACAGCAGTATAAGCCAGAGCCAGCAGTACCCACAGCAGTACCAGCCACAGCCAGCAGCACACACAGCAGAACCAGTAGTACCCACAGCAGTACCAGCCAGAGCCAATAGTACCCACAGCAGTACCAGCCAGAGTCAGCAGTACCCACAACAGTACCAGCCAGCAGTACCTACAGCACAGTACCCACAGCAATACCAGCCAGCAGTACCCACAGCACAGTACCAGCCTGAGCCAGCAGTACCCAAGGCAGTACCTACAGCACAGTACCAGCCTGAATCAGCAATACCCACAGCAGTACCAGCCTGAGCCAGCAGTACCCACAGCACAGTACAAGCCAGCAGTACCAGCCTGAGCCAGCAGTGCCAGCCAGCTATACCCACCAGCATTACCCGCCAGCAGTTCTTTTCGAAACTTACCACCACAAAGTCGACTGCGCTCCAGACTGATTGACGCAAACCTGGAAAACTAGTTGCGAGTAGCAACATCATCAATACCAGCTAACATCACACACCTCACCAAAGAGAAGCAGTTGCAGCCATCACATTAGGGGTGAGTTAATTACATTTTTGACCAAATATAACAGGCACATTTTTAAGTTTATAATTTTGTACGGCCCCCCGAATGATTTTATAAATACCCAAATGGCCCTTTGGCAGAAAAAAGGTTCCCCACCCCTGATCTAAAGGATCATTTTCTTTATGCCCTCAGACATGTGGTGCATTTAAAGGGACATGACCAAACTGCAACAATCAGTATGGAACCTTCACCATCATCGGGTCGTTACTTAGCACTGCAGCTTAGCTCTCTACTGTGAACATCTGTTCCTACTTGCCCTAATTAGTGGACTTTAAATTGAAGCTACAGGTACAAGACCATGTATGTCATCAAGTAAATCTGTTTGCTCCACCCCTGTAAAGAGGTCTGTTCTTTAATTCCATATGACTGTTCAAATCTACCATTATTAAGATTTTTTTCTGTGTATTTTGGATTGCCTTTGTATTCAATTAGCCTGTGCCTATCTTGGTCACTCTATTGTCTATTATTGTTCCCTTTACCAGCTGGAACCTGGACTCTGTATGCACCTTACCTGCTCATCAGTCTCTTGACCATGTTACTATCTGCTGCTTTCTCAGGCCATCTTCATGAAGACTTACACCCAGCCAGCATCTGTCTTGCCTACTGTCAGCTGTTGCCTTTGACAACACATAGGTCTACTGAGCTCTTTGACACAAACACACACTTATATCAGCAGTTATCACTGTATGTTTTGATTCCTCTGGGCTCTAGGGGCTTCCTACACACTGGTTTATTATTTTGCATACTGATTTTCATTATCACTAATACTATACACAGGTGTTTAGGAGCATCCTATGGTAAATATATGTATGCCAGTCATTCCAGGTTGTGGCCTGAGTAAATGACTGCTATGAAAATTCCTTTACAGAATCTCATGAAGCGTGGGTTTGCTTTCAAAACCTGTGCATAAATTAAAAGAAAAAGTTTCTAGTTTGTGATACACTCATTTTCAATAAATCAGTATGGACATAAGAAGAATAAGGATATATTAGGTGTAAATGAAGGAAAACTAAAATAGGTACAATAAATGTATTTTAAATATTTCCAGTATATAGATTTCTTCTTTAATACTTGGTACTTCTGAGTTTGATGTAAAGAATTGCACACGTAAAGTGGTCTTTAGAAAACAAATGGTTGTTATAGTTTTAATATGAGTTTTCTTTAACCAAGCATGGGTAATTAATGTCTTAAGTGTCTTAACTAGGGTTGAGCGGACACCTAGATGTCCGTGTTCGACGGGTTCGGCCGAACTTTAAAAAAAAGTCCGGGTCCGTGTCCCGGACTTTTACCGAACTTTTCCCGGACACCGAACCCCATTGAAGTCAATGGGGACCCGAACTTTAAGGCACTAAAATGGCTCTAAAACACCAATGGAAAGGGCTAGAGTGCTGCAAATGGCAGCAAAACGTAGTTAAGAGCATGGCAAGTGCTCTGCAAACAAATGTGGATAGGGAAATAACTTAAAACAACAAAAAAAAAACAGAAAAATAAAACAATGTTCTTCATCTCTGAAGGACGAGGCCCATATGGAGTAGGAGGGAGGTTGAGGTGGTGGTGGATGTGGTGGTGTCATAGACGTGCGCACAGGGTGTGCCGGGTGTACCTGGGCACACCCTAATCACCTAGGGCACATAGCATTATCGCTCTGTTTGCCAGTGAGGAGATGGGAAAGACCTCCCTCGGACCTGCTCTGCTCTATTTCTCTTTGCCAGCAGGGAGAGTAATGTATCGGGGCCATGTACATGTAGGCAAACACATGCATGTGTATTTCAACTTTGGGGTGCACACCCTAATGCAATAGGCTGCGCACACCTATGGGCGGTGTAGGTGGAAGCGGCGGTGGAGGAGGACCAGGGCCGGATTAAGAGCATCATGGTCTTGGTGCTGAGGATTTTGAAGGGCCTTAAGGGCCGTGCCTTGGCATGCACCCAGAGGAGGAAGGGTGCAGCCATGCATGCCTAATTCAACATGGGATGCTGTCTCTGAAGCCCATAAACACATCCATACATCGGCAACTGTCCCTCCTTGTCAGGCCTTCGTGCTGTGTGGGGAGGTTCTGAGGGTGCTGCCTGGGGAAGCGAGCATAGAAGCCAGACTTCTGTGTTTACAAGTGACAGAAGAGCGGTCACAGTGAATATGGCCAACCTGGGGCCTATATAAAAGGTAGGGGCCTGGAGCTGCAGCTCCAATAGCCCCTACGTTAATCTGGCCATGAGGAGGAGGACGAGGTAGCCAACACTGCTTCTTTTCACAAATTTTAAATGAGGGTACACCCCAAAAGAGTGAGAAAGAGCAAAAATGGAACAATGGGTGGGTAAGGTCGGTATCCATTGCTATTCTGCACAAGGTACGGAAAAGTCCCGTGGGATCCATGCCTGGTTCATTTTAATGAACGTGAGCTTGTCCACATTGTCTCTGGACAGGCGGCTGCGCTTGTCTGTTATAACGCCCCCAGCCGTGCTAAATACCCGTTCAGATAATACACTGGCTGCAGGGCACGCCAGCACCTCCAAGGCGTAAAGGGCAAGCTCAGGCCATGTGCCCAATTTGGAGACCCAGAAGTTGAAGGGGGCAGACCCGTCATTCACTACATGTAGGCGTGTGCACACATACTGCTCCACCATGTTGGTAAAATGCTGCCTCCTGCTAAGACGTTCCATCTGAGCTGCTGGTGCTGCTGTTTGTTGTGGCGTGCTGACAAAGCTTTTCCACATTTCGGCCATGCTAACCCTGCCTTCTGAGGTGCTGGCGGTGCCCTGGTTGCGTTGGCGACCTCCTCCTCCTCCTCCTCCTCTGCCTTGTGCTTCCACTGTGGCCCCGATGTCAGATGGGAATGCCAGCAGCATCGCATCTACCAGCGTGCGCTTGTACTCGCGAATCTTGCGATCGCGCTCCAGTGAGTGAATTAAGGACGGTACGTTGTCCTTGTAACGGGGATCCAGCAGCGTGGCCACCCAGTAATCAGCACAAGTTAGAATGTGGGCAACTCGGCGGTCGTTGTGGAGACACTGCAGCATGTAATCGCTCATGTGTGCCAGGCTGCCCAGAGGCGACGAAAGGCTGTCCTCTGTGGGAGGTGTATCGTCCGTGTCCTCTGTATCCCCCCAGCCACGCACCAGTGATGGCCATGAGCTGGCCTGGGTGCCACCCTGCTGTGAACATGGTTCCATCTCCTCCTCCAGCTCCTCCTCCAGCTCCTCCTCCTCCTCATCCTCCAGAACTGTGCCCCTGCTGGACAATTGTGTCCCTGGCATTTGTGTGTGCAGGAACCCACCCTCGGAGCCCCTTGCGAATGACTGCCCTGAAAGCCTTTGAAATGTTACCTCTTCATCCTCCTCCTCCTCCTCCTCATCCTGTGCCACATCCTCTTCCATCATCGCCCGAATTGTTTTTTCAAGGAGGCATAGAAGTGGGATAGTTAAGCTGAGAACGGCGTCATTGCCACTGGCCATGTTGGTGGAGTACTCAAAACAGTGCAACAAGGCACACAGGTCTTGCATGGAGGCCCAGTTATTGGTGGTGAAGTGGTGCTGTTCCGCAGAGCGACTCACGCGTGCGTGCTGCAGCTGAAACTCCACTATGGCCTGCTGCTGCTCGCACAGTCTTTGCAGCATGTGCAAGGTGGAGTTCCACCTTGTGGGCACGTCACATATGAGGCGGTGAGCGGGAAGGCCGAAGTTACGCTGCAGCGCTGCCAGGCGAGCAGCAGCAGGGTGAGAACGCCGAAAGTGCGCACAGACGGCCCGCACTTTCTGCAGCAGCTCTGACATATCGGGGTAGTTTTTAAGGAACCTCTGCACCACCAAATTCAGCACATGCGCCAGGCAAGGGATGTGCGTCAAACCGGCTAGGCCCAGAGCTGCTATGAGATTTCGCCCGTTATCGCACACCACCAGGCCGGGCTTGAGGCTCGCTGGCAGCAACCACTCATTTGTCTGCTGTTCCATGCTCCTCCACAACTCCTGCGCGGTGTGTGGTTTGTCCCCCAAACAGGCAAGTTGTAAAACTGCCTGCTGTCGTTTAGCCCTGGCCGTGCTGAAGTTGGTGGTGAAGGTATTACGCTGTCCGGATGAGGAGGCGGTAGAGGATGAGGTAGCGGAGTAGGATGAGTTAGGAACAGGAGGCAAACTGAAGCGCCCTGCAATCCTCGGTGGTGGAAGGACATGCGCCAAATTGCTATCCGCCTCAGGCCCATCCGCCACTGCATTTACCCAGTGTGCCGTTAGGGAGATATAACGCCCCTGACCGTGCTTACTGGTCCACGTATCGGTAGTTAGGTGGACCTTGGCACAGATGGCGTTGCGCAGTGCACACCTGATTTTTTCCCCCACTTGGTTGTGCAGGGAAGGGATGGCTTGCCTGGAAAAGTAGTGGCGGCTGGGCACGACGTACTGTGGGACAGCCACAGACATAAGCTTTTTAAAACTGGGCGTCTCCACCAGACGGAATGACAGCATTTCAAAGGCCAATAATTGTGAAATGCTGGCATTCAGGGCCAGGGATCGCGGGTGGGTAGGGGGGTACTTCCTCTTCCTCTCAAGTGTTTGGGAGATGGAAAGCTGAACACTTCCACGGGACATTGTGGAGATGGTTGTTGGTGACCCAGGTGGTGGTGTTGCTGACAGATCGTCTGTTTGCGGGGTGGCAGGTGCCGGTATGACTACAGAGGTGGCTGGAGTGGCCGAGACTGCAGCAGAAGAGGAAGCAGGATGAGCCAGAGACGTTTCTTGGTTTTGAAGGTGTGTACTCCACTGCAGCTCGTGCTTTGCACTTAGATGCCTGATCATGCAGGTTGTGCTCAGGTTGAGAAGGTTTATGCCTCGCTTCAGGCTCTGATTGCACAGGGTGCAAACCACTCGTGTCCTGTCATCAGCACATTTTCTAAAGAACTTCCACGCTAGAGAACTCTTTTGAGCTGACTTTGGTGCGCTCGTTCCCTTGCTGCGTTGGGCAGTAGCAGGCGTAGTGTCTAGGGCACGGCCGCTCCGCTTCTGCACCCTGCTCCCTCTTCTGCTGTGCTGGTGGCTCTGTGCGACCACCGCCTCTTCCTCCAAAATACTCAGGTCACCTGCATGACCTTCATTCCATGTGGGGTCGAGGACCTCATCGTCCTCCACATCATCTTCCACCCAGTCTTCACCCCTGCCCTCCCTGTCAGTCTCCACAATGCTGAACGCCGCAGCAGTTGGCACCTGCGTTTCGTCATCATCGGAGACGTGCTGTGATGGTCCTTCCATGTACTCATCTTGAGAAATAAGTGGTTGGGCATCGCTGCACTCAATCTCTTCCACTTCTGGGGCAGGGCTAGGTGGATGGCCCTGGGAAACCCTGCTGACAGAGTCCTCAAAAAGAATAAGAGACTGCTGTATGGCTTGGGGCTCAGACTGCTTGCCTGATTTGCAAGGGGGTGAGGTGAAAGACGGTTGGACATTGGCTGCAGGTGCCAACTCTGACCTTTCTGCAGTAGACTGGGTGGGAGACAATGTGAAGGAACTGGAGGCACTGTCAGCAGCAAACCAATCTACTATCGCCTCTACGTGTTCTGGCCTCATCACTTCTAGAGGCGTATGATGCCCTACCAAATACTGCTGCAGGTTCTGTCGCCTACTCACACTTGAGGAAGGTGTTTCACTTGTGCGTGTAGCTGGCACAGATCGACCACGTCCTCTCCTTGCAACAGGAGCTCTAGCAGCAGCACCACGACCCAGGCCACGGCCCCTATTTGACGCTCTCCTCATATTTCTGAAATTTAAGATCTTGCCCTAGAAAGGTCTTTATTGAATAGCAGAACAAAAGAACAACAGTATCGCACGGGTGTATCTCACAGTCAAATATGCAAACTATGCCGCAATTTAATGTTTTTTACACCAAAAGGGTGTGTATTGAATAGCGGAATAGGATAAAAAACTGTGTATCTCACACGTACAAACACAGACTAGGCCCGATTAAATTTTTTCCTACCCTAAAGGGAGGATGAGGAAGAGGAGTATGGAACAGGCAGCACCCTAAAAGCTTCAGAAGTATGAGATGAACCCCAAAAACTTGGAAAGGTGGATCTCACACGTACCGACACAGACTATTCCGCAATTTAATTGATCCCCAAAGGTTTTTATTGAATAGCGGAATAGGAATTATGATCAAAAAAAGTGTATGTATCTCACACGTACAGAAGCACACTAGGCCCCAATTACCATTGTTTGTACACCTAAAAGGATGGATGAGGAGGAGGAGGAGTATGGAACAGGCAGCACCCTCAAAGCTTCAGAAGTATGAGATGAACCCCAAAAACTTGGAAAGGTGGATCTCACACGTACCGACACAGACTATTCCGCAATTTAATTGATCCCCAAAGGTTTTTATTGAATAGCGGAATAGGAAATATGATCAAAAAAAGTGTATGTATCTCACACGTACAGAAGCACACTAGGCCCCAATTACTATTGTTTGTACACCTAAAAGGATGGAGGAGGAGGAGGAGGAGTATGGAACAGGCAGCACCCTCAAAGCTTCAGAAGTATGAGATGAACCCCAAAAACTTGGAAAGGTGGATCTCACACGTACCGACACAGACTATTCCGCAATTTAGTTGATCCCCAAAGGTTTTTATTGAATAGCGGAATAGGAAATATGATCAAAAAAAGTGTATGTATCTCACACATACAGAAGCACACTAGGCCCCAATTACTATTGTTTGTACACCTAAAAGGATGGAGGAGGAGGAGGAGGAGTATGGAACAGGCAGCACCCTCAAAGCTTCAGAAGTATGAGATGAACCCCAAAAACTTGGAAAGGTGGATCTCACACGTACCGACAGAGACTATCCCGCAATTTAATTGATCCCCAAAGGTTTTTATTGAATAGCGGAATAGGAAATATGATCAAAAAAGGTGTATGTATCTCACACGTACAGAAGCACACTAGGCCCCAATTACTATTGTTTGTACACCTAAAAGGATGGATGAGGAGGAGGAGGAGTATGGAACAGGCAGCACCCTCAAAGCTTCAGAAGTATGAGATGAACCCCAAAAACTTGGAAAGGTGGATCTCACACGTACCGACACAGACTATTCCGCAATTTAATTGATCCCCAAAGGTTTTTATTGAATAGCGGAATAGGAAATATGATCAAAAAAAGTGTATGTATCTCACACGTACAGAAGCACACTAGGCCCCAATTACTATTGTTTGTACACCTAAAAGGATGGAGGAGGAGGAGTATGGAACAGGCAGCACCCTCAAAGCTTCAGAAGTATGAGATGAACCCCAAAAACTTGGAAAGGTGGAACTCACACGTACCGACACAGACTATCCCGCAATTTAATTGATCCCCAAAGGTTTTTATTGAATAGCGGAATAGGAAATATGATCAAAAAAAGTGTATGTATCTCACACGTACAGAAGCACACTAGGCCCCAATTACTATTGTTTGTACACCTAAAAGGATGGATGAGGAGGAGGAGGAGTATGGAACAGGCAGCACCCTCAAAGCTTCAGAAGTATGAGATGAACCCCAAAAACTTGGAAAGGTGGATCTCACACGTACCGACACAGACTATTCCGCAATTTAATTGATCCCCAAAGGTTTTTATTGAATAGCGGAATAGGAAATATGATCAAAAAAAGTGTATGTATCTCACACGTACAGAAGCACACTAGGCCCCAATTACTATTGTTTGTGCACCTAAAAGGATGGAGGAGGAGGAGGAGTATGGAACAGGCAGGACCCTCAAAGCTTCAGAAGTATGAGATGAACCCCAAAAACTTGGAAAGGTGGATCTCACACGTACCGACACAGACTATCCCGCAATTTAATTGATCCCCAAAGGTTTTTATTGAATAGCGGAATAGGAAATATGATCAAAAAAAGTGTATGTATCTCACACGTACAGAAGCACACTAGGCCCCAATTACTATTGTTTGTACACCTAAAAGGATGGATGAGGAGGAGGAGGAGTATGGAACAGGCAGCACCCTCAAAGCTTCAGAAGTATGAGATGAACCCCAAAAACTTGGAAAGGTGGATCTCACACGTACCGACACAGACTATTCCGCAATTTAATTGATCCCCAAAGGTTTTTATTGAATAGCGGAATAGGAAATATGATCAAAAAAAGTGTATGTATCTCACACGTACAGAAGCACACTAGGCCCCAATTACTATTGTTTGTACACCTAAAAGGATGGATGAGGAGGAGGAGGAGTATGGAACAGGCAGCACCCTCAAAGCTTCAGAAGTATGAGATGAACCCCAAAAACTTGGAAAGGTGGATCTCACACGTACCGACACAGACTATTCCGCAATTTAATTGATCCCCAAAGGTTTTTATTGAATAGCGGAATAGGAAATATGATAAAAAAAATGTATGTATCTCACACTTACAGAAGCACACTAGGCCCCAATTACTATTGTTTGTACACCTAAAAGGATGGAGGAGGAGTAGGAGGAGTATGGAACAGGCAGCACCCTCAAAGCTTCAGAAGTATGAGATGAACCCCAAAAACTTGGAAAGGTGGATCTCACACGTACCGACACAGACTATTCCGCAATTTAATTGATCCCCAAAGGTTTTTATTGAATAGCGGAATAGGAAATATGATCAAAAAAAGTGTATGTATCTCACACGTACAGAAGCACACTAGGCCCCAATTACTATTGTTTGTACACCTAAAAGGATGGATGAGGAGGAGGAGGATGAAACAGGCAGCACCCTCAAATCTTCAGAAGTATTAGATTGTGTTCACTGTACCCCACAAAGATTGTGTTCACTGCACCCCAAAAGGATTGTCTTCACTGCACCCCACAAAGATTGTGTTCACTGTACCCCACAAAGATTGTGTTCACTGCACCCCAAAAGGATTGTCTTCACTGCACCCCACAAAGATTGTGTTCACTGTACCCCACAAAGATTGTGTTCGCTGTACCCCCCAAAGATTTTGTTCACTGCACCCCACAAAGATTGTGTTCACTGTACCCCACAAAGATTGTGTTCACTGCACCCCAAAAGGATTGTCTTCACTGCACCCCACAAAGATTGTGTTCACTGTACCCCACAAAGATTGTGTTCACTGTACCCCCCAAAGATTTTGTTCACTGCACCCCACAAGGATTGTCTTCACTGCACCCCACAAAGATTGTGTTCACTGTACCCCACAAAGATTGTGTTCACTGCACCCCAAAAGGATTGTCTTCACTGCACCCCACAAAGATTGTGTTCACTGTACCCCACAAGGATTGTCTTCACTGCACCCCACAAGGATTGTCTTCACTGCACCCCACAAAGATTGTGTTCACTGTACCCCACAAAGATTGTGTTCACTGCACCCCAAAAGGATTGTCTTCACTGCACCCCACAAAGATTGTGTTCACTGTACCCCACAAGGATTGTCTTCACTGCACCCCAGAAGGATTGTCTTCACTGCACCCCACAAAGATTGTGTTCACTGTACCCCACAAAGATTGTGTTCACTGCACCCCAAAAGGATTGTCTTCACTGCACCCCACAAAGATTGTGTTCACTGTACCCCACAAAGATTGTGTTCACTGTACCCCACAAAGATTGTGTTCACTGCACCGCAAAATGATTGTCTTCACTGTACCCCACAAAGATTGTGTTCACTGTACCCCACAAAGATTGTGTTCACTGTACCCCACAAAGATTTTGTTCACTGCACCCCACAAGGATTGTCTTCACTGCACCCCACAAGGATTGTCTTCACTGCACCCCACAAAGATTGTGTTCACTGTACCCCACAAAGATTGTGTTCACTGCACCCCAAAAGGATTGTCTTCACTGCACCCCACAAAGATTGTGTTCACTGTACCCCACAAAGATTGTGTTCACTGTACCCCCCAAAGATTTTGTTCACTGCACCCCACAAGGATTGTCTTCACTGCACCCCACAAGGATTGTGTTCACTGCACCCCACAAAGATTGTGTTCACTGTACCCCACAAAGATTTTGTTCACTGTACCCCACAAAGATTGTGTTCACTGCACCCCAAAAGGATTGTCTTCACTGCACCCCACAAAGATTGTGTTCACTGTACCCCACAAAGATTGTGTTCACTGCACCCCACAAAGATTGTGTTCACTGTACCCCACAAAGATTGTGTTCACTGTACCCCACAAAGATTTTGTTCACTACACCCCACAAGGATTGTCTTCACTGCACCCCACAAGGATTGTCTTCACTGCACCCCACAAAGATTGTGTTCACTGTACCCCACAAAGATTGTGTTCACTGCACCCCAAAAGGATTGTCTTCACTGCACCCCACAAAGATTGTGTTCACTGTAATCCACAAAGATTGTGTTCACTGTACCCCACAAAGATTTTGTTCACTGCACCCCACAAGGATTGTCTTCACTGCACCCCACAAGGATTGTCTTCACTGCACCCCACAAGGATTGTCTTCACTGCACCCCACAAAGATTGTGTTCACTGTACCCCACAAAGATTGTGTTCACTGTACCCCCCAAAGATTTTGTTCACTGCACCCCACAAGGATTGTCTTCACTGCACCCCACAAGGATTGTCTTCATTGCACCCCACAAAGATTGTGTTCACTGTACCCCACAAAGATTTTGTTCACTGTACCCCACAAAGATTGTGTTCACTGTACCCCACAAAGATTTTGTTCACTGCACCCCAAAAGGATTGTCTTCACTGCACCCCACAAAGATTGTGTTCACTGTACCCCACAAGGATTGTCTTCACTGCACCCCACAAGGATTGTCTTCACTGCACCCCACAAAGATTGTGTTCACTGTACCCCACAAAGATTGTGTTCACTGCACCCCAAAAGGATTGTCTTCACTGCACCCCACAAAGATTGTATTCACTGTACCCCACAAAGATTGTGTTCACTGTACCCCCCAAAGATTTTGTTCACTGCACCCCACAAGGATTGTCTTCACTGCACCCCACAAGGATTGTGTTCACTGTACCCCACAAAGATTTTGTTCACTGTACCCCACAAAGATTGTGTTCACTGTACCCCACAAAGATTTTGTTCACTGCACCCCACAAAGATTGTGTTCACTGCACCCCAAAATTATTGTCTTCACTGCACCCCACAAAGATTGTGTTCACTGTACCCCACAAGGATTGTCTTCACTGCACCCCACAAGGATTGTCTTCACTGCACCCCACAAAGATTGTGTTCACTGTACCCCACAAGGATTGTGTTCACTGTACCCCACAAAGATTTTGTTCACTGCACCCCAAAAGGATTGTGTTCACTGCACCCCAAAAAGATTGTGTTCACTGCAGCCCACACACACAAAATGGATGTGGATCACTGACACCTGCCTATCTCCTATCCCACACCACACAGCAATATTGATTGTAGTTTGTAGAACACACTTTCTCTAAAATTCAGCAGCAGCCTCTCCCTAACAGGATTGAGAAGAGATCGTAGATCGGGACTAAGTGCAGACCCCACCCCACACAGCAATATCGATTGTAGTTTGTAGAACACACTGACCCTATAATTCAGCAGCAGCCTCTCCCTAACAGGATTGAGAAGAGATCGTAGATCAGGATTAAGTGCAGACCCCACCCCACACAGCAATATCGATTGTAGTTTGTAGAACACACTGACCCTATAATTCAGCAGACTCTATCCCTAAAATGCCTACAACTCGCCCTGCCTAAACACTCCGACCTGACCCTAAATTCTATCTGGACACCAATTCGTTTTCCCTGCCTGTCTTTCCCTAATCAGCAGCCAGCACGTATGTGTGCTCTGTCCCTGAGCTAAGCAGCAGAATGACACCGCTGCGGCTGCCTCGAACTTATAAAGACTTGGTCACATGCTTCAGACGGCCAATCACAGCTACTCATACATTTGCAGGCATGGCTGGGATAGCTTAAGGCACACCAGTTAAACGATTGTTGATTGGCTGTTGAAAGCCCGCCATGAAAAGAGCGCCAAAACATGCAAAACCCGGAAATAAAACGACCGAACACGGATTTTTTACCCGAACATACAGTAAAGTGTCCGTGTCCGTGTTCGGGTAACAAAAATCCAATTATTCGGTACGAACACGAATAATACAGTCCGTGTTCGCTCAACACTAGTCTTAACCATACATATTACAGATGTTACCCTGTCTTAGCAATATAGCTGACATAACTGTTTTTCACAGTGACTGGTGCAATAAGGAATATCTAGGTAATCAGGTAAACTGGGCTGCAAGCAGACATACTGCGTCCCACAGTGTGTGCATCCTTTGTTTTCATCATTGCAAAGAGTTATGCATCAGGCAAGACATCAAACAGTACATTTTAGACAAAAAAATACATTAACTCATACTTGCTTTCTGCAGACAATTTGCCATTCCTTCACCAAACAGACCTTGATCCTCATTTCCTTTAGCATCTCTTTTGAAGTGTTTAATTAGTCCAAAATACTGATTTCCTATGAAAACATTTTTTTTTCTGCATTAAAGTTTGTTGTACAGTTGCTGAGTTCTGGCCATTGACAGATGACAAGAGAAGTTTGTTGGGATTCATCGATTCCTAAAACAACAGACAATCTGCTTCGATGGACTTCAACAAATGTATTACCAAGACAAAGTGGAATTAAATAATACTGTAAATTAAATTTTGTTTCTAAATTTTCAGTAAAAAAATTCATTGGTATAATATACCTAAAAGAACCTAACCAATTCTCCTGAAAAAAACCCACCCTGAATTTTTTTCTAGCAAGCAAATTTAAAGACATCCAATATATAAAGAGGAAGTAAGTATACCAGTTACCAGTATAAAATGTACCAATGTCAACCAATTATTACCAATGTAAAATGTCAACCAATTATAAAAAGATAATAGTTTCAGCCAATTGAGAATGGAGGAATGATGTCATTGTTTCTGGGTGTACTTAATTTGCATAGGTTCTGCACACCTGACCTTTAAAGATACATTTAATTTTTACTCAGATTATCACAGCTGCTATTTGAGGATTGTTAGAGAACTGTGACAGGAGAAAGGGAAAAATAAAGGGTTTACCACAGCCTCTACACAATGGAACTCTTATTTGGAATAGTAAAAGCAATGGTATGGGTCACTTTAGGCAGTTTCTAAGCTACTGCAAGCAATTTACCTTTTGTCTTTTGAGCCACTACTAAAAGGAAAGGATCATTAATACCTACAACCAGCCCAGGTGAATAAACAATAAGGAGCAGCCTCAGCCTACATGTCTCCTACAATGCACCCTAATACATTTCATCCTGCCCACTGCCCCTGGAGATATGTAGGCTGAAGCTGCTCCTCATTGTTTATTCACTTGGGCTGGTTGGGAGTAGCAGCGTTCTTTTCTTTTTTACATTTACTAGCCCTCTAGATTGGTATCAGGATAAACCTGCTCCGCTTTTTCTGGGACACAGGGGTATGCTTTCACCTTTACTTTAATTGGCACCAAAAGCAATATAACAATTCACTTTGAGCCACTATAGTTTTACTTTGGACTTTTATTAAGGATATTGCAATGACAGGTTGGAGAAACTGTAACCCACCAAAGAAAATTAAAGTTAGAGTCCTATCTAATTTAAACAAATTTATACATTATGAAATATGGCTTGTTAATCAGGCAGGGTGCAGGGTGAAAGGGGAAGAGTTTGTGATAACTTTTTTTTGCTTTGTTTTTAATAACAGGATGCCTTACCTAACCTGCAATTCCTTATTACTGTTGCCATGTGCTGGGAGGATAGTGGGAAACGTTCAAATGTACCATGAGGCTTTCTACATGTTGCAAAAGGCTGAGAGATTCTTGCAACATTTTACAAAAGGTTGTTGTGTCTCTAACAGGATGTAAGATAATACTCACATTACTGGATACTTTTAAAGGGCAGGTATTATGGTTTAGGGCCAAATTTGTTTTAGTTTTCTTTTACCATTTCACTATTGGAGCTATTTTTGTGAGGGCAGGTTTTAACAAATGTTTAAATAATAGATTCTGGATTAAAGATTAGTTAAAACCTGCAAACATTAATTATTTTCTGAAAGCAGAGACCCTGGACAATAAAATAGTGGCAGTCACAATTTTTATGTCACGTGATATTATACACACAACAAATAACCCATGGGACTTTAAACAAGGCATAATACAAAAGTCATAATTTCTGACTTTTGTATTATGCCTCATTTAAAGTCCCACGGATGAATTTTGGTTGTGTGTATGTTATATATGGGGATGGAGACATGATACGTTAGTCACCTGGTCACAGTTCTTTTCGACTCACATGATAATAGGCAAAACATTTATAGAAACCTACTGGACTTTACTGGTACCAGAGAAAGGCGGTGACAACAATGTAGATAAGAAAATACATTTTATTATAAATCCATAAAAAACATTTTTTTTTAAATATAGAAAAATGCTTGGTTTGGCCAATACAGATATAATTACTAGAACTGCTCTTATTGCTTAATGTACTGCCAGAGGTCGACACATTTTGCCAACATTGCTTCTTCAGGACCTCTTAGTCTTTGCAGCAAAAAGCATTGGCCTGTCTATAAAGAAAAGATCATCATAATCAAAAATGTATATATAAAAAATGGCAATAAACATGGTAATATGCTGCATCCATCAAATACACCTACATGCCTGTATCAGAGCCCAGTTACAGATGGTGATTATGACATTATGGTAGAGTTCCCTAGTTAGTTGCTGAATGTGTTAATCAGCTGTCATATCATATGATGCTACATGTTTATATAATAATAAAAAAGGCGCAAATATGTCAATCAATTGCTTACTCATGGCTAAAATAGGTAGCTCTAAACAAAATATAACTCTTACTTCTTTAAAGTTTCCCGAAAGAAACATCAGACATCATCAGAAAAATAGAGACAGTCTGATTTCAGGCATAGGTCACCACTGTAAATAATTAGCAGGAGCTATACCCAAAGGTACGCAGGACAAGGATTTTTTAGTATTTCTCCCTATGCAGGACCACCTCAAAAAAATAGCTCCCCACAACCTCCATCGATATGTGTTGAAGAACAAATAAAGAATGAACAATTACATTTTTTAAATGTATCATCTCATAATTTGTAACATATGTAGTGCAGTTGTAATTTTCTTACACAATGTGCATCTGTGTACATTGGGGCAGGGGCTCATAATTTTTGGGGACTCATTTTACACTTTTTGCGTGAGTTTGTGGTTGATAGCATTACCTTTATTTATTTTTTTCAAAATATACACTTTGCGATATTTTTTAGCTACATTGTCTCTTCTATTTCTAGTGCTTAATTATAATCGATCACTGCTACTCATAACAATTGATGTCTTTGAAAAAACTGTCTTATATTTATTTTTTTAAAAATAGAAATCAATCATATTGGGTTGCTGCTACAGTATATAAGTCGATGAATAATGTAAAAGTAAAATAAATTATTACACATGCAATTTTATGATGCCCCAGTGCCATGTTGCTGATGCTGTTCCTGCAAATCACAATGTTCTGTAAAACTTCATACAGCTTTGTGGCACCCCCAAAGCTTGGTCATTTAAGTGAATTGAGTATTTTTAATGTTGACCTGAAAGTCACCTGAAAAGATCCTTTTTTGCTAAAAAACAAAATTATCAGTGATAGTCTGCATTGGTTCTCAAAAAACCAAAGTTGTCAAACAAATATTTGTTTTTATGAAAAAAAAGGCAAACATTTAGACAAAGGAGGGGCTTTGGATATAGTACCCTGGGCATTGCAAAAGCATTTGATACAGTTCCCCACAGATGGCTAATGTATATTTTAAAGTATTATTTTACCTTTTCAGAAAAAAAAATGAATAGTTAAATTAACACCCAACACCCTCCTAACCCCATAGGTCCCTGCTGTACTTACCCCATGTGGGTGATGCACAGGGTCAAGATATTGAAAAGGTGAACTAATACTTTGAGGTCTATGTGCTTAGAAAAATTAATCAGTAACAGATTTATTATTATATGCTTTTGGATTGGTCAAGCTAAGTGTCACCTTCAGTTGTATTGCACTTATTGTGATTGTTGACACTGTGAGTGTGCAGTTTTAGTCCCAGTGGGATTATGGCATCATTACCAGTATATTTATGATACTTTTTGTGGTTAAGTTATTGTTAGGAGAATACCTGTAATGAGTGGAGACCAATGGCTGACAACGCCAGGCAAGCTCAGTTTTCAGGTCTGCGAGAGATAGGAAATTCTGAATTACTAGACCAATAATCCATGTTGGGATCACAAGCCAAGTTCGGTGCAGGAGAGACTTTCGTAGTCGGGGTCACAAGCCAAGGTCAATGCAGGAGGAGAGTTTCGTAGTCGGGGTCACAAGCCAAAGCCGTTTTCCAAACAGCAATAGAAGTAGCTACAATGGAGGGGGGCAAAGTGGGACTTTAACGGTGCAAAATGATGGAGAAAAATCTGAATTCTCAAAAATTGTACATTTTATTACACATAGAAGGTGAGGACAAGACAATACATCAATAAAATGATAAGATCAAGAAAATGCACTCGAAAATATCAACTCTACATGTTTTGCCATCTTCATAATAGCTTCTTCAGGAGTTTTCATAGACATTTCTCGAGAGTGAACATTTCTTAAGATGACCTGAACCCTTTCTTATGCCGAAGGTGGAGGCAATAAAGGTGACGCCACCCAAGCGAGCACAGAGGGGGAGGGGAACCGAGACATCCAACCTCTTAAAGTTGACCCATAGAGAGGGTGACAGCCAAGCTGATTATAATGAATGTGCAGTTGATTCACTAGGTACCCCAATGTAAAAAAGCAAGGAGGGAAAACAAAGTTTCCTTAGTATCCCCAAATGGGAGGTATCCCCAAAATTGGCAAAATTGGGCACATGGATTATCATGCAGTATTCAAAAGTTTACCGCCATTGTAATTGAACAAATTTTCCAATAGTACGCTCAAAATGAAAGAGACACAAATGGTCTCGAAGCTCATATGTCGTTCCCCGGTGGTCTAGTGTTCTAGACCACCGGGGAACGACATATGAGCTTCGAGACCATTTGCGTCCCTTTCATTTTGAGCGTACTATTGGAAAATTTGTTCAATTACAATGGCGGTAAACTTTTGAATACTGCATGATAATCCATGTGCCCAATTTTGCCAATTTTGGGGATACCTCCCATTTGGGGATACTAAGGAAACTTTGTTTTCCCTCCTTGCTTTTTTACATTGGAGTACCTAGTGAATCAACTGCACATTCATTATAATCAGCTTGGCTGTCACCCTCTCTATGGGTCAACTTTAAGAGGTTGGATGTCTCGGTTCCCCTCCCCCTCTGTGCTCGCTTGGGTGGCGTCACCTTTATTGCCTCCACCTTCGGCATAAGAAAGGGTTCAGGTCATCTTAAGAAATGTTCACTCTCGAGAAATGTCTATGAAAACTCCTGAAGAAGCTATTATGAAGATGGCGAAACATGTAGAGTTGATATTTTCGAGTGCATTTTCTTGATTTTATCATTTTATTGATGTATTGTCTTGTCCTCACCTTCTATGTGTAATAAAATGTACAATTTTTGAGAATTCAGATTTTTCTCCATCATTTTGCACCGTTAAAGTCCCACTTTGCCCCCCTCCATTGTAGCTACTTTAAACAAAGGGATGTGGTGCTTTCTACTTCATCTCTAGCAATATTTCTTTAAAAATTAGCAATAGAAGTAGTTCAAGTAGTATGCAGGATCAGATTACAATAATCTGGCGACAGGAAGTGCAGAGGCAAGGCTTATATAGGAAGTTCATGGGAGGAGCAAGGAGTTCAATGTTCAATAGCAATCAAGACACAAGGCAGGGTTTTCCAATAGATCAGGCAGGATTGTCCAATAGATCAGGTAGGGAGCTGTCCAGCATACCAGGCAGGTCAGCAAAAAGAATCAATGCCACACACACAAGGTCACGGGTTCGAGGTCCTGACAGTTATTTTCATAAAAAACATTTATTTTATTTGCAATTAAACTTTTTTTCATTTGCATGTATTCACATTATTATTATTTTATGGAATATTTATTTGTATATATTGTTTTCATTATTTTAACAAGTTTTGGGATTAAAGTGCAGCGCTATACCCAGATAGTATTTAATTTCATTTGGATATGAGAACACATAGTATTTGGTAGCAGCAGCACATAATAACATTATAGGTCAGTTGTGCTGATAGCGCATGATATTTCTATACACCTTTTAAATGTACATATCAAGTAGACTATGTGCTGTCAGTCATCCCAGTATAGTGCAAGTGACATATTCTCTTTAAGGAGATATCAAAAGACTATTAGACCCCTAATGCCTTCTCTGAATTTTTTTAAAGTTCACCAAGCACAGGTCAGGTTGTTCCCTCGCCAGAGAGGTTGGGGAATGATAGTGCTGATCATGAGAGTGGTCAAAGCTGATCACTTCTGTGGTCATTCTTAAAAGGGGAGATAAGCAAACAAATGTTCACTCCTCTCCTTCTGCTCTTTCTGCAGACACCCGTCATGATGGTCCTGAGTACCCAGTAGGGACAGGTGAGTCCGGGACACATGGTGGGGGATTAAATGGGGGGGGGGGGGCAGCATCTTCCACAGCATGTAGAAGTGATCGAGCAACCCTAAAGCTATTTGAATCACTTCTTCAAAAAAAGTCTACACCACAGTGAAAAAGGTAAACAAACAGCTGACTGCTTTTTTTTACAAACTCCTGTTTACAGGTCGGTGCTGCCAATGACATAATGGTGGCAGCGAAAGGGTCACAGCCAGTCTGTGTTTTGCCCCGCAAATATGCTGTGATGTTCCTTCTGGGTTTGGATGAGATTGCGTCTCACTCCCCCTTCTCTTGTGTGAGAAAGCTGGTGCTTCATGGTTGACCATTGCCTTGGCATATGAGCAGACATTTCCCAGACCTGTGTATGCTCTTACTGGAGTGACTTGGAACTGACAAAGAACATTAAAGTGGATCTGTTGCATTGCCCTGCATGGTCTGCTCAAAGCTTGAGTGCCAGTTTTTGGCTGGTAGGCAAGGAAATCTTATACCTCTTCAATCTTTACTTGTTGGGAATTAGGTATCCAGAGAAGGAATGTAACAGCTGGAGTTTACAGAGGCAGTAAAAAGTTTGTTCTTAGAAAGCTGGTGAGGTAACAGTCTGTGAGATGCCTGTGACTGGGGTTATCTAAGAAGATGGCACAGTGACTTTATTAGACGGAAATAGGAAAAAAGTTGCACTTTAAACTTGTGTATATCTTAGATCATATGGCAACTTCTATTTGGCATACAGTACATATTTTCAATAGCTTGGTATATAGTGATTGACACCATATACTGTATTGTACATGCAAACAAAATAACAATTACATTACACAGTTAGCAATACAATTTGGTCTCATCAAATACAGCTTTAGCTCCCTCTGGTGTATTAGAGACAGTAAAGACAATATTGTAATGTATTTAACATTGGGGTTTTGTTTCCTGGTAAATGATTCATGAGTGCATGTTTATGTGCGTACAGTTGGAAGAAACATTATCTCAAAAATAAATTGTTTAGTTTCCAGGCAGAATTTACACTATTAAGCAATAGGTAATAATAAACAAGTATTACATTATGTAGGTTCTAGCTGCTACATCTGTAATAATACACTTCCTCCCACACAGTCATTGACAAAGTTAAAGATTGAGACTGAATAAAAGGGCATACAGTGGGGATCGAAAGTTTAGGCACCCCAGGTAAAAAGTTGTATTAATGTGCCTAAAGAAGCCAAGGAAAGATGGAAAAATCTCCAAAAGGCATCAAATTACAGATTAGACAGTCTTATAATATGTCAACAAAAGTTAGATTTTATTTCCATCATTGACACTTTCAAAATTACAGAAAACAAAAAAATGGCGTCTGCAAAAGTTTGGGCACCCTGCAGAATTTATAGCATGCATGCCCCCTTTGCAAGGCTGAGACCTGCCAGTGTCATGGATTGTTCTCAATCATCGTCTGGGAAGACCAGGTGATGTCAATCTCAAAGGTTTTAAATGCGCAGACTCATCTGACCTTGCCCCAACAATCAGCACCATGGGATCTTCTAAGCAGTTGTCTTGAAAACTAAAACTGAAAATAGTTGACGCTCACAAAGCTGGAGAAGGCTATAAGAAGATAGCAAAGCGTTTTCAGGTGTCAATATCCTCTGCTCGGAATGTAATTAAGAAATGGCAGTCATCAGGAACAGTGGAAGTTAAAGCAAAATCTGGAAAACCAAGAAAAATATCAGACAGAACAGCTCGCAGGATTGTGAGAAAAACAATTCAAAACCCACGTTTGACTGCACGATCCCTCCAGAAAGATCTGGCAGACACTGGAGTTGTAGTACACTATTCCACTATAAAGAGATACTTGTACAAATATGGTCTTCATGGAAGAGTCATCAGAAGAAAACCTCTTCTATGTCCTCACCACAAAAATCAGCGTTTGAACTTTGCAAATGAACATATAGACAAGCATGATGCATTTCGGAAACAAGTTCTGTAGACCGATGAGGTTAAAATTGAACTTTTTGGCCGGAATGAGCAAAGGTACGTTTGGAGAAGAAGGGGAACAGAATTTAATGAAAAGAACCTCTGTCCAACTGTCCAGCATGGGGGTGGATCAATCATGGTTTGGGGTTGTATTGCAGCCAGTGGCACAGGGAACATCTCACGAGTAGAAGGAAAAATGGATTCAATAATATTTCAGCAAATTTTGGATGGTAACTTGATGCCATCTGGGAAAAAGCTGAAGTTAAAGAGAGGATGACTTCTACAAATGGATAATGATCCTAAACACACCTCAAAATCAAAGGGGGGTTACATCAAGAGGCGTAAACTGAAGGTTTTGCCATGGCCTTCACAATCTCCTTGACAATCTCCTCAACATAATTGAAAATCTATGGATAGACCTTAAAATAGCAGTGCGTGACAGACAGCCCAGAAATCTCAAAGAACTGGAAGACTTTTGTAAGGAAGAATGGGCAAAGATACCTCAAACAAGAATTGAAAGACACTTGGCTGGCTACAAAAAGCATTTACAAGCTGTGATACTTGCCAAAGGGGGCAGTACAAGATATTAACTCTGCAGGGTGCCCAAACTTTTGCAGACGCCATTTTTTTGGTTTCTGTTATTTTGAAAGTGTAAATGATGGAAATAAAATCTAACTTTTGTTGACATATTATAAGAATGTCTAATCTGTAATTTGATGCCTTTTGGAGATTTTTCCATCTTTCCTTGGCTTCTTTATGTACATTAATACAAATTTTTACCTGGGGTACCCAAATTTTCAATCAATATATGATCTTCTTGCATTCTTTGATATCTGTATGTAGAGGAGCACAGTTAAGATCACAGGGCTGCACTACTGCAAGGAGAACACATGTACATATCCTACTTTTCTTGGCCTATCCTAGCTTTCAAAACTTGAACTTAAAGTAGGTGGGGCACTTTACAAAGTATTTGTTAGCCTTTGCAGTAGATATAACACAGGTGCAGCCTGTGCAGTCCCACAGGGGTCTCTGAAATTCTAGAGATTACTTCTGGGCCATCCTACCCATTGGACAGATTGATCATCCACTTTTCCCACTGACCACCAATGTAAGGGGGCACTTTTTCCACTGACCACCAATATAGGGGATAATTTCTTCCACTGATTACCAATGTAAGAGGGTCCCTTTCGCTCTGACCACCAATGTAAGGGGGTACTTTTTTCACTAACCACCAATATAAGGGAGAATTTCTCCCACCAATTACCAATGTAAGAGGGTCCCTTTACTGCTGACCACCAATGTAAGGGGGTACTTTTTCCACTGACCACCAATATAGGGGAGTATTTTTCCCACTGTTTACCAATGTAAGAGGGCCCCTTTTCCTCTGACCACCAATGTAAGGAGGTACTTTTTTCACTGACCATTGGTGTAGGCAAGGAACCCACTAACCCTAAATACAAGGATGTATTTCTTCAACTGACCACCAAAGTAAGGAGGTCACCAATGTAAAGGCAACTTTCACTTTTTACCACTAATTTGTTTCTTCTTTGAATGGCAATTACTCAATCATGTAACACTGCACCCAAATTAATTTATATAATTTTCTGAGCTTGCAAGAGCTTTCTTATGGTTGTATTTAATCACCACTGGTTTTTATTTTTTTTTTCTATAAAAGAAGAAAAATGCTGAAAAAAAAAACCAAAAAAACAAATAGGTATGTGTTATTTAGTCTGTGTGACAGGTATAGAGTCTACAAATGATGAAATATATATTTGAAAACTGATCAGTCCTGATATACTGACTGCCTATCTCATTTCTTGAGGCCCTAAAATGTGAAGACAGTGCAAATACCCCAAATACCTCCAAAAGTATACAGTCCAAAGGATTTAGTAAGAGGCATGGTGAGTTTCTTGAAGTAGTAATTTTTGTAACAGCAGTTTTCTTTTCACAATGTAATTTTACCAAGTTATTTTTATCACACAGCAAAGTCATACTTACAATTACACCCCAAAACACATTCTGCTGCTCCTCCTGCTTATTGAGACTGTACATGTGTGAGACTTTTTCACAGCCTTGATGCATAGAGGGGCCCAAAATCTAAGAAGTACCTTTGTTTTTTTTCATGAAGCATAAATTACGCATCTAATTTTCTGACTACCTACCATATTCCTTTACTGAAGTGCCAGGAGAGGAGACACATCCACAAAAAGAACCACATTTTCTAAAAGCATTGATCGCTGATGGACATACACAGAGTGCACCCAGCAGCAATCACTGCAAGTAATCACTGACTGTGTGGTGAGCCGCGAATAGCTGTGGCTACCGGTGACCTGTCATTATAGTGAACAAGGCCGATGGCTGCACCTGCCACTCTCATCTGTAAATAAAAGATTTCTGCTGCTACAATTCAAACTAGCCTTAAATACTGGGGTTAAATCAGCAGAACACAAAACACAGGCAAACTTAGAATTACACCCCAAAATACATTCTGCTACTCCTCCCAAGTATGGTGATACCATATGCATGAGACTTTATCACAGCCTATTGTGAGGAATTAGCTTAGTAGCTGGTTGTGTGTGACCCCCTGGATGAGTCACAGCACAGTGAAAAAGGCACAGTAAGGCCCCGTTCACACTGGGGCGATCCGACTTCCCCAGGTGACCACACAGGTCATGGCGCGCTGCTCGCACCGCGACCTCGGAGCGGCCGGCACGGACTTCATAACATTGAAGTCTATGCAGGTCGCTCCGGGTCGCCCCAAAGAAGCTCCGGACCCTTTTTCTAAGTCGGAGCGACTTGTGTCGCTCCTATTAGAACGGGTCCATAGCTTCTGTATAGCTGGCGACCTACGGCGACCTGTCAGGCTACCAGGTTGCCTGACAGGTCGCCCCAGTGTGAACGGGGGCTAAGACAGCAAGATCTTGGTGAATCACAACTGTGGTTCATTTACAAAGTCTGTGTTTACATTAAAATGGCAAAATAGAACATAAACTGAAAATAAACCTTTGCCACATTGGGCAGCTTACTACAAATATAGGAAGCTAACTACCTGTCCTGGAGGAACCTACTGGTGCCCAGGCACCTGGTGGTCACACAGAATAAATCAGAGTCATTAGTCACACAGACCTAATTTCGCCACACAGAGAAGTTGCTGCTCCCCAGTCTGTCATGCACACAGATCTGGTTCCAGGATGGAGCATTCCTCCTAAGCAGCCTGGGAGCTTTATAGAGCCCAGAGTACTCAACCTGCTTCAACTGAGCTCGCTAACCCCTCAGTGAGCCAAACAAGCTCACCATCCAGCACAAAAAAAGAAAATTGGTTTGTGTATTGCATGAACCTGCCCAAAATCCAAGAGCAATTTCAATGTTCCAGGGGGCATAAATTACACATCTAATTTCCTAACTAGCTGTAATATTTTGGAGGCCCTAAAGCCCAGGACAGTAGAAACACCCAAAAAATTACCACATTTTGGAAACAAAGCACCCCAAGGTATTTTCCAAGAAGAATGGTTAGTCTTTTGGAAAGTTCAATTTTTTGCCACAAGTTTTTGAGAAATTTGTAATGAAAATTTATTTTTTGACACAAAGTTGTCAATTAGTAAGACAACAAACAAAATAGGCATATTTAGAATTACACCACAAAACGCATTATATTACTCCTTCTGAGTGTGGCGATACCACATGTGTGAAACTTTTTCACAGTCTACCAACATAGAGAGACCCAAAATCAGAGAAGCACTTTTAGGCTTTCTAGGGGCATAAATTCTGAATCTAATTTTCTAACTATCTATCACTAGACATGGGCTGAACAACCCCCTGTTAGGTTTGCAGCAGAACACCCAAACAGGGAAAATGTTCTTATCCGAATGGCAAACCCCATTGAAGTCTATAGGAGCCGAACAGGAAAAATCAAAAGTGCCTATTTGAAGGCTTATATGCAAGTAATTGGCAATTCAAGGGGTATGGGGGTCTGGGTACTGCCCTGAGGGACATGTATCAATGCAAATTTTTTTTAAAAAACAATAGTTTTGTCAGGAGCAGTGATTTTATTAATGCTTAAAGTGCAACAATAAAAATGAGAAAACCCTTTTAATTTGGTGCCTGGGGGGTCCCCTTATTCTGCCTGTAAAGTGGCGCATCTGTAGCATATATAGAACATGCTACAGCAAAACTGATATTTCCAAAGCAAAAAAAAAACAAGTCAAATCACATTTAAAATGACTCGCTGTTACAATTGTTAGCACCCAACTATTAAAAACATAAAGAAAAAAATGGCGTGGGGGTCCCCCCAAAATCCATTCCAGACCCTTATCTAGGCATGCAGCCTGGAAGGTCAGGCTCTGCCCCCCCCCCCAGCATTGTCCCCTGGTGGCCCTGCCCCCTTGTGATGTCACTAGCCCAGCATGCACCGGTCTGTGATGTTACAAGGAGGGTGGGGCCACCAGCTGACGTTGCCAGGTGGCCCTGTACTTACCTACATAAGAACTGTCAAAGCACAGAGGAGGCTTTCGGCGGCCATCCATCCAAGAAGGCGGAGCATTTTTTTTTTTGGTCTGGCGGGCAGCATTGACGATGGACTTAAATCGAAGGACACTATTTTTTTTTTAATAAAGGATTTGTCAAAACTTGTCTTCTGTTTTTAATTATTTGTACACTTTTTTGGTGAATGGGTAGGGGGTACAATGTACCCCATACGCATTCACATAGGGGGGTGGGATCTGGGGGCCCCCTTGTTAAAGGGGGCTTCCAGATTCCGATAAGCTCTCTGCCCGCAGACCCCCACAACCACCGGCCACGGTTGTGGGGATAAGGCCCTTGCAACAGGAGCATTATTTTAACCACTTAAGCCCCGGAGGATTTTCCTGCTAAAAGACCAGGGGGTATTTTGCGATTCGGCACTGCGTGACTTTAACGGACAATTGCGTGGTCGTGCGACGCTGTACCTAAACGAATTTGATGTCCTTTTTTTTCCCACAAACAGAGCTTTCTTTTGGTGGTATTTGATCACCTGTGAGACTTTTTGATCACGCGCTATAAACAAAAAAAGAGCGACAATTTTGCAAAAATAGCAATATTTTTCACATTTTTTTATATGAAATTCCCCCCAAAAAAAATGTAAAAATCAAAATTTTTTAAAAATTTTGGCCAATTTGTTTTATCCTACCTATGTTTGGTTAAAAAAAATCGCAAAAAGCGTATTTTGATTGGTTTGCGCAAAAGTTATCGCGTTTACTAACAAAGGGAAAGATTTTTGTCATTTTTGTTGTTTTTTTTTTTAACGCGTAATGGCGGCGATCTGTGATTTTTTTTGCGGTACTGCGACATTGCGGCGGACAGATCGGACCCTTGACTGACATTTTTGACACTTTTGGGGTTACCAGTGACATTTCTACAGTAATCAGTGCTATACATATGCACTGTTACTGTAAAAATACACTGGCAGTGAAGGGGTTAACTTTATTTGGGAGGGAGGGGCTGTGTGTGTCCCTAGGGGCGTGGTTTCTACTGTGATTGGCTGTGGCTCTAGCTGTAAGGACACTGATCAACGGATCTACATACTAGATCCGAGTGATCAGTGTGTTTACAGCGAGGAGAATGACAGGCAGCTTGTTTACACAAGCTGCCTGACATTCTCCCTCTCCCCCGACGATCGCCGAGTGGCCGGCGGACATCGGGTCCGCTGGTCACATGCGCGGGGGGGTCCGTGACCGCGCAGGAGCGGGAGCGCGCCTCCGCGGGCGCGCGCTCGCTCCCCAGACCCTCCCAGGCTAGTGACGTTAATTAACGTCACTCTGCCTGGCAGGGGCTGACCGCCGCAGTAAATTTACTTGCGGCGGTCGGCAAGCGGTTAATGACTGCTAATGTACAGGAGGCATTTAACCTGCCCAAAAGTATAAAGGGGAGAATTATACTGACTACCAATATAGCAGGGGGTTTCTACACTGAGCACCAGTGTAATGGGGGATTTTAAATTGATCACCAATGTACTGAGAGCATTTAAGCCCATTACAATGATAGCAAGGACATTTATGCTTAACGCTAATGTAACAGGGCAATTACACTGACCACCAATGTAAAGGGGGCATTTACACAGACTACCAATGTAAGTGGGGAGTCTACACAATATAACAAAGTCAGTATAAACATGTCTTCTTGACTATTGGCAACTGTTTCCTCTTGATCTTTTTCTTTCTCTCTAAAACACTTAAAACTTGTCTTCCAGGTAAACTACTATATAAAAAATTGATTGGCTATTGCACACTTCAATGGGGTTCACAGTTCGGGTCCGAATTTTTGCAATGTTCGAGAGTTCTAGCTCAATCTGAACCAGGGGGTGTTCGGCCTATCTCTAATTGTCATTCTAGGACAGGAAATGCGTTACTGGCAAAATCAACAGATGAAAATA
Source organism: Pelophylax lessonae (assembly GCF_965119305.1). Classification (NCBI taxonomy): domain Eukaryota; kingdom Metazoa; phylum Chordata; class Amphibia; order Anura; family Ranidae; genus Pelophylax; species Pelophylax lessonae. The sequence continues at coordinate 415,381,341 of NC_138770.1, forward strand.
AAGGAAAAATGCTTTAACTGTTATGCAGGGAAGGCTAGGTTTTATGCACGTTCTAGTAAAGTCGTTTTCTTTTTAAAATTAAACCAATTATTGAACCTAATTACATTTTGTTGTGTCACCCTCCATAACTAAAACAGGTGTCCTACATCTTAAGCGTTGCAATCATTTATTTGTTACAGTAGAATAAACACAAGCTACCAAGGATGTAAACAGTAATTTTACTAACAACTTCCCATCCCTTACCGTCGTAATTGCTTTTTATGTCATTGATTACTCACAAAATATATTTGCTATTCACAGTGTTGTATCACTTACATCAATGGTACTAGTAAATATACAATGTTGCTAAAACACTAATTGCTCTTAGGTGGCAAGCAAAAAGCCCTTTACTCATTAAACATCATAAACCTAAACTAAATATCACAGCCGGAAATTGAATATCTAACTCCATGAGCCATAAGACTGCAATGTACAAATGCGATTCCAAAAAAGTTGGGACACTGAACAAATTGTGAATAAAAACAGAATGCAATGATATGGAAGTTTCAAATTTCAATATTTTATTCAGAATACAACATAGATGACATTTCAAATGTTTAAACTGAGAAAATGTATAATGTTAAGGGAAAAATAAGTTGATTTTAAATTTCATGGCATCAACACATCTCAAAAAAGTTGGGACAAGGCCATGTTTACCACTGTGTGGCCTCCCCTCTTCTTTTTATAACAGTCTGCAAATGTCTGGGGACTGAGGAGACAAGTTGCTTAAGTTTAGAAATAGGAATGTTGTCCCATTCTTGTCTAATACAGGCTTCTAGTTCCTTAACTGTCTTAGGTCTTCTTTGTCGCATCTTCCTCTTTATGATGCACCAAATGTTTTCTATGGGTGAAAGATCTGGACTGCAGGCTGGCCATTTCAGTACCCGGATCCTTCCTCTACGCAGCCATAATGTTGTAATTGATGTAGTATGTGGTCTGGCATTGTCATGTTGGAAAATGCAAGGTCTTCCCTGAAAGAGACGATGTCTGGATGGGAGCATATGTTGTTCTAGAACTTGGATATACCTTTCAGCATTGATGGTGCTTTTCCAGATGTGTAAGCTGCCCATGCCACATGCACTCATGCCGCCCCATACCATCAGAGATGCACATTTTAAACTGAGCGCTGATAACAACTTGGGTTATCCTTGTTCTCTTTAGTCCAGATGACATGGCGTCCCAGTTTTCCAAAAATAACTTCAAATTTTGATTCGTCTGACCACAGAACAGTTTTCCACTTTGCCACAGTCCATTTTAAATGAGCCTTGGCCCAGAAAAAACGCCTGCGCTTCTGGATCATGATTTGGTAATGGCTTATTTTTTGGCCTATAGCGTTTTAGCCAGCAACGGCCAATGGCGCGGTGGACTGTGTTCACCTAAAATGTTTTCTGGAAGTATTCCTGAGCCCGTGTTGTGATTTCCATTACAGTAGCATTCCTGTATGTGATGCAGTGCCGTCTAAGGGTCCGAAGATCAGGGGCATCCAGTATGGTTTTCTGGCCTTGACCCTTACGCACAGAGATTGTTCCAGATTCTCTGAATCTTTGGATGATATTATGCACTGTAGATGATGATAACTTCAAACTCTTTGCATATTTTCTCTGAGAAACTCCTTTCTGATATTGCTCCACTATTTTTCGCCGCAGCATTGGAGGAATTGGTGATCCTCTGCCCATCTTGACTTCTGAGAGACACTGCCACTCTGAGAGGCTCTTTTTATACCCAATCATGTTGCCAGTTGACCTAATGAGTTGCAAATTGGTCCTCCAGCTAGTCCTTATATGTACATTTAACTTTTTGGGCCTCTTATTGCTACCTGTCCCAACTTTTTTGGAATGTGTAGCTCTCATGAAATCCAAAATGAGCCAATATTTGGCATGACATTTCAAAATGTCTCACTTTCAACATTTGATATGCTATGTTATCTATATTATATTGTGAATAAAATATAAGTTTATGAGATTTGTAAATTAGTCCATTCCATTTTTACCCACAATTTGTAGTGCCCCAACTTTTTTGGAATTGGGTTTATATATATATATATATATATATATATATATAAAATATATATATATATATACAGTATCTCACAAAAGTGAGTACATCCCTCACATTTTTGTAAATATTTTATTATATCTTTTCATGTGACAACACTGTAGAAATGACACTTTGCTACAATGTAAAGTAGTGAGTGTGCAGCTTGTATAACAGTGTAAATCTGCTGTCCCCTCAAAATAACTCAATAAACAGCCATAAATGTCTAAACCGCTGGCAACAAAAGTGAGTACATCCCTAAGTGGAAATGTCCAAATTGGGCCCAAAGTTTCAATATTTTGTGTGGCCATCATTATTTTCCAGCACTGCCTTAACCCTCTTGGGCATGGAGTTCACCAGAGCTTCACAGGTTGCCACTGGAGTCCTCTTCCACTCCTCCATGATGACATCACGGAGCTTGTGGATGTTAGAGACTTTGCTCTCCTCCACCTTCCATTTGAGGATGCCCCACAGATGCTCAATAGGGTTTAGGTCTGGAGACATGCTTGGCCAGTCCACAACCTTTACCCTCAGCTTCTTTAGCAAGGCAGTGGTCATCTTGGAGGTGTGTTTAGAGTCATTATCATGTTGGAAAACTGCACTGCGGCCCAGTCTCTGAAGGGAGGGGATTATGCTCTGCTTCAGTATGTCACAGTAAATGCTGGCATTCATGGTTCCCTCAAAGAACTGTAGCTCCCCAGTGCTGGCACATGACACTCCCACCACCATGCTTGACTGTAGGCAAGGCACACTTATCTTTGTACTCACCACCTGGTTGCCGCCACACACAATTGACACCATCTGAACCAGATATGTTTATTTTGGTCTCATCAGTCCACAGGATTTGATTCCAGTAATCCATGTCCTTAGTCTGCTTGTCTTCATCAAACTGTTTGCGGGCTTTATTATGCATAATCTTTAGAAGAGGCTTCCTTCTGGGACAACGTCAAAAAGCTGGAGTACAGATAGAGGGGATTAACTGGGATTTGTCATGTCCATAATTATAGATTTGAAAAAAGGAAAAGACCAATGGCCTGCATGCCCCCTCATGGACTGAATTATAGTTACATAGTTAGTGAGGTTGAAAAAAGACAACAGTCCATACAGTTCAACAAATGTCGTACATAAAATAAACTGTATTTTATTCAAAAATAGTAAAGGTTATACAAAGAGTACACAATACAGATTATGTCACTATGAAAGAGACAATAAACATGTATATAAATTGTTAAAACATATTGAACTTATTAGATTATGGTGATGGAATGTGAATAACGCCTGACATGTTTCGGACATAGAAAGGGTGACGTCCTTCTTCATAGGCTGTATCCCAATTCACACATATATATCTAAATGAGAACAATATAATGTAAATACAACATGTCAAAATGTAGACCATGCATGCGGTATATTGCTGCGTAAGAGTATAAAGTGCAGTACTCAAGTATCCGTGAGGGATTGGTGTGAATGAATTTTCTCCAATACCAACACCTAATGTAGCTGATGATAGGGTATTGCTTATCATAAAGAAGACAGGTGCCAACGTTGGAAGGATGTTGCTAGAAACTGCATGGTGCGATTCTCAAGCCAACTGTTTAGTGCGAGTCACAGGGACCCAGGGCTGGTGTGACACCTGTGCCCTAATATCACTGAAAAGCCAAAGAAAGAGGAATTTTGTGTAAATATATAATATGTGAATAACTAATGCATCTGGTGATTATAACTATTTACCTGTGCATGGTGTCATAATAGTATATATGCCTGTAGTCAAGTAAGACCGTTATGAGTGGACAGGCTAGGCAGCGTCAGGCAAGTTGCTATTTGGATTTCCTGGTCAATATGATGACCATATTGTTTCCAAAACAACATTGTGACTGGGGTGTCAGCTCGCATCCCAATCCTGTAGTTGTGATAAATGGGTCAAAACACATACCTCGGTTAGCACATAGGGAGTCCAGGCAGTAAAGGTGTTCAATGCAGGAACAGCTTACCTAGTGTGTCCCAAGTGTAATATAAGTACTTATCTGCTTAAAAGGTAATTGGTATGATGTCCTGCAGCTGGTTGTAGTGCTGAGATAGCTCATGGGAATTAGCATAATGAATGTGGGTCCCCAGTGAAGCGGCGCACGGCTCCGCCCAGGCATAGAGGCGTGGCGACGTCCCGCGTCGTGACACAGCCAGCGCGTCATTGCGTCACGCGAATGCGACTAGGAAACATGCCTCCCGAGATGCCATTGCGCAGCTGCGAGAGGGGGAACCCGGAAGTGTCCCCATACTGTAATAGATACAAAGGCCCTACCGCTGGGAACAATAGCGGAGGGCCCTTGTGCGCCGGGGACAACGCACTTGTGGCTTTTTTAGCCTAGGCCATCTTTATGTAGAGCAACATTTTTTTTTCAGATCCTCAGAGGAGGTCTTTGCCATGAGGTGCCATGTTGAACTTCCAGTGACCAGTATTAGAGAGTGAGAGCGATAACACCAAATTTAACAAACCTGCTCCCCATTCACACCTGAGACCTTGTAACATTAACGAGTCACATGGCACCGGGGAGAGAAAATGTCTAATTGGGCCCAATTTGGACATGTTCACTTAGGGGCGTACTCACTTTTGTTGCCATTGGTTTAGACATTAATGGCTGTGTGTTGAGTTATTTTGAGGGGACAGCAAATTTACACTGTTATACAAGCTGTACACTCACTACTTTACATTGTAGCAAAGTGTCATTTCTTCAGTGTTGTCACAAAAAATGTGAGGGATGTACTTACTTTTGTGAGATACTATATATATATATATATATATACACAGTATATATATAGGGAGGAGAGTGAGCAGCTAAGTAGTGACATCATCAAATCTCTTTCCGAATCTCCCAATACTAGCTGACAGAGGCAGCAGTGCCTCATATTCTCACTGCAGATATACAAGAGGTGTATTAACAGAAATGCCTAGGCACATTCACAGATTAAGATTTTCCCTGCTATTTTTCAAGAGGACAAAAGGTACATTTTAAAAAGTACTGATTAATTACCATGTCTGATGTGTCTTATAACATAACAAACCTTATCTGTTGAGTTCAGGGTGTAAAGCCTCGTACACACACAACGATAGTTGGCCGTGAATTTTTGGCCAAAGTCCGATCGGCCGATTTTCGGCTTGTTAGTACAATGCTTTCGACAACCGACTGCGACTTTTCGGCTGAATAAAATCTGGTGTGCAGGCTATAAAATTTTTGTTGGCCCGTCAACACAACGGCCTATTTTCGGTCAGTCAGTACAGATTTCGGCAGACAAAAATCTGATGAGCAAGACTGGGCATGCTCAGAGAAGAAAAAACACACGGAAAGTAAACCATCACATGACATCACTTCTGAAGTTGGTTTTTGTTGGCCGAGAAAATTTGTTTGCAGTCTAGTGCACATTTCAACCAACACAACAACACTGGACAAAAGTCGACCGATCGGTCGGCCGATAATCGTTGCGTGTGTACGAGGCATAAGTTTCAGATTAGCAATGCTCTTTGCATTGGCTACTTTCTAAGTCACTCACTACGCTAACTTTCAAACTACAAAGTTGTCTTAGGCTACTGATTATTAAACAATTAAAGCTAGAGACAGACAAGCAACTGGCATGTTGGACAATTTATTGTATACAGTATATCTTCGTACAGGTTTTTCTCCAGTTTGTAATTTTGGACATTTTTCTAATGGAAACATATACAGCAAAGTAGCTATTATGTGCAGTGTGTGGGAAACGTATGTTGGAAAAATATTCCAATTTATTGTTTCATAATTATTTCTCTGACAATATTTAGAGCTAATATTAAAAAATATATATTTTTATTGCAGTAGTTTGTACCTTGCTGATTTTAAGACAATTCAATAAAACAGTAAATGTTTCTTTTTAACCTCTGTAGATATAGTCATCAGATAAATGGTTCTAATTTTGACTTCTTGTGTCTGGCTACCTTACTGGCTGCATTATTATGACTAACAATATTCCCATATTCAGGGAAGCAATAAATGTGGGAACTGTGACAGACAGTCTTTCTAGCCCCACCTCTGACAAATGTGTTTCAAATGAGGTAGACCAAGAGTTAAAGAATGAGTAGCTCTCCAGAACAGATGGGGGAACCAATCTGGCAACCTTGGCTGTGAAGATTTAATGTGCTTTCTTCTTAGAGCATATATACTAGACTAAAACATCAGTTCAGTTATAAATTATCCTGCAAATTGATATTTCATCAAATTATCAAATATACTGTTAGTAAAATACTTCCTGAAATAGTCTGAAAATTTCAAGTTGAGGACAACTATTTTGTAAGAAAAGTGAGCTGCACATAGAAGCACCCATAGTCCCTACAGTGTCTGCTTGAGTGGCTTGTGTGCTTAAGTGGTTTGAGTCCTCTTAAAAGCCAGGCCACATGGTTTTTACCATACCCTATTGTCAGGGTATTGTCAATTTTTTTCTTTTGGCCCTGAATTAGGATCTGACCCCCAGAGAAGAATCTGCAAAATTAAAAATCCCATTGTATTGGTAAATAGGCAAGGGGGTGTCAAAAATAGTATAGGGGTTGAGCACTGCCCTGGGGAATATGTACAGATGCAAACAAAATTAATAAAAGTAAATCTATTTACCTAAAAGCAGTGATTTTTTTTAAGTGCTTAAAGTGAAACAATAAAATGCCCAATTCTTTTAAATAACATTCTTATCGGGGTGTCCTAATCTTGTGTGTGAAGGGTTGTATCTCTGTGATGTAAAGAAAGTGCTGCAATGGCACTAATATTTACAAAGGAAAAAATTTGTGGCAAATGACATGTCAGCTTCTTTGATTTACAAAAGACAGCACAGAGACCCCTTCAGGCATTTGCCATGTATTTTGGGGGGTCTTTGGAGGGGTCTGTATGCCTTTAAAAAGAAAAAAAAATTGATAATGAATGTAATTTGCCAGCAAATTAATCAGTATAATTTTTTCTTTATGTCATTTTTGTTGTAATGGTAATTGAAAACAAAAACAAAAAAAAACAGATGGTGGAACCAATCTGTCAACCCAGGTTGTGGATTATATTTGGGCAGCGATGTCATTGCTATCATCATTCCTTTGCTTTGCTTAACCCCTTTACGCCAACAGTATGCATACAGTTTATGCGGCCCAAATGGACTGGGCTGTTTTCTGTGGGGTCACACATATGCGTATCTGTCTTTGTGTTGGGAGTGTACAGCACGGAGTTCTCCCAGCACAGAGACCAGGGTCTCAGCGGGAGCCCCCAGGTATCGTACTAACGATCGGGACTCGGAACTCTGAGAGGCTATCGCTATGATAGCCTCTGATTGGCTATCATAGTGATCAGTCACTGTGAAGCTTGCCCCTGTGTTTCTCGCTCTGTGAAAGAAGAGGAAAGATACATTTTATCTCTCTATCTCTCTCTCTCTCTCTCCATGCAGGGAGGGAGGTAAACTGTCAACAGTGTGTAAAACAAAATAATAATAATAATAATATTAATAATAAAATAAATAAGAATGAAAAAATACCTAGATCAAGGTTTGATCTAGGTAAGTGGCAGGTTTAGTTTTTGGGTCAGGTAAGGGTCATAGGTCAAGGTCAAAGGGCAGGGTCAGTATATATTGGGCAGAATTTTTTTTAAAAACATTTTTTTAAATTAGTATCAGTGTCAGTTAGTGTCAATGTGTTTTAGGTAGGATAAAAAAAGCAAAATGTGCATTATTGTTTCTGGGCTGTACTATGGGTGCAAACAGCAAATAGCATACGCATAATAATAATAATAATAATAATGATAATAATAATAATAAAATAAATAAGAATGAAAAAATAACTAGATCAAGGTTTGATCTAGGTAAGTGGCAGGTTTAGTTTTTGGGTCAGGTAAGGGTCATAGGTCAAGGTCAAAGGGCAGGGTCAGTATATTTTGGGCAGAATGTTTTTAAAAAACATTTTTTAAATTAGTATCAGCGTCAGTTTATGTCAATGTGTTTTAGGTAGGATAAAAAAAGCAAAATGTGCATTATTGTTTCTGGGCTGTACTATGGGTGCAAACAGAAAATAGCATACGCATATGTGGTATCGCTGCAATCATCAGGAGCAGGGAAATTTATTTTGAGATGTTATTTGGTGTTAGGTTATTGTAATAACAAAAAATATACAGCTAAATTTAATTTTATTTTTTTTTTTGTTTTTACTATTTTGGGCCAATTTTCACTTGATAATAAAACAAAAATCAGGAGATATCCATTACCATTTACCACCAAGTGAAAGCCCAATTTGTCATGAAAAAACATAGTATAATCCACTTGAATGCACTAAGTAGTTGTGATGATATGCTCGATTTTATTAACACTAATAAAAGTTGCATTTTCTTTTTTTTTTAATAACAATATATTTTTATTGAAAAAATGTTGGAAGTATACAAATATATATATATATATATATATAATGCATATGGTATAGAAAAGTATCAAAAATAGCTGCATGTCAATAACAGTAAATGAACATTATTAAACATATGGGATGAGATAAGTTTTTATCAGTCATATGGATGACTGAACATCAGTAAGAATTATAGAGGAAACAAATAAAGATAAAATAAACCGAAAAATACTAATGATGTATGGGTTAGACAAATAAAAGGACTCATAAAGTTCAGACAGACTGGTGTATAGGCCACCCCCAGGTTACAAACAAGATAGGGACTGTAGGTTTTTTCTTAAGTCAAATTTGTTTGAAGTCGGAACAGGTAAATGTTTTTAAGTGTAGCCCCAGCCAAAATAATAATTTCTAAGTTTTTGGATAGCATAGGGAAGGGTTAACACCCCTGTATGATTTGTTTTGCTGTCTCTACCCTTGTTCAGAAGATTTCAACTCACTTTCTGTCCCTATGACAACTGGATTTTGAAAATTTGGGGTTGTTGTGGAAACAAGGATTGGTGATAAAGCTCCAGTGGAGACACTTTTTTCCCATGAGAACTCTTACAGGAGTGAATTTCCCTTTCTAGGGTTAGATTTCTCTTCCCTTCCTGTTGTCTCCCTCCGTTTGTAAGTAGGAGTCGTTTGGAAGTTGGATGTTTGTAACCCGGGGACCACCTGTAATCCATAGGAGATGCTGAACAGTGTACAACATTAATTTATAGTGAGGTTTAGAAACACTGTATGAAATAGAATAGCATACTACTTCAAGTGCCCATAAGGTGGTTATAGTCAACAGAATATGTAAACTTGATCCATATATTTAAGGTATTGTGATAATGCTCTAAGCAATCATTTGATATGGCAAGAGTTTCTTCCATGGAGGGATTGTGGTTTATCTATGAAAGCTATTCTTTGATAGAAGGTGTGTGTGTAGTTTTCCAAGACCTGGGAATTAGGATTTTTCCTGCATTAAGTAAATGCCTAACTAAGGATCTTTTGTAACGATGGATGGCTTGTGTGGAGATATGGAAAAGGCATAAAGCAGATTCTAGCTTGCAAAATTGTGCTTAGGCATTAACCCTAAGGATTTTTCCCTTAGGCGTAAAGAGGTTAAAAAGAGCAGGGATTCCTGGGGATGTCAGTGGTTTCTCGGGAAACCACGAGCGTTAGCATCTGCAGCTTCCTTAGGAACTAGCGCCAGCAGGAAGTTATCATACTGTATATATAAGCCATAGATATATTGCTTCTATATTTGATTTTGTGGGCTGAACAGCCCAAAGTTCAGATATTCGTCCAAGCGACTGAACAGTCAATGTTTAGTCTGAACTGGCGACTCATCCCTAGTGTTTACTACATCCAGCATTATCCTCTCTCTGAGCTCATACACCCATGCTCATGATCCAGTTTGAGAGGGTATTAGCCAATTCAGATCTAAGAGACGGTAAAACTCCTTTAACATTATTCTTAGCTGTCCAGTTTTCTTCACACATAAAATGAAGGACATTAAGAGCACACTCTTTTGATTTTATTAGATGTTCACTGACTAACTATACAGTAAATGAGTAGAAAGAGGACAACATATATAAGACAACAATAGATTAAAAAAACAAACCATGGGGCCTGATGTTCCAGAGCTTAGATGTTAGGAGTAATCAATAAGCATCTGAGGTTAAACCAGGAAGTGGGCAGTCAAAACAATACTCAGGATCCATTAGAAGAGATCAGTAGACGACAACATCAGCACCATGCTTGAAGATAAAGAAAAATAAAAAACATTAGAACTAATTTTAAAGGATTTTTAGCACAAAACTGAGCAATGTCGGACATCAGGATGCTTTAACTACAAAGGAATAATTCTTGTGCTTTAACATGCTTGGTGAATGAAACATACTTAACACTTAACAAGAATATCCCTACCCAAAATATATATATATTTTTTAGTTTTAGGTAAAGTGGGGAAGGATTAGAACTCCTGTCAGGTTTTACTGCTGTCAGAGATTTCTTCATTTCCTGACAATTTTTTAAGTTAAGTTAAGCTTTTTCCCCTGGTCTTTTTTCCTGTTGCAGTTTTCTTCCCATTTCCCATCTGATATAACTTAGTTACCACAACAGAAAGTAAAGGGTAATCACTCTAATGGAATCCTAGATAGCAGTAAAACCCAAAATGAGTTTAACCATTCTTTTCAAAATAAAAATGGTTTTGGGTATATAATAAACTAGAGAGATGAACTTTGGCTGTTCAGGTATGGGGACCAATGCCAGAACTGTTGCCCACTTCATGGGGGGGCAAGTATCATATATAAAATTGGTATTTTTCTGCTTCTTCTGTTGTGATAGATTCCTGCTCCCAATGGTTCTTATATAAGCAGCAGGGACCCACTGCATTCCTAGCAACTACCATTGTCGCCAGCACATTACTTACATGGCCAGTCATTGATCATATTTAAACAATGACACTGACCAAATATGACCTTGGCTATAATTGGTCAATAAAGCCACTACTATCCCCACCCCTTCCCCTATATAGTTGTGAGCAGCCCAGTGAGTGAGCAGTATTGTCGGGATCAGTCAGTCTCTGTTTTTTTATTTTGGAGTGTGGGCAGCGGGCATTAGGATAGACGATGGATTTACAATGAGAGACTTTTTGGAATTTTTTTTTTTTTTAATAACGAACTTGTCAAAGATCTGGGTGTTTTTATTTTAAATGTATATATTTTTTGTCAATGAGTAGGGGTGTATAAAAAGAGCCTCCTTTTCCAGTCGATGCCTCTTTTGGGGAAACGCGTTGGGTGGAGCTGAATTCTGTGACGTCACCATGTACCAGCCTGTAGACGAGGTCCGCGGCTGCATGTTTGCTTTTGTCTTCTAACGGTTATGTTCGTGTAAGTGCAATAATCATTTTCTAATAAATGGTAACTTTACATACTGCACTGTGAAGTTTCCTCCTTCTTAAGCCCCTTATGCTGGAGAATACCTATGGCAGGATAATCCATGGATATTTGAGCAATATAATCCACTTGATTGACTGACACCTTCCCAGGAAGGATTGCTTTTCACAGAGCTCAAGGATGGAATACTCCAGCTTGCCTACAATGTTGCAAGCATATTAGGTCCCTAAAATTTGGGATCCAGGCTTTCTGGTAAGTGGCGCGCAGTTGTTTGTGTTGGAGAAAGCACCATATGAAGCACCAGTGTTGTTGTGAATCACTCTTCACTTTCATAATAGCACCCTAATTGGACTTTTCTTTTCAATGGGATCTGTGTATATATATATATATATATATATATATATATATATATATGGATTTAATTATTTATTGAACACTCAGCATTTATATCTTTAATGTTTTTAGGTTGCGAACCTATTTTGTTTTACAAATGAGTAGGGATACTATGTACCCCTTACTAACTCATGTGAAAGAGGCTGGTATCTGAAGGCCCCCTTATTTTTAAAGGGGGCTTTCAAATTACAGTAGTGCCATCATCCCTGTAATAATTCGAAAAATAAGTTTGGTTCCTCAAGCCAAAAGGGAGAAAGTGGGATTTTATAGGCAAAAGTAATTATTTATCATTTTATTAAAAGAGTTGCATATAAATGTATATAAATGTAAAAAACAAAGAAAAAAGAAACAACAAAACAACAACATTGGTTGTATAAGTAATGCATATTACACAATTGACAGTTTATGAACCATTTTACTTATTAAATGGTGATTCCTGGTTGTAGAACTAGGGTTCCGAGGCGTTTCGGCATATATTGCCTTTGTCAAGGAAAAAACATCACCATATTCTATAAAGTGAAAAAGTGAAGAAATGCAAAAAATTAGTGACTTGTTGTGAGAAATATATCAAAACAAACAAATAAATAAACATCGTCTTTTCTTTTTGTGTACCTAGACTTCAGGAATATCTGTGCCCATAAGGAAGATGAAAAGATTAACCCCATTGGTCTAAGGGTTCAAATCTTTCCATCAATAGAAAATATCTCCGCCACACTCAAAAGAGACTGGGAAGACATTCTTAATGAATGCTCAGCCAATCTCATGCGTCTCCTCCAAGAGGAGTACAGACGCCAGATTAAAACACTTGAAGATGACACCAAAATTTTATATACTAGACTCACACCCTTAAAAACTGGTCCTCTTTACAGTGACCAAGAAACAAAATTAAAACAACATCTGGAAGATTACAGTAACAATATATTACGGAATAAAGAGAAAAAACACTGGAGAGACAAAAACGCCTTCATACAAGGCAGAGCGTATAGATGGAACAACAACAGGAAGACACGACCCAGACAGAACCCAAGTAATAAAAACCCTAATCCTTACTCGTCCGACTCATCATCCTTCTCAAATGCCTCCGGCACAGAGGAATTAGGCGCCAGAAGACGGGGACCATTTCAGAAAGACCAGTACAGGGATCAACCTAATAAATCAAAAAAGAGTAAGGACCCTAATCCCGATAATCCACAAGAGGGCACCTCAGACGCCACTAGTCAGGAAGAAGCTCAAGATACCAGTACCGCGGTTAGAAATCATGACATCTTCACGAGACTAAGAAGGAGAGAGCAAGAATCCACAACTAAGGGTAAACCTTTTTTAGTCAAGGGCAAAGCACCCCCGAAACAACCACCAGAAAATTAAACACTGAAGCAAAAAACTTCGGGATGTCTATCATTAATCTTTCCCAGCACACTCTAACGGAGGAAGAGAAGGAAGTCCTCTCTCTAGGCCTATCCTTCTGCCCCAATCAAAAGATAGACAAATTTGAAACCATCAAAGATTTGAACCTTTTTGCCCTCAAACTATTATTTAAGTGTCTTTACGACAAACAAACCACTCAACCAACATCACAAGCTCCCCTGTCAGCCGCTGAGTACAGAGCTATCAGGGATCTAAACCTCCTCCTCGAGGAAGGAGGTTTAGAAGACCTAGACGATCCTTGGGAAGAAAACTCTTCAGAGGACGAAGATACCAGAGAAGCAATACCCAGTCAACTTGAACCCTTCAAAAATAAATCACATAAATTCCCGTCTTTGAATCAAAACCCCGCGATAGCACTTTTCATTAAACAGACTACCAAAGACATCGAAAAAATGAAGGATGATCAACGCCTGAGCAACTTAACCCTTGGAAAACGGAAAGCTCTAAAAAACCTCAAATCCAACGATGATATTGTTATCAAACCATCCGATAAAGGAGGCAACGTTGTAGTTATGGACAAACAACAATATAAAGCAATGTGCCAGAAAATATTAGACAACACAGCATGCTACAAGAGAATTTCACCCATTTTGATCAACAGATATAATGAAGAATTCTATTTAAAAGTAGACAGAGCTCTCAACGAGGGAGTTATCTCCAAAACACTATGGGAATTTATCCGCATAGCCCACCCCCGCACACCCACCCTGTATGCACTCCCCAAAGTGCACAAGAATCTGGAAGATCCCCCTGGCCGACCGATCGTGTCAGGAAACGGTAACATCACTGAGGCAGTCAGTCAAGTTATTGACACATACCTGAAGCCGCACGTCCAAAATTTGGCATCCTACACTAAGGATACCATCCACCTATTGCAAACTCTGGAAGGAATGGCTGTTCCAGCCAACGCGTATCTCTTAACCATAGACGTAGAGTCATTGTATAACAAGATACCTCATGACAAAGGACTCATTGTAGTACAACATGTTCTCCGCCAAGAAAGCCTGCACGACATACCGTTTCAAGATTTCATAATTAAAATGCTTGAGTATATACTTACCCGCAAATACTTTTCCTTTGACGGCTCGCATTATTTACAGATATGTGGTGTTGCGATGGGGACAAGCTGTGCCCCATCGTACGCAAACTTATATTTAGGTATGTGGGAGCAGGAGTTTTTGGCATCTAAAAGCAACGCACATCTTTGTAAGTATATCTCGCTTTGGCAGAGATACATAGATGACTTGTTCATCGTATGGGACGGTCCGGAAATCCTCATTGAGGAATGTCTAAACAAGATGAATAATAACACCTACAATTTATACTTCACCAGCTCACATAGCAACCAGGAGGTTACCTTCTTGGACACCACAATAATGAAGGACAAAGATGGCCAACTCTACACGAAATTATTTAGGAAAACAACCGCCGGTAATACCATACTGCAGGCGGAGAGTTTCCATCCGACACCTCTTAAACAATCCATCCCCTATATTCAATTCTTACGTATCAAACGAAATAGTACTAAGTATGAAGACTTTCAAAAAGACGCAGATGCCCTCACGACACGCCTACTAAAGAGAGGTTACACAAAATCCTGCCTGAAACGGGCATTCAACCGAGTCAGAACGTTGGACCGACAAGACCTATTGTATGAACCCTCAACCCAACGCGAACAACAGAATGCAAATGAGACGAGAGTAATTCTCACCTTCTCGAATCAACACCAACAAGTGAGAAGAATACTTGAAAAAAACTGGTCCATACTCAGGGAAGATGACCTCCTTAAGACCTTGGTGTCACCCAAACCTCTTGTAACCTATAGGAAAGCAGGCTCTATCCACAAATCGCTCGTACACAGCGAATTTAAAGAGTGCTACCACAAAGACCCCTGCAAACAGAAAGGCACCTTCCCTTGTGGAAGCTGCATGCAGTGTAAAGTAATACCCAGAAGTGTCTCAAAAATTCTCCCCAACGGGGACATTTTTGAGCCGAGGCACTTTGCTAACTGTCGAACTAAAGGAGTGGTATATATGATGAACTGCCAGTGTGGAGCCTTTTATATAGGTAAAACACGGCAAGAGTTTGGCCGTCGGGTCAATAAGCACGTCGAAACCATGTCTATGGGTAATTTCCATCTGCCTCTTGGAAGACATATGACCCAAACGCATGGCAATAAAATGCCTAAAATCTCTTTTTTTGCACTAGACAGAGTCCATATCCCCCCTCGTGGGGGAGATTGGAATAAAATTTTATTACAACGAGAAATGCGGTGGATCCAACGTCTGCATGCCACCTCCTTCCCAGGACTAAATGAAAATGAGAGCTACCGGGCATTCCTGGAAGGCTTCTCATCAGGAAAAACTGACTAAAAACCCCCATTGTTTCATATATTTTTTTCATTTTTTATTTTTTATTTTATTTATTTTTTATTTCTATAATTTCACATTTTGTCAGCCTTCTCCCATTCTGCTTTATCTTTTCCCGCATTCCACACATTGCGGGGAACCATAACCGTTTCCTTTCTTTTGGGTCAAATCCATCCCCATACTGCTCCGTACCATATCCTTTTTCCCCCATTACCTTTCAGTGCCTGATTGCTCTTTACTACCCAGGAGGATTCTCCTTTATTACTGCCCAATTGCTTCGTTGACCTTGAATAAAGAATTTAATGATTTTCAAATGCATGTATACATGTTTAATGTTATTGTGCCCTAGAGCTTCGGTGATTCTCAGACCCATGTTTGTGGGAGGAAGATCGGGTCCTTACTGCCCATCCAGCCCCTTGTACCCGGCACGGAAAGCCCCCCCTTCTTTCTCCCAGGGGGGGCCCCATTAGGAGTCAAAGCAAGATCTGATGCTTTCGCATCCACCCAGCACACGCTGGGACAGTCTGGCTCCAACCCCCGTGTCGGCGGCATCTGAATATGCACCAACCGCGTCATTTTACTGACAGGCTGCGCGCGCAGCCTGTGGCACGCACGCAATACGTGCGGCCGCAGTCAATGACTAAACATCGGCGTCTCAGCCGTTCATAAACTGTCAATTGTGTAATATGCATTACTTATACAACCAATGTTGTTGTTTTGTTGTTTCTTTTTTCTTTGTTTTTTACATTTATATGCAACTCTTTTAATAAAATGAATAATAATTACTTTTGCCTATAAAATCCCACTTTCTCCCTTTTGGCTTGAGGAACCAAACTTCTTTTTCAAATTCAAATTACAGTAAGCTCTCTTCCCACAGATTACTTTGTCCTCATCAACCCCCTGGCAAAGCACCCATCCGTGCTGAGGGTACTGTATGTTGCCTGGTATGATTCAGAAGGAGGAGGGGGCTGCTGCATGCTCATCTACCCCTTTCCTTTACCCTTTTTTTTGTTTTGTTTTTGTGAGAATCTCCGTTAAAACCATACTAGACCTGAAGGATCTGTAATGAGTTTCCTAAGGGATCTCACACATGTTTTTGTACCCCTTTAAAATCCATCCAAGACTCAAAGGGTCTGGTATGCATTTAAGGGGGGGGGGGGGGTTCTGAAATGTTTTTTTTTTCAGGTTTTTGATATGCTACAGCGAAAATTATATTTACAAAGAAAAAAAAAATATTGCTGGCAAATGACATTTCATTGCTGGCTTCTTTTTTAAATAACAAAAATGTCCCATAGACTCCTCCAAAGCTATCTCAAAATTTTTTGGGGAACCTTTGGAGGAGTCTGTGTGCCATTTTTTGCTTAAATAGAAGCCGTAAGGGTAATGTCATTTGCCAGAAATGTAAAAAAAGTTTTCAGTAAATGTCAGTGCTTTGAAACATCAGTGTTACCAGCCAAATTTTTAAAACATGTTTTTGCACTTGTACATGTGGCAATGCCCACCCCAATGCTATTTTTTTTTCAACCTTTTGCCTATCAACTCAGAAAATTAGCATTTATGATTTGACAGATTCAGCTCCTATTGATTTGACAGATTTGGTTCTTACTAATTTATTAAATGTACAGTTATCTTTAATTTGCAATTTCCTCACAGCCATGAAATTGAACTAGTTTAATGAAAAACAGTTAATATTAAAAATACATATACGCTAATACTATATTACCACTCATACTATTGCTACTAAGCATTAAAGCATTACTAATAATAATATTTAATGTTTACCTAAAGGGTCAGTCTACTCAAAAGTGATACTGAATGTTTTGGTAGATGCCGAAGAGTTAAACTTTCTGGCAAATTCATTTGATCTTTTTACTTAGTAAATAAGTAAGCAAATTTGCTGCAGCCATTTTGAAGTGATTTGACTCTCTATGTTGGGTTTCCAATGTATATTATCGACAGGACAACAGTTCAAGGTGGGTAGGAACTCCAAAATTCCCAATGAGGTTAGGAACAGAGCCAAAAACTATGATAGGAAAATCTTGTAGGAGGGACCAAGAGATATGGGAGGTCATTGGGTGTCTCATCTCGGATTTTAAATAACAATAATGATCCACCTGGTTTGTGCAATAATCCTTTTTAGGGATGAGCCAAACTGCCCTGGTTTCGTTTTAAGCATGGCTCGGCGAACCTCAAAGAACTAATAGGAGCCAAATTTGTTAAACCAAAAATGCTAATTGTCTGGGCTAAAGGTCAAAGGTTTTTTTTAAACAATAGCACAGGGGAAGGGAGCAGGAACTACCCTGGGGAACATTTACTAGTGCAACAAAAAAAATGTATAATTTTTTCCTAGAGCAGGGATTTTTTTTTTTTTTTTTAAAGCATTGACATTTACAAAGGAAATTTTAATTTAAATTGTTAGTAAATTACATTTCCCTCCTGGCTTCTATTTACCAAAAAATGACATACAGACCTCTTCAAAGGTTCCCCAAAATATGTGCCTTTTTTATTCATAAGAAGTCTGCAATGAAATGTAATTTGCAAACAATTTAAACTGTGTAACTTTTTTGTAACTTTTGCTGTAGCACTTCTGACAAGAATGGAAAAAAAAGGGTTCATAGAGTGCCCCCCAAAATGCATACCAGACCCTTTGCCTCTGGTATGAATTTTAAGCGAAATCATAACACAAAAAAAAAAAACTGTGAGTTCCCCCCAAGAAATCCATATGTAATCCAGGCATGCAGCCTTGCTGATCAGAAATGAGGGGGGGGGGGGACAAACATGCTCCCCTTCCTGAACGATACCAGGCCACATGCCCTCAACATGGGGTGATGAGGACAAGGGAATCTTCCCCAGGACCCTGCTTGATGGTTGTTTGGTGGTCTGCAGATCCATTGTAAATTCATCATAAATCATGATTGCTGAAATTACAAAACCCAATGGACCCAGCACACACGACCAACGCCGGCAGTAATGCATATAGAATGACAACTCTCTAAACTGTCATCAGTCATATAAAAGAAGAGGCAGGAATAGCAGTGACATCATTGAATAAATGTGGGCATGGCCGTATTTGGTCAATGTATTTTCCCAAATATAGACTATACTGTACTTGGGCAGTGATATCACTACTACCCCTGCCACTTTAATTACATGACCAGAGACCAGATATGTGTTCACTGTGTCGGTGACAATGGTTGTTGCTTTGGATGTGAAAGTTTCGATTTTCTTCTGGATGTCCAAACAGCCAAAGTTTGGTCCTAACCTAGGTTCAGACCAAACCGTCAGCTCATCATCAGAATCAAAAGCTGAGATAGTTTCACTTCTTTTTTATGAAGGTGGAGGTTTGACAAAAAAGAGGTAGTTCTGTTCTGGAACACTTGAACATGGCAGCTTATAATCCACTGCTCTACAGTCCATTCTCAAAGGGACCTATAGACTCTAAAGAGACTTCAGACAGGAGCGTAAACATGCAGTGCATCAGATCCTAAACATAGAGATAAAAAATCTGCGTCTGTGGCATACTCTCTTTGTATAAACATACACAATTAAAAAAAAGAACTGTACAATTTTTATGCATTAAAATATGGATTAATTTAAGCAGGAACTATTGCTTTTTGCTAAATCAGTAATAACATTTTTATGGCTGTGTTACAGCCATGTGAATGTAGCTTTAGAGTATTAACTTTCTGGAACTCAATAACTGTTACATAGCCTGATATAATTTAAAGAATGCCAGTTTGGAGAACAAGGCATCTCCATCTAGTTTACAAAATGCCTACATTTAAAAGGAAATCACAACATTACTTGCAATAACATGTCATCACTTAGGAAACACCATTCGGGTTGTCGTAATAAACCAGCACTTTAAAAGCACAGTTGTATAACTCCTACGTTCAAGACATTGGACCATTGTAGAGTATATGACCCTGTTTGTTTAACTTAGTATTACTTTGTCTTTAATATCAAGACACTATATTTATAAAAAATAAAAAAAATGGATGACGTTTTCTCTAGAGACCTATTTTGTGAAGAAACAACAGAGAAAGAATCAATTCTCTCCTAATTCATTTCAAAACACACAGCACTGGGGAAGAGGCTGTGGACTAAAGATCATTATGGAGACATGGAATTACTCTTTTACAGATGATAAATTTAAATTTCACTGAAAAGCTCAGTCTAAAGCGTCTGTATGTAAGATTCTGGTACCTCTGGTACCCTCATTTTCCATTTCCTTTTCTAATATGCGTCCCACCTTTCTAATTAGGTGGTACGCATACACCTTTAAGACGGATGACGTCATCACCGAGCGCCGCAGAGCGGCTATTTCAACCGCCGGCGTTCTCTGTCACATTGTTCGTTCAACCTGCCGTGTGTCCACATGCTTACAAGCTTGTCTTGCTACCGGAACCTCCAACTACTTTCTTTTACTTGGAAACAGACCGGAACCTCGCTACTGATCCCTGTATCTCGCTACTGGATCACTCCCTCACTACTGGACCCTTCTACTACTAACCTTATTAGTGATAAGTACCCCACAGGGGAATCCTCCATAACCTTACTTACACTATCTACCTCTGCACATTAAGGACTGTTACTATCTATGCATACTAATTCTATCATCTGCACTGTTACATAGATTGCTAGCTCTTGAGTCTACTACCATCTATCCTTGCACTGGGTTAGTCTATCCTGTATTTGTCATCTGCTATCCTTACCACCTGTTACCATACTCGATTACTAACCTATCTGCATTCTACCTAATACCATCTAGTACTCTCCTGAACATTTCTATCAAGTGCTTACCATCTCTGTCACTGTCCACACCTGTCCCTTCAGCACATCATCTTCATACTAACATATACATCCTATCACTCCAGGAACATCTTATTGAGTGTGTATATCTGTATGCTGAAGCTGACAGGCCCACAGTGATGAGTCTGGAGAGTTGGATTTGGTTATTCAACACATCTCTACATGACTACTGAGTGGAGATTCTGCAGCTGCAAATCCAGCCTACTACAAAAACGCAGGAGCGTTACACTGTAAAGTAAAATCTACTGAAACATGTAATTTTATCAGTTCCATTATATTAGTTTAAAAAAAGCCGCAATAACAATAAAAAATGCACCAAATATCTTTTTTTTTCCATATAATGTTTATTTGGTTTTGAAAAATAGAATATACAGCACATACGATGGTGGACAAAAGCAAGTACAATAACAAGCAGAAGGTAAAAACATGCGAGTAGGGCAAGTCATGCCATTAGACAAAAGGAGGGCCCTAAGAGGACTCTTAAGCATTTACAAAAATATATGCAGTTACTAGTGTTTATTAGCTTTGAGCCAGAGATCCCATGTTTTTTGGAATTAAAAAAAATATGCACCAAATATCTTTTAAAACTCATTGCTTACAGCAGTCACGTAAAGAAATGCAGTGCAAACTGGATATAAATCATGTATAATAATAATAACTTCAATAACAGCTGGTTCATCCAGGCAAGGGGGGTGGTCATAGCTGATGTTAATTGTTCTTTGTAGGGATGAACAGGAGACCTATTAGACTGTGATGTCACAGGCTGACAAGGGAACTGCAAACATGACATGGGTCAGAACAGTGTTATGTCATTCCCAGTCCAGGAGAGAGGGTATAAGCTGACAAACCTATGATTACCATTGTCAGACTGTCACATGATGCAGTGCTATGTGGAGAACACTACCAGGATCACCATGTATTTATTCTGCCTTATTTATTACACACAAAAAGCCTGCAATATCAATGTTACTTGGAAATGAGGAATGTGCAAACACGTATTTGTATTTTAGGTTTATATAACATGCAATGGGGTAATATGTATGCTACCGTTGCTGACTTTGTTTAATAAATGTTATTAGTTTTAATAGCTTACATTTAAATCTGACAGAACTTATAAACATATTCTGAGATGACAAAACTGTCAGTAACCAAAACAATTGCAAGAATGGGATGTTTGGGTATAAATGGTACTAAACGCTATTTACACAAGGTGATCCAAAAATTATTTGATCAATGACTCATTTAAACCTAAATAATAGTTGCTCAAAAAGGTTATTTCCAGTGTAATGACTATACTAAAGAGCTTTTCTTTGAAAGCTATGTGTTGAAAGGATCAAATATTATTATTACTGTGCATCTGAAAAGCATATGAGTATAAAATTGTAGTTCTATAAAGTCATTTTCTGCTAGTCAGTATGAATTCCTTCAAACATATTTTGCTTCAATTTAAACCCATGATAAGTTTTTTTTTAATATTATTATTAGATTGTAAACTCTAACCAACAGGGCCCTCTGATTTCTCTTGTACCAAGTGTATTGTAACTGTAATGTCTGCCTTCATTTTGCTAAGGGCTGTTGGCGCTATATAAATACTGTATTATAATAATAATAATAGTAATTGTCACCAATCTCATATATGTATAAAGTGCAATCATCTCCCATTGAGGGTAGGATAAGGGATTGGAATACATAAAATGTTCCAAAAAATAGTGCACACAGTTTAGCAATGTAACCTAACAATAGTAGAAAAGTATAATTATACCAATATATAGTAGGAAAGTAAGCCTGCCAGTAACAGTTTGCAATCTAGAGAAATAAGAAATAAAAAAAAAAAGCTTAGTGATAGTGTTTTCCAATAACACCTGTTCACTCCATTTGGACCAGAGCCGTTTTCACATTTCTTCCATGGACATTTTTATTCGGCAATAACTTTTGCATTACTTACGATAATAAGGTAATCCTCAGACAATAAAGCGCAACAAAACTAAACAAAGCCCACTTTTTTTTCCTTTTTTTGAGCAGTGTTAGTTTCAAAATTGTGTTACTGCAGATAAAAAGTGCTCATTTTATTCTGTAATTTTGTCTTGCTTAAAATTACACTAAAATTATGATTCTGGTACAAAGCATTGCAGTTATTTACATATAAAGTATAAAATCTAAAATAAAGTGTTTTTTTTTTTAAATGTAAAAAAACAGAAACAAACAAAAACCAACAAGTTTACATTTTAATAATTAATGAAATAGAAACAAACAATAAAATCAGCAGGAAATAATATTATTTTGAGCTGTTTAGTGTAAACTAAGAGTTATTAGGGGTAAAACAGAGAAACATTTTATTAACAAAATAAAAACTCTTTTTTTTACTTGTTGGGTTGCTTTATCTGGTCTCATCTATAGATGGAATTTAATTTATTTGATCTGCTGATGACCAAACAGAATAATATTAAAGTAACATTTTCTTACGTTGTATCTTTCTACTCATGGCTAAGCAGTGTTGTTGAGAAACCCTGTCAGACTACTGTTTTTTGACAGCTGCAGATGCTGAGTACACAGCAATCCAACTTTAATTAATCAGAGCTGAGAATTTCTGTGTAATGGGAGAGGTCCCGACAGCAGGGCAGAGAAACTATGTGTGCTACAAATGTCCTGTGTATGATTACGTTTTTTTGGGGCATGTGTAGCATGCCAAAAGTCCAGAACTATGTTATAGTTAAGGCAGTTGTATAGATATGGCCTTCTTGAGAGTGCACTTTATTAAGAACATAGTGAACAGGTGTACACTTCACTGGCATATGTCCAGAGCTTCTGTTGGTGTTACAATGATCGTGTCCAAGTTGGATTACATATTTCTTTGCCTGGCATGCAGTTATTGTTGAGTTACTCAAGAAGGTATGTGTTAGTCCTGGTATTTTCCATAGGAAGTGTGTAAATGGAAGGAGGTTTGGACAAATGTTTTGGACAGAATGTTAGGGGGTTGGTTGAGTTCTGTGAGAAGAGGGAGGCAGGCAAGGAAAGATAAGAAGGGGTAGAAGGTGCAGAAATGGGAATTATAGAAAAGAAGGGCTGAGGAATAGGAATCAAGGTGGGTTGGAGGGGGTTGGAAAAGGAAACGTGTCTGCATGAAAGGGCATCCAGTCATGGACAGAGTCTGTTTTGTACACAACCCACTGTGTCTCTTTCCCCTCACAAGCATAAATGGACTTACTAGCTCTAAAGTGTTAATTTAAAAAAAACTTGTATATAGGCCTCTATTTTTATCACCTTAAAAATCTTAGTTCTCTGCTTGATAGGTTATAAAAGTCTGAAAAAATTCAGAAGTCCTTATATGTAAGCATCTTCTAGGTAAGTGACTCAAAGTACTAAAGTTAAATGGTTAGCCAGGCAACTAGCATTTCCAGATAGAGCGGCCAGCAATGGCAGACTGTGTGTTTTTCTTTTGACGTGCTGTCAGGTTTCAGTGGATATTAGCCCTTATAGAATGTCAACTCAGGTTTTCCAAGGGCGTGGATTCTAAGGCCCAGCCTACTTCTTCACCAGGGCCTCTGATAGTGGGGATGGACTTGCCGCAAGCTGGAACCAGGTTGCAGCAACCAGGTACACCCAGCTGAGGATGTGGAGACCACTCACACCTGCAGAGTATAAACGTAAAGAGACAGAAGTAGATTCAGGAAACAAGTCAAGGGCGTCAGGCAAGCACAAGCAGTAGACCAGGTCAGGGTCATTACACTGGAAGTCAGCCGCTGCATACATGTAATAGTATCCAAACAGAAGCTCAGAGAACTAGGAAGTTGCTCAGGCATATACTATATATAGGGAAGCAGACTTGGAGGTGGACCAGGAAGTAATATTAAGGAAAAGGACATAAATCCACAGTAGAGCAGAAGATGCCGTAGGTGAACAGAGAAGCCAGCAGCACATGTGAATGGAATCACAGATCTAACAGAATCATTGCAGCAAGGAGGTAAGATTTTAACAAACAGAAAACTGCAGGCTAGACCGTCATACATGCTTCCTTTGAAATTAGCTCTGCCAGGGATTAGGACCACACATTACTGCTAACTGTTGTTTACCACTATTGCTCCAACTTTTTTTTTGTTATTATTTTAGAAAAGCATGCCCCCTTCTGATATGTCATACATAATCCATTTTAGTCCTATACCCCTTCCAGAGTTAAAGTGTCATTAAACCCAAAACTTTTCTCTTAGCATTTATACCTATAAATGGTGTCCTTTATCTAAATTTCACCTTTTCTTTTGCCACCCTATTTATTTTGATAAATACCCAGCAATACTGCCCTTTCTAATATCCTTCTTCTTTTTAGTGTCTATGCAATAGCAGATGATTCTGTGGCTGTTTCACAAAAAGCATAGGTTTTTGGTATGGTTCACAGATTGCTTTTGCGAACAGCTTACACAGGGAACCTCCCTGCTATTATATTGAAGTGTACTTCAGTGACATTACAGGTTGCATTCAAGGTCTCCAGCTAACTCTGTCCACCAATCGTACATTGCGGTGTGGAGATAGTGAAACAAAGTCACATGAATGAGGCGTACAAGGTTTTTAAAGGGTATTTAGAATTGTTACACTGTGAGGTAGGCACCCAGGTATAATGGTACTTAAACATGATATACTCTAAAGTGAAAATTGTGGCAGTGGGTTTAATATAATGTTATTGCTTCTATAAACAGTAGATAACAATATCAATAAGATGACTTTTATTAATATGTTATAAAACTTGCTTTAACTTTTAAAACGTTTGCCATGCATGTTTCTAACTTCACCCATAGCCACTTCTAAAGAGTGTTCTGTATGATATATTCACACTGGAGAGGGCAGCAAGGAAGAAATGGACAGAGTTTTGACTAAATGGACTTTGTGCATTTGCTGTGCAATACTTATTGATCCATAAATATGTTCTCTTTGATGGCAGGTAGTGTATCCAAAAAATGTGGTGATTTGATGAGCTCCAAGTTGCACTCACCTACACCAGCCTGTATATGTGTTGATGGAAAGAACACAATGTCTTAGAAGATAGGAACTTGTCATGGTCAGTTGAGTGCTAGTATTACAGCTACATCAAATATCTGATATTCATTATGAAGAAAGACTGGAGAATGAGAAATATGTAGATTATCATAAAAGCAATTTCTAAAATCTTATACTTGCTTTTGAAGAACAAGAGAGAGACTTTTTGATGTTGCCCTGAAAGTATGTGAGAGATAGAAGATAGAGTAGAGATTTTGTAGAGGTAAATATGGCAGCATACACAAAAAAACTCACTTTTACATGCGAGTAGCTGTTACCCTAAATATGGTATTTGGGCAGTTCAAAGGTGACCATTTATTTTGGCTAAATGGAATTGCTTAGATCTGGAGATATTTGAAAGAGAAGTTTAGGCGTTAAAACAAGGGTTTTGAGAGAGAAAAGATATGCTGAAATGTAAGAGAGGGATGGCTTGTTAGGTGGTGGAGTTAGTCGTGAGAGAATTGGAAGGGATTGAACAATGATAGGAGCTGCAGTTTTACTGGGCTAGTAACATGGCCGGAGATTAAAGAAAGCTGGCCCAAGGCTCCTAATTAGAGATCTGGAGTGTTGGTTGAAATATCTATGGTGGAACACAAGATTCTATTCCCACAAAGTGCCGGCACACAGCTGATCCTGGGTAAATGAAAGTATCTTACATCCCATGCTGTTCATGATCTCTTATAATTTAGAGATCATGGAGTTCTGGTAAGAGGCAAACTTTACTATCTTTTGAGCACTGGTGGAATAAAGAAGCACTGTGTCTGATTCAAACATCAAGAAACACTGGAACGAGAGCCCTTGGTTTCACTTTGTTTAATAATTTGGACACTTTACAACATGTTTTTTGTGTATGTTTTGATACATAGTTTATTTTGAATATTTATTAGATTGTTTCATATATGATTAATAGATGCACTTTTCTTTTTACTTATGTGGAACTTGCACATATTTCTTTGATGTTAAGTAATCATTTTTTGGTTGAATTATTACTGTAGTGTGAGTATACAACTTTTATCACCCAATAGCACACTTTTATATTATATATCTGATATTTACTACCAGATACAGAGTTCAAGAAAACTAAATGTACTACATTTTACATCATTGCATACCTGTTTCTAAATATAAATCCAGGTCATTGTGATAGTTTGAAAAAAGTGGTGAAGTTTGTTTCCCAGAAAGCACCCACCTTGGTTAGCCCTCTTGTCACCCAATCAATTTAGAATGGTATCCCAAGCAATGACCTGACTACATACTGAGTTTATGTTTAGATTGGGAAGGGGGAGGCCAAAATATGGGTTTGTAGATTATTCCAAGGATGTGGTGTCTTTACAGCAAAGAGAACATTTCCAATATAACAGTTGGTAAATTGTGACTACAAATGTATTATATTTTTTTCAACACATGAGATTTATGAGCATAAGATATAGGTTGGAAAACAAGATAATTATGTGGCAGGCTTCTAAATCACCTCAATGATATTAATTAAGAGAAGAGTAGGAAAATATTTTGCAGTAAAACATGGCAAGGATACTAGATCTTTTTGAGTGCATGTTGTCAAGAAGATCCGTAAACCTTTTACAGGTGGAGATTTTTTTGCCTTTTAAACTTAACTTTTTTATTATCTTACCCCTGAGCACCCAACAGCTGACAAGTCTCAGCCTTTAGTGTGTTATGTCATAATAACATGAAGGTTTTCATTTTGCTTTCTCTCCTTCCAGCTTTCCCATCTCATGCTTTCTCGTTCTCCTCCTTTCTTTTTCTTTGTTTCTGCTATTTCTATTTCATCCCAAATTATCCAACGCTACTCCCCCTTCACCTCCCACTCTCCTTGTTTTATCCACTCTCCTGGTTATCATGATCATCCATTTACATTCGCTCCACACTTTTTAGAATAAACTGTTTCTACAGTGTATAATAGTGCAGGACCCACATTCAGTAGCATTCACAATCCTCTTTATTAGACTGCAATTAAAATATTTCAAAGTAACCTTACTCATGCATTGGCTTTTTAATATGTGATTTGAAGCCTAATAAAAAGGATTGTGATTTCTACTGAGTTTTAGTTACACAATATATTTAACAGGTATGTGAGTTCTTGGCACCAAACCAATGTTTAAAATGCATTTTACATCAGAAAGAATAATCACCTAGGCAAAGCGGATGATGCCACCTTTATTAACGTGATTCCCAAAACGGGAAAATATACCTCTGATACAGCTAATTTCAGACCCATATCCCTTAATAATTGTGACATTAAAATCCTAACTAAAATCTTAGCAGTGAGTCTGAATTCTTTCTTAGCAGGATTTATCCTTTTCTATCAGGTTGGGTTTGTCAGAAACATGCAGACACCTAATCAGACTAGGAGGGCAATAGATCTTATTTCTATAGTACAATCCATTTTCCCCACAGTAAAGCAATGCTTCTATTAGTCCATTTACACAAAGCTTTTGACAGATTATTTTGGGAATATGTTCTGTGTATATTTAGATCTTATCGTTTTAAGGATCATTTTCTACAGGTCCTATATGGCAAAGGTGTTCACTGCCCCCTTTGTGATTTGTTTTTGCCCTAGAACTTCTGGTTTTGCTCTCTGCCATGATCCCAGATGTGACCGGGTGTCTTTGGGCGGGAAGCCAGGTCCCAGGAGGATGGCTGTCTCTCCTCCTGTTGCTGAGAAAGCTGGTCCAGGCAGTCGGCCTAGGGACCAGGGGATGAGCTGTGCTGTGGAGGATCTAGTGTGTGCTGATCAAGTGGAGCTGTGGGGCAGGATTCTTCTGGAAAACCAGTGTTGTGAGTACTCAAGATCTGCCCAGGGGACTGCCTAAGAGAGGGGGCCACTCCAGAGAGGTCAAGGGGATCATAGAGCCAGCTAACCCATGATGTTACAGTAAAGGGGGTGCCAAGTTATGAAGCCCTGAAGAATAGGGAATAAATAGGGCATCAGGAAGGGCCCTGAAGTGTCTCAGCAGTACAGTCTACACTACAAGTCAGCTACCTCAGGAAAGGAGTAGCTTAGGAAGCTATTAGGACTCTTTCACAGTCAAAGGTGAAGTACATTAAGCGGCCTAGCCATGACTAGCTCAAACATCGATAATCAGCATTTAACCAGCGTTAATCAGCATTTATCAGATCATCCTGCTCATTGTGCATAGTTTAGTTCTGTTGGAGTATCACACTCATCCCTTCTCCTATCAAAGTTCCCAATAAAACCTAAAAACCAAAGAAACTGGACTGGTCCTTGTCTGGGGTAAAATCACTTGGAAACGTGTGAATGTTCTACTGTTGCTAATGCTAACCCAGGGGAACCCGTCTTCAGCAGCTCCCTTGGGAGTAGTGCTACACTTGTGTTGTGAGTGATTGCAGCTCAAGAAGAGCACTTTCATTCACAAATTGACAAAAGTGCAGGTCAGGTACTACACTAGTCTGACACAGCCTAGCGTATAACTGGGTTTGTGCTATTGTATTGCTTGTGCTTTTTTGTTCATTAAGTGTTTGTTGAAAGAAAATTCAAAGTATCCGAACAACAAATTAGCACAGAATATCTGCCGACCATGTGCGGGCTACAACAGACAGGCTATTCATAATTTTCATAACATGTCTAGGTTGATGATTAGATATAATCCAGTCAGACTGAATACCACAAATTATCCAGAATAAATGTAGAAATTCGGGAGATAAAAAAGAATAGTAAGGAAAAAAAGAAAAGAGGGAGAAGACGGAGAAGGGACATAGAGAATGGGATCCTGCTCCTAATACATAAAACAATATATAAGGCTTATGTAAGTATGTGTATTATTAAGCTAGTGAAATTATTTCAGCATAGGTGGATGAGTAAGTGACGGTTAACCAGCAGGCCCCTACCTTATGCAATACTGGAGCCAAATCTCTGTTTTCGAAATGTGATATCTTCCATATGGTATATGTGATCTACAACCTGCAACCATTGTTGAACAGTAGGAATTGAACGTTGCTTCCAATTATAAGGGATGAGAGATTTTGCAGAATTTAGGAGGTGAGGGGTAATGGATCGCCAGTATCATCCTACTGGTTACTCCGAGCAATGAAATAATGCGACCCTGAATAAGTTCAATATATTTTAAGATTGAGGCCCAGAAAGGGCGTAGGAGCGGGAAGAGCCACCGGATATGAGCATGAGTGGCCACTTCTCCACAACCTCTCCAGCATAGGTTGGATGTTTCTGGAAACATTTGGTGTCATTTTGCAAGTGTGTGATGCCATCTTGTTAATAACTTATAGTTGATCTCTGTGATTTTTGAAGAGATAGAAGAAGTGTGAGATAGTTGAAGTATTTTAGACTTCTGAGTATTCAATAAGGAATGTTGAAAGTCCTTTCCCACGGTTCAAAGAAGACAGGGGTAGTGACAGAGTCTAACGCCTTTAGTGTTTTGTAGAATTGAGATATGATTTTCTGAGGAGGTTGAGAAGCATTTAGTATGTGTTCCACTGGAGTGAGGTCAGTCAGTGATCCTAAAGGTTGAGGTAAATTTGTATTGTTGGGCATATCTCCAATGGTACATAAAGGAAAAGAAAGAGGTTGGAACAGTTGCACCAAGGGATGCCAGTCCATGTTCTGTTGTCACATGATGAAGAAGAGTAGGTGAGTATGGAAGCCAGCTGCGAAACTTGGGGTCCTGCTGTCCAGGAGGGAAGAGGTAATGATAATGATAATGACCCAATATTGGCATTAGGGGTGAGTTGTATGACCAGCTATAAATTCTATGCATAGTGTCCCACAGAGCAGAGTAGATATCCTCAATGGAGAAGTATTAGCTGAGACACATCTAAACTTTTTGGTTACCCAGATTTGGGATAATAACTTCGAACCACTCAAGCTGTGCTTTAAATAGACCCATGGTTTAGTATCCAAGTGATGCTTCCAATCAGAGATTCTATTCAATACAATTGCATGTAAATATCGGGAAGGGCTAATCCTCCATATGATTTTATTCTGGTATGTATGGAAAGAGAGATACCAGGATGTGTACGATGCCACACATATTTGAGAACTAAAGATGTCAGTATTTTGAAAAATCCAGGGGTTATATTATAAGGTATCATTTGGAAAAGGAAAAGCACTGTGGGTAAAATGTTAATTTTAATTATGTTTATTCTACCCAACCAGGAGGTAGCTAAGTGATTCCATTTATGAAGATCCCGTCTGATAGAATTTAAAAGGGGAATGTAGTGCCAAACAATTTGTTAGGGTCTGATGTCAAATGTATCCCTAGATACTTTAAGGTATAAGGTTGCCAGGAAAAAGGCAAAAGGGGTTGTTTTCTTTTTTGTTGATTCAGATCGAGACATTGAGATGTTAAGAATTTCTGATTTGGATAAGTTAATTTTAAAATTAGACATTTTTCCAAAAAGGTCAAATGCCGCCATAAGATTGGGCAGGGTGACATTGGGTTGTTATATATAGAATAATATGTCATCTGCATAGGCTGCATGTTTATGTTCATGGTCACCAACCTGTATTCCATGGATGTTAGGGTTATGATGAATAGTGGCGAGAAAAGGTTCCAGAGAAAGAGCAAAAAGTAGAGGAGAAAGGGGGCAGCCCTGTCTAGTGCCATTGTGTAGTGTGAAAGTGTCACTCAAGGTACCATTGATCCGGACTTGTGCCGATGGTGAGTTATATAGTACAGCAATCATGTTCAGCATATTAGGACCAATGCCCAAATGGGAGAGAGTAGCCATTAGGTATTCCCAGTCCACCCTGTCAAATGCTTTTTCAGAATTGGTGGATGGAAGAAGGGTGGGCTGGGAAGATCCACGAACATATGAGATAAGTAAGATTGTGCGGGCAGCATTATCTTTGGCCTTCCTGCCAGGGATGAATCCTGCTTGGTCAGTGGAGATCAAGCGGGGGATAATTACTAAGAGTCTTGTAGATAACACTTTCGCATATAATTTTGCATCAATATTTAAGAGTGAGATTGGCCTGTAACTTCCAAATAAGCTAAGGTCCTTCCCTGGTTTGGGAAGGACTGTGATATGTGCATGCAATATTTCTCAGTGTGCCCCAAATGAGAGTGTGTTAATATAGGAGGCTAGAAAATGGAGTAACTTATCTTGAAAGGCACGGTAGTAAACTACAGTAAGGCCATCCGGTCCTGGTGCCTTACTTGAAGCCATGGATTTTAGGGTGGCTCACAATTCAGATAGGGAGATTTTGTCTTCTAAAATTTCGAGAGAAGAGGGGGGAAGTTTGGGGCGATTTTCTTGAGATAGATATTCCAGAACCATAGAGCGTCATAATTCCGCATCTCCAATGGATTTATGTACATGGTATAAGTGTTGGTAAAAAGATCTGATTTCATTAGCTACAGCTTTAGTTTCATGAACTAACTTGTCTGTTATAGTTTTAATTTTAGAGATGAAAGAAACCATTTTTTTGATGGAGTGACCTAGCTAGATATCTGCTTGGTCCCCCCCCCCCCCCCCCCATTCTTAGATCTTTTGAGCTATTCTTCAAAAATAAAGTTTTTGCTCTAGGTGGTAAAGGGCTTTCAATTCTTCCCTCTTTTTGTGATAAGGAATGGAGAAGGGTAGGTGATAGAGAAGCTTGCGTTCAAGAACCTGTATCTCCTGGAGAAGCTCAGATTGGCGGTGCATTCCCTCCCTCTTTTTTATAATCTTTATGTGCTTCCCATAGTACCGCGGGGGTTGTATCCCCGGATAAATTCTCATTAAAGTAAGAAAAGATATCAGCGCCAATCTGAGTCTTGTCAATGATGTAATTTAGTAGTGAGTCATTTAGCTTCCAGTTAGTGATTTTAAGGGGAAGGGAGGGGATTTTCAAGGTTACGCATATAGGGGTATGATCCAAAATGGAGAATGATTCTATTTTAGCCTGGGGTAGAAGTTCTAGATCAGTGGTTCTCAACTCCTGTCCTCAGGACCCACTAACCGGCCAGGTTTGCAAGATTACTGAAATATATCACAGGTGATATCATTTACTACTCAGTGATTGCGGTATTCTAGTCTGCATCTCCCCAAGGTAATACTTAAAATATGGCCTGTTAATGGGTCCTGAAGAATGGAGTTGACAACCACTGTTCTAGATGATAATGATTGATGAAAATATAATCAATCCTAGAATAGGTTTGGTGCGATTGTGAGAAAAATTTGAAAACTATTTTCGACGGATGTAAGATACGCCGTGAGCTTGTGCTTTTGTGAAAAAAATGCTCTTTTCTCAAGCTGTAGTTATTCACAACTTTTTTTTTAGGATTTTTTTTTTTTTAAGAGCGGAAAGCTCCTCCCCCTGCACTCTTTTAGCTGTCAGCTGTCAGCTGACTTTCTCCTTTTAGTTTCCCTCCCAACATGGCTTCTCTCTCTGAAGCTATGGGCGGAAAGGAAAGGCGGGGCGGAGAGGATAGGCGGGACGGAGAGGATGAATGGAGAGGATTGGCGGGGCATTGAGGATAGGCTGGGCGGAGCAGTCGGCAGTGACAGTGCTCAGTCGGAGACTCCCCTTGGAGTGTACTTCCATCTCAGCTCTAAGTAGAATAGGCATCAGGTGAGCAGTGGCCGCCACCCCCCATCCCACAGTTGCAGGATGGAAGGGCCCCCTCACAGCAAGTGCAACTGCTTCAACCCTGGTCGTTCCGCTACTACATGGAGACATGGATAGATGAGTGAGTTTGCTGTAAATATTAAAGAATACATTGAATATAGTTTTCAGTTTGTGATTCTCAGATACAGTTAAGTTCTGTTTTAAGCATAATATACAATTTATTTACAAAGCAAATGATATGTTGATGTTTAAACATCTCACAGAAGATAACTTGAGGTGGTGTATTTTCCTACTCTTGGTTTAGCAGAATTTACTCTATAAAATTTGATTTACTCCTGAAGATCCTTTTTTTTGCTCAGAACTTTTCCTATTCCATTCCTTAAGAAAAATATTTATAGATTTCAGAATGCCTTGGTGCAATTTGTATCTGCTTCAAAGGGACAATATTAAGTAGACCTTACTGGAACTGGAACTATCAGGAGGCTTGGGACTGCTGCATTCAACTAAATATTATCAAGCTGCACAATTGGTTTAGCTGTAACTGTGAAATCTACAATAAAATGCTCTTTAGTGGGTTAATATGGAGATAATCTCTTGACGACCAAACTTTATAGATGCCCCAATGGAAATTTTGCCCACATTTTTACCTCCAGTTTATTGCCTCTCATTATGACATTTTTATGACATTAAACTGAGCAGTTTAGGGTCATACAAATCCATTCTTTTATGCAGCGGTAATTATCCTCAAAAAAATCAGACACATTGTGGATGCCACTAGAAGTATTAAGTAAAAATGTATCTAGAATATCACCACTATTAGAACTAGGGGAAGAGACACTAGTCCTGACGTCAGGCCACTGTCCGATAACGAGTTGGTAGTGGCACCCATTGTCATATGGTTTTATGATTAATTTTATTTTGGCTTTTAACATACATATTTATTAAATACTACACTATGGAGACTTCATCTGTGTCCCAGTGAGCTTTATTTACCACAGCTACATCTGGATGGTGCGAGTTGCTGAACAGATAGCGGATCTACACTGAGTGCATTTGCTGCTGTAACGGCAGGCAGCTTTTCCAGTGGGTGTTTATCTCACAGGGTGTGGTGGTGATTCTGGAGCACTGTACTGGATCACTTCTTCACTTTTCAATTCACCACCAACTTTTTGTGCACATCTGTGCACTGAACTGCGTGCTTTCACCAATAAGTTTATATTGCTGATTCTATCATGGGACTGTGCATTTAAATAGATATTTTTTACTCAATCAATTCAGCCAAGGGCTCACTCCGAAGGGGGAGACCAGCGTGCTGCTCTCCTCAGGCGGGGAACTCAAACTAGGATGCATAAAGGAAAGAGAAGGAGGTGCAACACCTAGTGCATTACCCGTAGTCACCGTAAAATGTTTTATTAAAATGCCAAATGCATACTCACAGACGAGAAGAATGTAAAATCGTATTAAAAGATTCCACCACACATGGAATGGAACACGTCCTGTAAATGAGACTGCTAACACGTTTCGGGAGTCAAGCTCCCTTCATGAGAGCTGGTCATATCAACAGCAAACCCAAATATATACTGATATCAGTTGAACCGGTTCCTCCCGCCTCCTAAGGGCGGTGGGTGGAGCCGTCCAGTGCACAGTTGAGCCCCCTGTCCTCATTTGCCTCAAACCAATCACAAGTGTCTCATGATTTCCACTGGCCTTTGGGGTACGCAATTCTAAGTCCCAATGCTGAATGCACATGCACCCTGTATGATCATTAGAACCTGGGAATCAAGTGTAAAGGGCAGTGTGTATTAAAAACTTACCCCCGCCTTGTGCACCTTGTGCACCCCTTCCGCGGGCAGGTGAATAGCTCTGTGTGGGACCCACCCTTCCCTGTTGCCATGGCCACCTTAGAAACCACTTCACTCGGTCTCCGGCCAGCTTCTCTGGCTATGATCAGCCAAAGGGGAGACAGGCACCAGAGCTGAACTGCATGGACTCTGCGGTTAATCTATATTAATAAAATGCAAGTGTCCCTGTGTCCAGATTCCCTGTGTCCGTGGGATTGCGCTACTGCACATGTGCCCCACGGAAAGCCGTTGGGACATGGAGCGCAGAGACTTCGGTCGGCCGGGCAAAACTGTTGAAGCGTGGGTGTGCGCGGGCGCGCGGAGGGTGCACGCTCACGTAGACTTACTGCTAAGTCTGTTTTTACAAATGTTTGACCACATATGTTCTAGCGCCCGTTAATTTAACGGGCTTAAAGTCTAGTGTATATATAATTAATACGCAATTAACCTGCTCAATTATGGAATGATGGAAAATAAAGTGAAATTATATATTATGAAGTGAAGTAATACAATAAATAAATGAATGAATAGATAAATAAATAAATAAATTATAAAAATAATAATAATAATGAAAATAATAAAAATATTAAAAATAAATAAAAATTAAAAATAAAATATAAAAAAATTAAAAGGAGAGCACAATTGTATTAGTATTGGCATGAAGCTGAGGGAGGAGGTGGTCAAACAAGGATCATTAGAGCATGACCCCCCTCTTTCTATGCACTGGACAGCTGTGCCCGACTACCCTCGCGCGGGACCCGCTTACATGTAGAACAAAAAATATACATGTCAAATTGATGTGTACATATATGTGTGTATGAAATCTAGTAAAAATCTGTTGGTATTAAAAATATATATAAAAGAAGACAATTGAATAAAAGACTTCTCATGCACACATTGCGTAAGTATAGAAAAAATATTATTACATTTTCTAAAACCATTTCACCTGCTGAAGACACATTATCACTGGGGCTACCATCAATTACATGGTTGATAAATTTGATGAATGTTGTTGACAGAATACACCCAAATTACTCATACCCAAATGCCTACCCTATGATGGTGGAACTGTCCTCATGCTACAGTGCTACCCTTTGGGTCCCCCCCCCTTGTTAATTCTCCTTGGTCCTCCTCTAACCTTCCTATTAGTGTCCTCCTGGCGAGGGCAGCAAGAGACACTGAGCCAAAAGTTAACGTATTACAGCAAGGATGTCTAGGCACTCATTCAGTCCCCTAGGAGCCAAAGATCCACGTTGGTAAATCCAGTACGTCTCCCTACTACACAGCTTTTGGAACCTGAGTCCAGCGTCCGTGTAGCCTGTGATGGACTCTATTCCAAAAGCTTTGAGACCCATGGATTTTTTGTCGTGCACATCCCGAAAGTGGCAGGAGAGAGGATGTATCAGAATAGAGGTACTCACCGAGGCCGAGATGCCGAGAGCGGTTCGCTGTTGCGACTAAGCGCACTCCGCCCCTCTGGAGGTGATACAGAGGGTGGATGGCACAAAGAGGCACAAGCTACCAGCAGGCAGGTAGAGCTTGCGTGGAGGTCCTGTAGAACTGAAGCAGAGACTGATCAGGATCCAGCAGAAGAAGTCCGGAGCAGGCTGAGGGTCAAACACAGGTAAGCACACAATCCAGGTCACAGGCTGAGGGTCAAACACAGGTAAGCAGACAATCCAGGTCACAGGCTGAGGGTCAAGGCACTGGAAATAGGAGACAGGACTAGGTCACAAGCAGAGGGTCAAGGCACAGGAGACTGAAGGTAAATCCGGGTCGCAGGCAGAGGGTCAAACACAGGTAAGCAAAAGCAAAGTCCGTAAAACAAGCCAAGGTCGGGTCCAGGAGAAGAGCAGAGTAGGTCAGAGTCAATCTGGGTCACAGGAGGTAAATGATCACACAGGAAACAGGAACTCAGGTACAGGAAGCTGAAAGACAAACCAGCAATTCCTCTGAGCACTTGCTCAGCTTTTATAGGCAGCCAGGAAGTCATGTGGAAGTCATGTGGTGCCTGTCATGTGATGACCAGTCTGCAGCTGAAGGTTTCTCTGACAGTGCCCCCCCCCGAGGGGCGGCCTCTGGACGCCCAAACTGGACATCAACTCCGGGTGATTCACATGAAAAGCTCGGATCAAGCGAGGGGCGTGTATATTTCTTGAGGGTTCCCAAGAGTTGTTTTCAGGTGGGTACCCCTTCCACTTTATTAGGTATTGGAGAAGTCTACCCCTCTTCCTGCAGTTCAGTATGGCTTCAACCTCAAATTCATTTTCTCCATCCACCTGGACCGGTGGAGGAGGCGGCTCCTCTCTTCCCGGGAAGGGGCTAAGAATCACTGGTTTTAGTAAGGATGCATGAAAAACAGAATGAATCCTGTAAGAGCTGGGTAAGGCCAATTCAAAGGCCACAGGGTTAACCATCCTCTTGATTTTGAACGGCCCTATGAACTTTGGGCCCAACTTCCGTGAGGGAAAAGGTAATCTGAGGTTAGCTGAAGATAACCAAACTTCCTCACTGACCTTGAAAACCGGGTTCTCCTTCCTTCCCCTGTTGTAGGACTTCTTATAGTCATCCTGGGCCTTTTGCATGGTTTCCTGAATCCTTTGAAAGTTCTGTTGGATGGAGGCTATGCGATCTTGGACAGCAGGAACAGATAATTCAGGGGTAGCGTTTGGAAGAAAAGAAGGGTGAAACCCAAAGTTAGACCAGAAGGGCGTTTGGTTGGTGGCTGAATGAACTGAATTATTATACGCGAACTCCGCGTAGGGTAGCAGAGAGGACCAGTCATCCTGGGAGCCAGAAGAGAAACAGCGGAGATACTGCTCCAGAGTTTGGTTCATTCTCTCTGTCTGGCCATTGCTTTGAGGGTGATACGCAGAGGAGAGACAGACCTTTATTTGTAGTGCTTTACAAAGTTCTTTCCAAAATTTGGAGGTGAATTGAACCCCTCTGTCAGAAACAACACTGTCAGGTACTCCATGTAGCCTTATTATTTCTTTGATAAAAATGTTAGCTGTCTCCAAAGCAGAGGAGGTGCCCACCATGGGCAAGAAGTGTGCCATTTTGGAAAGGCAGTCGACAACAACCAGAATGGAGGTGAATCCTTCTAAGGGAGGAAGATCAACAATGAAGTCCATAGAAACTTCAGCCCATGGGCGTTCTGGAATGGGTAAAGGTCTAAGTAATCCCCAAGATTTGGTGTTAGCCACTTTATTGCGCTGGCAAGAAATACAAGAGAGGACATACTCTTTGCAGTCCTGCCTCCAACCAGGCCACCAAAAAGAACGGGAAACCAATTCTAAAGTCTTTTGAGTCCCAAAGTGACCAGCCAGTTTATGGTCATGAAGCAACTTTAAAGTCATGGGTCTAGCCTCCGGTGGGACAAAAATTTTTCCTTGGGACCAGAACAAGTCATCTTGTTTCTCCAAGGAGGATATTTCTGGGTCAGTACAATGGCTGGATGCCAACTTGATGGTGGTCATAAGATCAGTGTGTGTGAGCAGAAGGAAGTTTTGTGGAGATAAGATGGTGCTAGGTTCCGTTGACTGGGGAGATTCAGGGAACATCCGGGAGAGTGCGTCCGCTTTCCCATTCTTGAGGCCAGGTCTATAAGAGATATGAAAGTTGAACCTAGAAAAGAAGAGGGCCCACTGGGCTTGCCTGGGTCTTAAACGTTTGGCTGTCCTGAGGTATTCTAGGTTTTTATGATCGGTGAAGATCATGATGGAATGGGAAGCACCCTCCAACAGATATCTCCACTCCTCCAGAGTGAACTTGATGGCCAACAGCTCCCGGTCTCCCACATCATAATTCCTTTCCGGGGAACTTAGTTACCGAGATGCGAAAGCTACAGGATGGAGGAGAGCCTTAGGACCCTGTCTCTGGGAGAGGATGGCTCCAGTGGCAGTTTCCGAGGCGTCTACCTCCAACACAAATGGCAGGGCTGGATCCGGATGCCGTAGGATTGTTGCAGAGGTGAACAGGGCTTTGAGCTTGGTAAAAGCTTCCTGGGCCTCTTGGAACCACTGAAAACGACTGTGTTGGCGGGTTAGTTGGGTGATGGGTGTAGCAATGGATGAGAAGCCAATGATAAACCTCCGGTAAAAATTAGCGAATCCGATAAACCGATGTACCCCCTTCTTGTCTACTGGAGCCGGCCACTCCTGAATTGCCTTGACCTTCTGTGGATCCATTGCGACCCCGTTGGTAGAAATGATAAAGCCTAGGAATTGCACAACAGATTTTTCGAATTCGCATTTCTCTGCTTTAAGGTACAATTTGTGTCTCCTGAGAATTGCAAGGACTGTCTTTACATGAACCCGGTGTAGCTCAATGGTGGCAGAAAAAATAAGAATGTCGTCCAGGTAAACAACTAGGAAATTGTCCAGATATTCTCGAAAAATGTCGTTTACCAGGTGCTGAAATGTGGCTGGGGCGTTACACAACCCAAAGGGCATTACCAAATATTCATAATGTCCAAACCTGGACCTGAAGGCAGTCTTCCATTCGTCTCCAGGCCTGATTCGGATGAGGGTATAGGCACCTCGCAGATCCAACTTAGAGAAAATTCGGGCAGACCGGAAACGCTGAAACAACTCTGGGATAAGTGGAAGAGGATAGCGATTTTTTATCGTTATTTTGTTCAGTTCTCTATAGTCTATGCATGGTCTTAGGGAACCATCTTTCTTTTCCACAAAGAAAATGCCGGCTCCGGCTGGTGAAGAGGATGGACGAATGAAACCCTTATCCAAGTTCTCATCAATATACGTCTTAAGAGCCGCTAGTTCAGTCTCAGATAGTGGAAAGATGCGGCCAAAGGGTATTTCGGAACCAGATAGCAAATCAATGGGGCAGTCGTAAGACCGATGAGGTGGTAGGCAATCAGCTTTTTGTTTATCGAAGACATCTCTAAATTCAAGATATACCGGAGGGACGTGCTGGAGATTGTCAGGTGTAGGTGCTACGGTTAAACAGGCGGCTGGAGCTGGAGGAAGGCAATGCTGGGAACAGTAGGGAGAGGAGAAGGAGACTTTCTTCTTGTTCCAATTGATGTCTGGTTCATGTGCCTGTAGCCAGGGGAGCCCCAAAATGATGGGGAACATGGGGGAGAAGATGATGTCAAAGCTTAGAAGCTCCTGGTGGCCGGAGTCCGTGGTGACAAGGATGGGCCTTGTCTGTTGTGTGACAAATCCAGAGCGAGGGAGAGACCCATCAGCCAGGTAGACTTGGAGGCCTTGTTCTTTGGTTTGCAGTGGAATGTGTAGTTTTTGGGCCAATGAAGTGTTTAGAAAACAACTACAGGCTCCGAAATCAATAATTGCTGGTAGATGAACTTCCTTTTTCATTAGCTGTAAGGAGACAGAGAGGGTGACATAAGTCTGGGATAAACCAGGGTTTTGAAAGTCCATGAAAAACTGTGAGCGTGACTTACTGGGTCTCACGGGGCAGGTACGCAGAAAATGTCCAGTTCCCCCACAGTACAGACAGAGATTGGCCTGTCCCCGTCGTTGCTTCTCTTCAGGGGTAAGAGGAGCACGGACCAATCCAAGCTGCATGGGCTCAGCCTCTGGAGCAGAGGTGACAGGAGTCACTGGAAAGTATGGGTGAATGGGAGAAGGTTTAGGGAGCATCCAACTAGGTCGGGGACCCTGGGAGCGCTCAGAGCGCCGCTCGCGCATGCGCCTGTCTAGCTTGGTAGCGGATTGGATTAAATCCTCCAAAGTGGCAGGGGTTTCAATCCTGGCCAACTCATCTTTCAAAGCTTCTGACAGCCCCTGGCGGTACTGGTATTTAAGAGCGGGTTCGTTCCACCCTGTGTCAGCTGACCATTTTCGAAATTCAGCAGTGTAGTCCTCCACTGGTCTCTTTCCTTGAGACAGGGGGTGTAGCACGGCTTCTGCAGTAGCGGTGCGTTGAGGGTCATCATATAGTTGAGACATACTTTCAAAGAAAAGGTCCAAAGAATTCAGAAGAGAGCTCCTCTGTTCCATCAGGCTGTGGGCCCAGGCCTGCGGCTCTTCGGTCAACAGGGAGATGACAAATCCCACCTTAACTACTTCGGACGAAAAAGTCCTGGGCTGAAGGGCTAAGTACAAGGAGCAGGCATTTTTGAAAGCCCGGAACTTTTTGCGATCGCCTGAAAAACGCTGGAACCCTTGGCTCAGGGGTAGCCATGATCACTGTGGGGCTTGATGCAACTTGAGAAGAGGAGGCTCCGCTGGTGGGCGCAGAGGCTGCGACTGTTGATGCAGGTGACCCTGAAAGTTGCTGGAGACGACCGTCAATCTGGGCATAGCCTTCCTGCAGTTTCTGGACTGCATCAGTGAGGGTTGTGACCTGCTGGCACAGGATCTCAAGAGGAGAACGCGCTCTGTCGGCCTCTGACATGGCTGGTTTGTACTATCAGAATAGAGGTACTCACCGAGGCCGAGATGCCAAGAGCGGTTCGCTGTTGCGACTAAGCGCACTCCGCCCCTCTGGAGGTGATACAGAGGGTGGATGGCACAAAGAGGCACAAGCTACCAGCAGGCAGGTAGAGCTTGCGTGGAGGTCCTGTAGAACTGAAGCAGAGACTGATCAGGATCAAGCAGAAGAAGTCCGGAGCAGGCTGAGGGTCAAACACAGGTAAGCACACAATCCAGGTCACAGGCTGAGGGTCAAACACAGGTAAGCAGACAATCCAGGTCACAGGCTGAGGGTCAAGGCACTGGAAATAGGAGACAAGACTAGGTCACAAGCAGAGGGTCAAGGCACAGGAGACTGAAGGTAAATCCGGGTCGCAGGCAGAGGGTCAAACACAGGTAAGCAAAAGCAAAGTCCGTAAAACAAGCCAAGGTCGGGTCCAGGAGAAGAGCAGAGTAGGTCAGGGTCAATCCGGGTCACAGCAGGTAAATGATCACACAGGAAACAGGAACTCAGGTACAGGAAGCTGAAAGACAAACCAGCAATTCCTCTGAGCACTTGCTCAGCTTTTATAGGCAGCCAGGAAGTCATGTGGAAGTCATGTGGTGCCTGTCATGTGATGACCAGTCTGCAGCTGAAGGTTTCTCTGACAGGATGTTTATCAAAACCTTTATGGATGTTTCTTTTGTGTTCCCCAAAGTGTGTTCTAAACATGCGTGAAGTGCGACCTACATAGAGGAGTCCACAGAGAC
This sequence comes from Pelophylax lessonae, assembly GCF_965119305.1. Classification (NCBI taxonomy): domain Eukaryota; kingdom Metazoa; phylum Chordata; class Amphibia; order Anura; family Ranidae; genus Pelophylax; species Pelophylax lessonae. The sequence goes on from NC_138770.1 coordinate 415,423,285, forward strand.
AGACAAGGCCATATATCACAAACTTTATGGAACAGTTAATAAACTGTCTGGTAGGATAGACCACAGTTCGGAATGCCACACCTGAAGTTGCCCTTCTGATCAAATAGGGTTTTCCACATGGGTGCTAGCTCTGTCCTGGTGGGTTTGACTCGGCTAGGTGCTATAACACTCTTCAGGTCTTTCGGTCTACGGTAGATGACCTTGGGTTTACTCAAAATCGCTCCTGATAATAGAGGGTCCTTCTCAAGGATACTCCAATGTTTTTCTAGGATTCTCTCGATGGCAAACGCTTTCTGATTATATTTAGTGCAGAATGTCACTTGATAGTTGTCTCTTCTTTTGCTGTCTTGACTGTGGCTTCTGCTCCTTGGTTTCCTCCCATCAATGTATTCCTGCTTATATTTATTGTAGGCTGTAGTGATACATTGATTATTGTATCCCTTCTGCTGGAATTTTTTATTTCAGAACTGTGCTCTGTTCTTAAAAGTCCCAGAGTCTGGTACATGTCCGTCTCAACCTGCAAAATTGTCCCAGAGGGACAATGCGTATCCACCTAGGATGGTGGTGACTGCGGGCATGTAGATACGAGTTGCCTGCTGTGGGTTTAAAATGTGTTTTTGATGTAATACGTCCACCCGACTCCGCCATAAGTTCCAGATGCAGGAAAATCAATTTTCCTTGTCCACGACATGTGTAAACTGGATCCCGTAAGGGTTATTTTGACAGTACTGGAAAAAATCCTGTAGCTCTGCATCAGATCCATCCCAGATGACAATTATGTCGTCAATGTAGCGGGCAAAGAGAACCAGGTTCGCCCCATATGGGTTATTCCTCCAAATATGGTGGTGTTCCCAGAAACCCTATAAAGAGATTTGCATAACTGGGGGCGAACCTGGCTCCCATGGCCGTACCCTTGATTTGCCTATAGAATTCTCCCACAAAAGTAAAATAATTGTGGGTCAGTGTAAACTCAATACACCTGGATAGGAATTCTATTTGAGTATGATGGAGTGTCTGATCCTGGAAAAGAAAGTGCTGTACTGCTTGTAGTCCGTACTCATGTTGGATAGAGGTATATAAGGAGCATACGTCCAACGATACCCATCTATATCTCTCTTGCCATTCATAGTTAGTCAGGACCTCAAGCATGTGGCCTGAATCACGAACATAGGAGAGTAACTGCACCGCCATATCCTGAAGGAAGAAATCAATGTAATTCCCCAAATTGCATGTGAGGCTGTAAATGCCCGCTATTATGGGCCTGCCCGGAGGGTTCAGTAGGTCCTTGTGCACTTTGGGAATATGGTAGAAGTGTGGTATAACTGGGAAGGGTCTTAGGAGAAAGCTTTTTTCTTGTTTGGTGAGAATCTTAGCTTCCAATGCTCGATCTAAAATCTCCTTAAAGACTACCGTATAAGAGGCTGTCGGATCACCCGAGAGTCTCTCATAGGTTTCCGAGTCGCTCAACAACCTGTGTGCTTCTGCCATATATTGCTCCCTGTCTTGTATTACCAACCCGCCACCTTTATCGGCCTGCCGGATAATTATATCAGAACTGTTCTTCAAATTCCTCAAGTCCTCTCGTTCTCCTGGAAGCATGGCCACGGAGTGGTCTCCCCTGGATTTCTGGCATAATGTACTGAAGTCCGAGTAGACCATCTCATAGAATGTGGATATATAGCTCCCTTTAGCCCAGATATTTTTCACTATATTGTTTTTTTTATTGTTGATTTTCATTCAAGATTGGACTAATACAGTATACATACTGTATACATTTTATTTACTTTAGCACTTTTTTGGACTTTATTTTATTGTGTTGTCCATTTATAACACAGCATTCACATTTCATTGTTGTTCATTTACTTTTGGCACTACACACTTTTTCTTAATACCACTATAAACACTTTACTACATTCTACATCTCAGAAGTTGTTCTTTATTACCCTCTGGGAAACAGAACCTAAAAAAATCCTTGAGCTAAAAGAATGACATGAAATGGTAGACTAGATTGGGTCAGCCTTGGTTATAAAAAAACAGATATTACCCATGATGTCTTGACAAGCAGATTACAATGTCTCAGTGAGTGAGGGAGAGAAGTTGGGACTAGCAGAGTGGAGCAGACCCAGCCAGTGACATGAGTGTTCCCTCCCAGCATAATGGGGAGGGCCCCTAGCCTTGTGTACTGAATATTTAGTGGGGCTACCTCCTGGCTTCAGCTTGATTGGCTGACCAGGATTTTACTTTTGTGTCCCCCTGCATGTTTGAGCAGTCCTCTGAATGCATTGGGGGTCTTTTGTTCTCCCTTGATTGGCTGATTTGAGCTGTGGATGTGTTGGGTTCACCTCCTGTCATGTCTGAGCAGATGTCATGTAATGCTTACTGTTAGCCACTCCTGACACAAATACCCACCTTTACACTTACCATACATAATGGTTTAGCATAACCATGAAGTTAAAACACATTAGAACTTCCACTCTCTATTGATCCGAACAATGATAGTACCTTCATTATAGTAATAATATGGGTGAAGCTAATGAATCAATTTTAAGGTAACAGATGATAACAGATGTTTTTGAGGAAAATGTGGCAAAAAAAAAAATTTTCTTCCTTAAAATAGTATTGACTGAGTCAGAACAGAGTATTTCCTGGCGTCGAGTCAGTTAGGGCTTAAAATTGTTGATGTTTGTGATCACCACATTTGTAAGCTATGAGTGTGCAAAGGAGAGTCTGTGGGACTCAAGATCCTTTGTGTGTCTATGAGGACTGTCTAAGGTGAGGAAACTGAGTTGTCTGGAGAAAGTACAGCAGGACAAAAATTGGAAGGAGTGTTGCTGCAAAGATACATACCTATATAAAAGAACCAACTGTGTGTAACTACTTCATTATGTATGCATTTAAGTATATTTTCTGGAAACTGACTGGGTTCTGGTCAACAGAATTTTCAATTTCTACAATCCTCAAAAGGGGACATGGCAATTGGTCTTTTCTTGCAAATATTCAGATGGACCACGTGTCATTAGAACATGTTTGCTGCTTAAAATAAAAACCCATACTAAGGTTTTTGAACAAAATGACACTGACAATGTATATACAGTGTCTGCTTTTCCTTCTATCATGACAGTGCTATTTGACTCCCTGACCTGCTTCTCTAGCGAACCCAGTAAGCCTTCTGTTTCAGTTTCAGGAATGAGGAATAAGTTTACACTTACCTTGCCTCCTGCATTGTAGTGATTTGTGCCCATGCAGCCCATTGCAATTGTGGTGAAAGCACAACCCTGTATAGGTATTAGTATAGAATATGGGAACAGGTAATGCTATTAAAGTAGGTACCTACATGTGCCTACTATACACTGTCAATTTGAAAGAAAACTTATCTACTATAAGACCAAACAAAAAAATTGTATATTGCAGCTCAGCAGTTCTTAGGTGTGGTGGCTGCAAACGTTTTCTTTTTTCTTTCTTTTTTTCAAGTCTTTTGTACTTTATTTTCACCTAGTGGTCTTACCATTTCCTGTCCTAGGGTGACAATACTCACTGCATTGTAACATAGAAGGAGCACCTTTATCATCTTAAACTGCTCTTCTGATATGGAATACATACACCTCCTCTCTCCCCATATTTATAACAAACATTGATGGGTGCTCTAGAGTTTTGATATATATATATATATATATATATATATATATATATACAGTGCCTTGCGAAAGTATTTGGCCCCCTTGAACTTTGCAACCTTTTGCCACATTTCAGGCTTCAAACATAAAGATATAAAACTGTAATTTTTTGTGAAGAATCAACAACAAGTGGGACACAATCATGAAGTAGAACGAAATTTATTGGATATTTCAAACTTTTTTGACAAATAAAAAACTGAAAAATTGGGCGTGCAAAATTATTCAGCCCCCTTAAGTTAATACTTTGTAGCGCCACCTTTTGCTGCGATTACAGCTGTAAGTCGCTTGGGGTATGTCTCTATCAGTTTTGCACATCGACAGACTGAAATTTTTGCCCATTCCTCCTTGCAAAACAGCTCGAGCTCAGTGAGGTTGGATGGAGATCGTTTGTGAACAGCAGTTTTCAGTTCTTTCCACAGATTCTCAATTGGAGTCAGGTCTGGACTTTGACTTGGCCATTCTAACACCAGGATATGTTTATTTGTGAACCATTCCATTGTAGATTTTGCTTTATATTTTGGATCATTGTCTTGTTGGAAGACATATCTCCGTCCCAGTCTCAGGTCTTTTGCAGACTCCATCAGGTTTTCTTCCAGAATGGTCCTGTATTTGGCTCCATCCATCTTCCCATCAATTATAACATTCTTCCCTGCCCCTACTGAAGAAAAGCAGGCCCAAACCATGATGCTGCCACCACCATGTTTGACAGTGGGGATGGTGTGTTCAGGGTGATGAGCTGTGTTGCTTTTACGCCAAACATAACGTTTTGCATTGTTGCCAAAAAGTTTGATTTTGGTTTCATCTGACCAGAGCACCTTCTTCCACATGTTTGGTGTGTCTCCCAGGTGGCTTGTGGCAAACTTTAAACTACACTTTTTATAGATATCTTTAAGAAATGGCTTTCTTCTTGCCACTCTTCCATAAAGGCCAGATTTGTGCAGTATACGACTGATTGTTGTCCTATGGACAGAGTCTCCCACCTCAGCTGTAGATCTCTGCAGTTCATCCAGAGTGATCATGGGCCTCTTGGCTGCATCTCTGATCAGTCTTCTCCTGTATGAGCTGAAAGTTTAGAGGGACGGCCAGGTCTTCGTAGATTTGCAGTGGTCTGATACTCCTTCCATTTCAATATTATCGCTTGCACAGTGCTCCTTGGGATGTTTAAAGCTTGGGAAATCTTTTCGTATCCAAATCCGGCTTTAAACTTCTCCACAACAGTATCTCGGACCTGCCTGGTGTGTTCCTTGTTCTTCATGATGCTCTCTGCGCTTTAAACGGACCTCTGAGACTATGACAGTGCAGGTGCATTTATATGAAGACTTGATTACACACAGGTGGATTCTATTTATCATCATTAGTCATTTAGGTCAACATTGGATCATTCAGAGATCCTCACTGAACTTCTGGAGAGAGTTTGCTGCACTGAAAGTAAAGGGCTAAATATCTTTGCACGCCCAATTTTTCAGTTTTTTATTTGTTAACAAAGTTTGAAATATCCAATAAATTTCGTTCCACTTCATGATTGTGTCCCAATTGTTGTTGATTCTTCACAAAAAAATTACAGTTTTATATCTTTATGTTTGAATCCTGAAATGTGGCAAAAGGTCGAAAAGTTCAAGGGGGCCGAATACTTTCGCAAGGCACTGTATATACCATGAGGTAATATTACTAATGTCACAATTAAAGGAAAAGTGTGGGAAGTAAAAACAAAAAATCAAACATTCATACTTACCTATATGGGTGCAGCATCTGTCCCCTGCCAGCTCCAAGACCGAAAACTGATCGTGACCAGTGATCACTCAGTACTTGGTAATCACTGAGCAGAGAGTGGTGACTGTCAGTCACCACTTTCTGCTAAGCCCCTCCAGAATTCACTAGAGCAGCAGACTGTGAAGGGGGTGGGAGCAGCTGGCTTAGGCTCTCAGTGGCGCACTGCTCTATTCACGTCTTCTCAGTGCGAACTGAGGAAAGTCGACAACCGGCATTTCCTGGTTGCCGCCGTGATCAGCTGTGATTGGTCACAGCTAATCACGTGGTAAAGAATCTACATCATAGGCTTTTACCAAGATCGGAGATGAGGTTTGTCGGAGCAATACACCACACCACCGATCGCAGCTCTGCATGCCGCCTGAGGCAAGCACAAGCAGCTTATCCTGCTGGACGTCATGTGATGTCCAGTCAGGATAACTGAGCCTCCGCCTGGCCTATAGCAGAATGACGGCTGGGCGGGGCATCAGTTATCGTGACTGGACATTATATAAAGGGGTTAAAAACATATAGACACACAACAAAGCATCCTGCCCATCCTATAGTAAAATTAAGGCCAGGTGGGAGCTCTCCTGTTCTGGGTGGATGGCATATGATGTCCTCCCAGGTTTGCACTTCACGCAAACCGCACAGGCCACGCTGCAGCACAACCTGTCACCCGCACTCTGTCTACTGGGCACAGAGGATGACAGATAAGTGTGCTGTGCACTGCCGATACCATGTGATCCCTGTGACCAATCACAGCAGATCACACGACAATTGTACACAACGGGTGGCTTCCATTCATGGCATTCATTGTGTACTATTATGTTGATCTCTGTGAATGGTTACAGTTATCACATGGTAGAGACAGGGCCAATCACAGCCCACCTGTACTATGTGATTAGCTGTGGGCAATCAAATCTAATCACAATAATACATACTGAATGAATGGATTTAATTCAAGAAAAAATGGTTGTTTATAACAGTGATATTTACTGTTTTAAGCAATCACAGTGTGTAATTGCAGAGTAGTAAAGTGTTACTATGGTAAAACTTTATTGCTCTGGTCACAGTATGTAAAAAAAAAGTTAAAAAAAATTAATAAGGAAAAAAAAATATTTTAAAAACTGAAAGAAAAATATAACTTTGTTGCTGTTTTTTGTTTTTTACATACTGTCACAAGTCAGTGTCACCACCACACAAGTGATATGATAATGCTGTATTGCACTGGTGACAGTATGTAAAAAAAAAAAATTGTAAAAAACATAATTGTTTTAACTTCTTAATTTTCCATAAAATTGTGACAAAAAATGACAACTTCATAAAACTCGCCATGCCTCTAACTCAATTCCTTGGATTGTCTACTTTCCAAAAAAGGGTTCCTTTAGGGGATATTTCTACTATCCTAGCATTTTTTTAACAAAAACAAAGAAAAACAAATTTTTTTAAAAAGAATTGTCATTTTTTTTTATTTATTTAGCAAAAAATAAGATAAGAAACATATATATATATATATATATATATATATATATATATATATATATACCACCAAAACGAAAGCTCTATTTGTGTGAAAAAAATGAGAAATATTTTATATGGGTACAGTGTTGAATAAGAGCACGATTGTCATTCAAAGTGTGACAGTTAAAAATCGGCCTGGGCAGGAAGCTGGTGAAAGTGTCCAGTATTGAAGTAATTAATAAACATAGCATAATCATAATTGTTAAAAATTTGTCACTGTCCCATATCAAAAACCCTACCAAATTATTACAGCTCTGTAATCATTAACCATTTCCATATGACAGTACATCATATGATGTCCTAGGCATTGAGTGGAGATATCTGAAAGAAGCCTGCATTTTTTGTTTAGCCGGCCATTCTCTGCACCATAAGGACAATAATAGCGGCTGTTTGCTTAATTGTTGTTACAGGCGGCGGGAGGGGACATCCCCCCCCCCCCCCGCCGCTCTCCAGTGCTTCTACCGGCTCATCCATGTGATCAGCGAGCCAGAGAAGGAATCCGCCAAAGTCTACCATAGAGACTACTGAGGACCAGATGGTCCCTGACAGTCTCTATGACTCTCAGAGGCCCAGGCACGCCCGGCCTGGAAGTTGTAAATACTGCCATGATCTCGGCTGGATAGCTGAGATCGCTATTTTTTTTTTTATATCAGGTTTTCCAACCTGTAGTAGAGATCTGAGGTCTTATTGACCCCAGCTCTCTCCATAAAGAGGACCTGTCAGGCACTATTCCTATTACAAGGGATGTTTACATTCCTTGTAATAGGAATAAAAGTAATGAAGGAAAAAAAATAATAATTAAAAGGAAAGTGTAAAAAATAAAAAATAAAAACAGTAAAATAAACAATAAAAAAATTAAAGTGCCCCCCATACCCGTCACGCCCACATATGTAAACTATGTTCAATCTACACATGTGAGGTATCGCCGTGAACATTAGAGCGAGAGTAACAATTCTAGCCCAAGACCTCTGTAACTGTAAACAAATAACCTGTAAAAATTTTTAAAGCGTTGCCTATGGAGAGTTTTAAGCACCGAAGTTTGGCGCCATTTCACGAGTGTGCACAATTTTAGAGTGTGACATGTTAGGTATCCATTTACTCGGCGTAATATCATCCTTCACATTATACAAAAAAATTGGCTAACTTTAATGTTTTTTTTTTTTTTTTTTAATTCATGAAAGGTTTTTTTTTTCCAAAAAAAGCAGTTTAAAAAATTGCTGTGCAAATACTGTGTGACATAAAAAGTTGCAATGACTGCCATTTTATTTCCTAGGGTCTCTGCTAAAAAAACATATACAGTATCTCACAAAAGTAAGTACACCCCTCACATTTTTGTAAATATTTTATTATATCTTTTCATGTGACAACACTGAAGAAATGACACTTTGCTACAATTTAAAGTAGCGATTGTACAGCTTGTATAACAGTGTAAATTTGCTGTCCCCCTCAAAATAACTCAACACGCAGCCATAAATGTCTAAACCACTGGCAACAAAAATGAGTACACACCTAGTGAAAATGTCCAAACTGGGCCCAATTAGCCATCTTCCTTCCCCGGTGTCATGTGACTCATTATGTTACAAGGTCTCAGGTGTGAATGGGGAGCAGGTGTGTTAAATTTGGTGTTATCGCTCTCACTCTCTCAAACTGGTCACTGGAAGTTCAACATGGCACCTCGTGGCAAAGAACTCTCTGAAAAAAAAAAAATTGTTGCTCTACATAAAGATGACTGAGCTGCAGCACGGTGGTCGAAGACCATACAGCAGTTTAACAGGACAGGTTCCACTCAGAACAGGCTTCACCATGGTTGACCAAAGAAGTTGAGTGCACATGCTCAGCGTCATATCCAGAGGTTGTCTTTGGGAAATAGACGTATGAGTGCTGCCAGCATTGCTGCAGAGGTTGAAGAGGTGGGGGGTCAACCTGTCAGTGCTCAGACCATACACCGCACACTGCATAAAATTGGTCTGCATGGCTGTCATCCCAGAAGGAAACCTCTTCTAAAGATGATGCACAAGAAAGCCTGCAAATAGTTTGCTGTAGACAAACAGACTAAGGAAATGGATTACTGGAACCATGTCCTGTGGTCTGATGAGACCAAGATAAACCTATTTGGTTCAGATGGTGTCAACCGTGTGTGGTGGCAACCAGGTGAGGAGTACAAAGACAAATGTGTCTTGCCTACAGTCAAACATGGTGGTGGGAGTGTCATGGTCTGGGGCTGCATGAGTGCTGCCGGCACTGGGGAGCTACAGTTCATTGAGGGAACCATGAATGCCAACATTTGCTGTGACATACTGAAGCAGAGCATGATCCCCTCCCTTTAGAGACTGGGCAACAGGGCAGTATTCCAACATGATACCGACCCCAAGCACACCTCCAAAATGACCACTGTCTTGCTAAAGAAGCTGAGGGTAAAGGTGATGGACTGGCCAAGCATGTCTCTAGACCTAAACCTTATTGAGTATCTGTGGGGTATCCTCAAATGGAAGGTGGAGGAGCACATGGTCTCCAACATTCACAAGCTCTGTGATGTCATCATGGAGGAGTGGAAGAGGACTCCAGTGGCAACCTGTGAAGCTCTGGTGAACTCCATGCACAACAGGGTTAAGGCAGTGCTGATAAATAATAGTGGCCACACAAAATATTGACACTTTGGGCCCAATTTGGAAATTTTCACTTAGGGTGTACTCACGTTTCCAGTATTTTAGACATTAATGGCTGTGTGTTGAGTTATTTTAAGGGAACAGCAAATGTACACTGTTATACAAGCTGTACACTCACTACTTTACATTGTAGCAAAGTGTCATTTCTTCAGTGTTGTCACATGAAAAGAATAAAATATTTACAAAAATGTGAGGGGTGTACTCACTTTTGTGAGATAGTGTATAAAGTTTTGGGGGTTCTGAGTAATTTTCTAGCGAAAAAGTGATGCTTTTTACATGTAGGAGTGGAGCGCTAGAATTGGTCCGTTATGGAATTGGTTAATGCATCAATGCATTTATTTTTTACATGCAAGCAGTGCAAATATCTGAATTTTAACCGGTATCCTCCTTTTGCAGTCCATGTAGAGCAATGCTGGGGTATGAGAGGAAGAAACGGTTTGAGCAGCCAATCACTTCATATGCTGACAAAAAGCATGCTGATAGGAAGAGAAAGCACAGAGAGGTGAGCTCATCGCTTTGTTGCCCTTCCTTTCACTGTCTAGTAACAGTCTGGGGGCAAGTCCAGGAGGACTATTTAGGCTCAGCAAAAAAGTATTTGAATGATGCATTGCTCGCCATAAGACTGAGGCTTTTAGTGGTGGAGAAAAGTACAACAAGGGATATTCAGGGAATAATGCAGCAGTTCAAAATAATCAAGGGTCCATTATAGTTCCACTGTACACTCCGAAACTCCTGTGTTTTTAGGGTAAATGTCTAGAACATGTGTTTTCCAAAGAGTATATGAGTTTCTGTGCATCTCTGTACTTGATAAATTCCAAGTACTGATTTAAATTAAGACAGAAAAAAAACTCTGTTAACTGTATTCAAACTAAAAATTGAGACAGTATCTTTTACTCACCTCCGCAAATCAGATAACATACTCTGGCTTTTCAGCTTTTTATTTTAAACTTTGCAGCCTAGGAGGAAGGGTTGCTGCAGAGGCTCAATTCACATGCAACTGGGATCAGATTTTCTTCTGTAAAACACTCAATCAGCATTTTAGTGTGGGGCATAGATACAAGGTGAGTAAGGGGGCCAAACCACCCACCCTTAAAGCCAGAGTGGCTGGGGCATGGGTGTTATGCTGGGCACCCAGGGCACATGCTCTGAATTCTTTGTCTGGTTTCCTGGGTCCCAACACTGCTGCACCTATGTTTCTCTGCTGCATGGTGCCTGTGGCTTCCTGACATAATGCTTCTGGCAGCCATATGAAGAGGGAAGTCTTAAAGTATAACTAAAGGCAAAACATTTTTTTTTAGTTTTGGATAGAGTGGAGAAGGATTAGAACACCTGTTAGTTCTTATTGCTGCTTGTGTCCCAGTTAGGGAGATTCACACTCTCTATTTGTCCTGTTTACCATTATCCATGAAAGTGAAAGTAACAGAAAATACCAAATTTTGGGGAAATCTTCCAATAAGGGACACTAGTTCTGTTGACCAAAGCGGTTTTTAACCCTGTCCTACTCTACACAAAATGAAAAGAAAAGAATTGCCAAGAGTTCTACTTTAAATAGGCACAGCCTGTCATGCTAGTCCTCTACAGCATCAGCAACCAGAAGTGGCGGAACGGGAAAGCCTGCCATGTCACCAGCGGGGTAAGCGATTGTGTGTGTATACATATACAGTGTTTGTATCTATGCATGTGAATACAGTATAATGTGCATATGTGTGAATATACAGTGCCTTGCGAAAGTATTCGGCCCCCTTGAACTGTGCGACCTTTTGCCACATTTCAGGCTTCAAACATAAAGATATAAAACTGTAATTTTTTGTGAAGAATCAACAACAAGTGGGACACAATCATGAAGTGGAACGAAATTTATTGGATATTTCAAAATTTGTTAACAAATAAAAAACTGAAAAATGGGGCGTGCAAAATTATTCAGCCCCTTTACTTTCAGTGCAGCAAACTCTCTCCAGAAGTTCAGTGAGGATCTCTGAATGATCCAATGTTGACCTAAATGATTAATGATGATAAATAGAATCCACCTGTGTGTAATCAAGTCTCCATATAAATGCACCTGCACTGTGATAGTCTCAGAGGTCCGTTTAAAGCGCAGAGAGCATCATGAAGAACAAGGAACATGCCAGGCAGGTCCGAGATACTGTTGTGAAGAAGTTTAAAGCCGAATTTGGATACAAAAAGATTTCCCAAGCTTTACACATCCCAAGGAGCACTGTGCAAGCGATAATATTGAAATGGAAGGAGTATCAGACCACTGCAAATCTACGAAGACCTGGCCGTCCCTCTAAACTTTCAGCTCATACAAGGAGAAGACTGATCAGAGATGCAGCCAAGAGGCCCATGATCACTCTGGATGAACTGCAGAGATCTACAGCTGAGGTGGGAGACTCTGTCCATAGGACAACAATCAGTCGTATACTGCACAAATCTGGCCTTCATGGAAGAGTGGCAAGAAGAAAGCCATTTCTTAAAGATATCCATAAAAAGTGTAGTTTAAAGTTTGCCACAAGCCACCTGGGAGACACACCAAACATGTGGAAGAAGGTGCTCTGGTCAGATGAAACCAAAATCGAACTTTTTGGCAACAATGCAAAACGTTATGTTTGGCATAAAAGCAACACAGCTCATCACCCTGAACACACCATCCCCACTGTCAAACATGGTGGTGGCAGCATCATGGTTTGGGCCTGCTTTTCTTTAGCAGGGACAGGAAAGATGGTTAAAATTGATGGGAAGATGGATGGAGCCAAATATAGGACCATTCTGGAAGAAAACCTGATGGAGTCTGCAAAAGACCTGAGACTGGGACGGAGATTTGTCTTCCAACAAGACAATGATCCAAAACATAAAGCAAAATCTACAATGGAATGGTTCACAAATAAACATATCCAGGTTTTAGAATGGCCAAGTCAAAGTCCAGACCTGAATCCAATCGAGAATCTGTGGAAAGAACTGAAAACTGTTGTTCACAAATGCTCTCCATCCAACCTCACTGAGCTCGAGCTGTTTTGCAAGGAGGAATGGGCAAAAATTTCAGTCGCTCGATGTGCAAAACTGATAGAGACATACCCCAAGCGACTTACAGCTGTAATCGCAGCAAGAGGTGGCGCTACAAAGTATTAACTTAAGGGGGCTGAATAATTTTGCACGCCCAATTTTTCAGTTTTTTATTTGTTAAAAAAGTTTGAAATATCCAATAAATTTTGTTCTACTTCATAATTGTGTCCCACTTGTTGTTGATTCTTCACAAAAAATTATAGTTTTATATCTTTACGTTTGAAGCCTGAAATGTGGCAAAGGGGCACAAAGTTCAAGGGGGCCAAATACTTCCGCAAGGCACTGTATATGTTTTGTGTATGTGTATATTTGTGTATAGTCTGTGTACATAGATGGTACTGCTGTGCTGTGCTGTGCTATGCTTAAGGGGGTGGTGGTAAAAAGAATCATAGGGGGTGTTATGTGTGGCACTGCACTGTATATACTTCTGACCCCTACTGTGTGTATGCCTAATACACCAGAACCCTGCACTCTGTGTATTACCCACTCTTGACCCCTACACTCTGTACATTGCATATACCTGGCCCCTGAATACTGTACATTACATACGCTTGACTCCTGCACTATGTACAGTACATTACATACACCTGGCCCCTGCATAATGTGCTTTATGTACTTCTGACCCCTGCACTATCTACATTGTATACTCCTGACCCCTTGCACACACCTGTGTGACACCTCCTGTCACTTGCATCTGTAAATTACATATTTCTGACTCTTGCATTATGTACATTACACCTAAGCCCTTCACTATGTACATTATATACTCCAGACCCCTACACTATGTAAGTGATATACTCCTGAGCCCTGCATTATGCACATTACACACACCTTACCCCAGGTCTTTGTGCGCTACCCATTTCTGACCCCTGAACTCTGTGCGTCAGCCATTCTTGACCCCTGCACTCTGTATGTTAGAACATACTCGTAACAACTGCCATCTGTAAATTACATACATCTGACCCCTGCCCTCTCTACATATGCTTAAGTATAAGCCTTTCTCAATATTAGAACAGTTTTGCAACATACACAATTCACCACCTCATTTTCCTTCTCTGGAAGCCCAGAGGTGTCTCCAAATCTTAAAATTGGTAAGAGCTGTTTCTCCTTCCATTCAAGAAGAAACATTATCTACACCCCACATGAAAGTATTATGTTTTTAATCAGTCTCATTGGCCAGTATGAAAGAAGCTGATGTCACTAGCAGGGTTCTACCTTGCTAAAAATATCAAGAATGCTGGATAACAGACAATGAACCAGTGCATTGTGAGGTGCTATAGCAGAAGTATGTTGCAACACAATGTAGATGTGTGTTGAGGAGCAATTGACAATGAATGGTAATGTACTGCAACACATATATATATACACTGCTTTGCCATAATGCGTTATACCGTGTATTGTGTTGTGAATGAGCCCTTACCATTAACTCCAAAGCCACTTTATAAAAGTCAAAAAATTGTCCAATTGCTTCTTGTTTACTGCATTTGGGGGAAGGAGGGCAAAATGCACATTCAAAAATATCCACCATTGTACCCTTGCATCTCATCAACTGCTGAGTTTTCACACGTTTCCATTTGTAGAAATGAATTTAACATTAGAACCCAATGATAAAAAACAGAGGCCTGCTTATGCCTTAGGGAATGTTAAGGAAACAAACACATTTTTTTTTGTCTAGATACGCCAAAACGGCCTAATCACAATTTGGATATCTCCAGATGTGACTATTGTAGATATACAGCCATTTGATTATTACAACCACCTGTAGACCAGATAGTTGTGAAGCTCTCCAAACATGTCCTCATAATGTTATGGTTTTAATGAGGACACTGCAACCTGTATCCATGGATTACTCAGAAATACAGATCTACTAATATAATAAATTAAAACATTAATTATTTCTTTGCCCAGAATTGATTTATGAGTGTGTAGTCGATCAAGAATGCTAATCTTTTGGCCCAAATATGTATGTATCTGGACTTTAATATATTATACCACACTAAGAAGTTATACTTTAAGCTAATAGGAATAGTAATAATAATTTTAATCTTCTGCTTTTTTTTATATGTATAACGTTAATATAAGTCCAAATATTTAAATGATAACTATACAGCTTTGTAGAGCAATCCTATAAGAAATGACCAGTATTCTTCCAAAGTTGGTTTGTTTACTGGTCAATTGTCATGTCTAATGATAATTGGGAAACTAAAGAACCCCCCCCCCCCCCCCGTATGCAGATATCAAAATGATTATAGACTTTCTGCTTTTAGATATAAATTTTACCTAGCAGATAAAAATGTGTGAAATCTACTTTCGTTTTACATTCAAATAAAAACAGAACAAAAGACGAAAAAAAAAATAAAGAAAACAGACCTTCTGCAATTCTGCATTTTTTTACATGTCCATCAGTCCAGTACTTTAGCGTGTAATTCACTGCTAATTAATAATATTTATTTATAATTTAAAAATGCAATTACATATTAAAAAAAAGGGAATATTAATAACAAGGTAGACTTGTTCTTTGCAATCTAAGTAGATAAACAGCTAAGAACTTGCATTGTTTCTCCCATCTGCATTAAACTGCCTGCAGTAACAGACATTGCAAAGGTTCTAGCAGACTATTGTGATACTACTGTGACTAAGTGATAGGGTCTATTTTCTATTGTATGTAAAGAAAGCACCCCGGGAAGAAAATATGGTGGCTGCTATTCCTAAACTCTTTCTAAAAATGTCTGGCTATTATGCTATCCAGCCGATCTAGTCAATTTTCTGATGGAAATAGCAGATTATTGTATATAGGGTGATGGGGATGGACTTTTGTTGGACTTAAATAAAGACTATCATGAGGGAACTACAGAGACTGCCATTGCTAACCTCCTTCTGCAAATGCGTGTTGCTTGGCTATGTTGCAAAAATTCATGAAGTCACTGCCCTGGACAAATATGCAGATCTGAAAAGTTTAAAAAATGTCAGAAGTATTTGCATACTTATTCCCCACTGATAGCTTAAAGTTTTCAAGGGTGATGGGTGAGCAGCAGCAGCGATAGCCTGCACAATATTCTAATGACAGGTGTATTATAGGGAATTCAGTTAGGTGCTACTCACAGTAAAATCTCATAATCTTTTACAAGGAAACGGAATGGATTTTTAAAAAGAGTTTCGAAGAGTCTGTTTAAATTAAGATCATGTGTGGTGCTGGAATTTTGCAGAATTTCATCTATAGTGTGTTTATAGTTCAGTTTCATTTATTTATCTTAAAGTCTGGGTATTTATTGGGCTGAGTTCTCTTTTGTGTTCAATCAACAAATCTTGTATTCCAGTAATATCAATTATGGGTAACACTGAGTCTTTTTATGTCCAACCAGATAAAATGCCATTAATTCGCAAAGTGGTCTTTGAAAAAAAATCAAAAGACTGCCAACAAGAGCAGCTTGTTAACAACATCATATATTACTAAAAGAACTGCTAAAGAACTGTTTATTTAAATTCTAATGTGTCTACAAGCCTTCTAATTTCAGGGTGTGGAGATATTTGTTATTATTACCAATGCTGAAACATTTATTTAACTTTTTTTTTAATTCTTAGGATGAAGGTGATATACCTGTAGTCTAACAAAAGCTGCAAATCATTTGGTGGAGGGGGGATTATGGTGTGGGGTTGTTTTTCAGGAGTTGGGCTTGGCTCTTAAGGCCCATACACACTTGATGGAAATCGGACGAAATATCCTCCAATTTTTCTCTCTCTTGCTCAGCGTTCATTACCGTTTTTGGTTGACAGTGCATAAATGTTCACAAAATTTATCGTCCGATTTTTTATTTTTTTTTTGGGAAATTTGTTCCTAGACTTCCGGGTCATCAGCAACTTCAGATCATGCGGGGTCTTTCCAAATTTTTAACGGACTTACTGCATAAACATTAAACGAAAATTGGTCGTCGGGGGACGGACGATAAAAATCGGCTGCTGAAAGTTGTGTACACGCTAGCCGAAAATTGTACGATTTTACCTCGGACGGGAATTTTCGGCAGATTTTCTACTAGTGTGTACCCCACTTTAGTTCCAGTGAAGGGAACCCCTAAGGTGTCAGCATACCAAGACATTTTGGACAATTTCATGCTCCTTACTTTGTGGGAACAGTTTGGGGATGGCACCTTGGTGGAGGAACTGGCATGCACAGCGTTCTGACCTCAACCCAATAGAATACCTTCTTGTGCACATCAGTGCCTGACCATGCGCTTCTGGAAGAATGGTCAAACATTCCCATAGACACACTCCTAAACCTTGTGGACAGCCTTTCCAGAAGAGTTGAAGCTGCTAGAGGGCCATCTCAATATTATACCCTATGGACTAAGACCGGGATGCCATTAAAGTTCATGTGCGTGTAAAGGCAGGCGTCCCAATACTATTGGTAATATAGTATACATTTGAGCTTTGTGGGTAATTCTAATCTAGCACTTTTCAAAGTGAGAAGGTTCACAATTTTTAAAAAAAAATGGGTTTAAAATGGTAATTTAAGTTTGTTTTTTGTTTTTTTTCTGGCATTGCTGAGTACAGAGGAAGGTGAGGAGAAGATTTTTAAAGATGATTTCCAGGGAATTCACATTGCTATTAATATCAGTTGTATTTAGACCTTGTTCAGTTAAAAGTCAAATATCTCCAGTGAGTCACTGAGACAGACATTGGTGAAAAAAATCACAGAGTGTTTTGCAGTGTATTCATAGAGATGGTTATTTATTGATGAAGAGGACCAAAAAATTAAGACATCTTGCTACATTCTGTTGTTACTGGAAAGACTTTGTTTTTCACAAACATTTTAATGCATTGATACATTGTTGCTTATGTTTATGTACACTTTTTACACAGGTTTTAAGAAAGGATTTTGTAGCTGCTGTTTTTTTTTTTTTTTTTTTCTTTTTGACAATAGTCAAATGTCATTTTTTTTCAGTACTTTATGATCACATTATTCACACTGATCACTTGATCACTAATGCTAGGGGATTTGTCTCCCACTGGCTGGCAGTGCTAGGGCATATTTTTTCTCTCACTGAACACTGATGCCAGGTATTCTTCCTGCCACTGGCATCCAACACAAGAGCATTCATCCTCCCACTGACAAGCAACTTATGGGCATTTTTTTTCACTAACCACAGATCCCAGGGCATTCTGCTTGCCACTAATTACCAACCGTTGGGCAATCTTCCTTCTACTTACCATAATTTCCAGGGTATTCTTCCCCTCCCTAATCCCCACTTCCATTGCATTTTTCCTCCCACTGACCAGAAAGACGAGGGGCACAATGTTAAATACTACTGAACCGTGTACTGAATATGCTATGTTGTACATTATATAATCCTGACCATTGCACTGTGTTTTACATTTCAAACCCCTTACCATATGATATGACAAATGTTACACATTCCTGACTTATCCACCCTATAAGCGATGTTGGAAATTACATTGTCCTGACACCTGCACCCCAATATATTATTTTGTATGTAATATACACCTGACCCCTACACCTTTTATACAATTGTGCTGACCACTGACTTCAATACACTATGTTTTAAGTTGTATAGTCCTGATTTCTGTGCTCTGTAACCAGTGCTATGTGTTACATATTCTTTACCAAAGTATTTATTGTCTTAATAGTTGCTGGTTTGCAACAGGTTTAATTAAGTTCTTTTTTTAACCACTTAAAAACAAAGCCTATTTCTGACACATGTTGTTTACAAGTTAAAATCAGTATTTTTTGCTAGAAAATTACTTAGAATCCCCATACATTATATATATATATTTTTATCAAAGACTCTGGAGAATAAAATGGTGATTGTTGCAATTTTATTGTTACACGGTATTTGCGCAGCGGAGAAGGTCTTTTCCTATAATTATTTCTCTCTCTCTGACGATCGGGGTAAGACCTCACATGTGTGATTTGAACACCGTTTACATTCTCGGGCACGACTTATGTATGCATTTTCTTTGGTGCGCAAGCTCAAAGGGAATGGGGGCACTTTAAAAAAAATGTTTTCCTATTTATTTTATTTTTTTCACTGATCCTTTAAAAAAAAAAAAAAAAAAAACCTGATAACTTTTATTGCTGTCACAAGGAATGAAAAAACATCCCTTGTGACAGTAATAGACAAAAACAGGATACTCTTTATGGAGGGATCTGGGCTCTAAAAGACTCCAGATACCTCCTTTGCACTTAAAAGTATTCAAAATGCCAAAATCTGCATTTTGGAATACTGTCTTTTTTTTTAATTCATTGCCATTTGCAGTCAAAGTAAACTGGGAGTGACATTGTGACGTCACTACCGGGTTACTACATCAGCTTTGTTCGGGACTCTGACGTGCTGGTCGCTGGGGTCTCCCGGTGGGATAAGAGACCCAGGCAGAGCGGTGAAAGGCAGCAGGAGGGGGGACGTCCCCTCCTGCTCCTTGGGATAATGGCCGAGCGGCTGCTGAGTGGCATTGGTTGTTGTCATCTGAAAGTCAATCGCCGGTTCTAAAAAACTGTACCAGGGTGATGCCTGTTTTATAGGCCAGAATTTCTACTGCTTTAAAGAGTGTGTATTACATATTTTGCCACCGAGGAGCTGCATGAAAGAAACATAGTGTGTTCTCTATTTTGAAATTATTATTTTTATTGTTATTATACAGGATTAATATAGTGCCGAACGTTGACATAATGCTTTACTAAATGGAGAGAGACAGTTTAGTTAGAATGCAATGCAATTCAATAAAAGAGGAATCAGAGGGCCCTGCTCACTAGAGTTTACAATCTAAAAGGTAGGGTAAAATTATACAAAACGCAATATCTTTGGGGGAGGAGCTGATGGAGAAAGTAAGTGGCCCCGCCTTCTTGTGACATCATTGACAGGCATGTTGGGTCAATGAAATCACAAGAAGGCTGGGGTCACCTGATGATGTCATTTATTTAGGAAATGTTAGACAATGAAGCAGGCAGGTGGTGGGAGCCTTCGACAAGACTGAAGGTTTTTTTTTTTCTTTTTTTCAGGTTCAGCAGTGTGTGTGTGTGGGGGGGGGCGTAGTGATTGATGTTGGATCTCCACCAGGGAATTGCCAAAAACTCGTGTTGTGTATTTAATCACTTTTTACACTTTTTTGGTAAAAAAGGAAAGAGATACTATTTACCCCTACTCATTCACATAGGGCAGGCCGAGATCTGGGGCCCCCTTATTAAAGGGGGCTTCCAGATTCTAATAAGTCCTCCACCCACAGACCCCCACAACCACCGCCCAGAGTTGTGGGGAAGAGGCCCTTGTCCCCATCAACATTAGGACAAGATGCTTTGGGGTAGGGGGGTAGAGCCCCCCCGTCCCAAAGTACCCCCACCCATGCTCACTCATTTCACCCTTTACTGGCCTGCCAGGCTGCATGCTCGGATAAGTGTCTGGTATGGATTTTAGGGGGGACCCCATGCCATTTTTTTAAATTTTGGCATGGGGTTCCCCTTAAAATCCATAACAGACTCAAAGGGCTTTAAGGGTTCAAGTTAAAATCCATACCAGACTCAAAGGGCCTGGTATGGATGAGGGGGGGCCCACGCTGTTTTTTTTTTTTTTTTTTTTCAAATTTTTCATTGCCAGCATTCTTAAAACAAAATGAAATTAAACAAAATAAAATTAGTAACATAATGAATTTATCTGAAACTAAACAAATTTTTCCATTGTGCACATGTCTACTTGCACTCTAATTTACCTAGCCACACAAACTGCAATTCACTGCAAAGTTTCAGTAGTAAATATTAGTGATCTATTGATATCATTTTTTTATTGCCGATACCGATATTTTGGTCATCGCATATTGGTATTGGCCGATATTGGCCAAATTTTTCGTACACCCGTTCAGAGCCGAATGCAAGATGGTTGCCTGGGTCTCCTGGTGGGATGGGAGACCCGGGTGAGCCGCGGAAGGCGGCGGGAGGAGGGTGACGTCCCCTACCGCTCCTTGTAATGACAGCTGAGAGGCTTCTCAGCTGCATCAGTTGTCATTACAAGACAGCTGACCGTTGGCTATGGACGCCGGTATCGGGGTGATGCCCCTTGCTGCAGGCATCACTCCGGTACATGCACTTTCCTGAAATATCGGCAATATCGGTAACCTCAGGGGGCCAATTCCGAAAGTGCAGATCTGCCCTCGATATATCGGCTTTGTTGATAATCAGTCGATCTCCAGTAAATATACAGCCCTAAATATAGTACTGTATATAGCACTGAACACTTAGACCATATAAAGCACAAATCAGTAGTAGCACACAACACACTAAAATAAAAACTGGGAAGGCTGCTGGAAAAGATTGGGAGAGCAATTCCAGCTGAATGTCCCAAATGTTTGGGATTCTGTTGAACATCCAACCAGCTCATTGCTCTTTGGCAGTAACCTCCCAACTTTTAAAGCTGAAAAAGAAAAACTTTGGGATGGAAGAAATATGCAGCCATTGGAGTGTGCCACAGCAAAAATGGTCTAAACTAAATTACGTTGAATATAGGGAATGGTTACCGTAAATAGAGTCTAAGCCTACATACATGTGAGAGAGTCTCACTTGCATGAAGGTCAATAAAAAAGGAAGGAATTTTTTCCTCCCTGGGGCAATTTTGATCATGCTTTAGTGTTTTTTTTTTTGCCTTCCTCTGGATCCAGATCATGGTGTGTATAGGATTGTGTATATGGGGGTTTTCTATTACCTTTTTCTTTCTATTATTTAAACTTGATGGACTAGTGTCTTTTTTTAACCTGACTAACTATGTAACTATTAGAATAGCAAAGTGTGCCCGAGTTTTCCACTAGGGGAGACATGGGTATATAGGGAGTTTTATGCGCCTGACGGAAATAGTATACAAGACAAATTTTCAAAGATTGTAAAATCTAGAATATTTATTATTCATAATTTAAAATCTGAAAGTACAGGCAAAAAACATAGTAACAAGTATTTATGAAATGCCAAGTTTGTTAACAACCAACAGAGTACAGAATGATAGTCGGATTGATGCATTTCACCTGCATCGGCTTCTTCAGGATCCGCCTGATATTCACATTGTGTCAGCAGGCAGAATGATAATTTGGCTTGCATAAGGGAATGATCAAGATACAGCCTCATGCATCGAGGTAACATGAGGCTGTATCTTGATCACGATCAAAGATGGAAGCCCCGTCTGGCATCCACATGAATCAACCAAGTTTAAACCAACAACCCTGCATGTAGTCAGAGTCAAAAACTGTACTGGTAGACCACCAGAGACATTTCTCTGTCTCTGGCCATTCCAACAATAACAAGGACATTCTAAATCAAGCTATGGGACCCACTAGGTGAGGGTATAGGAGGTAATGTTTCTCTTTCTGCTCCCAAAGTGTCCTGATCTAGATACCCTGGTGACTCATCCCCACAGAGTATTCTCTTTCTCTTAAGCGATGCACAGACTACATTCTTGCCAGTCAGGTTTGTTCCTTTACCCCCAACCAAATTGGCCCCAACCCACAGCTAGCATATAAACTCCGCTGACTACATCATTACAGGAGGGGCAACAATTAAAGGGCACTACCAACTGCCAACAGGTGCATCAGCAATGTGAGCTTTTTTCCCACAGAAAATTACAGTACTTTGGGGTTACCACTTCTGCCAGTCAAACAAACTGAAAAAAAAACAAAAAACTTTTTATCTATATTTTTTAGCTGGTATCAATCAAATAAAAGTAGATTGGGGTGCTTTTGCTGTCTGTAAATTTTGTAATTCTTGTAATTGCCAAAAACATGCTGCCAATGTACCCTGTAATGGAGAATGTCCCTTAAAACCAAGTTGATTTTGAAATACCATGTACAGCTTTAGGGCATTCCAAAACCTGACATTTAATAGATTTGTGTATTTTCCGTGTAGTCCTCAAAGACCCTGTCACCAATGTAATGTTATGTGAGCATTTTTGGCATTGGTACAGCACCTCCCAACTCCCCCCCCCCCCCCCAAAAAAAAAGCATCTAAAATGGCTAGAATGTAGTATCAAGGCTCGTACCCCATCAACTATATTGGGGTTTGCTGTTAAGTTCAGGTTTCATGAATCTCAAACAGAATTCACCAAATGAAAATGCCAAAATACAATCTAAGACTTTATTTGTGGGTTCTGATCTTTTGAGAAGCCTGTTAAAGCTGAACTCTAATCAAAATGTTGAATACACAAATGAAGTAAAGCTGTGAGATTTACACAGCTCTACCACACAGTTCCATCTAGCAGGAATAGAGAGCTGGTCTTTGTCTCCTATAGTTTTATGTATAGTTTTACATACAGGTCTCCTTCCCAACCCCACTCTGTGATTGGACAGTGAAAGTATAAGGGTTCTTCAAAAGGTTTCCACACTTTTTTAAAATCTATTAAATATAAAAAAGTGCAGAAACTTTTTAAAGACCCCTTGTATAAACAACGCTCTAATGATCTCAGAGTTCCCCTCTTTGAATTCCTAATTGGTTACTTGTGCTACTTCTGATTCCCACTCTATAAACTGTGTTGTACAATAGACTGCAAGAGACTGATATCAAGCCAAATTCATATACTTACACTGCTTGCATGTAAAAAAATAATAATGATGTATTAATTGAATACAAACCTGATCATTTGTGTCTATGTGTTCATCTTTAAGCTGCTACTAGTCTACCTCTTTAGGACCGAAACATGTTTATGCACTGCAGGGCTGTCTGTTTATTGAATGTTTCATTGCATTGCCAGCCTATTCATTTGAATAGGCTGCCCTAATTCAATTCTCATTAATGTGTTAAATAACTTTGTGCACCGGTTATCTAAACCCAATCTGCAAGCACAAAAGTGAGTAAATCACCCCAAAATGTATAAATGCAAGAGTGTTGCGTTATTATTTATATAAGTGTATGTAAACTCTGTATCCTATACTGATATGCATAACATGATCAAAATCATATAGTGAAATACTTTGTTCACTAAAAGCAACTATCCGTATGGGAATTTGTGATCAAGTCCATAAAAATGTACCATCCAGTGAAAAGGATGTGCAGCAGTTTGAACCTCCACCATTGTTCCCCCTTTGGGTACACCCTCACCCATTAAGAATGTTCCCCATGACAAAGATCATATTGTGCTTCCATATAAATCCACAAGATCTATATTGACCCAGCTGGAAGCTACTCAGGGCTCTCACTATTTTTCTCAGATCTCCCATTTGGTCAATCCAGCAATCATCAGTAACTCAGGTGGTGTAAGATAAATCAATGTTCAAAAGAGACGAAAACTGGCATAGTGCTCACTGTGGTATTTTATTGTTAAAAACAAGGATAAATGCACTCACATGGTGTAAAAGAAGGAAACAGCATGTGTCTCTCTCTAAAATGTCTACATTGTTTCTGCTAAGGTGGATGGCTGTGTCTGTGCCAATGCTTGTATACATCAGCCAGCTCAAAGTGCACTATCTCTCACAGAATGCCATAAAGCCACACCCTGTGCATTTCATCACTCTGACTACATAGGAGGCAAAGAGGAGGAGGATTGTAAGAGCCCTGAGGAGTGCCCAGATGGGTCAATATAGATATTGTTGATTTATACGTAAGCGTAATATGACCTTTGTAATGGGGGTCATTCTTAAAAGGATGTGCCCAAAAAAGGGGAATAATGGTGGGTGTTTACAATGTTTCACATCTTTTTAAGTAGACGTTACAATTTTGTGGACTTGATCACAAATTCACACATGGATATTTGCTTTTTTTTCCAATAAGTTCTTTTTATAATTTTACAAAAGGAAAACATAGAAAAAAACATGTGAGCAGAGTAAATCAACATGAGGTGTCAGACTTACAATACCCAGTCAAAAACAACATTAAGAAGTAACCCATTAAACCCACAGTTTTTACATAGAATCAAACTTTTTCAGGCCTGATTGTAGAGACAACTCTTTTTCATATATTTATAAGTAATTTTAACAGAGGCCACCACCTCGAATAGGTTAGGAGCTGTATTTTTCTTCCAGTGCCTGGTAATAATGGATTTAGGGGCCAGAAGAATATGCGCAACAATTGGACGATAACTAAATGGGAAGTTTTCAATTCCTATATTTAGAATGGCAAGAGATAGAGATGGTAGTGTTAAAATCACAGTGATCGAGGAGATTAGACAGAATACTTGATTCCAGAAACTAGTGAGGTTTTTACATGACCAAAATGTGTTGAGGAGGTTCCTCACCTGACCACAATTTGGCCAGCACAACGGTGATCTAGAAGGATAGTATTGAGACAATCTAAAGGTGGTCAGATACCAACGGGATATCATTTTTTGTGGGAGTTCCCAGTGGTTAACGTATTTAGAAATGCTATGTGTATACTTAAAAGTCCATTGTGCTGGAGTGTATATACTCTGGAGGTCCTCCTCCCGTTGCAAAAGGGGGTTTAAAGAATTTAGTTTTACTTTGGAGGGCATTATATATACCGTATTTTTCACTCCATAAGACGCACTCCCCCCCAAAAAAGAATGGGGGGAAATGTATGTGTGTCTTATGGAGTGAATACTGACTAAATCCCTACATGTTGGGTACCGGGCGGTCCACACACACTGATCCCGAGTTTCCCAGGGTCTCCCCGCGGTGTCCCGACTCCTGGCTCAGCTGTCAGTTCCTAGAACGGAGCCGCTACTTCCTCTATAGGCCCAGCTCACAGGCAGAGTGATATCAAATGCACTCCGCCTGTGACAGGAGGAGCCATACACAGGAAGCAGCAGATTTTCTCTCTACTGCAGCCACATGCTTCCTCCCAGGCTCAGCCACAGAAAGTGCCAGTATTATTGCTATTACATTACCGTATACTGTGTATATGCCCACATCCACACTGAGCATTATACCCATCACTGAGAGAAGCATTACCTGGCTGCCAGCAGTACCCATCAGAAGTGCCAACCAGCATTACCTGCTAGCAGTACCCACAAGTAGTACCAGTCAGGATTACCCACCATCAGTACTCACCAGCAGTACCCGCCAGCAGTATCAGCTAGCAGTACCCACCAGCAGTATCAGCCAGCAGTTCCAGCCAGCATTACCTGCCAGCAATACCAGCCAGCAATACCCGCCAGCAGTACCAGCCAGCAGTACCCGCCAGCAGTACCCAACAGCAGTACCCACTAACAGTACCCACCAGCAGTACCAGCCAGCAATACCCACCAGCAGTACAAGTCAGCAGTACTTGTCAGCAGTACTCACCAGCATTACCTGCCAGCAGTACCCACCAGCAATACCAGTCAGGATTACCCACCAGCAGTACCCACCAGCAGTACCAACCAGTAGTTCCCGCCAGCAGTACTACCCAGCAGTACCCGCCAGCAGTATCAGCCAGCAGTACCCACCAGCAGTGCCCACCAGCAGTACTAGCCAGCAGTACCCGCCAGCAGAAAAATACCACCACCTCATTCTACATAACCTACAAGAATGATAAAGCAGAAAAGACTAGCATATATAATTCCTTTTAAACTGGAGGTAGTAAAATATGCTAAAGAGCATAGAAACAGAGCAGCGGAGAGACATTTTGGGCCACCTCCAACTGAAAAAATAATATAAGAGTGGAGGAAACAATTGCTGTAGAGAAAGGCATTTAGGACTGGATCACAGTCGTGGTGCTACAGATTTATGAGGCGATGTGGCCTTGTTTAGCGCACCAAAACTAGAATTGCGCAAAAAATGCAAAAAGAATATGAATCTAAGATTCTGCCTTTTCATGAATTTGTAATTGATGCTAGGAAGAAAAATGGTTTTGAAATTGGCTAGATTTGGAATATGGATGAATTCCCGCTAACCTTTGATGTACCATCTAATAGGACTGTTGATCTGAAAGGTACCAAAACTATAACCGTGAAAACCTCAGGACATGAAAAAACACATTACACGGTTGTGTTGTCCTGCTGTGCAGACGGCACCAAATTGCCGCCTATGTTAATTTTCAAAAGGAAAACATTTCCAAAAGAAATGATTCCACAAGGAGTTGCTGTACATGTTCATGAGAAAGGATAGATGGACGAAAATGGAATAAAAGTATGGGTTGAAAAAGTGTGGTCCAAACGTCCTGGAGGGCTTCTGAAAAACCTGTCTTATTAGTGCTTGACCAGTTTAGAGCACATATTAGCGAACCTACAAAAAAGTGCTTTAAAGAAGTGAAGACTCATCTAGCTGTAATTCCTGGGGGTCTTACCAGCCGGTTGCAACCTCTCAATGTTTCCATCAACAAACCATTTAAAGTCTTTATATGAGAAGAGTGGAACAAATGGATGGCTGCTGGTAATCCCGATCTGACACCTACTGGACGAATGAAGAGGCCCGCTATCTCTCAAGTTTGTGAATGGGTGAAAACATCATGGCACTCAGTGAAGGAGAAAATCGTTGTACAGTCATTCAAAAAAATGTGGCATTAGCAATGACTTAGATGGAACTAAAGATAGTATTGTATATCAAGATAGCGAAGAAAGTGATGTCAGTGATTGTGAGCAACTGAGCCTCATAAATTCTGACACTAGCGATGATGAGAGTTCTTAGGGTTCCCAGAAAACTAGAAGAGTACTCGAACCTTAAAGTCTCTCCTCATTTGTTAATGACAGTGAGGATGGTTCTTACTGCCATTGTTGACTGCTGTTCACTTTACATGGTTGAAATATTATTCTGTTATTTTTTTTTTCCATAAACTTTTTTTATTGAATGGAGACAAAAACAAATATACATAACACATTGCATAGTTACATAAACTGAACAAAGAGTCTCCAATGAATATGATATCAAGAAGGAGCATAGAACAAGCAAGAACAAAGGAAGTATACAAATCTAACAGCATATGCACAAGCTTAAGATGTATGGCACTCTCAAGGAGGGTCATGTTGAGGGTCATGTGTCATGTTTAGGTTGTGCCCCATAGCGTAAACATGGAAAAGTTCCAACAATAAGAGAGAAAGGAAATAAGAAAGGAGTAGGAAAGAGAAAAAGAAGAGGGATAAAAAACAAAAAAAAAGGGGGGGGAGGGGGAAGAGAAGATCTTTGTAGAATATATGTCCAATGTTTCCAATAAGGAGTATGAGTGTTTCCCAACGCTAATTACTCCGCAGGGAGGAGTTTGAGGTGCATCTAGAAGTTATCACAAGATCTATAGTCTTATGTACGTTCATATTGTATAAATCACTCTGTGGTTTTAAAATGGGTCCAAGGTGACCAAGTCATCTTAAATGAGTGGACACGTTCCTGCGAAATGTGGATCAACTCCTCCATTTCCTCTATTTTATTCAGCCTGTTAAACCATTCTCTAATGGTTGGGGATTTGGTAGAGTGCCAGAGCACTAAGATGCAGAGTCTTGCCGCATTCACCATGCACATAGCTAATGATTTACAGTAGGCCCTCCTAGGTAAAAATGTATGATGCAAGAGATACTGCGCGTGCATGAAGTCTAAAGTGTAAGTCATGACCTGACCAATAATGTTGTGAACTTCCCTCCAGTAAGGTTGGATGTGTTTGCAGTCCCACCATATGTTGAGCATGGTGCCATCCGCTTTCCTGCACCTCCGACATATCTTGGAGATGGAAGGGGAGAATTTATGGAGCTGAGACGGGGTCCTGTACCATCTCCTCTCCACCTTATAGCAATGCTCCTGAAAAGCGACATTAAGTGAGCTTTTGTGAGAGTATTCGTGAATAGTGTCCCAATCTTCATCTGTCAGGGTGTAATGTTCTGGTACCTTTGGGTACCCTAGTTACTCTTTCATAAGTGTATGCGCCCCACCATTCTCTTTTGGTAAGGTGCGTATACACCTTTAAGACTGATGCTGTCATCACTTAGCGCCGGACTGGATGGCTATTTAGATCGCCGGCTCTCACTCACATGTGTTCGTTCAAACTGCTTTGTGCCTTGATGCTAACCTGTCTTGAAGCTTTCATGCTTGCAAGCATACCTCGCTGTTGGAACCACGCTGCGCTGATCCCTGTATCCCGCTACCGGATCATCCGCTCTTGCCGAACCTCTCCTCTGCTACATTGCTATTAGTGATAAGTACCCTACAGGGGAAACCTCTATAACCTTTATACTAAAGCTTACACTATCTAGCTCTGCATACTAAGGACTATTACTACATCTGCATTATCTAAGATTGCTAGCTCTTGAGCCTACTACCACCTGTTCTTGCACTGGGTTGATCTCTCTTGTATGTCCACCTGCTACTCTGTCATCTGCTACCATACATGATTGCTAAACCTATCTGCATCCCATCTGCTACTATCTTACTTTCAAGAACATTTCCTTTCAAGTGTCTGTCATCTACCATCTCTACCCAACCTGTCTCTTCAGCCTATCATCACTGTGTTACTATATACATAAGTCACTCTAGGAAACATCTTATTGAGTGTGTGTATTTACTTGCTGAATTGAGATCATCCACACATGATGAGTCATTGAGAGTTGGGATTGGTGTCTCAGCGTTTCTCTACATGACTACTGAAGTGGAATATTTCTGCAGCTGAAAATCCACATCATACGTAAAACGCAGGAGCGTTACACAGGGAAGTCTGCAAGTCTCAATCCCAGGCCACCCTTGCCGAGTCCACTGCAGTGGGAGATTTGTCCAACAACAGGATATAGATCTGAGAAATCAGATGTCTTTGCGGCTCTGTGCAGGTACATAATGTTTCAAATGGTGTAAGACATCTCGTCCTCGTCACTGAGGATTGGGTAGAAAGGAAGTGTCAAATTTGTCTGTAAGTCAAAAAAGTGAAAGATTGTGTAAGAGAGGTAGATACCAGATTGTCATATGTATGAGGGTTGTCCTTCAGAAAAAAAATGGTGTGCGAGAACTGCTTTGTGGGGCCATTCCCATTGTAGGAAAGAGCCCACGTCTCCAGGAGAGAAAGCTGGGTTAGCTCTCAGCGAGGTCATAGGGCCTGGAATTGAGGACAATTCCAAGGAGGTCATGCTTTTCAGAAAGGCTTTCAGAGAGGGAAAGATAAGGGGATGTGCGGAGACCTCTCTGGGCCAACGTCGGGACTCAACCCAGGGACATGAATAGATTGGAGTTATTGATTGCTCCAGACGGACCCATTATTTTGAAGGAGCATGTACATTCCAGTCAACAATTCTCGCCAAATGGCAGGCAAGGTAATAGTTGCAAAGGTCGGGCAGCCCAATTCCTCCCTATTCTGTTATATTTTAATAAATATTTCAGTACACCATTTGGTTCAGAATATTTTTTTTCTGGTTTTCCTCCTCTAAAACCTAGATGCTTCTTATTGTCAGGTGCGTCTTATGGAGCAAAAAATACTGTAGAAGGGAATGGATATTTTCTTTTAACGACCTTTATTTCAATGTATGATTTTGATCATGTATTATACAGATCAGTAAATGATGAACAGTTTTGCTTGTTAATTTTATGATTTAGTTAGTTTATGAGTTAGTTATGAGCTTCTATAATTTAACACTCATCAATGCACAAAAAAATGCCTTAAAATAACTCACTAGAATGCCAAGTTGCATGAGCCCTGGATGAATAGGATAGGCAACAAGAGGCTGTGTTTAAGTATCAAACAAACAAATTCCTTGTTTTGTCTTTCCAGTATGTCGCAGTAAACATTTTTTCTTCTTTTTTCTAGCTAAAAGTAAAATTACCAGCAAGTTTGCCCTGGTAATTGAGCTATTCCCAGCATACTTTATAACACTTCTTAGTTTTCTACAAGTTTGCAAAACTCCTATGCCATTATTCAATTAATTACACATTGTTTGACTGAGCATGCAACAATTTTATTAAATTACAATATACTCTATTAAAAACCCCTGTTGTTTCCACCAAGACAAATAGAGACATTGTAAAGTTCAGATTTCCTTTATAAAGTAGTTATTGCTAAAAATAACGAGAGCCTTGTGAATAATAAAAATGTATAATAAGGCAATTTTTACCCATATAAAATATTTTTAAATATTTCTCTTGAAGTAGGATCTAGAAAATGTTGTTAGTGATCATTAAGAAGAAACGGTGGCAAAGATCAAGCCCTTGTGTGAAAAAAATAAACAGCTCAGCAACCTTGAACCCAGTTTTTTTTCCTTTTTGTAAATTGTGTTCTGATGAAAAAGCTGGATTCCAGTCTTCCTGAGAACAAGTGCTCTTAGAGACCATGGGCTCTATTATCAGGAATTTGGCACATAATGAATAAAGCAAAGAGTTGAAAACATTAGTGAATCAAACTCTTCAGCTGAGCTGCATTGCTAACGACTATATACTCTTCTATGTAAACCCAGTTCACATAGTGCACCATAACTACTGGAACTATGTGCCATTCGTAGCTTGTTTAATTTACACAGGAAGTATGTGGATTTTGTTTTTCATTTGAATCCTTGAAATTCAGTTAATTAGTAAAAGGTGGCTTACTTCAATGTTATGTTGTTGTTTGGAACTTTGTTTCTTCCTGTTTTCTTTTTATAATTTCCCCTGTAAAGGGATTGTGTAGTCTGTTTATTACATGTGACGAAGATCAGCTAGATACAAATAATCTGTTGTATAGTTTGAAACCATACTTGTGCACGGGAGAAGCCATATTTTTTCATTACATATGTAAGTTCTGCTTCCTGTTTTGCAGTTCTGCACACAACTTATTTCCCCACACAGGGCAAAGCAATGGGTTTTCTTTAATCCCTATCTCCATCAGTGCATACCCACCTATCTTTCATGTTGCCCCCTCCAGCTGTTGGGAGTGATGAAAATAATAATAATCACAGCAAGAGCCATAAAACGTTTATTTCTCAGTTCAATGGTAAAGGACTCATAATACAAAATTACATTAACTGCAGCACTAAAAATGTAGTATATGTGGTGGAGTGCACTTTATGTGCACTCCAGTATGTTGGGGGCACCGCCAGGCACCTTTGAACACGAATTGCTGAACACTATACTGGTGCTTCCTACAATATTGACAAAAATGTATCTAATGTATCTGGACACTTCATATATGTACATGCCGGTAATATGATTGTGTTTACTTTCAGTGGTCTAGAGAGGGTTAAAAGAGCTCCCGGGGGGGGGGTGATATCTACCGAAGACTTCTCGAAAGAGAGGTGTGGTGAATCTTTTCCCTGGCGACTAGAGCACCGGCTGCAAATTATGGATTGATTTTCTGCACATTGCTTTACACCCTTTCTAGCAAACTATGCAATGAAAAAAAAATACAAGCTATTAGGACCAGGTCTGGTCACTGACCTATGTTACAATAGAGAAAAGATATACCTGTGCTCAAATCCCAATAGCTTGTACATGTATTTAAACTATCAGGTGTTAAAGGGGTGTGACTACATATTAACACTACAAATTCTGGATGGACCCTCTGCACATTGCTATACACCCTTTCCAGCAAACTATGCAATGAAAAAAAGTGATTTTTAGTTCACACATATTGCAATACATGCTTAAGCTGGCCAACTCAAAGTAATCCCTCTTACAGCCAGCCCTACATTGCTTTGCCACTGCAAATGCTACAGTGGACACCATGCCAACCTGGGGCATAAAGACAAAAGGTGGGGGAGAGCTACTAGGTTCGGGTCTAATATAGGCTTAAGTTGGCCAAATGTGTGTTTTCTACATATGCTTTGCAATACCAGCCTGCATTGTCTGGTCTTTTTGTGTAGATGGTTTTCTTTTTGTCGATTAGGAAGGTCCATGCCTACACCTTTTCTTCCTGATGACACACCAATACTCTTGATTTTAATTCATTGTGATCATTGCAATACAGCCCATGAGTGGGTGGTGTTTGTAGTAGTATTTGTGATGTATGTTTTTAGTGTGTATTTCTCTGTGAACAAGACTACTCGCCAAAACATGTAAGCATTTTATCTACTCCTGTGCAAAAAATAAAACTATTAGAGCCGGTTCACACTCTTGCGGGTGCGGCGATCGCATGTAATATCGGAGCGCACTGCTCCTTCATTACATGCGATTGGATGTGCGGTGCGAATTCAGCCATACACTTTGTATGGCTAAATTCGCACCGCACCCGCACAAAAGACGCACAGGACCCTTTTTTCCAGCCACATCAGGATCGGATCGCACAGTGGTTCACACTTGTGCGATCCGATCCTGTGCGAACTGTCAGATCGCACTGCAATATGTGATCAAACTGGGGGTGTCGTTAACATTTAATTGACACCCCCTGCGTATCGCATATGGCAGTGTGAACTGCCAGATGTGCGTTTGCGATGCAGGAACAGGCTGCGAATTCGCAGCCTTCCTGCATCGCACAAGTGTGAACCGGGTCTTAATACGGATGTTAGAGTTGCCGGCTACTACTTATGCTTTGTAGTGATGAAAATACCCATTCAGTTTTTTTTTAGTGACAGAGCTGGGATAATCACCAGCGCTCTCACATGGGGAAGTCCATAGACGTGTGTACTTTACAACTTACCACTCACTAATCCCATTGCACACATTCCTATAGAAACAGTTGTGCATCTAAGTGGGTGCCGTAGTTACTAACGGCTGGAACCATGTCAAGTCAAAGTAAAAAATGTCACCAGCACACCAAGGATTTACAGAGTGGCTCCAAAGCTTTATTCAGTGAGTACATCTTTACAGCAGATAGCAACATTTCGGAGCCATGCAGGACCCCTTCATCAGTCATGTGATAAAGGGGTCACATGCCAGATAAAAGGGTCCTGTACTTATGATCTTCACAGCATTGCCGAGATAGAGCTGTCTGAAGGATCTTCATCATCTGGCATACTTCTCAGATTCCTGGCAATCCACTAGGCTTATAGGTTTCATAATACTAAAAGTAAAATTCAGATTGGGCAGGTATTTTGAGTCTGGGAGGGGGTAAACTGCTGCTGGGGGTAAGGAAGGTAAAAATACTTTAGGAGGATGAAAGTACCGTGCTGTTTTTGTAAAGTAATGCCAGAAAAGATAAAGGTTGAATTTCTGCTAAAGATAGTAAAATGCTGCAATGCTATTGGAAGGGGGTAAAATGGTGCTTAGGTGATTAATTTGGTTTTGCAAGGAGTTAATCTGACCATAGATGGATCAAAATTCAGATGGTTTAGCAGGAGCCAAATAAATTGAAATCTGTGAGTGGCTGCCCATGTCTTCCAACTTGTCCCTTTGACAGAAGTTGATCTAATGAATCTGTTCATTTTGTTTTCTTCAGCCCGCTGGCTGAACAAAAAATTCTACTCGTCTATGGTCCCCTTAACTGGTTGCTGGGTTAAGAGAGGTCAAATTGCTGCTGTAGGTGGTAAACTGTTGTGAATTGGAATAAAGTGCTCCTGGGGATCATAGTCGGTTACAATTCTACAGTTGGGAGTAAGAAAGGTAAATTGTCGATACTGAATATTATTCAACAGTAGTTGTAATTAACTTTCTTGATATTTGGGGGTTCAAGTTTAGCCCCTGACATAACCTGTTGACCACACATGATATTCAATGCCTTTGCAAACTCTGGAAATACTACAGTAGATGGTCAAAGACATACAATAGGAGGCAGTCGGAAACTGAAGACATATTCTTGGAGTGAATTGAGTACATGCAGGACACAGAAATGAGAACATGTTAAACAAGACTCCTGAAAATCAATGCCAATGCAACATTTTTACATAGCAACTCTTCCATATGTGTGCATTTTTCAGCTTTCTTAAACATTGCTGTCACCATTTGGCAGGTCTTGGCAGGATCAACTATAAACTATCAGAAGAAAATGTATATAAAAAGTGAAAAGGAACCTGACAGCACAGAAAATGGAAGATGGATTAACAGAATTAAACCAAACCATGTAACTAGTAGAATCCAGACAAATTAATCTTTTTATTTCCTTATCTCTAAGAAAGCACCTAGTAAAAAAAAACACTGACTACTGGCTGGTGGAACACTAGGGTTGCAAGGTAGATTCCAAAGGTCTGCTGGCTGCTCTCTTGGTTGTAGGTTGGGTACTAAAGTTCCAATCCACAGCATTATTTCTTGTGTTCTGATTAGTGATATACTGTATGCCATCATATTTTTTTTTAATCTCAACTGCCACTGCATATATACTATGTAGCGGCCCCTTTGGCATTGAATAAATAACTAGAGGAGAGCTTCTGACGGGTGCAGTACTTTTATTCTTTTGCATCAAATGTGTGCAGGAGGGTTGAACGTTAATCTCTTTAGCACCTTGAGCACCGTAAACCATAAGCATAAGCACCATAGCACCGTTGCACCGTGAAAACTGTAAACGACATACAATACATTTGTTTACAGTGATCACCAAAAAGGGGGTTACAAGGTTAAATTACAAATGTGAAGTTACAAGGTGGATTACAGTTGTCTGCACACATATCTAAATGACATTAAACATATAAGGAAACATGGCCAACATGCAGGATGCTTTGGATTATCTATAGCATATTTAAACTAACAGCATGGACACAAATTATGTCTAAGAACATATACATCTTTATATATATAATGCACTCTTACTGCGTACCTCGCTCCGCTCACCAAGGGGTGCTAAAACTTTAAACCTTAGAAATCCTCTCAGCAGTCATCTTCCTGCTCTGTATATAAAATCTGAGTCATAGAAAACTTTTACCTCAGAGAGAGTAGGAGGAGTAGGAGGAGTGGTCTAGTGGTTCTGCTGATTAAACATTCCTCAGGGAACCAAAAGGAAGGCAGAAAGGTTCCACTTAGCAGTAAGTGCTGAACACAGATTTAAAGTGATAAGCGGACAGTTACATACTACATAACTACATGCTATATAAACCAAATATCTGTAACTACATAAAGTGATACTAAATTATATCTGTATTCTCCCAAAATGTATATCTAATCTAATTTTCATTAAATAGCTTTTTATTGTGTTTTTCTGTCTCCTTGTAACAACCTTCATGAGCTCCTGAACATCTCCTTTTCCCCTTTACTTCTGAGGTCATATACACTGCTCTATGCACACTACAAATCCCATAGTTCCTTGGTCCATTTCAGGAGTGGCTAAGAAAGGGTGGCTATGTTCCTACATAGAGTGATGCCATGGACAATGAACACACACCACCACAGCAGCAAAAAAAAAAAAAAAAAAGCAATTTTGAAATTTGGAGAATAGAGGAATATAATGTACTTTTTTGAGTTAAATACATATTTGATTAAATTTTTTTAAATCCATTTGTGTGACTTTAACCACTTTAGGACCGGAGGATTTTCCTGCTTTACGTCCAGGCCACTTTTTTGCAACCTGGCACTGTGCGACTTTAACTGACAATTGCGCGATCATGCAACGCTGTACCCAAACGAAATTTACGTCCTTTTTTCCTCATAAACAGAGCTTTCTTTTGGTGGTATTTGATCACCTCTGCACTTTTCATGTTTTGCGATATTAATAAAAATTCTCAATGAGCGTATTTTTAACCGCTTTAAGACTGGAAGATTTTACCCCATTCCTGACCAGGCCATATTTTGCGATTCGGCACTGCGTTACTTTGACAGACATTGCGCGGTCGTGCGATTCTGTACCCAAATTAAATGGATGTCCTTTTTTTCCCCACAAATAGAGGTTTTTTTGGTGGTATTTGATCACCTGTGCGATTTGTACTTTTTGCGCTATAAACAAAATAAGAGCGACAATTTTGAAAAAATAACAATATTTTTCACATTTTTTATATGAAATTCCCCCCAAAAATGTAAAAATCTAAATTTTTTAACATTTTAGGCCAATTTGTTTTCTGCTACATATGTTTGGTAAAAAAAATTGCAATAAGCGTATTTTGATTGGTTTGCGCAGAAATTATCGCAGCTACTAACTACAGGAAATTTATGTCATTTTTTTTTTAACAAGTAATGGCAGCGATCTGCGATTTTTTTTGCGGGACTGTGACATTGCGGCGGACAGATCCCACCCCTAAATGACATTTTTGACACTTTTGGGGGTACCAGTGACATTACTACAGTAATCAGTGCTATAAATATGCACTGTTACTGTAATAATGACACTGGCAGTGAAGGGGTTCACTTTATTGGTGATCAAGGGGTTAATGTATGCCTGGTGCTTAATGACGTGTGTGGGGGGAGGGGACTGTGTGACACAGGCACAGATCGCAGGTTCAGCTATGCTGAATCCTGTAATCTGTCCCTGCCTGTCACATAGGAGATCCGCCCGCTTATTTTACACAAGCGGGCAGATCTCCTCACTCGATCCCGGCGATCGGGGACGAGCGGCGGTGATCACTGCCTCTCCTTCCCTGGCCCGACTCCCGCTGTGTCTGAATACAGCGGGAGTGAGCCTCCGGCGGCGCATGCGCACTGCCCACAAGGGGAGGATTCCAGCGACGTAGGTCTACGTCGCTGGACGATAACGAGCCACTTAGCCGCAGTATGCTCCATGTGAGCGGTCGGCAAGTGGTTAAAGGCTAACTGCAAGTATATACAGATTTACATAGAATGCGTATGATATTCATGTCACTTACTGTATATACTGTATATGTAACATGATTGCTTTTTTTTTTTTGGAAACAAACAAGCTTATATATATATATATATTTACAGTATCTCACAAAACTTAGCACACCCCTAACATTAATTGCTTGCTCTGTATGTGTTTAGTTAATGCCATTTTAATCTTTTCTTTTTTTCTGCAGACAAAACAAAACTGGCAAAAGTAGCAACAGATCTACTGTCAGGTCTGTTTTTATTTGCCAGAGTTGAGGGTATTATTTGAGCGCTCCAACCCATAAAGATATTTATTAATAAGTAAAACCCAGTAAGCAGAGTACAGAAAAGGATATACAGTATCTCACAAAAGTGAGTGCCCCCATCACATTTTTGTAAATATTTTATTATATCTTTTCATCTGACAACACTGAAGAAATTACACTTTGCTAAAATGTAAAGTAGCGAGTGTACAGCTTGTATAACAGTGTAAATTTGCCATTCCCTCAAAATAACTCAACACACAGCCATTCATTTCAAAAAAGCTGGCAACAAAAGTACACCTCTAAGTGAAAATGTCCAAGTTTGGCCCAATTAGCCATTTTACCTCCCTGGTGTCATGTGGCTCGTTAGTGTTATAAGGTCTCAGGTTTGAATGGGGAGCAGGTGTGGTAAATTTGGTGTTATCGCTCCCACTCTCTCATGCTGGTCACTGGAAGTTCAACATGGTACCTCATGGCAAAGAACTCTGAGGATCTGAAAAAAGATTTGTTGCTCTACATAAAGATGGCCTAGGCTATAAGAAGACTGCCAATATCCTGAAACTGAGCTGCAGCACGGTGGACAAGACCATACAGCGGTTTAACAGGACAGGTTCCACTCAGAACAGGCCTCACCATGGTGGACCAAAGAAGTTGAGTACATGTGCTCAGCATGATTTTCAGAGGTTCTCTTTGGGAAATAGATGTATGAGTGCTGCCTGCATTGCTGCAGAGGTTTAAAGGGTTGAGGGTCAGCCTGTCAGTGCTCAGACCATATGCCACACACGGCATCAAATTGGTCAGCATGGCTGTGGTCCCAGAGAGAAGCCTCTTCTAAAGATGATGCGCAAGAAAGCCCGCAAAAAGTTTACTGAAGACAAGCAGACTAAGGACATGGATTACTGGAATCAAATCCTGTGGACTGATGAGACCAAAATAAACGTATTTGGTTCAGATGGTGCCAAGCGTGTGTGGCGGCAATCAGGTGGTGAGTACAAAGACAAGTGTGCCTTGCCTACAGTCAAGCATGGTGGTGGGAGTGTCATGGTCTGGGGCTGCATGAGTGCTGCCAGGACTGGAGTGCTACAGTTCATTGAGGGAACCATGAATGCCAAGTAATCAAAGAGAACGTTTGACCGCACTCAGGAGAAGATGAAAATGGAAGTGTTTAATTCCCCATAGAACTTGAATACATACAGTGCATCATACAGACATGGGACAGGTTGACGCATTTCACGATTCTTTAGATCGCTTACTCATAACCAATGAATGCCAACATGTACTGTGACATACTGAATCAGAGCATGATCCCCTCCCATCGGGGACTGGGCTGCAGGGCAGTATTCCAACATGATAATTACTCAAACACACCTCCAAGAAGAACAATGTTTTGCTAAAGAAGCGAAGGGAAAAGGTGATGGACTGGCCAAGCATGTCCCCAGACCTAAACTCTATTGAGCATCTGTGGGGCATCCTCAAATGGAAGATGGAGGAGCGCAAGAACTCTAACATCCACCAGCTTTGTCATGTCATCATGGTGGAGTGGAAGAGGACTCCAGTGGCAACCTGTGATGCTCTGGTGAACTCCATGCCCAGGAGGGTTAAGGCAATGCTAGAAAATAATGGTGGCCACACAAAATATTGACACTTTGGGCCCAATTTGGACATTTTCACTTAGGGGTGTACTCACTTTTGTTGCCAGTGGTTTAGGCATTAATGGCTGCGTGTTAAGTTATTTTGGGGGGACAGCAAATTTACACTGTTGTAAAAGCTGTACACTCACTACTTTAGATTGTAGCAAAGTGTAATTTCTTCTGTGTCGTCACATGAAAAGATATAATAAAATATTTACAAAAATGTGAGGGGTGTACTCACTTTTGTGAGATACTGTATATCCTTTTCTGTACTCTGCTTACTGGGTTTTACTTATTAATAAAGATCTTTATGGGTTGGAGCACTCAAATATAACCCTCAACTCTGGCAAATAAAAACAGACCGGACAGTAGATCTGTTGCTACTTTTGCCAGTTTAGTTTTGTCTG
The DNA here is from genome assembly GCF_965119305.1 of Pelophylax lessonae. Lineage (NCBI taxonomy): Eukaryota > Metazoa > Chordata > Amphibia > Anura > Ranidae > Pelophylax > Pelophylax lessonae. The sequence continues at coordinate 415,462,658 of NC_138770.1, forward strand.
CAAGAAAAAAAAAAAAAAAAAAGAAAAAAATGGCAATAACTAAACACATACAGAGCAAGCAAATAATGTATGTAAAATAAAGCAAAAACCATCTTGTATGTGTGCAAGAACACTTCCTCTAAATAATACCAAACGTAGCTACTGGCATTGTCTGCAAGCAGCGACTTTATCCTTTAATGAGATAAGAGTATAGCACTTTCCGGCCACTTTCTCGTGAATGCCATAAAGTTTAATGTTTGGGTTATGTAGTGGAAAATATTTTAAGAGGAAAATTTTCCATTTCATACTGCATATTTTCCTGTTGTAGAAATGTGAACCACCTGTAGCAGGAGCCCCAGGGGGACGGCAGAAGCAGTACAGATTGCCCATTAACATCTTGGACCCCTCCTGTTTGCACTGCAGCCCAAACATTTTTCAGCAAACATTTCATGATCTCCTACACTAATTATTTGGAATTCATTTGTAATAAATGCCTTATGTTTCCCTTCCTGAAGCACGCACGTTTAAATACTTATACTGTTTGTGTGGTAATGACTATAAGCAAGCGCCACTATAGGATTGCAAAAGAGTAAAGATAAATGTTTGTTGGAGTGTTGTTTATTTTAGAGTAGATGAAAAAGTAGTTGAGTGCCAAGTTTATTTCCCTCAGACTCGTGTTAATATACTTTTTCATTAATTGCAGTGTTGCAGTCACAGTTTGCCGTTATGAGTCCAAGAAGGTAAAAAGCCCATACATAAAGATATAGCACTACATGTGCTCTACTTTTAAAAGAGAAAAGTTAAGCCATTTTGCTGCAATTTTTGGACATTTATCATTTAACTTCTTACACTTTTTGCTTTTAAAGTATTTTTACCAATTTAGGGCTATATATATGATGTGAAGCATTTTTTTTGCAAGCTTGAAGTATATCTACAGCCAAATCATTTTTTTTCTATTTTAGCATATTAAAATGACTAAAACCCCTGTCAAAACAAATTTTTTTCATCTGTATCACATTGGAGAGAATTCCATTGACTTTCTGTTCCAAAAACAAAGCAAAAGGAAGGGAGAGGAAATCTCCCTCTAGTGAGGGAAATGCTCTTTTAGACAGCTGTCACCAGAACAGGATTCGCCATTTCTAATTTCAGGTTTCGGTGGAAAGGGAGCATTTTGAATAAGCTGACCTTAACACTGAATTGCAAGGTCTACTTAGCATAGGGATCCAAAGGATCAACATGGCCACAGGGATTGATGAGAAGAATACCATGGGTTAATTTTGGCACCGTATAATGTTGTTAGCTTTGATTGATTCTGCCAGCAGATTGATAATCTATGGTGAACATTTGCATGCCTCAGCCCAAATTATCCTTGAAAAGTCATTCACTTGTGGAATGGCCTTTCATCTTTTTTTAATAATTCCTTCCTTTTTTCAGACTGCTCTATACTCCTTAGCCTCACAATCACAAGAAAGCTCTGCTAAAAAAAAACAATTTTTCTTCCGTTCCATAATACCTCGCAAAAAACAATAACCTTTTCAAGGCGCTGCAGTTATTCCTAAAATCTACAAATTTTGTGTCATCTGACACATTAGGCTAAATGGGCAAATATAGTGCCCCTATCATTAGTAACATATATACATACTCTCTTCATATTTCATTTTAAAGCTGCCAAAAAGTATTTCTAAACAAAACATTTTTTTTTGATAAATTTTGAGTAAAGAATGGTTAGACCCTCTGTCAAGTTTATTGCTGCCTGTGTCCCTATTGGGGGATTTACCATTCTGATTACGCAGATGACTATTGTCACAAAAGCAAATTGAGGGGAAATCGAAAAGTTTAGAGTTGCCTACAGAAGAGAAGGTAAGGGGAAAATTTCCGATAGGAATTTCCTTCAAATTAGGATATTTCTCTAAATTCCTGTTCAATTTTGTTGATACTTACACTTAGTAAAAACGAATAAAGTTCCTTTAAGGTGAAGATGGTGCTTCCATATACTTATATATATAGGTCAATATATTATTGGTGAATCAAGTGTTTGTGTGCATAAACCCTCAGTCCAAGTAATGCAATAAGCTTTGTGGTTGATCAAAGTGTGTTTTTTCCTCCGTGCCTTTAAAATGAAACACTCACATGGCACTCACCAGATGCTGTTGACTTCTAAGTTAGAAGTCAAATAGCACTTTTTCATCAATGTGTCATGCAGTCCCTTTAAGTATCAGCGACTGGGTTCCCTTTCTTGAAGGCCTTTTTTGGTACCTCCGTCCCAGTAAGGATATTCAATGTTGCCTCACGTTATAACCATCAAGGGAAAAATGGGAGAAGGAGTAGTCATTTTTTGGGAATTTATTAATAATGTAATTGTAAATAAAACGTTTTGTACTTATATTAACATTTTAAAAGTGCTCATGTGAATAAATCCAAATAGAAAAAAAACATGCATTGTGCCCAATTATAGTGCATTAATTTTCCTCCGTGTCTTTAAACCAAAAACAGACACCACACTGACCAGATGATGTTGACTTCTAAAGGGAAGTAAAATAGAGCTTTTTCTTCAGTGTGTCATGCGTATAGCAAATGGTGGTCCTTGATGCATTTAAATGTCAGCCTCTGGACCTCTCCAGAGAGAAGTCGCCATACTGACTCCATCAAAACTTTTCCTATGGGGCCCCATGATCTATAAATATGCCCATGACCATATACATAGGAAAATCCCACAAAGAGTCTACAAGATGTGCACAGTACAAGGTGAGAAAACATGAACACAGTAAGGGGAAACACTTACCAGTTCTCACAGGCTTACCTGGGCTGAAGCAATGACAGGATGATATTCTACTGACTGAGGTAGTGGAGGACGACTAGAAGCAAAATAGTGTCTTCACAATGTTCTAAAACAGTGTTTCTCAACTCCGGTCCTCAGGGCACACTAACAGGCTAGGTTTGCAAGAAAACTGAAATACATCCCAGGTGATATAATTTGCTGCTCAGTGATTGCAGTATTCTAGTCTGCATCTTCCCAAGGTAATACCTAAAATCTGGCCTGTTAGTGTGCCCCGAGGACCGGAGTTGAGAAACACTGTTCTAAAATGCATACAAATCCTTTTTGGGTTCTACTACATAATTAAATAATGCTGTTCTATTTAAAGTGTTTCTAAAGGCAATTTTGTTTAATGCAAAAAAACCTTTCAATAGCATCTCCCCCAAATACTTGCCCGAGACCATTACTGATCCAGCGCTGTCCCGTTTAAAGCAGCTCTTCTCTCTCATCAGCTTGGCTGAGAAAAGCAGGAGCCACTGGCTTATGCTGTTGTCAATCAATTCCCATGAGGAGGGATCAGGGGCGGGGCCTAGCTGTGCTGTGTATGTCTATGGATGCACATACCCTGGCTTAGAAGCAAGCCCGCAGGTGTACCACAATGGGAAGCAGCTTCCTATGGTGGCAGGCTGAGAATAAGAGGAGCCGAGAATGCTGGTGGTGACCATAGAGAAGTTCGGGGCAGCTCTGTGCAAAACTATTGCACAGAGCAGATAAGTATAACATCTACTTTATTTTAGGGAAAAAAGAAGGTTTACAACCGCTTTAACAAATCTAAAAGCATGTACTCACGTATGAAGTGGTGTAACATTTTTTCTGCTACTGAAACACTGATTTGCATTGTAGTTTGTATGGTAGGTGGTCTGGGTCCTGGAGGTAGTTGACCTTTAGCTGTATATGCCTTAAAACTTGGTAGCTAGAACATTTTGTGGTGCTTCTTTTCAGTAAAAGCTTTTCTACTGATTCCCCAATACAACTCCTCAAAAAACTGTCCAAAATAGTAATTTTGTTTTTCCCTCTAAATTTTAACTTTTCACATTTCTACATATATGTATGGGTCTAAAAGGCATGATGTGCAGGAATGAAAGATATTTTTTCTTTGCTTTTTCTGGAGAAAACCCTTTGATGCCCAATTGGAGAAAAGAGGGCTTGAAATAAAAATAAATATGCAGTCAGATTTTGTGTGAATAACTTTCATTTTCATAGTATCCACTTTGATGTTACAGCGCTTTTGCTGGGGTGTCGCAATATAACAGTGCAGTGTGCAGCCTAATAGTCTCTGGGAAATATTCTGTGTAATTCACACAGACCTGTTCAGACATGCCCCCATGCTTCTATGTTATCTATACAAGCCTGTGTGAGGTCACTTGAACTAAGGGCTGTGGCTGTTAATCAGCTCTGCCAATATAGACCAATGCAGTGTGGGGACAGAGGGCAGAATTTCTACTGACAGAAAGAGAAATTTAAATCAAAATTCCGTAACAAAAAAAAAGTTGTATTTCATTTTGACTTTACCCATTTTAATTATTTAAAAACCCATTGTGGGAACTTTTCAAACTGTAGTGCATGTTCATGTCTTTACGGTACCCTAACCAGTCATGTATTATATTATATTGTGTTTTTCAAAACTGTTAGAAAGCCGCTCATTATAATGTTGTCTTGGTTTGGCATAATCCTCTATTCAAAGAATTAAAATAGTAATGTAGCAGGTTTTCCAGGCCTGTGGCATGATGTGAGTCTGCCATTGTTACCAGTTACCTTTCCAGCCCATGTGAGCTGTGGCCCTGGATGTAGAGACTGAGACAGGGACAACTCCGCCATCTTGGTTTTGTTGTTTTATTGTAGTGTAGATAAAGGGAATGGGAGAAGGGAATGAGTGGGATACTTCTCTAGGCTTTAACTATGTACACACTTGGGACTTGGTTCCTGAAAAATGCCCCGTTGGCGCCTCCTTGACGCCAGCCGGCGCCAGCCAATGCTCACTAACTCTGAGGATACTCTGTATTTTAATAGAAGTGCTGAATCCTTCACTCAAAGACCAAAAGATCCAGGACTGACTGTCAAAATTGTAGGACCACCAACACTGTTACACTGCAACAAGTCACTAAATACTTCCCTCCCGCCTTGCTCTGGCTTGAGGTAGCATGTTGCAGAACTGTAAATCCCAACTGGCATACTCTGTACAATTCAGGGCCCAATAGTAGGTGCCCCCTTTAACCTTGAACCTTGTATTCTTCGGGGTTCACTGTCTATGCACCCCCCTCTGTAACTTCAGGGTCCTCAACCTAGGTACCCCCTTTCCGCTAGCTGGCACTGGATCCCAGAACCTCTTCCGGAGTCGTCCCCTTTATCTCTGGCAGACCCCCAGGGGCAATCCTCAGTACTCATGACCTGTATAGGCTTTCCTGGGACTGAACCCCTCTCGCTCTCCGCAGGTTCTCGGCACACAGGATCCCCTCAGCTTAACTCAGCACTCTCTGGATTCTCAGGCGACACCTCGAGACATCCTCTTTCCTCAGACAGGAAGAGAGACAGCCGCACTCTCCTTCCTGGGACTCTGCTCCCACCAAAGACATCGTGTCATGTGCCACCCCCAAACTTATACCCACTCCCAGAATCCTTTGCAGCACAATCTGCTTTCTGGGGTAGTTACAAGCCTGGATGTGTCCCCTGATTGGGTTTCCTCCACTGCCCTATGAGTAATCTCTCACAGGAGCCAGTGGGGAGACTCCTCCTTCAGAAGGCACACCTGAAAAACCACGACTTCCTGACTAAATAAAACACAGCCCTGCTGTTAGGCAGACAAGGCCCACTATACCTTTACCTAGCACCTACCCGTAGGGTGCTACACTATTAATAAACTTTTATTTTATATAGCACCTTTAGGTATCTTCTCAAAGCACTTTACAAAGAAAACACAAGAAATACACAGGATAAAGCAAATGGAAAAAATGACAATTACATAAAAGCTTATCTAAAGAAAAATATTTTCAGATTAGATTTTCTGATCTTGACTTTCTGATGTTCTTTGGAAGTGAAATGCAGAGTTTTGGAGCATAACAGGAGAAGGCTGTCTCCCATCGAGCGGAGGTTATGAGAGGGGGAAAAAGTTGATAAAAGTTCAGACAGATATGAGGATGCCAAGCCATGAAGAGCCTTCTAAGTGAGTAAGAGGATCCTAAAGTCTATGCGAAACCTGACAGGCAAGGACTCCAGGATAGGGGTAATATGATCACTTATACCAGACCTAGTAAACATTCTGGCTGCAGAATTCTGTACATATTGAAGTTGATTGATAGTGGATTTAAATACAATAGTGAGTAGAGCATTACAGTAGTCAAGTCGGGAGAACACAAAAGTATGGATCACCTTTTCAGATACAGTGTACGATAGCATTGGACATGGCTGAGCAATGTTTCTCAAGTGGAAAAAAGATGACAACATTTTGTACATGTGCAACAAAGGATAAACTAGCATCAAATATCACCCCTAGATTTTTCAATTTAGATTGAAGCTCAAGGACAGTTTCATCAAAAGATAGACTAACCAGGTGTCAGGGAAGAATCTTGAGAAGACCTGGCAAATACGCCAATGTCCAATATGGCCGTGCTATTTCGCGCATGTGAATTATCAAACTGCATGCAATCTCACCAAAAATGACATTTATGTTCCAGGGAATGCCTGAAATCTGACTTGTATCTTAGTGCAGACTTCTTGGAAAATGAGTGAGCCATTTAAACAAGCAGGAAATTAGGTTTGCAGGGGGAGTTTTGTACACATTCTCTGTATAGAACACCTGAAAATGACAGAGCTGCAGGTAGAAAAGGAAAGGTCATTGTTATTAAGATTCAAATACAATATGACTTGTGTCGCAATTGTATACGATATATTATTTTTTGTTATTTTCTAATTTTTTTCACACTAAAGTGGAGTTACCCTTTAAGCAAATATTCCCCTTTGTGTCCAGATAAATTATTAGATCACTACAGAAAACTCTGTATAATATGTTCCATTCTACTAATATTAGAATGAACTCTTACAGCCCCTATACTACACTACATTCTTTATATTTTTCTCTTGTATAGTAAAATGGTAGATGTTAGGCTTGATTCACCAAAAAAAGCTGAGAATCGTCACACAATAAATAGTGTGAATATTCACACTAGTTATACAATCATAATAAAAGCAAATTCCCATTAACTTGGAATACCCAATAATGTGTAGATAAAATAAGTAAACAGGAATTTACTTTTTTTGCATGATTGGATAATTGAAGTTAATATTCACTGTGTGTAGATTTTTAGCTGCTTTAGTAATTTAACCCCATTGTCGACCTTGTTTTGTTACCATTTGACCATTTTCTGGCTTAATGCTTGAAACAAAGAAAATATATAAAAAAAACAAAAACAAATGTAAAATATATTGTGCCTGGTGTATATTATTATAAATGCTAATATACAGTATATCAAAGAATCACCATGTTCCATGTACCGTCATGAATATGTGACCAAATAAAAATAGCATTTTGTTTTTGCTCTGTCCTTAGAATAAGTTCTATACATGCAAATGGTCTCTTACACATTGGCATGAAGTGACTTCACAGAATGAGAAGCTTATGTGGATCAACCACAAGGCTAGGCATATGAAAAAAAATAGACCTGTGAGATTTATTGCAGCATCTTGCATGTCAGTTAATCTGAAAACCAGACTTTGGATTGACTGGTTTATTAAACTGACTTTCAGCACATGAAAGCTAGAGATTGCATAAAAGGAATGTGATGCAATTCTTTCCAAACCCAAACATTTGGCATTTCCTTTGTGTTTTTTTGTCCGTTTTATCACAGTGTACTGCATTTCTAAGTAGGTTTGTTTCTTCAATTGAATTTTCAGTGCTAAATAATGATCAACTCACTGACAGTATACCAATAAAAATGCTTAAAGTGACCCTGTCAGGAAAAAAGTCCCAACAAGTCAACCTGCAAAAAAAAGTTAGTGAATATATAGGATTTCTGTTGCAAACCCCAGCAGAATGCTGCTCTGTTGAAGAAAAAATTATTTGCTGAAGTATGCTGGGAAACCAACACTTCAAGGAGTGTCAACCTCTTTGGGCCCCAGTTGCACACATCAGTTCCTTCCGCTGACCTCCACATCATTACTGTGTCCTCTAGTTCTGGATTTAAAAATGTTAAATATCTTTAAAGCGGTAGTATACTCCGCTTTCAAATTTTTACCTACAGGTAAGCCTATAATAAGGCTTACCTGTAGGTAAAATTAATATCTCCTAAATCTGCACGGTTTAGGAGATATTCACCCTACTTGCAGCTGCTGACACCAGCGGTGCATGCGCTCTGAAGGTCCAGGGTATCTTGCTGGACCTTAAGAGCTCTTTGCCAGGAAAGTGAACTCCTGCGCACATGCGCGGGAGTGACGCCATCGCGGCTCCAGCCACTCACAGCGCCGGAGCCGCCGAACCCGGAAGAGACGCAGAGGGAAGATGTCAGCTCCCTCAGTGGTGTCTGGGCGACCGTATGGGGGCTTCGCTCTAAAGTAAGTATTTCATAATGTGCTAGTAGGCGATGCCCACTAGCACATTATGCCATTCTCCTGCAGGGTTATGTTTTTTTGGGGGGATATAACTGCTTTAATGAGACCTCTACTTAAGGCAAACCTAATATTATGCTATGCTGTTATGTTTTTTGTATTGTAAACTGCAGTACTAAACTAAATGTTACATATCACTTACCAGCAAACGAGCATAGATTTCCAGTCCAGAGTGACCCTACATTCACACCTATGCACTTTTTGGTGCATTTTGCAGAAACACGTTGGTACACGTTCACATCTATGTGTTTTTCAGCTGGTGTATTTTTTGAAAGGGTCGGGGGCCTTTTTTTTCCCCACAGCAGATTGCATTTTGCGAGTAATAGAGTTAATTTAGGGTTGCAATAGAAACGTAAGTGTTGCATTTTTAATGCGTTTTTTGACACAAAAGGCATTTTGCCTTTTGTTTTTTACTTTTTTCCCCTTTAAAGAAAACTGTATAGCTGGTTGCTAAGGAGCGGGCCATGATCCTTGTGACATCACTGCCCATGGATCTACATTGGGGGACATTATTTTTGAATGATCAAAAACTGTGTTTGTGTTTTTTTTTCTAAGTGACACTTTTTTGGGGGGGAATGAGAAGGGGTACAATGTATCTCATACTCATTCACATGGGGGGGGCAGGATCTGGGGACCCCCTTGTTAAAGGGGGCTTCCAGATTCTGATAAGCCACCTGCCTGCAGACCCCCACAACCGCAGCCCAGGGTTGTGGGTAAAAGGCCCTTGTCCCCATCAACATGGGGACAAGGTGAAAACAAAAAATGTGAATCAGCGCTTAAAAAGCTGCTAGCAAAAAAGTGCAAAATAAACATACACTAAAACATAAATTTTACAAAAAATTGCAGCGCTCTTAGATGGCTGACATCTTCCCCAGTGTTTCTTCCGAGTTCGCAGGCTCCGGCGCTGTGAGTGGCCGAAATCATGTGCATGGGAGCCGCCTGTATGCGGCACAAGCTCTGAAGGTTCGGTGTAACGTTAAAAAACCATACCTCGTTAGAATTCCATACCCTCGTCACTTCTGGTCTGAAACAGCTGAGCGGCGCAGCAGTGCGCATGCTCAGAGCCCCGGATACGTCATTGCACAGCAGAGAAGTTCACAAGTACGCATGCTCCGAGGGAATGAAATTATTACGGAGTGTGTGTAATGTTATACTTGCGGCAGTTACATTAAAACAGTTCGGCGGCAACATGGGGCATCTCCTCTCCTATCCCTGACACTTCCCTCATCTCGGCTAGTAAATATAAAAGTGGCGGCAGCTGTATGAAATGTAAATGACGGAGATCTCGGCTCCGTGATCCGCTTTTATATTTATTAGGCGAGATGAGGGAAGTGACAGGGAAAGGAGCGGAGATGACTGATGTTGCAGAGGAGCTGTTTTAATGTAACGGCGGCAAGTATAACATTACATACAGTACTGTGAGAAATCCATACCCTCTGTAGGTGCACCGGAAGTGACGAGGGTATGGTTTTCTCACGGGTATGGTTTTTTCACGGAACACCGGCACAGTAAGCCAGACCTTCAGAGCACATGCACCTATGACGTCATCGGCTGCATGCACTCTGAATATCTCTAAACTGTGCAAGTTTAGAGATATTCATAGTACCTACAGGTAAGCCTTATTATAGGCTTACATGTAGGTACAATTAAAGAAGAAGACTTTAGTTCCTCATTAAAGCAATTAACAGAGCCAATATAATTAGAGTGTCCTCTTTAAAAGTTTAAAGTGAATCCAAGGAACAATTCCACACCAAAAAGTGACCATTAGGGTCTCCTCTTCACCAACATATAAGCACACAGCTCACTCCCCGGGACTTTTTGACCCCTATTACCAGCAGTTAAAAACAGCATTTTCTAACTATCACAATGTTCACCGATTTATATGTTGTGTGGGTGTAGGATTGTACAATCCTATTAATTACACAAAGTAGCTCCTTTATACAGTATCTTTGTGATGTATTGGAGCTGAACCTTATAGAGATGCGTTATCATGCCATGGGTGGATGCTCAAAAGCAACTGTGGGGTCTTGCTGGACCCTCAGAGGAGTGTATTCAAATTTTGAAAGGGGTTGGAGCACCACACCATCTTGTATAACCGTTTTATGTTTTTATTTTCTTTCTTTCTCCTTGGTTTTTTAATTCTTAGTTGAGCAATGTATGTCCTTTTTGGTTCTAATAATAAAACATTAATATATTTGTACGTTTATAGTCCTTTATATGTTTATATATAGCTTTCATTACATTTTAAGGAATCTTTGTATTTTTTCTATTGCCTTGCTTTTAGCCCTGATGAAGGGGGAGGAGGGAGCTAAACACGTTAGCTGATACAAAATAAAAATCTTTTAAAGGGTCTACACAAGCTTGTGTGTCACTCCTACCGTTTTAAAACCCTTATACAGGATGGCTTTCATTTGTGTATTTAGCAGTTTTCTTACAGTTCAATTTTAAGGTACATCCTCCAACTATTTGAAGGCAAATAGGGGTTTTCATCTACACATTATACAAAATCAAAGGCCATCATATACTTATACTTTGTTGCTGCTTATAAAAATGCAGTTGTGTACTTAAAAATCATAAAAAAGAAAGATTGGAAGAGTGTGGTAGCAAAACCATAATTTATAACGTGCATTTTTATGATAATTAAAAGAAGGATTTGATAGGAATACTACCTCAGCCCTAAATCATGACGTTTAGGTTTGCCAGACAAAGATGCTCCAGATTAGATTTGGTGCAACCATATGGAAACACTTACTGATAAAAAAATTGTGGCAGTACAAAATAAATACTGATAAGAATAATGGAAACCAGCTTCTTGCTACTGAGTGCATAAAATAGTTAATGAGGAAAACAGCTCATATTTTTTCATATTTTTTTGTTTGATCTATTTAATGTATGATTTAATAGTGATGTCACAGTAAAATGTTTGCTTCAGTGATACTGTACATTAAAAATATTGTATCAATAATTTTTAAAAAAGATATTTCTCACAGGAATACTTTGCACATGTATGCAGACTTCAGGTACTGGTCTTTGCATTAAAGTAAGCATATAAGCCTGAATAAACAGTGAAATGACTTCTGAATATGGGCCCTTCCACACTGGTGCTCTTTAAAAACATGGTATGTGTCTTTTTCTGTTTTTACCATGCTTTTTAATGAGCTTTTAATGCGCTTTTATTGCATTTTTAGTTAGGGTGACCAGATGTCCCCGGTTTCCGGGGACAGTCCCCGCATTGAGGACACTGTCCCCGGTTTTGTCCCCAGATTCAGAGCAGGATTAATGTAGACAGGGCATCCCATGCTGGCTGAAAAACAGCCTGGTGGCTCAGATGCCGACGCCCCCTGCTGGACGATCTCACTGCTGTTCAGCGGAGGAGAGGCAGAGCCAAAAAATTGACTATGTGGAGGGCTGAGACCGAGAGGTTAGCAGATGTGGGGGGAGGGGTCTGTTTGTACACAGGTGAGGGCAGTGGGGGAGCGGGGGCCAGAGCTGATGCAGCTGCATGAAGAGATGGAGAGTTTAGCTGTTGTGGGGGAAGGGCTTAGAGGTGGCTGCAGAGATAATCTGTGAGAGAAGGGTGCAGATGTAAGCTATGGATGTGGGGGCAGAAGTGTCCTCTCTTCATAGCAACCTCTGAACCCTGTACACTATGCCTAACACCCTCCTGTATATTATGTAGTCCTGTGCCCAGCGCTCTGAGTATTATGTAGTCCTGTGCCCAGCACTCTGAGTATTATGTAGTCCTGTGCCCAGCGCTCTGAGTATTATGTAGTCCTGTGCCCAGAGCTCTGTGTATTACATAGTCCTGTGCCCATCACTCTGTGTATTATGTAGTCCTGTGCCCATCACTCTGTGTATTATGTAGTCCTGCACCCAGAGCTCTGTGTATTATGTAGTCCTGTACCTAGTGCTCTGTGTATTATGTAGTCCTGTGCCCAGTGCTCTGTGTATTACGTAGTCCTGTGCCCATCTCTCTGTGTATTATGTAGTCCTGTGCCCAGCGCTCTGAGTATTATGTAGTCCTGTGCCCAGAGCTCTGTGTATTACATAGTCCTGTGCCCATCACTCTGTGTATTATGTAGTCCTGTGCCCAGTGCTCTGTGTATTATGTAGTCCTGTGCCCAGAGCTCTGTGTATTATGTAGTCCTGTACCTAGTGCTCTGTGTATTATGTAGTCCTGTGCCCAGTGCTCTGTGTATTACGTAGTCCTGTGTCCCATCGCTCTGTGTATTATGTAGTCCTGTTCCCAGTGCCCTGTGTATTATGTAGTCCTGTGCCCATCACTCTGTGTATTATGTAGTCCTGTGCCCAGCGCTCTGTGTATTATGTAGTCCTGTAACCAGTGCTCTGTGTATTATGCAGTCCTGTGCCATTTGCCAAAAAAAAAAAATATGTCCCTAGATTTCATTTTAAAAATGCACTAAAAATGCAGATGTAGTGCCCTTTTGTTGCACTCTTTATGTGTTCCTATTGACATATATTGGAAGGCCCCTTTTCGGTGCACTTTTGAAGCAGGGCACCAAAGATGCAGCATGCAGGACTTTTTAGAACGCAGCGTAGTGATGTGAAGAGCAACATAGGATTTAAAGAGGAATAGTTTTCATGCACTTTTGTTGCCCTAGAAAAGTGTGGCAAACCACACCAGTGTCAAATGGGCCTTAGCCCCCATTCACACTGGGGCGACGCTACTTTGCACCGCGACCTCCGAGGTCGCGGTGCGAGCAGCGCGCCGCTACCTCGGAGCGGCCGCCACGGACTTCGTAACATTGAAGTCTATGGCGGTCGCCTCCTGGTCGCCCCAAAGAAGCTCCGGACCCTTTTTCTGAGTCGGAGCGACTTGTGTCGCTCCTATCAGAACGGGTCCGCAGCTTCCCTATGGGAGGCGACCTGCGGCGACCTGTGAGGCGACCAGGTCGCCTCACAGGTCGCCCCAGTGTGAACCGAGGCTAAATGTAATTATTATTTGGAAATATTGTAACTAAACACTTCACCCACTGGGTTTTCAAAGCATCACACAGTCATGACTGACTCTGAATATCTATCTTTGGGTCTACTGGGCTACTAAGGAGGACTGAAACCAAGGCCATATACACTCACTTGCCAATTTATTATTTACACCTGTTCAATTGCTTGTCAAATTGCTAATCAGCCAATCACATGGCAGCAACTCAATGCATATATGCATCTAGATATGGTCAAGACAACTTGTTCAAACCAAGCATCAGAATGGGGAAGAAAGGGGATCTAAGTGACTTTGAACATGGTATGGTTGTTGGTGACAGACTGGCTGGTCTGAGTATTTCACTGGGATTTTTCATCTCTAGGGTTTACAAAAAATGGTCAAAAAAAGAGAAAATATCCAGTGAGCAGCAGGTGTGTGGATGAAAATGCCTTGTTGATGTCAGAGGTCAGAGGAGAATGGGAAGACTGATTCGAGATGAAATGACGAGATAAAATCATAAATTCTTTCCCCATTAAAAAAAAAAAAAAAAAAAAGATCACCTAGGTAAATTTAAGTTACAACCTTGAAATGTTCAAAATACATAGTACATGGGTCCAATATTCCAGTCTACATATTGGGGTGCCATGGGTTGTTCTGATTGACCTTGTATGAGAATTGCACTTTTAGTGTAGATTATTTAGCTGCCATGGGAGTCAATATGCATGCCCCTTTCCCACAGACACCAGCCTCCAAGCTTTGGTTTCCATTATACTGTGCTACTGAACTAGCTACTGCTCTCAAATATTATAGGTTGTTCTTCAGAGAAGTGCAAAGAGCTTTTAAATACTCTGCATAGGATGGACTTCCCTTGCTAAAAAAAAAAATAGAGGAAATTACCTAGCAAAATAAATGTTTACTTACTAAGGCCTCTTGCACACGAAACTCCTGTTTGAGCATCTCGCAGCTTGAAAAAGCTCATTACAGCTTTTTTTTTTTTTTGAGCTAAAATATAGCCCATTAATTGTGCCTGTGCACACAGGCGCATAAACAAGCTCTGTGCATTCTTCAGTAAAAACAAAATAGAAAAATCTGCATTTTTGGTCAGTAATTTAAGCCTCAATGCACGCAAATACACACGAATATGAACGAATACACACAAATACATGCAAATACATAAAAAAAAAAAAAAAAAGTCTGGAAAAAGTAGATGCTCAAACAGGAGTATTGTGTGCAAGAGGCCCTAATGGGCTGTATTTTAGCAAAAAAAAAAAAGCTGTACTGAGCTTTTTCAAGCTGCAGTGCGCAAGAGGCCTAAAGAAGGTGAAGCTGTGTTCATTTGCAGACCCAATTGTGCAAGATACAAATGGTGCAAGAAACATTAAACAAAATCATTTTTGCTAAAACATGATTGGCTAATTTAAGTGAACACAGCGTCATTATATTGACTAGCATTTACTATACTGGGAGAGTGTTAGCTAAAAAAAAAAATCCTCTACTGAAAGTGCAGATATCCTTTCCAGCCTAAAGTACATATGGGTGGCATTGTGGTGTAGTGGTTAGCACCTTCACCTAGCAGCAGGCGGGTCGCTGGTTCAAATCCCAACTACAACACTACCTGCCTGGAGTTTGCATGTTCTCCCTGTGCCTGCATGGGTTTCCTCCAGGTACTCCGGTTTCCTCCCACACTCCAAAGACATGCTGGTAGGTTAATTGGATCCTGTATAAAATTGGCCCTACTATGTATGTATGAATGTGAGTTAGGGAACTTAGATTGTAAGCTCCTTGAGGGCAGGGACTGATGTGAATGTGCAATGTTTATGTAAAGTGCTGCATAAATTGACAGTGCTATATACAGTGGGTACGGAAAGTATTCAGACCCCCTTAAATTTTTCACTCTTTGTTATATTGCAGCCATTTGCTAAAATCATTTAAGTTCATTCTTCTTCCTTATGAATGTACACATAGCACCCCATACTGACAGAAAAACACAGAGTTGTTGACATTGTTGCAGATTTATTAAAAAAGAAAAACTGAAATATCACATGGTCCTAAGTATTCAGACCCTTTGCTCAGTATTTAGTAGAAGCCCCCTTTTGATCTAATACAGCCAGGAGTCTTTTTGGGAAAGATGCAACAAGTCTTTTTACACCTGGATTTGGGGATCCTCTGCCATTCCTCCTTGCAGATCCTCTCCAGTTCTGTCAGGTTGGATGGTAAACGTTGGTGGACATTTTTAGGTCTCTCCAGAGATGCTCAATTGGGTTTAAGTCAGGGCTCTGGCTGGGCCATTCAAGAACAGTCACGGAGTTGTTGTGAAGCCACTCCTTCGTTATTTTAGCTGTGTGCTTAGGGTCATTGTCTTGTTGGAAGGTAAACCTTCGGCCCAGTCTGAGGTCCAGAGCACTCTGGAGAAGGTTTTTGTCCAGGATATCCCTGTACTTGGCCGCATTCATCTTTCCCTCGATTGCAACCAGTCGTCCTGTCCCTGCAGCTGAAAAACACCCCCACAGCATGATGCTGCCACCACCATGCTTCACTGTTGGGACTATATTGGACAGGTGATGAGCAGTGCCTGGTTTTCTCCACACATACCGCTTAGAATTAAGGCCAAAAAGTTATATTTTGGTCTCATCAGACCAGAGAATCTTATTTCTCACCATCTTGGAGTCCTTCAGGTGTTTTTTTAGCAAACTCCATGCGGGCTTTCATGTGTCTTACACTGAGGAGAGGCTTCCGTCGGGCCACTCTGCCATAAAGCCCCGACTGGTGGAGGGCTGCAGTGATGGTTGACTTTCTACAACTTTCTCCCATCTCCTGACTGCATCTCTGGAGCTCAGCCACAGCGATCTTTGGGTTCTTCTTTACCTCTCTCACCAAGGCTCTTCTCCCCCAATAGCTCAGTTTGGCCAGACGGCCAGCTCTAGGAAGGGTTCTGGTCGTCCCAAACGTCTTCCATTTGAGGATTATGGAAGCCACTGTGCTCTTAGGAACTTTAAGTGCAGCAGAAATCTTTTTGTAACCTTGGCCAGATCTGTGCCTTGCCACAATTCTGTCTCCGAGCTCTTCAGGCAGTTCCTTTGACCTCATGATTCTCATTTGCTCTGACATGCATTGTGATCTGGAAGGTCTTATATAGACAGGTGTGTGGCTTTCCTAATCAAGTCCAATCAGTATAATCAAACACAGCTGGACTCAAATGAAGGTGTAGAACCATCTCAAGGATGATCAGAAGAAATGGAAAGCACCTGAGTTAAATATATGAGTGTCACAGCAAAGGGTCTGAATACTTAGGACCATGTGATATTTCAGTTTTTCTTTTTTTAATAAATCTGCAACAATGTCAACAATTCTGTGTTTTTCCGTCAATATGGGGAGCTGTGTGTACATTCATGAGGAAGAAGAATGAACTTAAATGATTTTAGGAAAATGGCTGCAATATAACAAAGAGTGAAAAATTTAAGGGGGTCTGAATACTTTCCGTACCCACTGTAAGTGCCTAAAATAAATATGTTTTTCAGAACAGTGTTAATTTTCGAAAAGAGTAAAAATAAAAAAACACAGAGGCAACTCATAATCCATTACCGCAAGATATCCTTCTTGATCTTGTCGCCGATAAATTATTAACCAGGATCAATAACTCTAAAAGGCACAGTATAAATTACAATATGCTAAAAAGAATATATTTAATACATTTTAAAATTCACTTACTAGGTTTGCCATGCCCGTAACATGGTAGCCAAGTTTCCAATTAGTAGTCTCTCTTTCGCCTTTCATTTCAGCACACACAGTTGATGACAGAGTGGCTTAACACAAACTGTTGAGATTCCATTTTTTCAAAGAGCTCAATAGGAATTATCATTTTGGCCATTCCTGTTGGTAATAAATGTTATACATATAATTATAGTGCAAAAATTAATACATTTTTTTTTATCAAAATGACATTCCTGGGTTATAAAATCACTTGCAACACATTTTATATGTCAGACTGTGCCAAGTATTTCGCATTTTGGAAGTTAAATGTTTTGCTTGGTATCCTGTTCACTTTGATGTGTTCAGCCACCATGAATAGATGGACCCAATGCCCAGTACAGGATTTCCTTAGGAAAACATTTCAAGGGGTAATTTGTATGTCTTCAGTCTAAGAATGCAGAGGAGCAGAACTTCTGATCAAAACAAAAGAAAATGAAGTTCTTCAAAAAAGGCATTTTAATATTTTGAGATTTCATCATATTATTTAAATCTGATATATGCTTAGACCTTAAGCTGTTGAAATATCAACTAATAATGCTGGTTTTACTGACCACCCATTGTGAATATTAGTCAACATGTGCCTTCTGCTACTGAAACACGCAGTACACGTGCTCACTTCTCTCTTTTTTTGTTAAAGTTATTTCAGAGTGGTAATTCTATTACATTTTCTCTTGTGTTGAATTACACCGGTCACAAGCAAATTATCTTGACTGCCATTGCTAATCTCTCCCTTTGAGAATATTTTTTACTTATACCGATCAGCCACAACATTATGACCACCCACCTAATATTGAATATGGTCCCCTTTTACTAAAACAGCCCATTGAGGCATAGACACCAAAGTAATATCCACGTGAATGGTAGGACCCAAGGTTTTCAAGCAGAACATTGTCCAAAGCATCACATTGCCGCTGCCACTGCCGACTTTCCTTCCTTTTGCGCATCCTGGTGTCATCTCTTCCCCAGGTAAGTAATGCACACTTACCTGGCCATCCTCATGATGTTAGAATAACATAGTGAAAACAAAAAATAGTAGAAAGATAATAAAGTAGATAGTGGCGCTCACAATATCACCCGTGGAAACAAGTGAATAAATCCATGAAACAAAGTCCAAAATAGTGTTAATAAAAGTCCATAAAAATGATAATTGATAATTCAATTGACTGTCCATCACACCACATGAATCTGTGTCACTGCTCCCTTTTGGATATATCCACTCACCAAATATATATGCCAAATACTCTCATATTGGCAAAAACAGCAGATGCCCACTCTGGGGGTTAGTGATTAATCATAAGATGTGTCCAATCCTTTTGGATGCTCCATGTATAATGGACATGAGCATAAAGGAAAAGAAATTCCAATAGTGTGATATCGTACAAACACTTTATTAACCACTTAAGCCCCGGAAGATTTTACCCCCTTCCTGACCAGGCCCTATTTTGCGATTTGGCACTGTGTGAATTTAACAGACAATTGCGCGGTCATGCTTCGCTGTACTCAAATGAAATTGACGTCCTTTTATTCCCACAAACAGAGCTTTCTTTTGATGGTATTTGATCACCTGTGCAATTTTTACTTTTTGCGCTATAAACAAAAAAAGAGCGACAATTTTGAAAAAATAACAATATTTTTCACATTTTTTATACGAAATTCCCCCCAAAAAATGTAAAAATCAATTTTTTTTAACATTTTAGGCCAATTTGTTTTCTGCTACATATGTTTGGTAAAAAAAATCGCAATAAGCGTATTTTGATTGGTTTGCGCAAAAGTTATTGCGTTTACTAACTAAGGGAAAGATTTTTGTCATTTTTATTGTTTTTTTTTAATGAATAATGGCGGCGAACTGCGATTTTTTTTGCGGGACTGCGACATTGCGGCGGACAGATCGGACCCTTGACTGACATTTTTGACACTTTTGGGGGTACCAGTGACATTACTACAGTAATCAGTGCTATACATATGCACTGTTACTGTAAAAATTACACTGGCAGGGAAGGGGTTAACTTTATTGGAGAGGCAAGGGTTAAATGTGTCCCTAGGGGCGTGTTTCTAACTGTAAAGGGGCGTGGTTTTTCGTGTAACCACAGAGATATACGATCCTAGATAGCAGGACCGTATGATCTCTGCAGTTACACAAGGGAGAATGACAGGCAGCTTTGTTTACATCAGCCGCCTGCCTTTCTCCCTCTGCAGCGGGCGATCGCGAGTGGCCGGCGGACATCCGAGCCGCTGGTCACTCGCACGGGGAACACAGTGAACGAGCGGGGGTGGGAGCGTGTCTCCGGCGGCGCGCACTCACCCCCTATTGCCTCGCGGGCGAGTGACGTACCCCTACGTCACTATGTCTAGGAGGGGCTGACCTCCGCCGTAAATAGTCTTGCGGCGGTCGGCAAGTGGTTAAAAGACAGCTAATCCTTATGTAATAAACTCACAATATAGACAATATAAAAGTGCATATCAAGATGACAGGTAAGCTTACATATCCTGGTCGCGGCAGACCAAAAATAAACGATTCCATGTCTCACCCAACCACTCGCGGTATTCCGGATCGCCACTTCCAGTTTTGTGTCACTTATCACTTCCAGTTGCTGTCTTTTAATAAAGTGTTTGTATGGTATCACACTATTGTCATTTTTTTCCTTTATGCTCATGTCCATTATACATGGAGCACCCAAAAGGAATGGACACATCTTATGATTAATCACTAACCCCCAGAGTGGGCATCTGCAGTTTTTGCCAAAAAGAGAGTATTTGGCATATATATTTGGTGAGTGGATATCCAAAAAGGAGTGGTAACACAGATTCACATGGTGTGGTGGACAGTAGGGATGATCAAACTTTTGAAAAGTTCGGTTCGGCCAGAACATCCGAACTTCCCGAAAGTTCGGCCCGGATTTCAGAACCCCATTGAAATCAATGGGACCCGAACTTCGGTAATCAAAAAACACAATTTTTAAGCCCTAAAACCCAATAAACGCCCCAAAAAAGTGCCCAGGGTTCTGGGTCATGCCCCATTAACTATTAATCACACAAAAAAAAGTTCTTAAAAATTGTCATTTTTGATAAAAAAGCCAATTATTGAAAAAATTAAAAAAAAAAAAAAAGAGATTTTTTTGATTTTTACTTTGGATTTCATATCTGGGGGGTCTAAAAGGTGTGCATGTGAAGTTTCAGCTCTGTAGCATGTCCAGAACCAGAAAAAAAAAGATTGTTTGTATTAGAACACTTTCTTTCAGGACAGGTAGTTAGCTTCTCTCCCGGTTTAATAGAAGGCATTTTTTGGGGTTCTTTTCAGTCAGGAAAAACATCTGAACTTGTGTAAAGTGGTACTGTGCACAAGTTCTGATGTTTTGCCTGCCTCCAAAAACCCCCAAAAAATGGCAGCAAAAACACACCTGGGCATTTTTTTTTTGACGCTAGCGTTTTTTTTGGCATTTTTTTGGGTTCTTTTGAGGCAGGCAAAACATCTGAACATGTGTATAGGGGGTATATATACACATATATGTCTGAATATATACCCCTAGACATATATAGGTGTGATAGTAGCAGAAATATATTACTGTAAATGATTTCATTAGCGCAAGCATTTATTTCTGCTACTATCACACCTATATATGTCTAGGGGTATATATTCAGACATATATGTGTATATATACCCCCTATACACATGTTCAGATGTCATGTCTGACATCAAACATGTCCTCAAAAAAGCACTGACAGTGGCAGCCCCTGCAGCATAAAAAATGCTTGCTGGTGAGAAGCCATAATGGTGTTCCGAAGCTATTCAGAGAAATGATCATTTCTCTATTGCGGTCACCCTGACATGGAAGGGTTTGGTCAGCCTGCCATAGCAGTCACTGTCAGTTCACCCTACACTACATTACGGTCACCCTGGTATGGAAGGGTTTGGTCAGCCTGCCATGGCAGTCAGTTTCCCCTACACTACATTACGGTCACCCTGGTATGGAAGGGTTTGGTCAGCCTGCCATGGCAGTCAGTTTCCCCTACACTACATTACGGTCACCCTGGTATGGAAGGGTTTGGTCAGCCTGCCATGGCAGTCAGTTTCCCCTACACTACATTACGGTCACCCTGGTATGGAAGGGTTTGGTCAGCCTGCCATGGCAGTCAGTTTCCCCTACACTACATTACGGTCACCCTGGTATGGAAGGGTTTGGTCAGCCTGCCATGGCAGTCAGTTTGCCCTACACTACATTACGGTCACCCTGGCACTTCATACTTTCCCTACAGAAACTAATTTTTTGAAGCTAACTTAAGTGTAAAGGAGCACTCTAACTACACTAGATATCCCTTTCCTCACACTAAAAATAGCTAAATGACACTTTTAAAGTAAATTAACAGAACTGCTTCCATACTCTTCCATGTCCAGTATAAGAATGCTAGGAATTTGGCGGGGGCGATCTTATATACTGGGGGGCGTATTCACTAATGATTGGTCTAGGGACCCCCTAGTCACTCCAATCACATTCCTAGCATTCTCCTGCCACCTCAATTGGCTTTTGCTAATGGTTCTGGTCCAATCACGGGCTTTTAAAGCCCATTTCCTGAAGCATTGCATTTTGGGCGGTTCTGGTTGCCAAATTCCGAACTTTTTGGGCAAAAAGTTCTAAATTCGGCCGAACCTCGAACACCCAATGTTCGGGCCGAACCGATGGTCGACCCGAACCGTTCGATCACCCCTAGTGGACAGTCATTGGATCATCAATTATCATTTTTATGGACTTTTATTAACACTATTTTGGATTTTGTTTCTTGGATTTATTCACTTGTTTCCACGGGTGATATTGTGAGCGCCACTATCTACTTTATTATCTTTCTACTATTTTTTTGTTTTCACTCTACACAGTAGATATGTTATTCTAATATTTTCTGTTTAAAGTGGCAGCTGATCATGTACACTTTTTGACATGTCGTAGTGGTAGGATCTTTTTATAGTGATCCTGGTGTGTTTTTCATCCTCATGATGTAACAGAAAATGTGATTTATCAGACCGGGCCACCTTTCTATATTGCTCCATAGTCCAGTTCTGATGTTCAAATGATCAATTTAGAAGCTTTTGACTGTGGACATGGGTCACCATGGGCTTCACAGCCCCATACACAACAAACTGCGATTGCCCATTTTTTTCTTCTTTCACTACATCAACTTCATAGACAACATGCTTACTTCCTGCCTAATATATCCCACCAATTTTAAGATGCCATTGTAACAAGATATTCCCTTTATCTGTCAGTGGTCATAATGTTATGGCTGATTGGTGTAGCTGTCATTCTCCTCTAAGAGCTCCAATATTTTGAGCTCCTGACCTGGAACAAGTATAGAGAAAAGACATTCTGTCATTTCGTTTTAAAGTGATAGAAAACTCTCATTTGTGATTTGTACCTACTGGTAAGCTTATAATAAAGCTTACCTGTAGGTAAAATTAATATGCCCATTTAGGAGATATTCAGGCGACCAAAAGTCAGTGACATCACCAGCGCATGCACTCTGAAGGAACGGCATGCCCCTGCTGTTCCTTCAGCGCTGTGTGCTGTGACCGAGTTTCCCTTGCGTATGCATGGTAGTGACGTCATCGCGGCTCAGCCATTCAAGCTGTGGCAGCCAGCAGACCCAGAAGGAAGACCGGGTGAAGATGGGAGGCGTCTGCAGCGGTGACTGCATGCCGCTGGAGGGCTTTGATTCAAGGTAAGTTTATCATAATATGCTAGTATGGGTGCACATTTCCCAGGTTCTGTTTCTTTGAAATTGTTATAAAAGAAAAAGAAAATGCCAGAAATCTTGCATGCTTCTAACTGGGTTCTCCCCCGCTGGACTACAGAATGCCCCATCACCCCATTTTCATAACATGCAAAAGGAGGAAATAAGCAGGGCTGTTGACACTGCTTGGGATTTTAGTACAGCAGAGACAGTGTTGTCAGCTAATTAAATTGGTTGCCGACCATATACTGTATGTGCTCCTTTGCTGCCCAATGAGGTTCTTATCAAGCACAGTTATGGCTCATTTACACCAGTAGTGGAGGGATGGTAAAACGCCTTGGTTGAGGCATGTTTTCACTGCGCCCCCATCTGCACCCCTATAGCTTCCAGTGGCCTGATGTGTACACATACTATGGCGCCAATGCTTTACTTCGTCACTTTCGACTAGTGTAGCACCTGCTGAGAGCGACCCATTCAAGTTGAGGCATGTAAATGTGGGGTTCAAGGGGTTAAGTCAGGTGGTGAGGAGGTGATACAATGCCTCCTCATCGTCTATCAAATGCTCTCTAAAGAGACCAAAACAAGTGTGAACAAGCCCTTAACCACTTTACCACCGGAGGATTTTTCTGTCTTACGTCCAGGCCACTTTTTTGCGATTCGGCACTGTGCAATTTTAACTGACAATTGCGCGGTCATGCAACGCCGTACCCAAACGAAATTTACGTCCTTTTTTTCCCCACAAACAGAGCTTTCTTTTGGTGGTATTTGATGACCTCTGCGCTTTTTATTTTTTGCGATATTAATAAAAAAATGCGACAATTTTGAAAAAATAACAATATTTTTCTACTTTGACAGTTAAAAAATATCCAATATATTAAATTTTTGTCATATATTTAGGCCAAAAATGTATTTAGCTACATGTCTTTGACAAAAAAATTCTCAATGAGTGTATTTTTAACCGCTTTAAGACCGGAAGATTTTACCCCCTTCCTGACCAGGCCATATTTTTCGGCACTGCGTTATTTTAGCGAACAATTGCGTGGTCGTGCGATGCTGTACCCAAATTACTTTTTTTACCCACAAATAGAGCTTTCTTTTGGTGGTATTTGATCACCTGTGCGATTTTTACTTTTTGCGCTATATACAAAAAAGGAGCGACAATTTTGAAAAAATAACAACATTTTTCACATTTTTTTTATATGAAATTCCCCCCAAAAAAAGTAAAAATCAAAATTTTTAAACTTTTTTTGCCAATTTGTTTTCTGCTACATATTTTTGGTAAAAAAAAAATTACAATAAGCGAATTTATGTCATTTTTATTGTTATTTTTTAACTAGTAATGGCGGCGATCTGCAATTTGTTTTGCGGGACTGCGACATTGCGGCGGACATATTGGACCCTTGACCAGTGGCGGCCCGTGCATAGCAGGTGCCAGGGCGCCGCCCCCCTACCCCTAAAAAAAAGAAAAAAAAAAAGAAAAAAAAAAAATGACAGCGAACAAATAAAGTTTTTAAAAAAAAAATTGGGTTCGCCGGCCTTTGTAATGGAAGTGGTGGCTAGGGGGGGGTGGGGTTACGTCCCAGAAGAGGCGCCGATCGGCAGCCTTCTGGGGGCGTAACCCGATCGCAAGTCCTTGCGATTGGACACCCCCACTTTCGGATATCCTGGCTGTGATTGGTCCAGTTTCCAGCCTGGACCAATCATCATCCAGGACATCCGATCCCTGACGTCACAATGGGGGCGGTGCCGGTGCGTGAGTCAGTCACTCACCGTCACCGCCGCTCGGAGGACGAGGGAGAAGCCGCTCTCCTTCCCGCCGCCGCCGCAGAGAGGACGGACTGGATCGAGGAGGGAAGAACCCGCCGCCGCCGCCAGGTAAGTGCATTAAATTGAAGGGAGCACGCACGCTGAACTCTGCATTGATTGGGGGACAATGCTGTGGGCACTCTGCATTTATTGGGGTACATTGCTGTGGCACTCTGCATTTATTGGGGTACATTGCTGTGGCACTCTGCATTTATTGGGGTACATTGCTGTGGGCACTCTGCATTGATTGGGGGACAATGCTGTGGGCACTCTGCATTGATTGGGGGACAATGCTGTGGGCACTCTGCATTTATTGGGGTACAATGCTGTGGGCACTCTGCATTGATTGGGGGACAATGCTGTGGGCACTCTTCATTTATTGGGGGACAATGCTGTGGGCACTCTGCATTTATTGGGGTACAATGCTGTGGCGCTCTGCATTTATTGGGATACAATGCTGTGGTACTCTGCAATCATTGGGGTACAATGCTGTGGCACTCTGCAATAATTGGGGTACAATTCTGTGACACTCTGCAATCATTTGGGTACAATTCTGTGGCGCTCTGCATTTATTGGGGTACAATTCTGAGGCGCTCTGTATTTATTGGGGTACAATGCTGTGGGCACTCTGCATTTATTGGGGTACAATGCTGTGGGCACTCTGCATTTATTGGGGTACAATGCTGTGGCGCTCTGCATTTATTGGGATACAATGCTGTGGCACTCTGCAATCATTGGGGTACAATGCTGTGGGCACTCTGCATTTATTGGGGTACAATGCTGTGGCGCTCTGCAATCATTGGGGTACAATTCTGTGGCACTCTGCAATCATTGGGGTACAATTCTGTGGCACTCTGCAATCATTGGGGTACAATTCTGTGGCGCTCTGCATTTATTGGGGTACAATGCTGAGGCGCTCTGTATTTATTGGGGTACAATGCTGTGGCGCTCTGCATTTATTGGGGTACAATGCTGTGGGCACTCTGCATTTATTGGGGTACAATGCTGTGGGCACTCTGCAATCATTGGGGTACAATGCTGTGGGCACTCTGCATTTATTGGGGTACAATGCTGTGGGCACTCTGCAATCATTGGGGTACAATGCTGTGGCACTCTGCAATCATTGGGGTACAATGCTGTGGGCACTCTGCAATCATTGGGGTACAATGCTGTGGCACTCTGCAATCATTGGGGTACAATGCTGTGGCACTCTGTAATCATTGGGGTACAATTCTGTGGCACTCTGCAATCATTGGGGTACAATGCTGTGGGCACTCTGCAATCATTGGGGTACAATGCTGTGGGCACTCTGCATTTATTGGGGTACAATGCTGTGGGCACTCTGCAATCATTGGGGTACAATTCTGTGGCACTCTGCAATCATTGGGGTACAATGCTGTGGCACTCTGCAATCATTGGGGGACAATGCTGTGGGCACTCTGCAATCATTGGGGACAATGCTGTGGTGCTCTGCAGTGATTGGGGACAATGCTGTGGCGCTCTAAATTGAAAGGGGCATGCACGCTGAACTCTGCATTGTGGGGGCACAGCACAGTGTTTATTGCATTGAAGGGGGCACAGTACAGTGTTTATTGCATTGAAGGGGGCACAGCACAGTGTTCATTGCATTGAAGGGGGCACAGCACAGTGTTCATTGCATTGAAGGGGGCAAAGCACAGTGTTCATTGCATTGAAGGGGGCAAAGCACAGTGTTCATTGCATTGAAGGGGGCACAGCACAGTGTTCATTGCATTGAAGGGGGCACAGCACAGTGTTCATTGCATTGAAGGGGGCACAGCTTCAAAGTCATGCAATTTTTTTACTGCGTTTTTTGGCGCAAAGCAATACCTATTACATTTTTCTTTTTGCGCCCCCCCAAAAATTTTGAGCACCAGCCGCCACTGCCCTTGACTGACATTTTTGACACTTTTGGGGGTACCAGTGACATTACTACAGTAATCAGTTCTATAAATATGCACTGTTACTGTAAAAATGACACTGGCAGGGAAGGGGTTAATTTTTTTTGGTGATCAAGGGGTTAATGTATGCCTGGTGCTTACTGACGTGTGTGGGGGGAGGGGACTATGTGACACAGGGACAGATCGCAGGTTCAGCTATGCTGAATCCTGCAATCTGACCCTGCCTGTCACTTAGGACATCCGCCTGCTTTGTTTACACAAGCGGCCGGATCTCCACACTCGATCCCTGACGATGATCACCGCTGCTCCTCCCCTGGCCCGACTCCCGCTGTGACTGAAAACAGCAGGAGCAAGCCACCGGCGGCGCGCGCGCGCCACCCACAAGGGGAGGAGTCCAGCGACGTAGGTTTACGTTGCTGGACGATAACGAGCCACTTTGCCACAGTAGCAGCAATGTGAGCGGTCGTAAAGTGGTTAAATATTGATTCGTTTTGTAAAGAACTTTTAAAGTAAGCTCATGCTTTTGAATTCCCACAGCAACAAATTGTTTTTATCTTTTTAGCACATAAAATAATATTTTTCTTACAGTTTAAAGTGGAACTCCATCCAAAAGGGGGCATTCCGCTTAAAGAACTCGTCCCCCTCTCCTCCTGCACAATTGGCACTTTTAAGGAGTGGCGGCAGGAGGAGGGGGGCAGATAACCAATTTTGATAGGTACCTGCTTCCCACTTCAGTTCCGTGAGCCGCTGAGCTTGGCAACTAAGTTCTCCTTCCTCCCTCCCCCCCTTCAGTCTTCTGGGACACTGACAGGTCCCAGAAGACCGCATCCCCCATTCACAATGTGCAGCACGACTCGCGCATGAGCAGTGGGCACCCAGCTGTAAAGCCGCATGCTGTCACAGCCGGGTGCCCGTAGTGAAGATGCCAGCGCCACCGACTGAGACTTGGCAGAGGATGAAGACAGCTGGGCTGAGTACACCACTGGACCGTGAGACAGGTGAGTGGCTGTTTTTTAAAAGTCAGCAGCTTCACTTTTTGTAGCTGCTGACTGTTATTTTTTTTGACAGGTGGTTGGAACTCCTCCTTAAATTATTAAAGAGAGACTGTTGAAATCATCTATTGTAATCAATTAACGTTTATTGGTTTCCAAAATTTGCACAACTTTATTACATTATGCAGCCAGGCAACTGGCATTTTCTTAAGCAGGTCAGCACAGCAAGCCTCCGTATTTCTCTCAGTATGAATCTTCTTTAAAATTGAGATTTTTTTGCAATATTTGACCAAAAAGATCCCAATTCTTCAACTGGTTCTGTTTTGCTTAGCCAATCATATGGTCATTATTAATTCAGTGTCGTTAACAAGTACTAGCAACTGTCTGGTATCCAAGGACAGATACAAAAGATTGCTTTGCCAAATTTCAAGCAAAACTTGTCTCCCTACAAGGAGAGCTTCCTGTAGAGAAGGCTAAATAGCATCACATTACCGAATCTCCTAAAGTTTCAGCTTAGCAACTGCTTTGTCTTTGAAAAAATCGTTTGAACCGTAACCCCCTGATGAATTATGTAAGAGGTATACAGGGACAAAACAGCTCTTTTTTGCCACTTAAAAAGTGTTATGTAAGCAAACCATATAGTGCTAATTATTGTAAACATAAGGCTCTTCCCACTTTGGAATACTTAATTAATGAAGGGAACAATTAACCCTTTCTAAGTGACTAATTGGTGCAGATCAGTTTATTTTATTCTCAATGTTTATTTAAGTTAGAAAGTTTTTATCATTTTGTCTTGAAACTCTAGAAAAGTCATAAAAAAATCAGATTATATGTTATTAATTATTATTATTATACAGGATTTATATAGCGCCAACAGTTTGCGCAGCGCTTTACAATTTGAATTGAGACAACACACCAACAATAAATTTCAATACAAGAGGTTTAGAAGGGCCTTGCTCCTGCGAGCTTCTTTAAAGAGTAAAGCCCCGTACACACGTACCGATTGTCGGCCGTAAATATTCGGCCACCGACCGATCGGCCGTTTGTAGGCTTGTTAGTATGATGCTTCCGACAGCCGACAGCGCATTTTCAGCCGAACAGAATCTGTTGTGCAGACTTTAAAATTTTTGTTGGCCGTCACCAGAACGGCCGATTGTTCGCCAATCAGTACAGAATTCGGTCGACAATCAGCAGATTTGCAAGACTGGGCATGCTCAGAAAAGAAAAAAGACACGGAAAGTTAACCATCACATGACATCACTTCTGCAGTCGACTGTTGTTGGCTGACAAAATTCGTGTGCAGTCTTTTGCACTTTTCAGCCGACAGGACAGCCCTGGACAAAAGACGGCCGATCGTTTGGCCGACGATCGCTACGTGTGTACGGGGCTTTACTTTACAACTGTTGTGAAAAAAAAAAACAACCCCTTCTGGGAAATCCATGTACAATACAAGGATTTTAACAAATATTGTAGCTACCTGTTTCTGTTCTTAACCACTTTACCACCGGAGGATTTTGCTGTCTTACGTCTGGGCCACTTTTTGCGATTCGGCGCTGTGCGACTTTAACTGACAATTGCGCGGTCACGCAACACCGTACCCAAACAAAATTTACGTCCTTTTTTTTCCCACAAACAGAGCTTTCTTTTGGTGGTATTTGATCACCTGTGCGATTTTTACTTTTTGCGCTATAAACAAAAAAAAAGCGACAATTTTGAAAAAATAACAATATTTTTCAAATTTTTTTATATGAAATTCCCCCCCAAAAAATGCAAAAATCAAAATGTTTTATCATTTTAGGCCAATTTGTTTTCTGCTACATATTTTTGGTAAAAAAAAATCGCAATAAGCGTATTTTGATTGGTTTGCGCAAAAGTTATTGCGTTTACTAACTACGGGAAAGATTTCTGTCGTTTTTGGTGTTTTTTTTTTAACGAGTAATGGCGGCGATCTGCGATTTTTTTTGCTGCGACATTGCGGCGGACAGATCGGATCCTTGACTGATATGTTTTACACTTTTGGGGGTACCAGTGACATTACTACAGTAATCAGTGCTATAAATATGCACTGTTACTGTAAAAATGACACTGGCAGGGAAGGTGTTAATTTTATTGGAGAGGGAGGGGTTAATGTATGCCTGGTGCTTACTGACGTGTGTGGGGGGAGGTGACTGAGTGACACAAGGACAGATCGCAGGTTCAGCTATGCTGAACCCTGCAATCTGACCCTGCCTGTCACTTAGGAGATCCGCCCGCTTTGTTTACACAAGCGGGCGGATCTCCAGACTCGATTCCCCGACGATCGGGGAAGAGCGGCGGTGATCATCGCTGCTCCTCCCCTGGCCCGACTCCCGCTGTGACTGAATACAGCGGGAGCGAGCCTCCGGCGGCGCGTGAGCGCCACCGAGAAGGGGGAGTGTCTGCCGACGTAGGTCTACGTCGTCAGACCTACAAGAGCCACTTTGCAGCAGTAGAGCTCTAGTGAGCAGTGGTAAAGTGGTTAAAAAAAGCTGTATGTTCTACCATGTCTATCTTGTAAGTCTGGTTCCTGAATGGGAGTGTCTGTGTTCATTCTAATCAGCTGATGCACTTCCAGTGTTCTAATGTTCTAATGCGGAAAGTTGCAGTGTTTGCATACCTTTAGGAGTAATTGACCCTTATGCTGGCCATATATGAGTGATTTTTTTTGTTCAACCAGCTGGTTGAACAAAAGAAATGGACTCGATTCCCCCATCTAGACACTTGATGTGGATGGGGAAATGGTCCCTGTGAATTACACTATTCTGACAGAGGGCAGATTTCCCCGCCCTCAGAATACTATGATCAGCATCACTGGTTATAACTAGCGGCACTGATCGAGAGAAAAAATTTCAACAGGCTGGTTGTACACAAGACGATTGATAGAGGGAGACTCCATGCCAAAAAAAAAAAAAAAAAAACATGCGTGAGGTTTCCCCTAAAAAAATATACCAGACCTAGCTGGCTAGGATGTGCATTCCTTCCTCCTGAACCATACCAGGCCAACTACCATCAACTTGGGGGAGTCCCCTATGGCAAACAACCTTTTTCCCATGTTGATGAGGACAAGGAATTCATCTTTACAACCCTTGCCTTTTATTTGTGGGGGTCTTCAGGTGAGGGGCTTAAAGGAATCTGGAAGCCAGATACCATGCCCATAAGTAAATGAGTATGGGGTATATAGTATCCCTATCCATGCACCAAAAAGAGATGTCACCTAGAATTAAAAACACCCAAAGTGATAAATTCTTTATTAAAAAAATAAAATAACAAAGTCTTTGTCAATTAGGATGCCCAACCCACCACATACACAGCCAAATGACAGCTCATTGAGTTGTCTTCATTGCCTTAATACATCCATGGTCATATTTAGACAATGTTATTGGCCAAATATGGCCATGTGGCCATATTTAGGCAATGATGTAGTGCTCCATTCCCTGCCCTTTTGCTTACATGGCTAGGGAATTCTGGCTATGTAAGTGAATGGGCTAGATGACATCTGTGGTTGGAAAGAATGCAGCAGATGCAAGCAGCGACTGCTTCCTTAGCAACCATTGACAACCGGGATAGTTTTGATATCACTGCCCAAGTATAGCCATGTGGCAATATTTGTAACCCACTCCATTATCCGGCCATTTGTATATATGGCCAGGGATTCCCAGCCATGTAAGTGAAAAGGCCAGGTGACATCAGTGGTTGGTAAGGATGCAGCTCATGCAAGCAGCCATTGCTTTCTTAGCAACCATTGACAGCTAGAAACTGTCCTGTTCATTTCATTCACGCTTAATGCACCAAACCTAATTTCCAGCATACAGGAGGTAGTTCATTTTTTCCTGGAACTTGTCAGTCACTGAGCAATACATAGAAAATCTGAGGGAAATAGGTTTTATGGCAAAAGAGACACATGGGTTATTTTTTGCCGACTGTATAATTTAAGGGCTAAGTTTACCTTTTTTTTTTTTTCTAAATTCTGGTGTCTCTATGTACCAATACATCATTAATGTACCACTGTTGCAGTGTAGTAGTCTAGGACAGTGTCTCATATAGAAAACTCTTCCATTACTTCTTGGTATTCATCCTGTTTATTTGGGGCATGAAACCCGTTAGAAGGAAGTACTTCAACAAATGACTTCATTAATACATATCCTGCACCTGCCCTCCCCCTGCAGGAGATTGCTACCACCCACCTCTGTACTCACATTCAAGCATTGTCAGTGAACACCATTCTCCTTGAATACTTAGACAGTGTCTTCCTCATTTTTTCCTTACCTTCTTCTTGCATAGATTGTTGATTTGGCAGAGTGTGCAAGAGCTGATTGATCACATAACAGCCTATGTGGAGCAGAGCTGAAGTACTGAAAGCAGGACAAGTCTGTCCCTGTAAAGCAGGCCATAGACGATTCGAATTTCGTTCGAAAATCGTAAATGGCAGTGTTATCGAACGATTTTCGTATCGTTAGTGTGGTATGTAAAACGTTCGATTTTCGTACGACAGCAAAAATTCACATATCCAACATGTTGGGTTTTTTTGCGAAAATCGGCCGAATTTCGTATCATTAGTGGGGGAGTTGTATGATTTTGCCTAACAAAACACAGAACAGTAGGGAGTGTGTCCGGTAGAGATGTGGTTAAAAGGCACAAAAAATAGTGTTTTGTCGTACGATTTTCGGCTCACATTGATGGTACACTCGATGATGTGCACGAGTGCCGCTTTCGTTTATCGAATGATAAATCGTACAAAATTCGAATCGTCTATGGCCTACTTTAGTCTATAAAGCTGTAAAGTTCACCATACACCATACAATCTGTTTGTACAAGCTGATTTAGATCTACCATCAATTATGTAGTGCAAGGGGTCTGTCTAATTGGATACAGAATGATTTTATAGATAGGTGTGTCCTCCTACTATAAAGTTTTGGTAAATCGAATAGATATTGTACAGAGATTGTATAATCAGATTGTATAACGCATGGCCAATTTTAAACACCTAAAATTAACTTTATTATTTTTGGACACAGCACCCCAATCGCAGAACGGACTGCAATTTTTGCCGTGTCCAAAAATATGCAGCAAACTCAGCAAAATGCACATTAAAAAAATGTGCAAACTGCAACACACCAAAATGTCAATGAGCTACTTTCTGCATTTGTGTCACATAGGGCAGCGCACTGAAATAAATGGGCTGCCCTATGTGTGTCGCAGGAAAAACACACCAAAAACCATGCACACCCACTACACTAATGCCCCATACACACGTGCAGATTATTTGCAGACTTTTGTCTGCAGACTTACCAAAACCATATAATATGAGGTCAAACCTAAACACTTTGTATGCAATCCGGCAGGCCCTTGCACTACATAGAAAAGGTAAGTCTGCAGATAATCTGCACGTGTGTATGGGGCATAAGTATCAATGGGCCTGTAAGTGAAATTTGTGTTTATACAAGAACAATGACAGATGAGTGTCTCCGTCCACTCCCTTCTATGTATATAGCTGGTCATACACTATGCATGTACAATCTCTGTTCAATTTCCTTTAGATTTATCAAAACTATGGAATAGAAGGACCCACATGAACCATCCATTCAGTTTGTATCAAATCAGGCAGGCTCTTGCACTACATAGCTGATGTTAGATCTAAAGGAGATCATGTTCTACAATGTATGGTCAACTTAAAAGAAGAATTGGGGAAGTGGGTGTAAATAAAAAAAGAGGTGGTATAGTAATGAGTGGTCCATAGAAGTAAAACACACCCTATTCTATGATGCAGTAAAGCAGTGCATGATGGGATATGACATTTCCTGGCAGATCACATGATGATACAGGAAGTGATGAGCTCAGAATGCATTTTTTTTACATTTTGAACAGAGAGATGCAGATGTAAACCTGCCATGGACTATGTAAGTGAGAAATAAGCAGATTGGGATGCCTTGGGCAGAACAGACATTAGAAAAGGCTTTGATTTATTTTGAAAAGTGAAATTCTGTCTGAAAAGGTAAAGTTAGCCTTTAACTTTAGCAGTATTTCCTAAAGTAAAACCAGTCAATTGTTTTAGATTAGAATTTCTCTTCCATTCCTGTCTTGGAAAGTAAGAGGGGAAATCTCTTCTAAGGCTCAGTTCACACCTATACGTCTTTTTGCAGAAACAAACTACATTCCATTTAACATGGTTTCCTATGGGGCACATTCACATCTATGCTTTTTTTCAGCCGCTTCATTTTTGGAAAGGGTCAGGGACTTTTTAAAAGCAAAACAGTGCATTTTTAGTTCAAAAGACTTCAGTAAAGAAGCTGCAGAAAGGCAAGCAGTGCAATTTTGCTATGATTTGTGCTTTGCTTTTTTTTAATCCAACCAACAACAAATTGGCCAAACAAAAAGCTTTAAGAATGCAAAACGCATTAAAAACGCAAGAAAATGCATCAAAGACCGCCCCCCAAAAAGAACTGCAGAAACGGATCAAAAGCAAACATAGGTGTGAACCAAGCCTAAAGGCCCGTACACAACATAAGAAAATCTGAAGGGAAATTTCGTCCAACGACCGATCTGCCGATTTTCAGATTGTTAGTATGGTGCTTTCGATAGCCGACTCAGACTTTTCGGCCGAAATAATCCTGATGTGTAGGCTATAAAATTGTTATCGTCCGTCAACACAATGTCCGATTTTCGTCTCATTAGTATAGTTTTCGACGGAAAAAAAATCTTAAGAGCAAGACTAGGCATGCTCAGAGACGAAAGAACACATACAAAACAATCCAACACATGACTAGTGATGGACGAACATCGGTTCGCGAACGCCAGCCGTCTGGGAGGCGAACTTTAAAAACCTTTAGGTCATATTTGCAGCCATAAAAGACGTACTAGCTGTGCACAAATAGTCCCAGCACATGGACAATGTCATAACAGAAGTATTGCAATTGAAAAAGTTGCCCTAAATTTATTTATTTTTTTACAGCAAAAAATATATATATTTTTTTCATAAATCAGCCAGAACTGACAGCAGCCGGTAAATACATGTCTAATACATATAGGGTCCATTCACATATCTGTAAAATGGGTCTGTATCCATTCCACAATTTGGCGGAACCTTTACAGACCCATTGTTTTTCATTTCCAGTTTGAAAAATTAGGCATTCACAGGATAAAGTAGTAAGTGTCGGCCATTCCAGGCCCCAAAAATTAACCCACATGCGTTTACCTGACAGCTAAGTATGTAGTATTCTGTGGCTGAAGGTACATTAGGCATTCACAGGATACAGAAGTAAGTGTTGGCCTGTATAGGCCCCAAAAATTAGCCCACATGGGTTTACCTGACAGCTAAGTACGTAGTATTCTGTGGCTGAAGGTACAATAGGCATTCACACAGTATACAGAAGTGAGTGTTGGCCTGTATAGGCTGCAAAAATGAGCTCACATGGCTTGAACTGACAGCAAAAAACTTAGTTTTTGATGGCTAGAGGTACGGTAGGCATTCACAGTACACAGAACCGTAAGTGTCAGCCTGTAAAGGGTCCAAAAATTAGCTCACATGGTTTGAACTGACAGCAAAAAACTTACTTTTTAATGGCTAGAGGTACAGTAGGCGTTCACAGTATACACAAGTTGGTGGCAGGCTGTTTAGGCTGCAAACATGAGCTCACATTGGTTGAACTGACAGTAAAGAACGAAGTATATGATGGCTAGAGGTACAGTAGGCGTTCACAGTATACACAAGTAGGTGGCGGCCGCTATAGGCCGCAAACATGAGCTCACATGGGTTGAACTGACAGCAAAGAACATAGTATATGATGGATAGAGGTACAGTAGGCGTTCACAGTATACACAAGTTGGTGGCGGGCTGTTTAGGCCGCAAACATGAGCTCACATGGGTTGAACTGAAACCATTTTTTACGCTCCAACATTTGAACCACAGAATCCTGCCTTTTTCCAGAAAAACGTGACGACGGCATCATGGAAGGTGGAGTGTTGGACAACTGTGAGGAGACAGGAAAAGGAGAAGGGGGAGGAGAAGGAGAAGAGGCTGGACGGTGAGAGCATGGAGTGTGGCTTTGTGTGTTCTGACAGTTTTGCTCCCACTGGGCTTGGTGATGGGATTTCAGGTGCCTTTTTAAGGCGGTTGTCCCTAGGTGAGTGTTGGGCTTACCGCGACGTATGCGTTGACTGCAAAGGCTGCAGATGGCAACACTGGTTTCAGCAACGGACACATTAATAAAAGCCCACACTGCGGAGCCATGTGCCGGCGTCCTGGGAGCGCCAGATGTGACTGTACACGGTTTATGGCTCACTCCTGATACATTTGCAGTCTGCTTTCTACCTCTTCTGCAATGCAAGTTCTGCCTGCCTCTCCTCCCTATCTGCCAGTCCGTCAGTCCGCCAGTTCTACAAATAATTGGCCAGTAACTGTTGTTACTGTGTGTAGCAGAGTTAACACAGCAAAAGAGGCCAAATGTTTGCAGGACTAAAATACAATCTTAGAAAAGTATACTGTTAAATAACACCCCACTTCAATATGTGGCATTGGGGGGGGGCATTGGGGGGGAGCATTGGTGTAGCACACCAGTTCAAAAAATTGGCCAGTGAGTTTGGCGCTGTGTGTACCAGACTTCACTCAGCAAACTAGGCAATATTGTTGCATGACACAAGTACACTTGAAAAAGTTTACTCAGATAACACCCCACTTCAATATGTGGCATTGGGGGGGGGGGGGGGGCAATTGGTCTATCACACCAGTTATAATACATTATAAGTGCTTTTGTCACTGTGTCTAGTGTTGCTGCAGAAACGCTCAGTTTCACCACCACACCTGTCACAATGCTGCACAGTGCACAATAATAGTACTAATCCACTATAATATGCTTTCTACAAAGTATATTATACTGTGGATTACCCCCCTCCCCCCCCCTTTTTAGTGCACTGCACAGCAATACCAAAAAATTTGCAGCACTTTACATGACTTTTGTGGACATTAACAGAACAATTTGTGTGTGACTGCAGCCGATCTCTAACTGCCCCTAAAGCAACCACAGGATACCTGGCCCTATAGTAAAGAGACTGTAATAGACCCTATAACAACATTGGAGCTTTTTAAATTACTTTTGTGGACATTGACAAAGTGATTTCTGTGTGACTGCAGCCGATCTCTAACTGCCCCTACAGCAACCACAGGATACCTGCCCCTATAGTAAAGAGACTGTAATAGACCCTAAAACGACATTGGAGCATTTTAAATGACTTTTGTGGACATTGACAGATCGATTTGTGTGTCACTGCAGCCGATCTCTAACTGCCGCTACAGCAACCACAGGATACCTGTCCCTATAGTAAAGAGACTGTAATAGAGCCTAAAACGACATTGAAGCATTTTAAATGACTTTGGTGGACATTGACAAAGCGATTTCTGTGTGACTGCAGCCGATCTCTAACTGCCCTTAAAGAAACCACAGGATACCTCCCCCTAAGCTCAAAAGATACTAGACCTATACCGAAATACCAGCCCTGGAAAGCACTTTTGTGGACATTGACAGAGCGATTTGTGACTGCAGCCAATCTCTAACTGCCCCTAAAGCAACTACTGGATACCTGCCCCTAAGCTCAAAAGATACTAGTAGACCTATACCGAAAAATACCAGCCCTGGAAAGGACTTTTGTGTATCTTCACAACGCTACATGTGTCTAGCAAACTCTCCCTGACGAGCACAGCAGACCTCTCCCTACACTGGCAGAAAGCAGAATGTGAAATGGCCACCAGATCGGGTCTATTTATAGGGTAGGGGGACTGTCCATGTGCTGGAATGTTTCACAGCTGTCCCGTTCCACCTGACGGCTGTGTCACGGGTCAAAGTTCTCCCCAATGTAAACAAATATGGCCGCCGCGAACGACGCCATGTGTTCGCAAATTTAGCGGGTAGCGAACAAGCAAAATTTGCCGCGAACTGACCCCCGGGCGAACCGCAAGGCCATCTCTACACATGACATCACTTCTGAAGTAGAATTCTGTCGTACGGGAAAATTCGTATGAAACTAACCTCTTCACTTTCCACATCAGACTAGCATGCCACAAAAAACGGACGACAGATCGTTCGATAATCTGATCGTGTGTACGGGGCTTTAGGGTCCTTTCACACAGGCTTTCCGATTAGGTCCACCTGTCCGTTTTTCAGGCAGACCTGATTGGACCTTGCAGTCGTCTCTATAGAGCAGCAGATGTAGGCGTCCGCATGTCACATGTCCGCTGACACTAACTGACATCTGATCCGATCCTGCCTGCAAAAATAAACACAAAAAAAAGGGAGGGGGGGGGGGACTTTGGTAAAATATCAAGACTCTAAACAGAGAGAAAGGGACTGAGGACAGAGCTTCCCCAGTCCCTTTTCTCTGCAGCTGCACTGGACAGTGAACGAATGGGAAGTGCCCTTTGCTGAGGGGCTTCCTGATCATTCATTCAACATAGCTTACGATGCTTCAGTTTAGAATGAACACAGAAGCAATGGGTACAGATCACTTACTGTGTTCATTCATTCATCCATCCTGAAACATCCCCCACAGCAGCCAATGGAAGGGAAGAGGAGGGAAGCTAGCAGCACTGCAGGGGAAAGACGGGGGACAAGCACGGGGAATCAGCACAGGGTGATTAGGGTGCGCACGCCTTTGGCAGTGCAGTATATAATTCATGGTTATGGGAATTTAGTTTTTTAGTAATAAAAAACTGACAGGAGGAGGTTTTAAGGCAGTATTAAATCCAAGAGCTTACCAATTCTTTGATGTGATGACTGCATCACATTTTTTAATTTGCCTGCAATCCTGTTCACAATTCAGCTGTCAGCAAGAAACCCGCTGCTTTGTTTTGTGAACAAAATTGTCAGTAGGAAAGGATGAAAAGTAACTCAAAGTCGCGCTGATATGGACACAGGCGATTTACATTACAGTCTACGAGAGATAAATTGCACTGAAGCCGAAAAAAAATTAATACATGAACAACTTTTCAAAATGCACCACTTCAAGGCCCCTTTCACACATATGGTCCGTTCAGTTCGTCAGCTCAGTCACCTCAAAATGTATCAGTTTTTCATCCGTTTTCCATCCGTTTTTCGTCCGTTTTTTCATCCATTTTTCATCCATTTTTCATCCATTTTTGTTTACATCCACTACCAATGCAAAAACGGATGAAAAACGGACCGTTTGTCTGTTTACATCCGTTTTTCGTCCGCTTTTTTTTTTTTTTGACGGATGAAAAATAGGACATTCATCCATTCAAAAAAAGGGACATTGACGGAAGCGGATGAAAATGGATGTTAACGGATGATCAATCGTTGTCATCTGTTTTTACATAGAGATGCATTGATGTCCGTTGAAAAACGGAGAAACGGACCTATGTGTGAAAGAGGCCTGATGCCTCGTACACACGCAACGATTATCGGCCGACAGATCGGCCGTCTTTTGTCCAGTGTTGTTGTGTTGGTTGAAATGTGCTCTAGACTGCACACAAATTTTCTCGGCCAACAAAAACCAACTTCAGAAGTGATGTCATGTGCTGGTTAACTTTCCATGTGTTTTTTCTTTTCTGAGCATGCCCAGTCTTGCTCATCTGAATTTTGTCTGCCGAAATCTGTACTGACTGACGGAAAATTGGCCGTTCTGTTGACGGCCAACAAAAATTTTATAGCATGCACACCAGATTTTGTTCGGCCGAAAAGTCGGAGTCGGTTCTCGGAAGCATCATACTAACAAGCCGAAAATTGGCCGATCAGACGTTGGCCGAAAATTCACGGCCAACAATCGCTGCGTGTGTACGAGGCATAAGTCATGCTATGAAGATAGAGCCATTGAAATACATTAGGTGCGACTTCAGGTGCGAAATGGAAATCACATGTCACACCTGAAGTTACACCGGTGTGAACGGGGGGCTCAGTCCCAATGACAATGGTCACATGAATTAAGAAAAACAGTAATAAAAACCTGACAGGGGTTCTAATCACCCCTCAAAACCTAAAAAAAAAAAAATTGTTCCCAACGTACAGTTTAGCTGTTAGTGATAACTTGGTGACTACTTTTATTTTTGTTTTTTCCTAAAGCTGATAAACAAATCTACGCTTACTACTTTAAATTATTAATATTATAACATTTTACGTTGGTATACATGTGTGTGTGTGTGTGTGTGTATGTGCATTGCACTTAAAGCATATTTTATCAAGCTCCACGGTTGATTTAGAACTGCGAGAGAAATAAACAAATTCTCCCCGAGATCCTGGAGCACAAGAGGAATGCACTGAAATTCACTGAACCAGTGCCGGAAGGTTTTCATAAGCCTTTTACTCATCTTGGTCCAGAAACCTTGACCTCTTTGTTTGTTCAGTACAGTACAGCTGCTGTGCCAGATAAGCAAACTAAACAATTGTATCCAGAATTTAAAAGCACTGCAAAGGTAATTTTCAAGAAGAAACAAATAGACTGACACTTGGCAATACCTTGTAAAAAAAACTACCTACACTTACACTCACAGGCCACTTTATTAGGTATACCTTTTTAGTACCCGGTTGGACCCCCTTTTGCCTTCAGATCTATCTTAATTCTTCATGGCGTAGATTCAACATGGTGTTAGAAACATTCCTCAGAGATTTTGGTCCATATTGACTTGATAGCATCACGCAGTTGCTCCCGATTTGTCGGCTGCACATCCATGATGGGAATCTCCCATTCCACCACATCAGAAAGGTGCTCTATTGGATTGAGATCCGGTGACTGTGGAGGCAATTAGAGTACAGTGACCTCAATGTCATGTTCAAGAAACCAGTGGTGAGATGATTTGAGCTACTTCTAGCACGACTTCGTAGCGAAAGTAAACTGCGGCTTCAGTTAGACTTTTCCCTCATATATAGAGGGAAGTCGCGCTCAAAAGTAGTGCACGATCTACTTTTGAAGTCGCCGCAACTGAAGCCGCGGCAGTGGAAACGGGCCCCATTGAAAACAATGGGTTTTGACTTGCCGTGCGACTTGACATGTGTCAAGTCGCACCGCAAGTCGCACTAGTGGAAACCGAGCCTAATACTCTTCTTTTCAGAGTATCTTCAGGCCAGTCACGTGATGTGCATGATCCTCCTCTTCTTCTTCAAGTCTTCCTGTAATTAGGTGTGCAGAGCAAGGGACAAGGCTCTGCATTTAACTTTTTGCCATCTAGATGAATTTGGATCTATGAAAGTGGTGGACACAGCAGCAGTGATTGACACCCTCTGTAAACATGTCTATGGCTGCAGCCACTGTTCAACTGAAACTTTTCCTCCCTGCTCCTTTGATTTTTCAGTCAGGGATTTTTGGCAGGAGGATGCCAACAGTGCCACCCACTGGGCAAATTTCACCAGGAACCAGACAAAATGTAGACAGTGTATAGCTAGCTTTAGGCCCCGTTCCCGATTTTCTGCTTGAAGCTTGTAGTTCTAAAACACACAACAAGCCGAATCCCATTCATTTCAATGGCCCCTGTTCACATCTGAGTGTTCTGTCACCTGAAGCAAAAAGCCTAAAGCTCAGAAAAGTACATGAGCTTCTTTCTGGCAGATTACAAGCATTTTTGGCCCCATAAACTTCAATAGAAATGCCTGACTTGAGCATTTTACGAGCGATTTACAAGCATTGTCTGCTCAAATAGCAGGTTACCACCCCTAATTTCCTCTCTCTCCTCCCCCTAGTGCTTTCTATTGGCCAAACAAATATGCCTGAATCTGTAAATCCCTTGTAATACGCTTCTAAAACGCTTTCAAAAAGCTTGTAAAAAGCTGCAAAAAAGCATAAAAAAAACCGTCCGAAAAACGCCCGTAAATCGGTACACTCAGGTGTGAACAGGGCCTAAGGGATATCTCAGGCAAATAGCAACATATGTAACATTTGTGTTTACCGTATATCTCATTTGTTAAATCTAAAAAACCCCTGAACCTCTTGACTAACCTGAAAATATGATTTTCATTCTAGTGCCATTTTTTCTATTCCAGCAGCTGGCAGAATATTGACAGCGTTTCAATACACAAACCTAAAGCATTTTTCATTATCTACATCTATTTCTTCCTGTATTTGTGCCAGATCACACATTATAGGATATATCTGTGTGCGTGATGACATTTTTTCATGATTCCCAGAAAGGCAAAGAAGAAGAAAAGCAGTTATTTCTGTCATTTACATCTGGACAGCATGTGTCTCATTCAGATATGGGATATATTATTTTACACAGCAATCTACAGATTTACTTCCATTGTGCAATCCTTTTAAGCTTGTGGTATGCCTCTAGGAAGAGTTGCTGACTTTCAGATTTTGGCTGACTCATGAAAGGATGTGTGAAACTTATAGAAGATATACATTTTATGAAATGAGAATGCTGCCAGAACTCAGCGTGTCTTTTGACCTTGTCAAGGTAGCCAGTCTAATGGCTTGTACATGTGTTAGTAGATTACATTAGCGTTAAAGCATTTGTTAACCTAATAATATTTGGATCCTGCTCCTTTAAAGCATGTTATACAGCACAGTGCTTGTGCCGTGTAATTTGGCCCCCCATATCACCTGAAAAACCTTGCTTATCCTGCCAGTTTATGCCCTGCCCCTCTAAACTGACCACGGTATATCATGGCTGCTGAGCCCTGACACCGTGGTCAGTTTACATGCTTCCGATATGCAGCTCTCCTGTGCCTCCCTCTGTCCTCCTCCCCCATCCCTGCCTGTTAGCTCTATGTCAGCCCCCACCCACCCAACTACTGCTGCTGTAATAACTAAGTAAGAATCACGCAATCCCCTGGCTTTCACAATACTAAGTGTCCTGTATGTGTGCTTTATTTAAAAAAAGTAATTCTACACCTGATTTACTATCGCTGCTTGGCGCCCACGTGACCAGCCGGCTCTCTCCTCCTTGCCACCTCCCATCTGTTGGGCAATATCGGCCTCTCCCGCTGTACCTGTCAGATCGAGAGAGAGAGGAGAGCCGGTCAGTCAGGTGAGCGATGAGCGGCGCTATTAAATCAGGTATAGAACTGCTTTTTTTTAAATAAAGCACATGCACAGGACACACCTGTAAGATTCTGGTACCTTCGGTACCCTTATAGGTCATTTTCTTCTTCATATTGCGTCCCACCTTTTCAGCTAGGTGGAACGCATATACCTTTAAGCCGCATGACGTCATCACTAAGCGCCGCTCTGAGCGGCTATTTCAATCGCCGGCTTCTCTCTCACAAATTGTTCGTTCAAACCGCATGGTATACAGCCTCGTCTTACGCTGCCGGAGCCTCCAGCTATTGCCATACCTGGATAGACCGGAACCTCGCTATTGATCCCGTATCTCACTACCCGATCATTCACTCATTACCGGA
Organism: Pelophylax lessonae; assembly: GCF_965119305.1. Taxonomy (NCBI): domain Eukaryota; kingdom Metazoa; phylum Chordata; class Amphibia; order Anura; family Ranidae; genus Pelophylax; species Pelophylax lessonae. Next base: position 415,505,536 of record NC_138770.1, read on the forward strand.
CCCTTCAGCTTACTAATCTAACTAGTAATAAGTACCCCACAGGGGATTCCTTCCTATCAAACTTACACTATCTACTTCTGCATACTAAGGACTGTTACTATCTATGCATTACTATTTCTATCATCTGCACTGTTACATAGATTGCTAGCTCTTGAGTCTACTACCATCTATATCCTTGCACTAAGTTAGCCTCTCTTGTACACTCCATCTGCTGTCCCCTACCACCTGTTATTGCACATGATTGCTAACCTATCTACCATCATCTACTACTCTCCTGAACATTACTATTGAGTACTCATCATTGCTATCACAACTCACGCCTGTCCTTTCAGCACATCACCTCTATACTATCATATACAACCTATCACTCCAGGAACATCTTATTGAGTGTTTGTATATTGTATGCTGAAGCAGGCTGGCCACAATGATGAGTCTGGAGAGTTGCATATGGTGATTCAACACATCTCTACATGACTACTGAGTGGAGATTCTGCAGCTGCAAATCCAACTCTCTAAACAAACGCTAGAGCGTTACAGATTGAACGAACCTTTAAAAAATGGATTCAGCAGAATTAGCCACTCAAGTGATACAATTAACACAAAAGGTAGATGCATTAATCCTTGCTCTTACTGAAGTAAAAAATGAAAATCAGACTTTAAGACAGCAGATAGCCCGTGTTTCACAACTCACTGCTGCTCAAACTCGTGAGCCTAAAATAAACCCTCCTCTAGTGTTTACAGGTAATCGGAAAAAATTTAGTGAATTTAAAAACGCATGTCAATTGCTTTTTAATTTAAAACCTCGTACTTATACTACAGACCAAATTAAAGTCTGTACTACTATTTCATATTTATCGGGTGATCCACGGGCTTGGGCAGACTCTCTCTTTGAGAAAGAGGACCCTCTTCTCAACTCCTATCCTTTGTTCATAGCGGAACTCGCTAGCTTATATGAAGACCCCAATAGGCAGAGTACTGCTGATAGCCAATTAAGGACTTTAAAACAAGGAAGGAGACCTGTTGAAGACTTCATAGCAGAGTTCAAAAGATGGACCCTGGATTCTGGGTGGAATGATGCATCTCTGCGAACTCAGTTCAGACTCGGGTTATCAGAAGCTGTTAAAGACGAGCTCGCCCGAGCGGATTTACCTGGCACTTTGGATGCCTTAATACAGCTCAGCATCAATATTGACAGGCGACTGCGAGAAAGAAAGGCTGAGAAGATGGGAATGCCATTGTCCAGTCCTTCTCGGGTTTCGCCCGTTGACCCTACTCCTATGGAGGTAGGAACGATACGCCCACCTTTATCGACTACTGAACGAGCCAGGAGAAGATCCAAAAACCTCTGCATGTACTGCGCCTCCTCGGATCATTTAATAAGCGTCTGTCCCCTTATCCGCAAAAAAGACGGTGAGTGTTCACATGTCTTGCTGGGGGGTTTAACGACTTCCTTTTCTAATCCCTATCTCTTTATTCATTTGACACTACAGTGGGACCAAATTAGGATCACCACCAAGGCTATGATCGACACAGGATCTTGTGGGAACTACATCGATACTCGTTTTGTTACCTTAAAGAAAATACCTATTATTTCAAAACCTAAACCTGTCTCTGTTAGTTTCATTAAGGGTATCCCGTTATCTTCTGGTCCAATCACCAATCAGACACAAGCACTCCTTGTTACTGCTAACGAGTCTCATGCAGAGACAACCACTTTTGATGTATTACCTTCACCACATTTTCCCATTATTTTGGGACTTCCCTGGTTACACATACATCAACCAACCATTGATTGAAGACACGGACTCTAACCTTCCCTTCTCACTATTGCGAGATCACGTGTAACCTCCAATCATATAAAAAAAATCCTGTCTATGGTGTCAGATGAAATTACACCACCACCATGCTACCAGGATCTGTCAGAAGTCTTCCTTGAGAAAAACGCTCAAGTGTTGCCTCCCCATAGGGACTATGATTGTTCTATCGTTCTACTCCCTAATAGCAAATTACCTTTCGGTCATGTTTATCCTCTCTCTCAGGATGAACTTTCTCATCTCAAGGAATACTTGGATGAGAATTTAGCGAAAGGGTTCATCAGACCCTCTACTTCTTCCACAGCTGCAGGACTTTTCTTTGTCCGCAATAAGGATTCAAGTCTTAGGCCTATTATTGACTATAGGCAATTAAATACCATTACGATAAAGGATCGCTATCCTTTACCTCTCATTCCTGAACTCATTGAACAAGTGCGCGGAGCTACCTACTTCTCTAAATTGGACCTAAAAGGGGCATACAACCTAATCCGAATCCGTGACGGGGATGAGTGGAAAACAGCATTCAGAACCAGATACGGATTATTCGAATATCTTGTGATGCCTTTCGGGTTGTGTAATGCTCCCGCAGCTTTTCAGCGATTCATAAATGACATCTTCAGAGACTTACTTGATGTTTGTGTTGTGGTATATCTGGATGATATACTCATTTATTCTCAATCTTTGTCTGAACATATAAAACATGTAAGACTTGTGTTGTCCAGATTACTCGCACACAATTTATACGTAAAATTAAAAAAATGCCTATTTCATAAAGAAGAAGTACTATTCCTAGGATACATCATATCTAAGAACGGAATCAAAATGGATATGAGCAAGATATTGTGTATTCTGGATTGGCCTGTACCAACAACTCGTAAAGCATTACAACGATTCCTTGGATTCTCAAACTTCTATAGGAAGTTCATCAAGAACTTCTCTGCTATTGTGAGACCTCTCACACAACTTACAAGTGTAAAGAAACCATTTAAATGGTCTGAAGAAGCCAATGGAGCTTTCCGCTTGTTAAAATCAAGCTTCACTTCCGCTCCCATACTACGCCATCCAGACCCATCCCTCCAATATATACTGGAGGTAGATGCGTCAAATATGGCAGTAGGAGCAGTTCTCTCCCAACGACCAACAAATACTTCACCACTTCACCCAGTTGCTTTCTTCTCTAAATCATTAAGCAACCCAGAGGTGAATTACCCAGTGGGTGAAAAAGAGTTGCTTGCCATAAAACTGGCACTAGAGAATTGGCGACATCTACTTGAAGGTACTCGATTGCCAATACTCATATATACAGATCATAAAAATCTCCAATACCTTCAGACTAACAAGACCCTTTCCCACCGGCAGGTACGTTGGTCACTATTCTTCCTAAGATTCAACTTCCTAGTGACCTACACGCCTGCAGACAAAAACAAAAAAGCGGATGCGCTATCACGATTAACCGAAGATAACTGCGCCGAAATCCCTTCATTTCCTATAATACCCTATGATCGTATTGTTGGTGTTGTTCGCTCCCTGAAGGAAGAGATTCTGCACAGTATAGGACTGGATTCACCTCCACCACAACTAACTGCTGATGCAGAAGGCTTCCTCTACTTTAACGACAAACTCTACATACCTCCTAGTATGCGTACCAAGATCTTGGAATTATCACATGACGTACCTATGGCAGGACATATGGGTATGACTAAGACATTTAATTTGCTCACCAGGCAGTTTTGGTGGCCTGATATGAAAACGTCTGTACAAAAGTTTGTTTCCTCATGTGACATCTGTGCAAGGTCCAAAATTGACACTACAAAACCATCTGGTCTACTTTGCAGTCTACCAATACCCCAGGTTCCATGGGAAGTTGTATCCTTGGACTTTATAGTAGAATTACCACCTTCCAGGGGATTTAATACCATTCTAGTGTCAGTGGACCATCTGACAAAGATGGCACATTTAATTTCTATTCGCAGACTACCTTCATCTAAACAAACAGCGGAATTACTAGTGAAACGTGTTCAAGCTACATGGAATTCCAAAGACTCTTCTATCTGACCGAGGTTCACAGTTCATCTCCAAGTTCTGGCAAGCTCTATGTCATATACTACGTATTGAGCGAAAACTCGCTTCTCCTTACCATCCTCAGACCAACGGACAAACTGAAAGAGTCAACCAGTGCATTGAACAATACCTACGTTGCTACACCTCATACCTACAGGATGATTGGGTGGACCTCCTCCCTCTGGTAGAATTTGCTTATAACAATGCAACCCACAGTACTACTAAGCAGAGTCCGTTCTACTTAAACTATGGGTTTCATCCAACACTTCTTCCACCACGCATCCTTCCATCAAGTAACCCAGTAGCCTCAGACTATCTTACCCAAATAAAAGACTCTCTGGGTTTACTTAACACCACCATCTCACATGCTCATAGCCAACAAAAAAGGTATTACGACCTTCGTAGAAAACCTTCTCCTCAATACGCTATTGGGGATCTCGTTTGGCTATCTACAAAAAATTTGAGGTTAAAGATACCCAGTAAAAAGCTTGGACCTCTATTTCTCGGACCTTTTCCAATTAAAAAGCTCATTGGAAGAGCTGCAGTGCAACTCACTTTACCGGCAGATCTCAGAATACATCCCATCTTTCACGTGTCGTTACTGAAACCACATGTTCCCAACCAAGGAATAAGGCCTACCATCTCGCCTCCACCTCCAGTACAAGTTGAAGGCGGAGAGGAATTTGAGATTAGGGAGATTTTGGATTCTCGTATCCACAGAGGAAAACTCCAATATCTCATAAGATGGAAGAACTATGGACCCCAAGACGACACCTGGTTGGATACTTCTGACGTTCACGCACCCAGGCTTATACAAAGGTTTCACTCCAAATACCCGGAGAGACCAGTGCTATAGGCCTTCCGGAGCCGGCCTTAAGGGGAAGGTACTGTAAGATTCTGTTACCTTCGGTACCCTTATAGGTCATTTTCTTCTTCATATTGCGTCCCACCTTTTCAGCTAGGTGGAGCGCATATACCTTTAAGCCGCATGACGTCATCACTAAGCGCCGCTCTGAGTGGCTATTTCAATCGCCGGCTTCTCTCTCACAAATTGTTCGTTCAAACCGCATGGTATACAGCCTCGTCTTACGCTGCCGGAGCCTCCAGCTATTGCCATACCTGGATAGACCAGAACCTCGCTATTGATCCCGTATCTCACTACCCGATCATTCACTCATTACCGGACCCTTCAGCTTACTAATCTAACTAGTGATAAGTACCCCACAGGGGATTCCTTCCTATTAAACTTACACTATCTACTTCTGCATACTAAGGACTGTTACTATCTATGCATTACTATTTCTATCATCTGCACTGTTACATAGATTGCTAGCTCTTGAGTCTACTACCATCTATATCCTTGCACTAAGTTAGCCTCTCTTGTACACTCCATCTGCTGTCCCCCTACCACCTGTTATTGCACATGATTGCTAACCTATCTACCATCATCTACTACTCTCCTGAACATTACTATTGAGTACTCATCATTGCTATCACAACTCACGCCTGTCCTTTCAGCACATCACCTCTATACTATCATATACAACCTATCACTCCAGGAACATCTTATTGAGTGTTTGTATATTGTATGCTGAAGCAGGCTGGCCACAATGATGAGTCTGGAGAGTTGGATATGGTGATTCAACACATCTCTACATGACTACTGAGTGGAGATTCTGCAGCTGCAAATCCAACTCTCTAAACAAACGCTAGAGCGTTTCAACACCAGGGGATTGTGTGATTTTTACTAAGTGGGTTTACAACCACATTAACCACTTCAGCTCCAGAAGGTTGTTACCCCTTTATTGACCAGGCCATTTTTTGCGGTACGGCACTGGGTTTTAACTAACAATTACGCGGTCATGCGACACTACACCCAAATAAACTTGTTGTCCTATTTTCCCACAAATATAGCTTTCTTTTGGTGGTATTTGATCACCTCTCCATTTTTTATTTTTTGCGCTATAAACAAAAATGTCACTGTCACACTGTGTCCAATCACAGTGAGAGCGGTGCTCCAGGGGCGCGCACACGCCCCCGACACCTTCTGCACAAAATCATGTACATGTACGTGATTTTGCTCAGGCGGGTCACCCTGCTGCAGTATATATGGGGCAGGTGGTCTGGAAGTGGTTAAGAAGACTTTAGGAATCTATGTGTCTTAGTGTTGGCTGTCACCAAGACTGAAATAAGGGGAAATCCTAGCTAATAAGACATTTCCCACACTTTGCAGAGATTTCCTCTTAAAGTGCTTGTGTAACCCTAATAAAAAAAGAGAGATCCTGTTCCCTTATAGCAATTTAAACTGCACAGTGCTTGTGCTGTTTAACCTGTCCCTCTTTATGCTGCAAAAAACCTAGTAGATCTTGCCACTTCCTCTGTCCCCCTCCATGTACTGACCACGGTAATTATGGCTGCTGAGCCCTGATTACTGTGTTCAGTTTACGTGCCTCCATCATCCAGCTCTGCTTTCTCCCCCTTTCACTGCCTGTCAGCTCCTGTGTCTGTGTTAGCTGTCTCCATTCCCCCCCCCCCCCCTCCTGCCGCTATTAGTAGAAACATTTAAATAACGTCATTGCCAGTCCATCTCTTTTATCCAGCAATAGCACACAGTGTTTTTTTTTAAATGATGCCCCTATAGGCCCTTGCATATCTTCAGGCTGGTCATGTGACTCCCGGCCGCTCTCCTCCTTCAATCCAGGGCTACAGCGGGAGGGTCTGAGCGGCCAGCACGGCGGTCACGTGACTTCCCGAGCTGACGTCCGAGGGAGATCTCAGTGCCTCCCGCTGTAGCCCTGGATCAGAGGTGTACAGCGGCCCCGAGACACGTGACCGGCTTGAAGATTCTGTATCTGAAAAGAGTTATTTAGAAGCATTGCTTTAAAAAAACACTTACACTGTGTGTTATGGCTAGATAAAAGAGAGGGGCTGGTAGTAAATTACTTCTTTAACCACTTAAGGAAGGACCGGAAGGTTTTACACCCTTAATGACCCGGCCATTTTTTCGCAATACGGCACTACGTTACTTTGAATGACAATTGCGCAGCGTTATACCCACATAAAATTGATGTCCTTTTTTTCCCACAAAAAGAGATTTCTTTTGGTGGTATTTGATCATGTCTGCGATTTTTATTTTTTTGCGCTATAAAAAAAAAAAGAGTGACAATTCTGAAAAAAATAAACAATATTTCCTGACAGACTCCATGGCAGCTTACGTGTTGGTTAGTCCCACCTCCTCCTACCTCAAAGGACCCTACTCCCATAAATTTGTACTCTTTTTTGTCCTCCTCCTAAATGGATTGTGGTCAAATCTTACCTCATGAAGATTCCCGATTCAGGCCTGGCAGTCTGCACGATGGATCCTGGTGGTGTCCCCTTCAAATCCATTACGCCCTAGCTATTAGCGGGGTAGGACACGGGCGTGGAGTCAGTTGCCAGAAGAGCTTACAAGCCTGGCCAATGACAGGCAAGCGACATATGGCCAATCGTCCCAGCTATTAGCGGGAGGCCCATTAATGCGCCCCATCATGTGTGCAGATGCGAGTTCTGTCTTGGTCCCAGGTCTGGTCGTGGAGCGGTGATGTACTCTGGATTTATGTTTTGGCAGCAGTTTGTATATGTTACTTGTGTGCCTTCTAATCTTTCCCTGGGGTCTAGTTCGGCTGTGGGACGCCCGTGGTCCCATTCCGCGTCCTTCCCCTCCACTCCACTGCTTCCTTCTGTCGTCCAAGTCCGATCTGAATCGAGGCTTGGTTCGCGCAGGCGCAACGTGGACGGCCGGCGGTGTATTCGCGCATGTGCAATAGCACCGCCGGGAAGTGTGGCTTACAGCGCAGGCGCCGGGGGGGGGGGGGGGGGCGCTGACGTCATTCCGGCGGCAAATTCAAATAGCTGTCAGATTCAGCTATCTGTGGGTTTGCTTAGTGGTTTACCAGCGGCTTCCCCGTGCTCTCCATGGATCCTTTTAAGGTGAGAGATGTCTGTGTGTACGTGTTTGGCTTCTATGCCTGCCCCCTGCCTGTCCCTCATTCCTGGGTCTCTTGCAGTTCTCCTGGTGAATAAGGATGTCTCACCGCCCACTGGTGGCCAGCCCTTACATTACAGGTAAGATTGGTTTCTTCCTCTCCCTGTAATGTTTGGGTTTTCTTTCTGTTCTGTTGAGTCTTTATTTTATTTACTAAAGCCCTTCTAGGTCTGAAAGACGACACTCAGCCCGTGAAGATAATGATCCACCCAGGTCGCAAACTCGGCAATCGTCCTCAAGTTCCAGGCACCATCGGTCATCCTCCAAAAAAAGAATTCCCCTATTGGTGGGACTTTTAAGGCACTCATGAATACACAAATTTTGAAAAATTTAATATTTTATTAGAAAAAACAATATAACAATAAGACATAAAAGACAAGTAAAGTAATATACATCACATGTGCAATTAGAAATAACCACACCAATTCAGGGAGGAGACTCAGATCCCGACTAGTTTCGGAGTTATACAATTACTCCTTCTTCAGGGGGGAGAGTAACCCTGGATGGTGGTCTGTGGATGATTTGATCAGACAAAGATCAGTCACATAGACAGGATGGTACAGTCATATATACATTACATCAATTTATACAAAACATTCAAAAATAGAAAGAAGGCAAACTTACATTCTATGCAGTGATGAATGGCACTATGTACCTGCCAGGATGTATTAAAATCAGGTGCTGTATATGCTCTGCCGAACCTGTACTTTGGCCGTGTTCAAGGTATGGTTGAGGTGCTGAGACCCCATACAAATGTATTAAAGAGGGAAGGAGTATGCCATTCCTTGGTGGATGGTATTTGAAGGATACCAAGTCAGATCAACTGGATCCCAAATTAAGGCTGGACAGCTGGAAGGAAAAGATTTAAAAATCATCAGGAAAAGGTAAGTCGCTTATGGTCCGGTGGTTGGAAGTGGCTATATTTTAGAAGAGGGGGGGAAAAAGACAATGAAAAAGAAAAACTATTTAAGTTTTGTATCTGTCAGTATAATACTGTGCATGTTGTGTTGCAAAAAAAGTATATATATATAAAGACTCACTTATACTCCGCAATATGGGGACAAGGGGGGGGAAGGGAAAGAGTTTCTTTGATAATAAGAAAAAATACCGGTCTCTAAGCTTGATTTTATATTGATTGTCCCAATTCGGTAATGGCCACAAATAATAACCTCCACCGAAAAAGAGAAGGGGTAAAAGATGGATGTCAAGGAGCAAAAAACAATACAATAGGTTACCTTGTTATGATGGTAAAAGGTCTGGGTCGTACCAGACACCGCCCTCGATGTTATCAGCAAGCGAGCATTCAGCTCACTGCTGAAATTCGAAGGTTTAAATGTGAAGTCAGATTGACTCCACAGCTGTGTGCACTTAACTGAATTGGATTTCCAGCCGCTGATAGCCCTGTGGGGTCCCTGGTGTGGAGGAGCCGGACGCTCTCCCTGTCCATTAGCCGGATATCCGACGTGGCGGAAGTGCGGTCGGCTCCTGCACACCACCGGCACGTCACATGGCCCGTCAGCGTGGAACGCAGGCGGGGCATGATGTGAGTCACTGTCTGCAAGTCTCATGATATGCGAGACTAATGCAGAGCAGAAGACTCATAATGCGGCTCGCCACTAGATGGCGGCCGCTTACCGTGTCGGGTTGTCTGCTTGGTAAAAGAAATATACATTTAAAGCACCTTACTCCGTCCTGCAGGGACAAAGGATATATCAAGAATATCTGTCAAAGGAGGAGAATAATTCTCTCTCTTTACTGTTGCACAAATTGTGTTGTTTGCACACGGAAGAGCAACAAAAGAGAGGAGAGGGGAATGGAGTTGAAAGAGTTTTATACTTAGAAGCCCCATACGGCTTGGTTTGAGTGTCCTCAGACTTTTAATGTATGTCGATCTTTCAAGGAAAAAGACAGAAAAGACTATCTTCCACTGCCCAGAAGTGCTTCAAAAGAGCATAGACGCATCTGTTGGGAGACTAGAAGCCAAAAAAGGGAAAAGGTTACATGTATATACAAAGTACATATGTACATATATAATCTTAGACACTACAATAACATCATCATTACTGACCCCTACTGTTGAGACGCTGTAACAGCGGAGTAGGTCTCTTCTCACTGACAGTAATGGAATCTTAAGCATGAGGAAGGAAAACTTACTTTTCCATTCCACCTGAGGTGAAACCTTCTAGAAAAGGTTTGAAGGATATCATCTCGTTTAATCCTGGGGGTTCAGTAGCCCTGAGAAGATATATCCACCGTAGTTTCATTTGCAGGAGGACCTTGTTCCAGTCTCCTCCTCTGGAACCAGGGTGGATTCTATCTAGGATTAAAAATTCAATTTTTGGAAATTTTCCTCGATGGATAAGTCCTGCATGCCGCCCCAGAGGTAAATCCGGGTCGCAGGTCTTAATGCTTCTGATGTGCCTGTTGGCACGTTTGAAAAAGTCTAATTTAGTCTTGCCGACATAAAAGCAGCCACACTCACAGAGCAGTAAATATACCACTCCGTGAGTGCGGCAGTTGGCAAAGTGTTTAGGCCTGAATGTTTGGTCGTTCGGCAAGATTGGGTTTTTTGAAGTGAGCATAAACCCACAGTATCTGCAGCTGCCGCACATATAGGTGCCCCTATATTTGCATCGGTCCTGTCTTTTTTCATCTCTAAATTCGCTCTGGACCAGTTTGTCCTTTAATGCCGGTACCTTTCTGTAGGTAAAATGAGGGTGCTCTGGGACATGTCTACTGAGGGTAGGATCCAAAGCAAGTACGTGCCAGTATTTGGATACTATTTTTTTGATTATTGGATGTTGTTCCGAGTATGTTGTTATGATCCTCAGAACAGGATCTTCCTTTTTGTTTTCCTTAGGAGTTAATAATTTATTTCTGTCACTGGAGATTGCTTTCTTGTAGGCTTTTTTTAGGATCGGTCATCCTCCAGGCGTCATGGCGAGGAGTCCGGAACTACGTCAGGACACCGCCAATCTGACAGTAGATCCTGCTGGGGATGTGAATTGCAGGTGCCTGATGGAAAGTCGCTCTGTGAGCCCTGTTTTGCACGCGCTGCGAATGACAGCAACCAGCAGGTGGAGTTGCTGGTCAGGCGAGTGGTTAAGGAATCCTGAAAGAACTTGGATCCTGCACATGCCGGAACCTCCTCTCCCAGGTTGGCGGGTATTCCTGTCGGTGACAGTACCTATATCCCTGGTCCTTCCCAGCAGAGTCACTCTTCATCTGACTTTTCAGAGGGTGAGCTTGAAGCAGCAGAGTCACTCTTCATCTGACTTTTCAGAGGGTGAGCTTGAAGCAGACAACCCCAGTGCGGGTTTTGATTTTACCCTGGTTCCCTCCTTGGTCAAAGCTGTTAAGGAAGCCCTGAAGTGGGAAGAGCCGGTAGAGTCACCTTCTAAGCAAAAGAGATATTTTAGGCACCTCAAGAATGAGCGCCCTTACTTTCCTTTTTTAGGGGAAGTGGGAGAAATTATTTCTGAGGAATGGGGCTGCACTGAGAGGAAGAACTCTCTGCTCTCCAAAATAGCTAAGATGTACCCGTTTAAGGCGGAAGACGTTAAACACCTGGAGTCAGCCCCTCTGGTGGATGTAGCATTGATGCGTCTGGTGCGCCATGTCACCCTCCCGGTAGAAGACACGGTGACCTTTAAAGACGGCCTTGAGAGGCATATTGATACTGACCTCAAGCGCATTTATGTGTCAGCTGGAATGGCCTGCAAACCAGCTTTGGCCCTGGCGGCTCTGTCCAAATCGATGGAAGCTTGGACAGATAGTGTAGACGTGACACTTAGAGGCGTTTCTGAAGAAGTGGCCAGGAATTCGGCAGTACATGAGCTAAGGCTGGCAGCTGCCTTTCTGGGGGAGGCCTCCCTCGACAATATCCGCCTAGTGGCGTGGGTAATGCTTTCCTCGGTCACTGCGAAACGTGCTCTCTGGCTGTGCCCTTGTTTGGCCGATCCTGCTTCAAAGCAGGCCTGGTGTCGAATTCCGTTTGAAGGGTTTTCCCTATTCGGCAACAGGTTGGAAAGCGCCATTTCCCGTGCTACGGGTGGTGAGTCGGGGTTCCTACCCCAGGATAGGCGCTTGCTGGTCCAGAAGAGGACTCAGCCCAGGCAAGGAGCTGATAGGGCAAGGGATGCTCGCCTCTATAAGCCTGGCCATCAATTTCGGAAGAACTGGAGAAGACATCAGCCTTTGGGACTGGTCATAGACCTTACGCACCTGAATTCTTTCATCAAGAAAGAAAAATTCAAGATGGAAACACTGTTCACCATCCATCAGGCAGTTCAGCCAGCAGACTGGCTTGTGTCAATCGATCTCAAGGATGCTTATTTCCACGTGCCAGTGGCAGCAGATTTCCAGAAGTTCCTGCGATTCGCGGTAGATCAGATCCACCTACAATTTAAATGTCTCCCTTTTGGGCTTACTACATCGCCGCGGGTATTTTCAAAGGTCTTCCTGGCAGTAGTGGCTTTGATCAGGACCAAAGGCATTCGTCTCCACCACTATCTGGACGATCTGCTTCTATTATCACAAGACCGAGAACAGCTCCTGGTGCACAGATCTCAAGTAATAGCTACTCTTCGCGAATTCAGATGGTTACTGAACGAGGAGAAATGTCACCTGGAGCCTACCCAGTAAATAATTTTTCTGGGAGCTCAGTTCAACACAAGCCAAGGCACGATCTCTTTGCCTCTCGAAAATATTCCAGTGGTCAGGGACAGGATACGCCTAGCCATGAAAGCTACTCATCTCCGAGCATCTCAGTGTCTAAGGATAGTTGGAACCATGGTAGCCACAACTCCAATGGTGAAGTGGGCGGAGTGGAAGATGCATCCTTTCCAAGTGGGGTTTCTCCAACAGTGGCACCCAGGCGACCAGAATCATCTCATACGCATAACATCATCAATGCTGGAGAGCCTTCCATGGTGGCTGCAGAGCAGGAATCTCCTCAATTGCCACTCCATCGTGCCCATTTCCTGGATCACGATTACCATGGATGCCAGCAACACCGAATGGGATGCTCTCTGTGAGACAGAGATAGCCCATAGCAGCTGGGATTTCTGAGCTCACAGGGAAGTTTACAACATTTTAGAACTTTGAGCTGCATTTTGCACCCTAAAAGCATTCCACCACCTAATAGAGGGTGCTTCTGTGGTTCTGAGGCTGGACAACACAACAGCAGTCTCTTATGTAAAGCGGCAAGGAGGTACTCGCAGCCGCTCCCTGTTGATGGAGGTAGAACCAATTATGACTTGGGCCCAGAAACACCTGGTCAACCTCACTGCAGTGTTTCTTCCGGGGGTTCAGAATGTTCTGCTTGGACAACAACGAGTGGAGCCTCCACAACAAAGTCTTCCAGTGGCTCACATCTCTAGAATTTCGCCCGGAAGTGGATCTGTTTGCATCCCCATGCAACCACAAACTAGAGAACCTTTCCCCCAGTTCCTGTTATTCTCAGGTTCCTGGCGAGGCTCAGGATGGAAGATGTGGAAATTCTAACAATAGCTCCCTAATGGCCGAACAGGCCATGGTTTCCCCTACTGATGCTCCTCAGTTTTCGGGACCCAGTTCCTATACCCATCAGGCCGGATCTTCTTTCCCAGAGAGCAACACTACACCCATGCCTGGCTCATCTGCACCTGATGGCCTGGTTATTGAAAGGGGAAGGCTGGAGGGGTTAGGTTGCCCGAGTGGGGCCATTTCTACTCTCTTAAGTGCCAGAAGAGTGGGCACTAACAAAGTCTATGGAATGATTTGGTCCAAGTTCATGGCACATGTTTCTAAGGAAGGGGGCTCATGCAATGACCTGAATATACAGCACATCCTTGGCTTTCTGCAGTCGGGACTGGACCTGTCATTATCCGTCAGTTCTCTTTGTGTGCAAGTCTCCGCCATTTCAGCCTTCACGGGAACTTCTTGGGCAACTCATCCCCTTGTTTGTCAATTTTTCAAGGGAGCTTCCAGACTTAAGCCACAGAGAAAGCCAAGGTTCCCTAAGTGTATGGAATGATTTGGTCCAAGTTCATGGCACATGTTTCTAAGGAAGGGGGCTCATGCAATGACCTGAATATACAGCACATCCTTGGCTTTCTGCAGTCGGGACTGGACCTGTCATTATCCGTCAGTTCTCTTTGTGTGCAAGTCTCCGCCATTTCAGCCTTCACGGGAACTTCTTGGGCAACTCATCCCCTTGTTTGTCAATTTTTCAAGGGAGCTTCCAGACTTAAGCCACAGAGAAAGCCAAGGTTCCCTAAGTGGGACCTTCCACTTGTCTTTAACTTCCTTTCAGAGATTAGACAAGTTCACACGGACCAGCTCTCCATCAAAGACCTGTCTCTGATATCTTCCTTCCTGGTAGCCATCACCTCGGCCAAAAGAGTATCCGAGATCAGTTCTCTGGGTTGCAAAGAACCATTCTTGACATTTGTTCCAGATCACGTGGTTCTTATCCCCATGCTGGGTTCACACCCCAAGGTGGCTTCTGTTTTCCACGAGAACCAGGAGATTGTCCTTCCGACATTCAAGTCTTCAGATGATCCGCATGCGCATCCACTGGATGTGGGTGTAATTCTAAAATTATACCTGGAAACAACAGCTCCTTTTCGACAATCAGATCATCTGTTTTTTCTCTTCCATGGGAAGAACAAGGGCTTGCGTGCCTTTTCAAGGTCCATAGTCGCATGGATTGTTCAGACCATCCAATGGGTGTATAAATCGAAGGGCTTGGCTCCTCCATAAGCGGTGACCGCGCATTCGACGAGAGGAGTATCCATGTCCTGGGCGGCTTCCTGTCACGTGGCCCTTGAAGTAATATGCAAGGCGGCTTCGTGGTCTTCCATTAATACTTTTATGACTCACTATTGTATTGAGCCAGCTTTGTTTTCTTCTGTTAACTTTGGTTTGCAAATACTATCTGTTGATGGTGCAAATTAAACTTTCTTTTGTCCAGCAGTTGCCCACCCTTGTGTTTGGCTAGTTATTTCCCACACGTAAGCTGCCATGGAGTCTGTCAGGAAAACGGAAAATTGTTATCAAATACTTACCGTAATTTTCCTTTCCTGATGGACATGGTAGCTGGAGTTCCCTCCCATCTGCTGGAGTAGGCTATTTATGTAACACGGCCTCTGGCCCAGAGTAAAAATTTATGGGAGTAGGGTCCTATGAGGTAGGAGGAGGCGGGACTAACCCACACGTAAGCTGCCATGGAGTCCATCTGGAAAGGAAAATTACGGTAAGTATTTGATAACAATTTTCAGTTTTTTTACTTATTGCTATAAAACATTCCCAATAAAAAAAATTTAAAAATATATTATTTTTTCATCATCTTAGGTCAATTTGTATTCTACTACATATTTTTGATAAAAAAAAAAAAATGTATATTAATTAGTTTGTACAAAAGTTATCCCATCTACAAACTAGGGGAAAAAATTATGCCATTTTTTTACTAGTAATGGCAGCGATTTTTAGGACTGCAACATTGCGGTGGACAAATCGGACACCTAACTGACACTTTTGGGGGGATCAGTGACATTAATACAGTAATCAGTGCTAAAAATACAGTATGCACTGTTACTGTACTAATGACACTGGCAGGGAAGGAGTTAACACTAGGGGTTAAATGTGTGCCTAGGGGATGATTTCTAACTGTGTGGGGGTTGTGTTCACTGGATGAACACAGAGGCCTGTGTTCCTAAATAAGAGGAACACAGGATACGTGATTACATCGGCAGACCGCCGTTCTGTCTCCTTCCGGAGCGATTACGGAAGCCTGGCGGACATCGCATCCGCCAGACCTGCTGATTTGTTCCCCATCTAACCAGTTGGCGCGTGCGTGCCCCCACTAACTGGTACATGAAACGACATACATTTACGTTGTTTCACGTAACAGAGCCGACCTGCCACAGTATAACTACGGTGGCTGGTCGGCAAGTGGTTAAAGTTACAACCACTTTCATTTCTGTAGTATCAACAGGGCAGAAAGTAATGGGAAATCTATCTGGGGGGAACACAAATCGCAAAAAAAGTCTTACTCTATCCAAAACTTTGGGGTGACCATTAAATTTAACCACTCTATACCTAAGCACTACACTTAACATAAGCCATAAATTAAAGCCTTAACTTTTAACCCCCAAAAACCTTTCATCTGGAGGAGGAGAGGAGGGAATTTCAGCTAAGAATACACTACTGAACAGATTCCAGGAAATAAATGTGACAATATTCATCTGCCTTTACTTAAAGCGGTTGTAAACCTCTGCACTTTTTTTTTTTTTACTTACCTGCAAGGCAAATGCATAATGTGCTAGTATGCATTCCATACTAGTAAATTATGTTAAACCAGGGGTCTTCAAACTTTGGTCCTCCAGTTGTTCAAGAACTACAATTCCCATCATGCCTAGTCATTTCTGTGAATGTCAGAGTTTTACAAAGCCACATGGGATGTGGAGTTCCGCAACAGCTGAAGGGCCGTAGTTTGAGGATCCCTGTGTTAAACTTACCTGAAAGCCATGCCATCACTGGAGACAGCTTCCATCTCTACCCGGCCTTTCTTCTGGGTTTTCGGCTCCGGCTCTGTGACTGGCCGGAGCCACGATTATGTCACTCCTGCGCATGTGCGTGGGAGCCGTCAGTCACGGCATACTGCTCTGAAGAAACGGCATGGGTGGCTGTTCCTTTAGAGTGCATGCGCCAGTGACATAACTGGCTGCTAGCTCAGTAAATATCTCCTAAATGGTGCATGTTTAGGAGACATTTGCACTACCTATGGGTAAGCCTTAATATAGGCTTACCTTTAGGAAAAACCTAAAGATGGAAGATTTACTTCCTCTTTAAGATGTTCGTGGCTACCAGGTCTCAGAAGTGCCAACAGCATCTGTCTTGAGGGGCGGAATAAGGTCTGGCCAGTCCAGACCCAAATTAGTTTTCCAGGTAGGATGGCGTGTTTCTATCCTGCCCTACTTGTCTGGAACCTCTCCACTAACCACTGCCCCTGTCAGACTGGTGACCTGTCCCTACACTACCCACATGCAAAATGTGCACCAAGCATGGGAGACAGTGCCTTAAATAAGCTCTGTCTGACCCAAGATGGTTGCTTGATTCCCAGGGGGGCAGTATTCTTTTGGATAGCTTCCCCAGTGACCCAGGAAACCATAGAGGAACTATGTTCTCACTAAATTTCTCTCCCCCTCCAATGTGGCTGCAGTGGAGAAAGTAGACTGCACCTGCCTACATTCCCATAGACCAGTGATGGCGAACCTTGGCACTCCAGATGTTTTAGAACAACATTTTCCATGATGCTTATTCACTCTGCAGAGTAGTTGAGCATCATGGGAAATGTAGTTCCAAAACATCTTGGGTGCCAAGGTTCGTCATCACTGCCATAGACAGATCGAAATTAGTCCAGTTCCTGCTGAATATGCCAAGTTTTGATCTGTCTATGGCTGGCTTCAGGCACTGCTGACTCTGACTGTTCGTTTCATGATTTGGAGTGAGATTTGGTGATGTCACCACTTTGTTGTTTACTGATCTCCTTGCAGGAAAGAAAGTTGTAGTGTAATGATCTCCCTGCTTATGCTTCATCCTGTCTGTGCTTATTGCACCTCCCCTTCTGATTCTTGAGTATTACCTCGCCAGTATTTAGCAATCATTGGTGTCTGGGGGAGGTGGAGTAAGCTGAAATGAGGAGTAGGAGGATCTGAAAAAAGAGAAGCTCTGCTCATCCACGCAGAGGCACAATGCAGAGCACTGCAAGGTAAATAACTGATGGAGAAAGGATCAGATGTGGGGAGTCTACAGGCAATACCAGTAACTTGTCCTTTGCTTTTTTTAGGGGGTACAGCTTCCAGTAACTTCCAGTAACTTGTCCTTTGCTTTTTTAGGGGGTACAGCTTCTAGAGTTCAAGTCCCATTTATGGGGTGCTATTATCTTTACCGTTGCACAAGCCAATGCAAGTGATTGATAAAAATTAAATGATTCTTTACTCCTTCTGTGTGCTACATGTGCTATTTTTTTTCCAAGGTGTTCCATATTACTTTTCACTGCAATAAAAACATATAAAATTAAATTGTCATTCTATACAACTGCACAACACATAGGTAAAATATATACACATTTTTATACATTACCCACAATATACTACACTCCTGTCGTTTCTTTGATGCAATGTTATTTTGTGGCAGCGCTACACATTAGTAAAATGATTTACTAATTCACCACTGAATGACAAGCTTCTCTCAAAGTTTAAAAAATGCATAACTAGATAAAGTGTGTTTTCACCTAAATAGAGTGCTTCTAAACTGGCATTTTCTAGTACCCAATATCTGAAAAGTTACAATAATGTCTTCTACATATTGCCATTATATGTTCTTGCTGTCTGTGCCCCTATTATGGAGATTCACCCATTCTCTATTTCTCCTGTTTTTAATTATCATTGAAAGTGAAAGTAAAAGAAAATCCCTCATTTTGGGTTGTCCCCAGAAATCTTCCAATGGGGACACTAGTTCTGGTCACATGGGGGTCCCCAAGAGATTCCCTTAGTTTGCAGGGATTTCCCCTCACTTCCTGTTTTGGCTATGGGACAGGAAGTGAAGAAAAATCTCCCCAATGGGACAAAGAGGGCAGAAATAAGGGCATCTGAGATTTAAAGAGACAGTGGCAGTATGCATTCCTATGAGGAAACACTGCACATGATACCCCAAAGATCCACAGAAGGGGTTCCCGGCCTTATTAGTGCTTTGAGCGACCCAAGAGCAGGGACTGCGCACAGGAGAGGCTGAACCCAGCGGAATGCTGCCAACAGGCAGAGGTATGGACATACTGCTTTTCTTCACCAGTCAGGAAGGTATGAGAAAAAAAAAGGAGAATGATGGGACAGGGGGCTGGGCCTTTCTTTTATGCTACTCACTGGTTCTGAGGGAGGAGTAGAGGCGCAGCTCTATCACTAGTATGCTGCCATGGAGGCACCAGGAAAAAGTTTTGCCTATAGTTTAAATGTAATAAGCCGAGAATAATTGGGGAGTGAGAGTGGAGGTGTGACAGCAGGGCAGAAGAACTGGGCATACTACACTTTTTTTTTTTTTTTTTCATCATTGACCTTTACTGAATATATGTACATACCACAACAATGTCTGAATAATAAGAAACGTGGTTATTATACAATGAATTTTAAAAACTACAAAGGTGAAGGTAAATTTGTGAAAATGCATTTTAGCATTACTTGACATTTTGATGTACTGTAAAATAGTATGGGCTTCACCTGTTAGTTCCAAATTATTACAGATGGGTCCTGCATGCAGGCTGCCTTGTTTATTCTTGAGCATGTGCAGCACACCAAGTGTCCTCATCTAGTTAAATACTGTAATTGTATCTGAAAATGACAGTATTAGACAGATGATCAGTGCCATAATACTGCAAAATAATGCAGTCAAAATGTTATCAATGAAGCTACCAGGAATATATTTATGAAGACTTTAAAGTCAACTTTAATGCCTCGTACACACTTACCGATCGTCGGCCGGCCGATCGGCCATCTTTTGTCCAGGGCTGTCCTGTCCGCTGAAAAGTGCAAAAGACTGCACACGAATTTTGTCGGCCAACAACAGCCGACTGCAGAAGTGATGTCATGTGATGGTTAACTTTCCCTGTGTTTTTTCTTTTCTGAGCATGCCCAGTCTTGCAAATCTGCTGTCTGTCGGCCGAATTCTATACTGACTGGCGAACAATCGGCCGTTCTGGTGTCGGCCTACAAAAATGTTAATGCTTGCACGACAGATTCTGTTTGGCCGAAAGTGCGCTGTCGGCTGTCGGAAGCATCATACTAACAAGCCTACAATTGGCCGATCGGTCGTCGGCCGAATCTTTTCGGCCGACAATCTGCACGTGTGTACGGGGCATAAGGGTTAGGTTTATGAATGAAGTTTATATGAAGGGCCAATTTTAAAGTAACTCTGTCATCAGGGAATGAAATATCTCTTCTGATGACCTTCCTTCTGAAAATGTTCCCTTGGCTGTCTTGCTGGTCTTCTTGCTTTAAAGCTTTAATTGCCAATTTGAAATGGTTATGCAAATTAGGACCTCAGATTTTCTCTGTCTGTCCTTATCTGCATACTTGTTTAGGGCTAGTGTCTCAAAATGTATAGAAGCCAAAGGGTTAGCATAATAGTGTGGAAAAAAAGATTTTACATAAGGAGGTCAGTCATCAAAACCAGAAACAATATTTTTAATAGGTCATGGCTTTTAAAAAGCCATTAAGTAAATAATAATGTTTGGAGGATGATAAATTGCATTTTTGGTGTAACAATTGTATAACAAGCAATGAAAGCTGTCCATACCAAAATTCCTGTGCCAAATAAAGACACACTGATTTCCTAAAGCCAAAAAGAAAAGTACCAAAAATAACATTTATGTTCACTTTAACCTAAAAGCAGAAACCTAAGCCCCTTTTTCCTTCTTCAATTTACAGAAGCATATGCTTTTTATCTCATTCGTCTCATTAAGCAGCTAATAGACAGGTTCTATGCACACCACAAAACCAGCTAAAACTCCTCCATAAAATTATTTTAGACATCTGAAAGCACTAAATAATTGCAGTACCAGGATTACCATATCTGATCACCAAGGCAAAATCTTCAAAGGGTCCATTGCATCATGCTTTGTTTTAGAAGACAAACTGAAAAATACTTGAGACTTAACATTGACAGGCTGAAAAAAAACATGGTTTGTTTCACTTTCAAGTGATCCTATTAGAGGGGCAGTTACCTGTAAGAACAACTGGAATCAATTTAGGCCTAACCTATTTATTATAATAACACTATGAATGTTGCAGAAAGGCTACTATTTTAAGGCATCAGAACTATGATATTATGTTTAAAGCATAAAAGAATATGGATTTGATTCAGTGCCGGTTCACACTAGCGTGATGACAGACATTGCATGTGATTTGTACCGCATTACTGTGCAGATCACATGCAATGTCTGTGCGATGCAAATTCAGCCATACACATTGTATGGCTGAATTTGCATTGCATTCAGACCAAAGTGGTGCAGGACCCATTTTTTGGTCTGCACTGGAATCAGATCGCATGAGTGTTCACACCCATGCAATCCGATTCCTGCACCATTTGACAGTTTGCACTGCGATATGCGAACCGATCTGGGGGTGTTATTGCCTTTCGATTGACACCCGCAGCAGTTTGCATAGGTCAGTGTAAACTGCATGTGAGTCCTATGCGATGCTGGAATCGGCACTGGAATCGGGCTGGTTCCTGTATCACGCTAGTTTGAACCGGTGCTCAATGTTTATTATAATTGCTTATTTATATGGGTATATAGCATATTTTTATATTTTAGATTCATTATAAACATTAAATATATTTGTATAGTTTATATAATAGTGTATTAACCTTGATTACTCTAGAACAGGGATTCCCAAACTATGGCCCTCCAGTCTTTCAGGAACTACAATTCCCATCATGCCTAGTCGTGTATGTGAATGTCAGAGTTTTACAATGCCTCATGGGATGTGTAGCTCTGCAACAGCTGGAGGGCCACAGTTTGGAAATCCCTGCTCTAGAAGATTTAATTAGATGTGTATATATGTTTGGTGGCTACCATTTTTGCAGATTCTACATACTTATCATAGTTGGTAAGGTTGAATAAAGACACTAGTCCATCCAGTTCAACCTGTGTAGGTGCATGTGTGTCAGTGTCAATAAATGTTTTCGATATCCCTGTATATTGTGTTCACTAAGATGCAAGTCTAAGAGTCTTTTAAAAACTATCTAATAAAATAGTAATAATCAGCGCAAACCATAAAATTCAAAAGCTCATATAAAATGGTGCACACAAGGCTGCAAACAATCAGTGCTGAACACAAAACACCAGTGACAAATCAATAAACAATATTGCTGCGCCAAGTGAAAAAAGTATAAATAAATGTGTTTAAATAACTTAATTCAGATAGCAACTCAATGCTAATAAATCAAATCTAATAACAGTGATTTGCAGTGATATTAGTAGTCCCAGTTAATGATGAACCATAAAAGATGAAACAAAATGAAATAATCAATCTTCATCTGTGATCACAAAATAAAGTGCTGCATGCTTCACTCCAGTGCTCCCAGTGGCTAGTGCAAAATAAGCAGCTCACCTTAGGATTAGACTCATGAGAGTCAAACACGCTTTGGGATGTATTAGATGTATGGATAACAGCCTGATGTCCCCTCTTTCACCGCCTCCAGCTAACACTCCACATAGACCAGGAACCCGGTGTAGATAAAAGAAGAGAAGATCTAGTGCTCTCTGTTTTGCAAAAGCTATTTATTCCCTCTTAATCAAATGAAATGACACTTACATTGAGATGCACTTAAAGCAGTGTGGGCTTCTAGTGTAAAAAACAGCTCTCTATACACCTCTAGGGATCAACGTACTCTGAGCAGGCTCCTCCCCAGTACGCGTTACGTCAGATTTGATTTATTAGCATTGAGTTGCTATCTGAATTAAGTTATTTAAACACATTTATTTATACTTTTTCACTTGGCGCAGCCAAGCCAAATCAATATGTTTATTGATTTTAAAAACTATCAATACTTCCCGCTGACACCACCAATTGTTGAAGAGAGTTTCACATCCTTATTTCCTCGTCAGTGAAAAACTCCCAATGCAGCTTATGGTTAAACCACTTCTCTTCCAGTCTCATTATGTGGCCCCGTGTCCTCTTACAGTCTCCCTGAGAATTAATCATTTCCTACCTATGCTGGAATCCCCATTGAGATATTTGTATATTGCTATGATATCTCCTCTCAAGCACCTCTTCTCTCATGGGGGAAAAAATGTAGTGCTTGTAGTCTTTCCTCATAATGTAGGTCCACCAGTCCCCTTATTAATTTTGTTGCCATTCTCTGAACTCTTTCCAGGTCGAGCACATCCTTCCTGAAGATTGGTGGCCAGAAACCTGTAAATATTCGTACCATATTTGTAGCATCAGTTACATACAGTATACAGTGCTGTGTTCCGGCAGTAGGATGGAAACTTTCTGTCCTGCTCTCAGAATAAGAATGAGTTAGGCAGAACACTGCTCAGCCAATCACAGGAAGCCTAGTATTTTCTGAATGAGTATGAGGTTTCTTCTGATTGACTGAGGTGGAGATCAATATGTCATCTGCCTGTCTCTGCAACTCAGTCAGAGGAATTAATAAGAGTAAGACCTTCATTTATTCATGAAATACAAGGCAATAGTTGGGCAATGCTCATCCTGGCTCAATTTTGTTCCAGGAACAGGATTGGAAGTCTCCATTATGCTGCCAGAACACAGTGCTATATACTGTATGTATACTGTATGTACATAGCTAATGCAGCTTTGATAGCAGGTGCATCTGTTAGTGAAGCAAATTGCTTGTTTGGACCAACTTGGTCCAAATGAACTATTTAAAGAAACCTGGAGTCATTCTTTAAGTGCTTGGAGCGGGATCACCACCGTGTGTTGTAATTACTATACGAGATCTCCCTGCTAAGATTATTATTGTTGGTCAATAGATGCAGATCCTTTCCAGTTCTGAGGAAGTATTCAGGAAACACTGCTTGACAAATTTGTTGCAAACTGTGTGCAGCAAAGTATATTAAAATGACCCTGTCTGTCAGCAGTGCTGGGACAAGGTCATCCAACCCCCCAGGGAAAAGATGCCTGTTAGGGTCAGGGCGCTTCTATCCCTGCAATAAACCATTGAGACCAGGGCAGCCGCCCCTTCTTGCTTCCTTCCCACCTCTTTTCCCACCCCTGCCTGTCAGCACAGAGTCATTTTGCATATAAAAGCATGCCAGTAATAAAAAAGGCATTATATTTACCTTTTGACAGCTTGTCTGTTCAAATGTTGCCACTTAACTCCTCCCAGTGTATGATATACCTAATTCCCCCCACTGCCAACAGTGGTTTCTCCTGCCAGCTTGTCTATCACTACAGGAGGAGCCACTGTGAGTGTCAGAGAAAGCAGGTATTTGACCGATTGGGCTTACTTACAAAGGCCAGGGAACAGTGAAGAGGTGGTGCTACAACAAACAGGTCTCTGGAAACATAAGTATATTGCCTCTTCTATTACAGGTATGCTTTTATATAAAAGGGGATCCCTATGCTGACAGGTAAAGACCTGAAAAAAGTGAATATGGCATGAATTTCACCTTAGTAATCAACACCTAGACTGAAGAGAAATTAAATCTTGCCGGGAAAGGGGCACTGGAATTATGGTCTTGCTCCTTGTTAGTGATCGGCCGAACACCCCCCTGTTCGATTTGCACCAGAACATCTCGAACAGGGAAAAAGTTCTAGCGAACATGCCCTGTACCAGTGCAAAAATATTTTTTTAAAACAGTTGTTTTTGCAGGAGCGGTGATTTTAATGATGCTTAAAGTGAAACATTAAAAATGAAAAATTCCTTTAAATATCGTACCTGGGGGGTCCCCTTAGTCTACCTGTAAAGTGGCACATCTGTACGATATATGGAACCTGCTGCAGCAATACTGACATTTCTAAAGGTAAAAATGTAATTTAAACTTGCTCGCGGCTGTAATGTATTGCCAGGCTCCCGGCAATACAGATAAAAAAATAAAATGTAAAAAATGGTGTAGGATCCCCCCCTTCCCCAGTCCATACCACGCCAAAATTTAAAAAAGAAAATATCGTGGGGTCCCCCTCCCAAAATCTATATCAGACCCTTATCTGAGCATGCAGCCTGGCAGGTCAGGAAAGGGGGGGGGGGGAGTGAGCGCCCCCTTCTGAACCATACCAGGCCACATGCCCTCAACATGGGGGGCTGGGTGCTTTGAGGTGGGGGGAAGCCCTTTTCCTCATGTTTGCCTCTTAGCGACAACCCTGGGCTGTAGTTGTCAGGGTCTGCAGTCCAGGGGGCCTATCGGAATCTGGAAGCCCCCTTTACCAAGAGGGCCCCCCAGATCCCTCCCCCCCCTTAGTGAATGGGTTTTGGGTAGATTGTACCTTTACCCATTCACCAAAAAAGTATCACAAAGTAATAACCACAAGAAACAGTTTTTGACAAGTCCTTTTTTTTTTCTTCGGTCCAGCGGGCGACGTGATTGATGATGGAGTTACACTGAGGGACATTATTTTTTAATTTTTTAAAGAGGGGTTCCAGATTCTGATAAGCCCCCCACCTGCAGACCGAGACAAGCAGAGCCCAGTGTTGTTGGAAAGAGGCCTTTGTCCCCATCAACATGGGAACAAGGTGCTTTTGGGTATTGGGGGCAGAGCCCCCCATGCCCCAAAACACCCACCCCCTCATGTTGGGGGCATGTGGCCTGGTATGGTTCGGGGGGGGGGGGCGCTCGCTCGTCCCTTCTCCTTTCCTGACCTGCCGGGCTCCATGCTCGGATAAGGGTCTTATATGGATTTTGGAGGGGTCCCCACAGTTTTTTTCTTTATTTTTTCCGGCATTTTTTTTTTTCAGCTGTCAGCAGAGAAAACCCAGCTGATTGACAGCTGATGACTTATCTGTTGTTAAGGATGCCGTGGCCGGCTTCCTGACCCTGCTCCTTAACAACCAGCTTGCACTGCACCCTGTTTGGGCAAAGCTTTGCTGTGTAGGGCTCAGTGCATTGCAGGGTGTTCATCAGGGCAAATATTCTGCAAATTTCGGGTGTTTGGCGCACGGCCGAACAGGCAACTGTTCGGCCTAAACTCATGCTTGGGCCAAACCCATCCATTCACCCATCCCTAATCCTAAACTGGTCTGAGACCTAAAGAGTACTAGAGACAAATACAGATTAGAATTTCCCAGTTCAATTTGCTAACCAGTTTGCTTACCAACCAGATTAACCTGTCTAACAGTTTGCGTCAAAACAGGGGTTTAGTTGGCACACATTTGCAAACGCATGTGTAAGCTGCAGGGCCACTCCACGGCACCCTGTATTACCTGCAGTCCTAACTCTTGTAAATTTATGAGAGTCTCCACAGTGGAAGCACATGTAAGCTAATGGATAGATAGGGGGCAGGTGAGCCTGGAGGTGGCCCAACCCTCCTAAAGGTACTTGGGGGCACAATAGACACCCAGCCAATGGCACAACAGCAAAGGCATCTAGTGTGTCCGCTCACCAGTATACATGAACGACAAAGAAAATGGCCTATGCCCCAACCTATAACTGGCCTTCATAGCAGAGAACACATGGAAGGGCAATGCACATGAGACAAATACAGATAAAAATTTCCCAGTTCAATTTGCTAACCAGTTTGCTTACCAACCAAATTAACCTTTGTTCATGTATACTAAAGAGTACTAACCTGGCCAGTGGAAGAGGCTAAAGATATTGGAAGATAGCAGCTTGTTTGAACCTAAATAGTTTACTGAGAAGCCTACTAAGTAGAGGGGAATGTTGCTGCTGTTTTTGGGTATACTGTACCCTTAAATCTCTCTCCCCAAGGCAATTAAACCAATGCATTGCAAGAAAAGGACTGACGATGTGGAGTTTTTTCTATTCCTAGGTGGGTCAGTGAGTGTTTGGGTGCAGCTACAGGGCAGGATATCATTAGGAAGGCTAGGATAGCCTATTACGATGAATCAGCTCCTTAGGGAGTCATTGCTGAACTTGGTACTTGTGTAATGGTACCTGACTGATAAAATGGTACTCTGGTTCATGGTACAGGGCCACTAGGGGCTATGTGAAAGAGTGCTATAGTAACCTAAAGTATATGTATAGGCTTTTTTTGTGTTGGTTAGGGTAGGTCTTTTAGTGGTCACCATGAATGTACATGGAGTCAACAATAGAGCATTGATTCACTATTGAGCGCAGATCGAGTTTAATCTCTGTTTGTGTTCTAGTGAGTCTGTAGTGGACCCCATTTTACTGTGGATTTTTTCTTATTTAGAATATTGGATGCTCGATCATGTGACTGGAGGAGTCTATTTATTCTTGGTATGGCATCCATGGTATGGCGTTCATGCTCCTGTTTTCCCTGATGAAGCGCTGTACAGTGAAACGCATTGGGCGGGGTGAGAACTTGTGACTTTATCACGCCCACTGATGCCGGTTGTCGGTGAGGTATCTGCTGTTTGATTCCTTGTGTAAAATTTTACCTTATTTTATGTGAGTACCTTTTCACTTTTAACAAATAAACACACATCTAGAAGTATTCACGCTATGTGCGTCCTTTGTCCCTCTTCCTCTATGGCGACTGTTTGAGATACATGTGATCTGGGAATAAGGCATTTGGAGCCAGTGGATACCATAGGCCTAGATCTATTTGACCCGATTCAGTTAACCACAGGACAGGTGTCAGTGTATTATGCTTGTTTGATCTCTGTAATTGGGGATCCAATTGATCCTGTAGGAGGCTTTCAGTGTGGTGGAGGTCACATGTTTATGTTGGAATCTCTAGTACTTTCCACACTGTTGGTGGCTTTGGAGTGCACCATTACCTAATAGAAGAAATGGACTATTTTTTTACCTTTTTTTTTTCGAAACACCTTCCTGACAAATTTATTTGTTGCATATGGATTATTAATTTTTATTTATTTATTCATACAACTGCATGGATTTAAATTTTTCATATATTTTCCATATTTTTTTATTACCATTTGCACTGTATTGAATTCATATTTTTGTCAGGAAGCGCAGAATATTTTGTATATAGGGTAGAAGAGTATAAGGCCTCATGCACAAAGGGTGTTTTAAAAAACTAGCTGCAAAGCCAGTACCAACGCCAGAAAAAAGCGTATGAAAAGAAGCGTTTTGCATTGGCATTAGAGCGTGTTTAGCCGTGTTAGTGTTAAGCAGCGTTTCTCTGCCCTCTTCTATTTTCCACTCCCAAAAACGCTTGTTGTGGCTTAACCCTGCATAAAATATAAATAAAGTTAAAATAGCTAGATCAGACTTATGTCAGGGTTAGTTTCAAGGTTAGGTTCAAAGGTCATGGTCAGTGTGTATGTAGGATTAAAAAAAACGTTTTTTATTTGGTATGAGGGTCAGTTAGATTCAGTGTCATTGAGTTTAGGTAGGATTAAAAAGCAAAATGTGCACTATTGTCTCTAGACCAGTGATGGCGAACCTTGGCACCCCAGATGTTTTGGAACTACATTGGTCATGATACTTATGCTCACTGCAGTGTAGTGGAGAATCATGGGAAATGTAATTCCAAAATATTAGGAGTGCCAAGGTTCACCACCACTGCTCTAGACCCTACTATGGGTATAAATAACACACATATATGTGGTAACGATGCTATCGTTAATAATTAATTTGTTTTGTGACTTAATAGGCAGGTTAGGGGCATACCCCAGGCATGCTTTTAAAGGAATTCTGCATTTGTTGCTCTTTAAGTGTTATTAAAACCACTGCCAAATAGAATATTTTTTTTTTTTTTTTTTTTGCTTTGATACATGTTCCCCAGGGCAGTGCCAAGCCAGATACAGTGTAGTTCTGCTTTCAGTAATGTTCACCAAACAGAAACCCAGTTATATTCAGCTCATCCCTACTGTTCTGCAATGCAGTTCTATACTATAAAGTATAGACAACCAAAAAAAATGTAATGGTATGCTGTGGGGGTAATGTGAACCTGAGCTTTTACTTGGCTGGGAAAAACAATGAGCCCAATTGATAACCAGCCACCAGGACATATAACACTTAACTTCCCTTTGCTCCCTGTTCATTGCTATGAGTAAGAAGAAAAATACATTGGGAAAGCTCCAGAGGGATCCCAGTTGGTGCTTACACAGAGCTACCCCAATGTGACAGTACTGGGCTAGTCAACCAACACTGAAGCTTGATGGGAGTGTGTTACATCATTCTAGTACCAATAAATATTGGGTATTTCTCTTTATTTCCAATGGCAAATGGAACAGTGGAGTAGGTGAGTTCTTGCAGGGGGGAGACCAAGTGTTCTTCTGGGTTTGCTCTATGAATCAGCAGAATTGCAGTCACATTTCAAAAATGATTTCAGGTAGCTATTACACTAATACCTTTAAATGTGTGTTAAAATGGACTTTAGTTTTCGTTTAAACAATATTTGTTACCAAATTTTGCATGCTCTGACATAATTTCCATTTAATTTCTATTTAATTACAACCTCATAGGTTTTCTTTAAATAGCATCACGTTATCGTACATGTGTATGTAGTTTAGTCTGAAATTTCAAAAGTTCAAAACTGAACCACCCAAATAAATGAAGCATAAACATAAGTAGTAACTATGATATTTAAAATAAGGTAAAAATAGTAAAAGGAAAACAAGCAAAGCCAAATATTTATATAGTCATTAAGCTCAGATTTGGCCCTACAGCCTCATGACATCATGCACTAAACACTCCTGCTGTGGAAATGATGTGAAGCTAGTTCATTTAACTTATTTAAAACTGCATTTTGCATACATATAGTGACCATTAATTACCTCCTTCTTTACCAATAGTGATGGGCCGAACACCATCCAGTTCGGTTCGCACCAGAACTCCCGAACATGGAAAAAGTTTGAACCTGAGCAGCGAACCCTAATAAAATGTATGGGACCTGAACTTGAAAAATCAAAAGTCCCCATTTTGAAGGCTTATATGCAAGGTATTGGGCATAAAAGGGTATAGGGGGGCCCGGGTACAGCCCTGGGGGACATGTATCAATGCAATTTTTTTTTTTAAAGATTGTTTTTAAAGGAGCAGTTTTTTTTTATTAATGCTTACAGTAAAACAATAAAAATGAAAAATTCCTTTAAATATATTGCCTGAGGGTCCCCTTATTCTGACTGTAAAGTGGCGCATCTGTACCATTTAAAGAACCTACTGCAGCAAAACTGAGGTATATATAGAAAATAAAATGACATTTAAATTGGCAGCAATACAATACCATTGGTGTAAAATAGGGGTGCGCTGATATAAATGATAGCTGCAACCTGAACTGTGCCTTAGTGAAAATTATGTATAAAATAGGTGCGCTAACAATGAATGAGTAAATAAATAAATGAATCAACACAGTGATAAATGACAATCTTAAATATGGTGATATTCCAAGTGAGTAAATGGTATAAATCAAATGTCCAAAAGAACTCAAAAGTGACAAGTGATAAGACGTTGTGATCCTTGACTTATTAAATACAATAACTCATATGGTGATGTGAATTCAAAAGTCCACAAAAACTCTTCACCAAAATATTGAAAAGGTAAAGTAAGTTGCCAGTGCTCTGTGATTGAAGATCCCGCCACCACCACACTATCCTCCTTACCAGATGAATAAATTAGGAAGGCAGAGAAAACTCTGATGATAGTGTTGGGGAGAAGAAAGTAATCAAATAATCCACCCTGTGATATGGTGCAGGATTAGCCTCTTACCAAATGGCAGATGGAATCAGCACAGAGAATATGGAGCAGACAATGCCTCTTCACTGTATCTGTAACTAGCAGCTGTGTTTCACTTTCACTAGGGATCCGTCCTCCTATTAGCTCTCCAAGATGAGCATTATGGTGATAGAAAATAAACGGACCATAGTGTAATATCCCCGAGGTAAATTTATTCAAAATAAAGTGTTACACTTACATTAGGGATGAAAACATTTGCGGCAGTACAGAAACGATACAGAAGCCTGTTTGGAAGAAACGTCGTTAGAGAGGAGGCGTGTCGCGCCGCCACGAACGTCCAACACCGCTCGGTCTGCAGCCGAGTCAGGTGTATCGTTTCTGTACTGCCGCAAATGTTTTCATCCCTAATGTAAGTGTAACACTTTATTTTGAATAAATTTACCTCGGGGATATTACACTATGGTCCGTTTATTTTCTATCACCATAATGCTCATCTTGGAGAGCTAATAGGAGGACGGATCCCTAGTGAAAGTGAAACACAGCTGCTAGTTACAGATACAGTGAAGAGGCATTGTCTGCTCCATATTCTCTGTGCTGATTCCATCTGCCATTTGGTAAGAGGCTAATCCTGCACCATATCACAGGGTGGATTATTTGATTACTTTCTTCTCCCCAACACTATCATCAGAGTTTTCTCTGCCTTCCTAATTTATTCATCTGGTAAGGAGGATAGTGTGGTGGTGGCGGGATCTTCAATCACAGAGCACTGGCAACTTACTTTACCTTTTCAATATTTTGGTGAAGAGTTTTTGTGGACTTTTGAATTCACATCACCATATGAGTTATTGTATTTAATAAGTCAAGGATCACAACGTCTTATCACTTGTCACTTTTGAGTTCTTTTGGACATTTGATTTATACCATTTACTCACTTGGAATATCACCATATTTAAGATTGTCATTTATCACTGTGTTGATTCATTTATTTATTTACTCATTCATTGTTAGCGCACCTATTTTATACATAATACAATACCATTGCCATCAATAGAAAAATGTTAATAAAATGGAGTGGGGTTCCCCTCCAATCCATACCAGGCCCTTTGGACATACATTTTATTTGGGTGCAGCATCGCATGACCCCGCAATTGTCAGTTAAAGTTACACAGTGCCATATCAGAAAAAATGGCCTGGTTATGAAGGGGCGTAAACCTTCCAGGGCTGAAGTGGTTAAACCCCCTTTTTCAAGGAGTCTGTGTTTTTTGGTCATTAGATTCAAGTTACAACTTAGTCCACCTTTTGAAAACCTGGGAAATACTGTGGTGTGTCCAGCGCCTCACCATTGCCTGTTCTTGGACTTCTTCATACAGAATTTCCGCTTACATCAGCATCCCCTCTTACATTAGATTACCCTCCTACATACGTGTCCCTCACTACACAAGAGTCCCCTTTTACATAAGAGTCTTGGAATGCCCCTTTACAGTGCAGTAGAAGGGTGGGAGCCGGATGATGGCACAGACCTGTACAGAGGAAGTTCCATCCTGATTTGAATGATGGTAAAGCATGTAAATGATTGCGAGGACACTGGTGGTTCTAGCAACCAATGGTTACAATACTGACGGCAACTATGGGGCAAACCCGCACTGAAGATCACACAGTCTGAAATGCAGGCTGGCCTGTAAAGATGCTTTCACCACTGGATCCTGCATGGGCACTCAACTTGGCATGTGGTGCATCACACTGGTTAGCCACAGGATGCTATATAGATCCAGGACCGTGGTCTGCTATCCCTGAAGACCACCCATAAAGATATAAACTTTTTTCACCCAGACATTACTGTGCTGTATCAATCTACCACTCTCCCTTCTGTTTTTATTCTTTTAGTTCTGGAACAGAACTGCCCGTGATGCTGGAACACCCTCCTCACTGCACCTCACACACAAAATTCCTTATGTTAAAAAATGCCAGTACTGTAAAGTCTCTCACAGCCTCCAATCATATTTAATCTTGCCTTGGAACTTCTAGGAAGCAAATAATAGTGCATAAATCAAAGACAGAGGAAGTTACCTAGCACAGGCTTCAGAAAGTACTTTCCTACTGATCCCCTACTGACTCTTTATGCATGTGCCTATTCTGCAAAGAATTACAAAGAACTCGGATTAGGGTAAACTGAGTACATGATTTAATTTTAGCATATTTTCTACACTTTCTAGATAGTATATAGAGCACTCTGAATACTTTAAAGTGTTACTAAATCCAGAACCTGTATTCACTATATCTGGTCCCCACAGTGCACACTGCACAGAACATGGAAATACAATTATTTTAGTAAATACACTGCTAAAAAAATAAATAAAGGAACACTTTTGAATTAGGCTATAGCATCAAGTCAATTAAACTCCTAGGATATTGATCTGGTCAGTTAGGTAGAAGAGGGGGTTGTTAATCAGTTTCAGCTGCTTTGGTGTTAATGAAATGAACAACAGGTGCACTAGATGAACAACAATGAGAGAACCTTCAAAACAGAAATGGTTTTACAGGTCAAGGCCACTGACATTATTTTTCCCTATTCATCTTTTCTGTCTGTTTTTCACTAGTTTTGCATTTGGCTAGGGTAAGTTTTACTGCTGGTAGCATGAGGCGATACCTGGACCCTATAGAGGTTGCACAAGCAGTCCAACTCCTCCAGGATGGCACATCAATACATGCCATTGCCAGGAGGTTTGTTGTGTCTCCCAGCACAGTTTAGAGCATAGAGGAGATTCCAGGAGATAGGAGGTGACTCTAGGAGAGCTGGACAGGGCCATAGAAGGTCCTTAACCCATTAGTAAGACCCGTATCTGCTCCTTTGTGCAAGGCGGAACAGGATGAGCACTGCCAGAGCCCTACAAAATGACCTCCAACAGGCTACTGGTGTGAATGTCTCTGACCAAACAATCAGAAACAGACTTTATGAGGGTGGCCTGAGGACCTGATGTCCTCTAGTGGGCCCTGTGCTCACTGCCTAGCACCATGGAGCTCAATTGGCATTTGCCATTAAACACCAGAATTGGCAGGTCTGCCACTGGCGCCCTGTGCTTTTAACAGGTGAGAGCAATTTCACCCTGAGCACATGTGACAGACATGAAAGGGTCTGGAGAAGCCATGGAGAACATTATGCTGCCTCTAACATCGTTCAGCATGACCAGTTTGCTGGTGGGTCAATGAGGGTTTGGATAGGCATATTCATGGAGGTTAGGTATCGGGATGAATTGTCAGGCAGTGGGTCCTGGGTTCCTCCTAGTGCATGACAATGCCCAGCTTTATGTGGCGAGAATATGCAGCCAGTTCCTGGAGGATGAAGGAATTTATACCACTACATGGCCCCCACGCTCGTCTGACCTAAATCCAATAGAATACCTCTAGGATAATTATGTTTCGGTCCATCCGGCACCGCTAGGTTGCACCTCAGTCTGTTCAGGAGCTCAGTGATGTCTTGGTCCAGATTTGGGAGGAAATACCCCAGGACACCATCCGTTGTCTAATTGGGAGCATCCCACGACATTGTCAGGCATGCATACAAACACGTGGGGGCATACAAACTACTGAGTACCATTTTGAGTTGCTGCAATGAAATTTCAGCAAAATGGACTAGCCTGCTGCATCATTTTTTCCACTTTGATTTTTTGGGTGTCTTTGAATTCAGCCCTTTGTAGGTTGATCATTTTCATTTCCATTTCGATTAAACAATGTGGCATCCTTTCGTTCCTAACACATTATCCAGTCCATATTAGTATATGTATCCAGCATGATATTTTTCCCCATTGAGATCTGATGTGTTTTCAAAGTGTTCCTTTAATTTTTTTGAGCAGTGTATAAACTGCTAAATACTTTTTCTCATCAGCAGCATATAGCGCTATTGTGACTTGTATCAGTGTCTGGTTAAAGCTTGTAGGAGGAGTTTTCATTCTGCTCTGACTGTCCTATAAGTCTGCAGGACCCTTGACTCTGATTGCTGATTGGCCCTGTGCCGATCACGTGCATCCTCCAAAGAAAAAAAAAAACTATCTAGCAATACACCCTACACTGAGCATTATCAGAGTGATTCCGAAGGCTCTGTTCTATCAGGAGATGGATTGGGGACAGTGGAAGAAGGGGGGAATCAGAGAAGACAGGATCAAACAGCCTGTTTACACAATGCAGAGTATAAACGCCTTAGATTCCACAGTGAGTAAAACAAGCATGCTTTGCTGCATATACAGACTGATTTTACTGCTGTGGGGATAGTAACGCTTTAAATTATTGCTTAGACTTGCTCTTTAAAGATCATTGTGGAAGTGTTTTGCATATTCTTTTAAAAGTTCAGTGACAAATCTAAAGTGAAAAAGCATGCTACTTCTGAAAGGAAGGAAACATGAAGCTGTAAAATTGAGCACACTGGCACTTTTTGTCCTCTGATGCACCAATATGGTTCTAATAAGTAGAAGGTTTCTCTCAGTTCTACCTTTGTGATCCTGATTAGAAAACAGAAAAATAAATCTGTTCAATAATACAATTTTTTCTCCAAATGATTTTTCCATGTCCACTGCCAAACCAAACACATGGTGCATGTTAGTCAGCTGGGCCTACATCAATTCATCAGCTGTGTGAGCTGCTCTGCACTGTTTGCCAAACCTGTTAAGACTAAATCCTTGTGTTTTCAAACCCTAACTCCAAACATCCTTTTAGGCTTGAAAAGAGTCCCGAGCATTGAACTTCCAATATTTCTACAGTGCATATTGTTCACTCAATAGCTTTTTCAATGCATGGATTGAGTTGTCACTTTACCACTGTTCATTGTTCTTTTTTTTTTCACATTGGCTTCAGGATTTCTAGAAATCTGTGACAAGCATGTGAGCACAGGATGTAATATATAAACTTAGCACCAATAAGCTGGCGTTCTTAAAGTGTTACTAAACCCACAACAGCAAAATCAGGCTGTATATGGAGTAAAGCATGTTTGTTATACTCATTGTGGAACTTAGGGGGTTAATCCTCTGCATTGTGTATAAAGGCTGTGTGATCCTGTCTTCTCTGATCCTCTTCTTCCACTGATTCCAGACCATTTCCTGATAGAAGAGAGCATTAGGAGTCAAGCTGCACATGCTTAGTTTGGTGTGTATTGCTAGAGAGTTTTTTTTTTTTCTTGGGAGAGTGCATGTGATCAGCACAGGGCCAATCAGCACTGTCCAGACAGAGGGTCAGTGGAAAATGAAAATGAAAGCTTTAACCAGATACTGATAGAAGTCACAAGACTGCTCTAACTGCTGATGAGAAAAAGTATTAAGCAGTTTATTGTTAATAAAATATTTGCATTTCCATGTTTTATGTACTGTGGGAGGTCATAGTGAATGGAGGGTCCTGGGTTTAGTAACACTTTAACCTAAAATAGTTCTAAAAGCAGAAGTTTTTTTTTTTTATATCTTAATGCAATTTATACATTAAGATGAAAACCTTCTGTGTGCAGCAGCCCCCCTAATACTTACTTGAGCCTCATCACCATCCAGCAATGTTGCACGAGAGATTCAGCTGTCTGGGACTCTCCTTCCTGATTGGCTGAGACACACAGCTGCTGTCAATCAAAGTCAGTGAGCCAATGAGGAGAGAGAGGGGGGCGGGACCAAACCATGGCTCCATGTCTGAATGGACACACAGAGCAGTGACTCAGCTCAGGTGCCCCCCATAGAAAGCTGCTTGCTGTGGGGGCCTCAGCAGAAGAGAGGGGCCAGCAGCGCGGGCAGGGGACCGGAGAAGAGGAGGATGTGGGCTGCTCTGTGCAAAACCAACTGCAGAGAGGAGGTAAGTATGTCATGCTTGTTTTTTGTTTTTTAAACAAAAAAAAAAACAAGACTTTAGTATCACTTTAAACCCTCAACTTGTAAAACAACACATTCGGTTTAAAAAAAGAAATGAAAGGCAAAACATTTGTGTATAGATATAAAAATACATTATAAATACCTTTTTTCGCTTTTATATAAGTGATCACTAGGGATGATTGAACGGTTCGGGTCGACCATCGGTTCGCCCCGAACATTGGGTGTTCGAGGTTCGGCCGAATTTAGAACTTTTTGCCCAAAAAGTTCGGAATTCGGCAACCAGAACCGACCAAAATGCAATGGTTCAGGAAATGGGCTTTAAAAGCCCGTGATTGGACCAGAACCATTAGCAAAAGCCAATTGAGGGGGCAGAAGAATGCTAGGAATGTGATTGGAGTGACTAGGGGGTCCCTAGGCCAATCATTAGTAAATACGCCCCCCAGTATATAAGATAGCCCCTGCCAAATTCCTAGCATTGTCATACAGGGACATGGAAGAGAGTGGAAGCAGTTCTGCTAATTTTACTTTAAAAGTGTCATTTAGCTATTTATTAGTGTGAGGAAAGGGATATCTAGTGTAGTTAGAGTGCTCCTTTACACTTTAGTTAGCTTCAAAAATGTAGTTTCTGTAGGGAAAGTGTGAAGTGTCAGGGTGACCGTAATGTAGTGTAGGGTTAACTGACTGCTATGGCAGGGTGACCGAACCCTTCCATATCAGGGTGACCGTAATGTAGTGTAGGGTGAACTGACTGCTATGGCAGGGTGACCGAACCCTTCCATATCAGGGTGACCGTAATGTAGTGTAGGGTTAACTGACTGCTATGGCAGGGTGACCGAACCCTTGCATATCAGGGTGACCGTAATGTAGTGTAGGGTGAACTGACTGCTATGGCAGGGTGGCCGAACCCTTCCATATCAGGGTGACCGTAATGTAGTGTAGGGTAAACTGACAGTGACTGCTATGGCAGGGTGACCAAACCCTTCCATAGCAGGGTGACCGCTATAGAGAAAAGATTTCTCTTGTGTCACTTTCGCTGCAGGGATATGGCTTCGCCGCAGCCAGCATTTTTGGCTGCAGGCGTTGCTAGTGATTTTTTGAGCACATGTTTGGAGTCAGACATGACATCTGAACATGTGTATAGGGGGTATATATACACACCCATGTCTGTATATATATACACCTAGACATATATAGGTGTGAAAGGAGCAGAAAAAACTACTTGCGCTAATAAAATAATTAACACCAATATAGTTACGCTCCTATCACACCTATATATGTCTAGGTGTGTATATACTGTACATATAAGTATGTGTGTATATACACCACTATACACAAGTTCAGATGTTTTGCCTGCCTCCAAAGAACCCAAAAAAATGCCCAAAAAAACACTAGCGTCAAAAAAAAAACCGCCCAGGTGTGTTGTTGCAGGCATTTTTTGGGGTTCTTTGGAGGCAGGCAAAACATCTGAACTTGTGTATACGGGTATATATACACACATACTTATATGTAAATACACACCTAGACATACTGTATATAGGTGTAATAGTAGCAGAAATATATGCTTGCGCTAATGAAATCATTTACACTAATATGGTTATGCTCCTATAACACCTATATATGTCTAAGTGTAAAATACATATAAGTATGTGTGTGTACACAAGTTCAGATGTTTTGCCTGCCTCCAAAAACCCCAAAAAAATGCCTGCAACAACACACCTGGGCGGTTTTTTTTTTTTTGACGCTAGTGTTTTTTTGGGAATTTTTTGGGGTTCTATGGAGGCAGGCAAAACATCTGAACTTGTGTATAGTAGTGTATATACCACTACACACAAGTTCAGATGTTTTTCCTGCCTCAAAAGAACCCAAAAAAATGCCCAAAAAA
Organism: Pelophylax lessonae; assembly: GCF_965119305.1. Taxonomy (NCBI): domain Eukaryota; kingdom Metazoa; phylum Chordata; class Amphibia; order Anura; family Ranidae; genus Pelophylax; species Pelophylax lessonae. Next base: position 415,543,433 of record NC_138770.1, read on the forward strand.
AACGCCTGCTATTAAACCGGCAAGGTGTGAAAAGCGAGAAGCCAACATCCTGTGCTGAAAGTGTTCTAATACAAATAATCTTTTTTTGTTATGGTTCTGGACATGCTACAGAGCTGAAACTTCACATGTACACTTTTTAGACCCCACAGATACTAAATCCAAAGAAATTATTTTTTTTTATTTTTTTTTTTCAATAATTGTCTCTCCATCAAAAATCTATCAAAAATGACAATTTTTAAGAACTTTTTTTGTGTGATTATGTGTCTGGGGGTTCTAAAAGGTGTACCTGTGAAGTTTCAGCTCTGTAGCATGTCCAGAACCCCCAAAAAAAGATCATATAGGTGTAAAAGGAGGGTCCCACCATCCCTGCTCTACTGAAAAATTATCTTTTTTTCTGGTTCTGGACATGCTACAGAGCTGAAACTTCACAGGTACACTTTTTAGACCCCCCAGATACTAAATACAAATAATTTTTTTTTTTTAATTTTTTCAATAATTGGCTCTCTATCAAAAATGACAATGTTTAAGAACTTTTTTGTGTTATTTTGTGTCTGGGGGGTCTAAAAAGTGTACCTGTGAAGTTTCAGCTCTGTAGCATATCCAGAACCCCCCAAAAAAGATCATATAGGTGTAAAAGGAGGGTCCCACCATCCCTGCTCTACTGAAAAATTATCTTTTTTTCTGGTTCTGGACATGCTACAGAGCTGAAACTTCACAGGTACACTTTTTAGACCCCCCAGATACTAAATACAAATAATTTTTTTTTTTTAATTTTTTCAATAATTGGCTCTCTATCAAAAATGACAATGTTTAAGAACTTTTTTTGTGTTATTTTGTGTCTGGGGGGTCTAAAAAGTGTACCTGTGAAGTTTCAGCTCTGTAGCATGTCCAGAACCCCCCAAAAAAGGTCATATAGGTGTAAAAGGAGGATCCCTGCTCTACTGAAAAATTATCTTTTTTTCTGGTTCTGGACATGCTACAGAGCTGAAACTTCACAGGTACACTTTTTAGACCCCCCCCATACTAAATCCAAATAATTTTTTTAATTTTTTTTTATTTATTTTTTTTAATTTTTCCAATAATTGGCTCTATATCAAAAATGAAAATTTTTAAGAACTTTTTTTGTGTGATTAATAGTCCCTGGGGTATGACCCAGAACCCTAGGCACTTTTTAGGGGCATTTATTGGGTTTTAGGGCTTCAAAATGGTGTTTTTTGATTACCGAAGTTCGGGTCCCATTGATTTCAATGGGGTTCTGAAATCCGGGCCGAACTTTTGGGTAGTTCAGATGTTCTGGCCGAACCGAACTTTTGAAAAGTTTGATCATCCCTAGTGATCACATACCCTCTGTTCTCAGGTGCATAGGAGCTGGAGGAGGAGAAACTGCAACACACCGATTTTCCCAGTAAAAGGCTGTGCAGGAGGGGAGGGGAGTGTCAGGGCAAGTCTGACCATCCGAAGAGAGCAACCTGAGTTCCCCGCATAGCTAGAGAACTGACCGTGATGTGCTGTCCTGCTTAGTGTGGTCAGTTTTTGATAGAAAAGCAAAGGGACTGGCAGGAACACCACGTATTTCACACAAAGGAAGCAATATAAAGATAACAGAATACTTTTTCATACAAGTACATGGTACAGCAGGCACATATCAGGAATATGAAATGCTGGGATTACAAATGCTTTAAGGCTCCATTCACACTTGTGTGACTTATCATGCAACTTTGGACATCAAAGTTGCATGACAAGTTGTTCCCCATGTTTTACAAAGATAACCATTCATGTACACTATATTACCAAAAGTATAAGGCCCCTTTCACATGGTTCTGTTCTGTCGATCCCCGCTGAGCAGGCGGATGACAGCTCCATCTCCGCTCTGTATGCCGAGACAGAGGTGTCAGATCCCCGCTGTTCCTTATGGGGGAATTGGATGAGAACGGACTGCCTGTCCATTCTCATCCAATCCGATAGACGGATGGAAAATAGGGTTTCCATCCATCCGGATTTGATGGACAGGTTTGGATTGGATGTCAGCGAACATTTCTCCGCTGACGTTAGATAGAGATGCATGGGGTATCCATTCAGATCCGCCTGAAAAACTGACAGGTGGATCTGAACGGACCTTATATGTGAAAGGGGCCTTAGAATGCCTGCCTTTACACACACATGAACTTTAATGGCATCCCAATCTTAGTCCAGAGCGCTAGCTGGCAGTCCAGGTCACAGAATGGGTAACTGTGGACCGTATCCTGCGGGTCTTGCCACCGGACTTACTCAATACTAAGGACTGGCTTCTGGCCTTGTTGCCATTTTTTAGCATGCCAGGAGCCCTCATCACCATGGAAGCCCAAGCAGCAGCTTACCTCTGTGGCCAGAGATAGTTCCCTAGTGCCAGCCTGCTGGGCCTGAAAAATGATCCCAACCCCACAGGAATTGTTGACACTGTGGTAAATCAGGTCACTTTGCTGAATTCTGTCTAAGTCGTGGTCTCTGGTTTGCTTCATAAAGTATTCGTTAGAAGAGACTTGTCTTTGTTCTAGAAATTGTGGGAAGGTGCCTCCTTTGTGTTGCTCCTGTCAGGTTTATTGGGGTGATTAAATAATAGAAAAAAAATGGATTTGAAAAGCCATGTATATTCCATCTTATGCATATAGATTTTGAACAGTGCAGCTTCCATCTTGTTTGGAGGTGAATGAAAGTTCATATATGTTCTTTTGCAAAATGTCTCTTACAATAGGGTCTTATAATTTCAGCAGATATTTCTGTTTTCTTTTGGTATAAATAAGTGGTACATGGACATCTCATCAGATAAGACATAATGGTAGTGCCAGTCTGTCTGTAAGTATTGCAACAATGGACAATAGCCCAGTGTATTCATCAGACATTTAAACTATAAGTTTAAAGATACATTATTATGTGTGAGAAGATATTAGCAATAATTATGTCATTATATTATGTAAGGCATATACATATTTAAAAATTATCTGTATACCATATGTTGGGTTTATATTCTTGCTAAATAACAAATCTTACTTAGGTAAAACTAATTCCACTTAAATTACCTCACTTTATGTAAGTTTGTGTTTAAGTTTTAAGGTAATATAAATCCTACAAGCCAGACACTATGTCTGACAGTAATGACAGAATTCAAATAATTAATGGATTTTCACTAGCCAAGAGGTCAAAGGTCATCAGATAATAATAGTGGGCTAATTATTTTATATGCTGAATCTAATGAACAGTACAATACTGCCCCCTTTGGAGATACTACTAAATGCAGTCTCGGGGTAACTCAGTATTTTCCAATATAAATATATGTATTGTATTAAAAATAATCTTTATAAATGGTGTTACCAGATCCAATAATTGCCAGGATGAGTGATGGAGATATAGATGGACATTTATGTATGTACTGAGAGTATGGACAAGTTTTTATGTTGCTTTTATGGTTACTCTTAAATATAAAGAAATCATCCTTTAATTTTATTAGCCAAAGTATTGGGTTAATTAAAGAGGTGTGACTATGACATTACCAGTTAATGGGTAGAATATCCTAACCAATGGGGATAAAGTTTCATCCTTCTGGGTTTAACTTATGGCAATTTTAATAGTCCTTTGTTCAATACCATATAAAAAGAAGAACCCAGATGTAATAGGACACATTACACATACTGACAACACCCATTACACTTGCAACACACACACTACTCACATCCATACATATACTCATCTAAATTGCGATTCCAGATTTTCCACTGATGCATCCCATATAATTTTGTATTAGTATCATGATTTTATCATGACCTATTAGCTATCTCTCAACAATTGCCTTGGTTCTCAGAGGCTGGCTGGGATCCAGTGGTTTACCTGTATTGTGTTATGTACATGCATTATTTGCTATATGAATTTATACTTTTTTTTGATATTTATATAATATTTTTATGCCTATACAAATAAATGCTATATTTTTTATATATCATTGGTGTATTCATTTTCATCAGGATCAATATCCACTCCTAACCTCAAAAGTCCCATTTCTATGTGAGAGACTGAAGAGACCCCAGCTAGCTGTGGGATTCTCTCATCCCTCTCTCTTTGTCTTTTTATATACACGTTGTAGGGATGTGGCAGGAGTGGTACCCTCAGTATATCTCACTCATTCTCTCTATATACTCATCTAAACATACTCCATTTTGCTCCATCATTTATCTGAAACTTGGAGGGAAGCAACCATTTTAAGAAGGCAGCCATCTTAAGGACTCTGGTAATGACCATTTAAGCTAGCAGCCATCTTAAGTGTGGTAAATATACCTTGCTGTGTTATTTGATTTGATTTTATTCAATATTGTTTATTTTCTTCCTTATATGTTTTATATTGCATATTTAAGGGCAATAAGATTACAATCCCAGCCGTATAAACCATAGTAGATTTTTCTCTAAAAAGCTGATTTTTGTTTTTATACATTTTCATTAATATCAGATTTAGCGCATTATTTGCGATTTTAGTCTCCCGTTTTGCATAGCTTATTCTCGCTCCATCTGCAGTGGAGTGACTTTCGGATGTGCAATTCGCAGACAATTTTGGTCTGATTATATAGAACACTTACCTATGGTTTATGCTATACCTGGGAAAAAGGTAATCTTGCTTTCATTTTTACTTTCATCATTGAGCTAAATATCACATTGCATTCCTTGTTTGAAGTTTGCATTTTATGTAAAGTTATCTTTTTGTGTCATTTCCACTTTGATCATTCATTGTGAATACATGTCTTGTGAATAAATATTTTTATATATTCCATACTGTAGACTGTACTTACTAAGATTGGCTTATGCTTTTAAAAAGAAATTAATCAATTAAAAATAATTCGCTACATATTGATTTGTGGAAATAAGTTGAGATTCTCCTACCTCACAGATCTTTGCTTATTGACATAAATAGACACTGTTATATTCAGAGCAGTATAAATATTCTGACACTCCCTGAAATCAAGTAGTCAGAGGCAACCCTAGACCTCCCTATGATGGCTAGTATGCAGTCTTATAGTGGGACCAATGTGGAGAAGCCACCAAATTTTCAGGAGTTTTATTAGGTCAAAAAGATGCTGCCCCCTGAAAGGGTGGACAGGGGTAATGTTAATGAGATGTCTGCAATATTTACTTTCTAGCCTTTGGTACCCAGTACAGAGGTACAGATACTAGAAGTAATTGTTCCAAATACTGACATATTTCCTCTAAATGTTTTATTGGGGGAAACAGAAAACAAGAGGACAACCCTGAGGCTCCTTTCCTGGGAAAATAAGAGGTGTTTAGAGAGAATTTTGGTAAAATTATCTAACCCTCCAGAAAGCACAGGGGAATTTCAAACCGATAGACAGGGTTCCCTAAGTCCCAGGAGCAGCAGACATGTTTTTGTAGATAGTGGTAGTCAATGACCTGTTGTATCACATGGCCAAATTAACAATTTGTGGTGCTCCCCACCCCTTTTAGAAGGGTAGTGTTTAAGCTGGCTCATCTGCACTTCTTGGGTGGTCACCTAAATCAGGAAAAGACTAAAGAACTAATTCTCCCAAGATTCGTTTGGGATGGATGAGGTGCCTTTTAAAAGGATTGCAATGGAGACCCTTGGTAAAGTCGGCTTGGGGCCACCAGTATATTCTTGTTGTCTTACATTACATGACCTGCAATCCAGAAGTAATTGCTTTGCAAAACATCTCCACAAAAACCATTGTCAGAGAACACTTCCAAATGTTCCACTGCCCTCGAATAGCAAAATAATGCAGGACTGATGAAGAAGTTGTGCACGTTGCTGAGGATCAAACAGTTAAGGCCCTCTGTGTATCATCCACAAACTGACAGATTTAGGAAAAATGCGAAAAAGTATGTTGAGTAAGACAATTGGCAAAGATGGTTGGTACTGGGATTGTCTTCCTTCCGATATCACGTTTGCTATCCATTAGGGCTTGCAGTCTACTATGGAGTTTTCTCCTTTTAAGTTGCTATATGGTCAATGGCCTTGCGGCCTACTGGATATTGCAAACGAGACTTAGGAACAAGTGGTCATGTAAATGAACATGCCGCTAAAGTGGGGTACACACTAGTAGAAAATCTGACGAAAATTCCCGCCCAAGGTGAAATCGTCCGATTTTCAGCTAGTGTGTACACAACCTTCAGCAGCCGATCCCGACATTTTCAATGAAAAAAAAACGGAGGGACAAACACCAAAATTTTTATCGTCCGTCCCCAGACAACCAATTTTCGTTTAATGTGTATGCAGTACGTCTGTGAAAAATCGAATACGAAAGGCCGCGCATGATCTGAAGTTGCTGACGACCCGGAAGTCTAGGAACAAATGTCCCCAAAAAAAAAATGGGACGAGAAATTTAGTGAACATTTATGCACTGTCTACTAAAAACGGTTGTGAACGCGAGCATGAGAGAGAAAAATCGGAGGATATTTCGTCCGATTTTCGTCTAGTGTGTACAGCCCTTAAGATGCAGGACTGAACTGCAGTGGTCATGCCTGTGGTTCATTAGCATATGCAAAGAGCCTCGAAGGCTCAAACCAGCATTTACAATAGGTGGGCAAATAATAGGGCAATTAAAATGGCAATAACCTTTCTAGTTTGTGACAGGGTCTTTGTGTTATCAGTAATCAGCCCCTTGCTGCAGCCTCTCACCTTTTGAGTTACTACAAAAGGAATCAGCAAAACACCTGCTCCCACCCACCACAGCACCATGCAATTCAGTGCAGCGCAATTTTAAAAAAAGAGTCAGGGACTACTTTATCTGCATTTTTTCAGGTATGGCAGCCTATTGCTATTTATTGCATCATATTTTGCATATGTAAGGGATTTTTCATCCAGACTTTAAAGCTTTGTAGCTCTGAATTGTATTATGGTAAAAGTTATATTCCTAAAATCCGAAAACCTTGGACCAGAGCTAAAAATATTTATAGTGAATATAATTGTAGCACCCTCTTAAATAGGTGCTAGGTAAAAGCATCTAATGCTCCTGCTGCTTATCAGGGGAGCCTGCTCTTTAGTTAGGTCTGCTATCTGTGCTCAATGTGTATTCATCTGGTCTGAGGGAGTGTCCCCACTGTACCCAATGGGGAGGCATGTTGGACAGTGGAGGAAACATGGCCAATGATACACAAGCTTTTGTACTGTCCCAGTGGGTTGGCACCTGGAGAGGTGCATCATGGGATTGATGATAAAAGTGGGGAGTGCATGAGGCAGGGTGTCGTTTGGTGGGAGCAAAGTCCCAGGAGGAGGTGGACGCCTGTCTCTCCTCCTGTAGGTGTGAGGAAGGTGGTTCAGGCAGTCAGCCTAGTGAACCAGGTGTATGGAGCTAAGCTGCAGAGGATCTAAAACGCTAACAAGTGGAGCTGCTGGCAGAGACTGTTGGGAAAAACAGTATCATGAGTACCAGGTGTTCTGCCTAAGGGTCTGCCTAAGAGAGGGGAACCACTCCAGAGAAGTCAGTTGATCAAGGAGCTAGCTCACACAGGAAGTTTATCAGTAAAGGGGGTGTCGTGTAGTTGACCCTGAAGAATAGAAACAAAGGGGGTGCCAGGAAGGACCCTGAAGTTGTTCAGCAATACAGTACAGATTACCTCAGAAAGCTCATTCACTTATACTTCATAGCTAAGGGCAAAGTGAAGCAGCGGTAAATCTGCAATGTATAAAAAAAAAGAGTTGCAAACTTTCCATTCACACCTGGGCGTATCATTTTCAGGCTTTTTTTTTTTTCAGAAGTTTTTTTCAGGCAATTTTCAGGCGTTTTTTCAGGTGTTTGGAGGCAGGCATTGACATCTAACAAAAACACTCCCAGTCTGCCAAAAAAAGAAGCTCATGTACTTCTTTGAGCATCAGGCGTTTTGTTTCAGGTGACAAAACGCTGATACAGTGGGTACGGAAAGTATTCAGACCCCCTTCAATTTTTCACTCTTTGTTATATTGCAGCCATTTGCTAAAATCATTTAAGTTCATTCTTCTTCCTCATGAATGTACACATAGCACCCCATACTGACAGAAAAACACAGAATTGTTGACATTGTTGCAGATTTATTAAAAAAGAAAAACTGAAATATCACATGGTCCTAAGTATTCAGACCTTTTGCTCAGTATTTAGTAGAAGCCCCCTTTTGATCTAATACAGTCAGGAGTCTTTTTGGGAAAGATGCAACAAGTCTTTCACACCTGGATTTGGGGATCCTCTGCCATTCCTCCTTGCAGATCCTCTCCAGTTCTGTCAGGTTGGATGGTAAACGTTGGTGGACAGCCATATTTAGGTCTCTCCAGAGATGCTCAATTGGGTTTAAGTCAGGGCTCTGGCTGGGCCATTCAAGAACAGTCACGGAGTTGTTGTGAAGCCACTCCTTCATTATTTTAGCTGTGTGCTTAGGGTCATTGTCTTGTTGGAAGGTAAACCTTCGGCCCAGTCTGAGGTCCAGAGCACTCTGGAGAAGGTTTTTGTCCAGGATATCCCTGTACTTGGCCGCATTCATCTTTCCCTCGATTGCAACCAGTCGTCCTGTCCCTGCAGCTGAAAAACACCCCCACAGCATGATGCTGCCACCACCATGCTTCACTGTTGGGACTGTATTGGACAGGTGATGAGCAGTGCCTGGTTTTCTCCACACATACCGCTTAGAATTAAGGCCAAAAAGTTCTATTTTGGTCTCATCAGACCAGAGAATCTTATTTCTCACCATCTTCGAGCCCTTCAGGTGTTTTTTAGCAAACTCCATGCGGGCTTTCATGTGTCTTACACTGAGGAGAGGCTTCCGTCGGGCCACTCTGCCATAAAGCCCCGACTGGTGGAGGGCTGCAGTGATGGTTGACTTTCTACAACTTTCTCCCATCTCCTGACGGCATCTCTGGAGCTCAGCCACAGTGATCTTTGGGTTCTTCTGTACCTCTCTCACCAAGGCTCTTCTCCCCCGATAGCTCAGTTTGGCCGAAGGGTTCTGGTCGTCCCAAACGTCTTCCATTTGAGGATTATGGAGGCCACTGTGCTCTTAGGAACCTTAAGTGCAGCAGAAATCTTTTTGTAACCTTGGCCAGATCTGTGCCTTGCCACAATTCTGTCTCTGAGCTCTTCAGGCAGTTCCTTTGACCTCATGATTCTCATTTGCTCTGACATGCATTGTGATCTGGAAGGTCTTATATAGACAAGTGTGTGGCTTTCCTAATCAAGTCCAATCAGTATAATCAAACACAGCTGGACTCAAATGAAGGTGTAGAACCATCTCAAGGATGATCAGAAGAAATGGAAAGCACCTGAGTTAAATATATGAGTGTCACAGCAAAGGGTCTGAATACTTAGGACCATGTGATATTTCAGTTTTTCTTTTTTAATAAATCTGCAACAATGTCAACAATTCTGTGTTTTTCTGTCAGTATGGGGTGCTATGTGTACATTCATGAGGAAGAAGAATGATTTTAAATGATTTTAGCAAATGGCTGCAATATAACAAAGAGTGAAAAATTGAAGGGGGTCTGAATACTTTCCGTACCCACTGTATGTGGGGTCATTGAAATGAATGGAATTTTGCTTGTTGGGCATTTTGAGACTTCAGAGATGAGCGTTTTATGAGCTGAAAAACGCTCAGATGTGAACAGGGCCTAAGCTTTACTATAAGTGCCGGTTCACACTAATACGACTTTTCAGGCGACTTGGTCAGCCTGGCAAGTGGTGCACCGTCGCGGTCATTGAGTAGTACAGGACCGGTTCTAATAGGAGCGACACAAGTCGCTCCGACTTAGAAAAAGGGTCCTGTACTACTTCGGGGCGACCTGGAGGCGACTTGCATAGACATTCATTTTATGAAGTCCGTGCAAGTCGCGCTGCACGCGACTTCACAGGTCACCCCCTAAGTCAGAGCGACGTAGTGTGAACCGGCACTAACAGTTTTGGCTCATTTTTATGTTTATGTTTACATATTCACTAGCCAATTTTATAAAGAGAAAATATAAAATCCTGTGAGCTAAATATTTTGTCAAACAAAAATATAGTGCTAACCCCAGAAGAGCTGCTGAATTGCTTTGTGATTTCTCTGTACACCTGAAGATGATACACTTTGCTCACCCAGCATTTACTAACATACCTTGAGGTGTTTCAAATAATTTATTAGACCAAGCATAGCCTACTGCCCTGGTCACACCTGAGCATTTTTCAGCTCGTAAAACGCTAATCTCTGAAGTCTCAAAATGCCCAACAAGCAAAATCCCAATAATTTCAATGGCCCCTGTTCACTTATGAGCGTTCAAGCAAAACGCTTGAAGATCAAAAAAGTACATGAGCTTTTTTTTTTGGCAGATTACAAGTGTTTTTGTTAGATGTCAATGCCTGCCTCCAAACGCCTGCAAAAAACGTCTGAAAAAACATCCCAAAAAAATACCTGAAAATGATACGCTCAGGTGTAAAGGGAGCCTTCGGCTCCATTCACACCTATGTATGTTGCTTTTGAGCATTTCTGAGCAAATCGCTGGAAAATTGTGGTAAAAACGCAACACTTGCATTTTGGATGCAGATCCATTGAAGTCTATTACATGCAAAGCGCTGTATTTTGCCGTAAAAAAGTCCGCGACCCTTTCCAAAAATTGCAGAGGCACAAAAATGCACTGATGTGAATGTGTTCCATAGGAACCCATGTTAAAAAAAATTAAATGCAATTCTGCAAAAAGCATGAAAAAACGCATTAGCGTGAATCCAGCCTTAAGTTTGGGTTACACTAGTGCGATGCCAGAAATTGCATGTGATTCGCACTACATTGCTGTGCAGATCACATGCGATGTCTGTGCGATGCGATTTCAGCCATACAGTCCCGGTTCACACTGGTCCAATGCAGGAAACCCTGCAAATCAGTGCCAGTTTCCGCATCGCACAATGGTTCACACTGAGATCTGTAAATCACTGGGGGTGTCAATATGATGTGTATGACACCCTCAGATTGGTTTGCAGATTGCAGTGGGAACTGTAAAATGGTGTGGGAATCGGATTGCATAGGTGTGAACACCCATGCGATCCAATTCCAGTGCGAACCAAAAAAAGGGTCCTGCACCATTTTGGTGCGAATGTGATGCAATTAGCAAGTATACATATACAAACAATCAATGGGACAATAACTTAATTAGGAGATATGGTTAAACGCTGTATTCTAGTGTATTATTTGATTCTGCAATATGGACAATTAAGAATAATATGTGTGTGTTTAGCTGCTGCCTCCACTGTGACTAAACTACCAAGGTAGGGTAAAAAAAAAAAAAAAAATAGATTAATTTGGAAAATGGATTTGGCTCTGCTATACAAAGGGAAGGCCAATTTTTAAGCCAAGCTTATTCAAAATCAAATCTTATATGCACAGTGTGCCATATAGCTATACAGTGATTCCCAATAGAAATAGCTTGTGCAAATAACATATACATAAAGTGACCAGTGCTGCAAGTGAAAAATAAAGTGACCAATATGTGCTTAGAAAAATGACAATGGACAGTATTTCAAAATTCATATAAAGTAACCAGTGCTGCAAATAATGAATCCTTGTGCGATTAGAGAATGATATACAATGAATAATACCAATGAATATTATAACCTTTGGCCAATGTTCCAAAATTCATATAAAGTGACCAGTGCTCCAAATAATAAGACCTTCTATGATTAGGTCCACTTTGTCCACACTATAAATCCTTGGTATGGTGCTGCTGTGAGGACACTTATTTAAGGTGTTGCTACAAAAGAGAAATCCCCAAGATCATGGGGTGTGTCAGTGTCTCCACACATGCCCCCCCCCCCCCCCCGCCTATTGCCTCCCTCACCAGAAATCTCTCCCCTCAAGGGGGTAGCCAGCATTCACAGCACCACCTGGCTGTATATGGATGTCCAGGACCAGCCCTAGGGTATTTCTCCTGATCTTTAAACCCTTTAAGACCGTAAGGATTTGCCCCCTTTCTGACCAGGCCCTATTTTACGATCCGGCACTGAGTTATTTTAGTGGACAATTGTGTGGTCGCGCATAGCTGTACCAAAACGACATGTACGTCCTTTTTTTCCCACAAATGGAGCTTTCTTTTGGTGGTATTTGATCACCTGTGCAATTTTTATTTTTTGCGCTATAAACAAAAAAAGAGCAACAGTTTTGAAAAAAAAAAAAAAACTATATTTTTCACATTCTGCTATATGACATTCTCAAAAAAAAATTAAAAAATCAAAATTTTTTAATATTTTAGGCCAATTTGTTTTCTGCTACATATTTTTGGTAAAAAAAAATCGCAATAAGTGTATTTTGATTGGTTTGCGTGAAAGTTATTGCGTTTCCTAACCATTGTTTGTAATGGCGGCGATCTGCAATTTTTTGCGGGGACTGCGACATTGCGGCGGACAGATCGTTACTGTAATAATGACACTGGCCGGGAAGGGGTTAATACTGTGGGTGATCAAGGGGTTAAATGTATGCCTCATGCTTACTGAAATGTGTCATACAATTACACAATGCGAAGGGCATTACCAGATACTAAAAGTGACCGAATCAGGTGTGGAAGGTGATCTTCCACTTATCCCCCTTCCTAATACATACCAGATTGTAGGTCCATCGAAGGTCCAAATTGGTGAAGACTGTAACAGACCTGAGTCTGTGGAATTATTCAGATATCAGTGGGAGAGGATAACGGTTCTCAACTGTAATTTACTCATGGCTGGAGAGAGTGGTCTTTCTTCTCCAGAATAAAAAAAAAAAAAAGATTCCTGCACCGGACAGAGAAGTAGAGGAAGGACACATACAGTACATCCTCTCCTTAGGTTGCCATCCCTCTTTTAGGGCTTTAAGTTCAGGCTCTGACAATAGGAAAATTCACCCAAATGGAATTTTAGTCCCAGAAATAACTAAATTGGGCAGTCATAGGTTCTGTGCAAAGGATGAGTCTCAGCTAGTCGCTTGTTAAACACATCCAGGAAACCCTGATACACCACAGGAGTGGATTGGCGTAAATCAGTATCTGAGTCCATGCAAAGCAAAGATGAGAAATGGATGAATGATTCTGGAAGACAGTGTTGCCGGTAACAGCATGATTAAAAGTCAACTTTTTTCAAGACCCAGCCAATATAGGGATTACAATATGAGCCTGTAGCCACAGCATACCCAGAATGACATAAAATAAAAGACAAAGAAATGTCATCTAGTCACAAGAGTTCTTTGTGACTGGAAGTTGTGCTGGCTGGCAGTGGAGTGATTTCTTGTGTAGTAAAACCAGATTTAATACAGGATCTGTCTGCCAGATGCACAGAAAGTCTTTGGGGCTTAGGCCGTAGTGGTATCTGTTGTCTGAATGACAAGTCATTAAAGCAGCTGCAGGCCCTGGAATCAATAATGGTGGACACTTGGATGACTCTTCCTGAAAGCTGAAATAAGATGGGGAGAGCCAAATGAGTGAAACTGGTAGACATGTGTGACTGATTAACAAATGGTCAGACACTTATGAAGCTTGGCATGACAGGTTTTCACATAATGGCCCGTTTTTCCACAATATAGGCAAAGATTATTGACACTGGACCAGTGGCTAAAGCAGCCAAGCATAAAAACATATACAGTAGATTATGCTAAGTACTTCTTTTGTAAGACAAAGCATTCTCAATATTTTCAATATGTTGCTGTTTTGTTACTCAATAAAAAAAAAAAATACATTGCCACAATAATAAATCATTTGATGACCTAGTCTAATATGGTTTACACTCTGTAACTTTGTCTCTCCTTAAACGATTTATGAAAATGCATTAATCTAGCTAACATTTTTTCAAAATGTCCATATACTCTTCACTTCTTAGCCCTTGCTTTTAGCTGTGCTACCACATCCATGTGGTTTCACTTAGCACGTAAGTAAGTCTGGGGTCATTTCAATCCTGGTGCTTACATTTATAAATGCATGTCTTGTTCTCTAATGGGGAGATTGCTTCCTGTTAGGTTACACAGGGTCAAAAATGATAGCATCCATTTGTTATAGAGATTATATTTTCATAAGATTTATTCTGTGCTTCCCATAGAGAATATAGAGCAGCAGTTCTAACTTTAACCCTGATGTAACAGGGGGTGTACTATCAACACCTGCATGGTTAAACAAGAGCGTTCTGTCTTTGTGTTTCCTCGGCCACTGGGCACATGGGTAATATTTGTATTAATTTACTTCAAGTCAAACTTCTTTTGGGCGAAAAAGGAAAACTTGGTCCTTGGCACCATTACTTCTCCTCATAACGTCAACAGTGTTCCTATATACCATATATAATAGCAACCGCATGAGTAGGAAAGAGTGAATCGACCTATGTTTGGGTTATGGGTCATTCATGAAACCCAATGTAAAGTCCAAAGTCAGGAACCTAATGACTCCTTACCTAACTGAAGTCCATGGGGAATCATGAAAATGATTTGTGGCCATTTTCAAGATTAGGCACAGGATTGTCAAACAAAGGGCAAGGGGAGCTGAGCACTGCCATGGGGCAGACATTTACCAATGCAAAAAAAAAGTAATTAAAAAAGTAACAGCAGGGAGAGGGTTCTCTTATATATGAGGGAGATGGTGTTAAGCTATATATGGTGTTGTGGACAGTACCATTGTGGTCTGTAGCCTTTGCCTGAAGCACATCAGCAATGGTAAAGGTATCAACCATTTGGTTACCTTATTCACACGGAAACACATGACTATGCACTATGGCCTTTTTTTGGCACACACTTGTTGCTAACAGAGGAAAAGCTGGTCTTTGTCTGCAGCTTATCAACAGAATCCACCAATTCCTGCCTGTAGCCACCCTTAGCCCCTGATAAACTTCAATGTGAATATAGTCTAAAACAGCCTTTTTCCCCTCCTCTAAAATGCATAGGAGCTTTGGCATTTGGCCTTGTAATATTTCCTTTTTCTCCTGTTCTCCCACCATGAATATATCTACCACTTTATATATACTCTTTGGAGGAACATGTGGAGGAGTATGGGGTGTTGGCATTTAGGAGGAGTACTGGCAGTGAGCATAAGGACATTTTTCATGGTTTACCCCTCCCTGATACAAGGGGAAACTCTGTAGGATTCCTCACTACTGTATGAAGATGTATGGCAAAAAAGCCCTTTTCCGCCTTTCCTGATGGTGACTGGATCCATCACACTCTAGTCACAGCTGCAGGAGAAAAACCAAAGGGAAAATGCTTTCCACCATCACCCAAAGTGGCTTTAATTTAATGGCTGCTCTTTTTTTGCAGCACATCACTGCATGCTTGTACACAATAATTGTGTGCACTGAAGCATCCCCTATTTTTTCTTCTATTTGCCATAGTTGCTATTACACTTAGTTAGTAATTTCCTTTATTGAAAAACAAGGTCTGCTGGGCCTAAAGTAAGAGGCAGAGATTCTGCATGCTTATTTTTAACATTTTTTTTTTACTTTTTTTTTTTTTGTAAGGCTGCCCCTGCCATGTTGAAAAAAACATGGGTAGGAACCATAATATAATCTGACCACTACCTTTTAAAAACAAATCAAGCCCTAGGCCTAAGTACCACCCTATCCTTATGCAAAAAACTTCATAAGTAATGTTATTATGCTGAAATTTGGGAGGGAGAGACCCATTAGATTTTATCACTAAATAAAAATTGGAGTGCATTATTTTAAAGACAATAGGCAGAAATATCGTACAGGATAGATGCTTGCTATGTACAGTAAGCAGCTTTAGTAGACTACAGTTTAAGAGGGAGAGGTCAGGTAGGTTTTAGTCAAGAAATCAAAATTAGACTGTGCTTTTTTCACATAAATATTTACAGATTTGAAGCACACTACATAAGCAGCTTTAGTAAGCCACAGATTCAAAAGTAGAAACCGGGCAGGTTTTATCGTAAAATAAAAATGAGAGTGTTTTGTTTTAGAGACAACAACCAGAAATATTGCGCAGACTCAATGCATGGCTCAGTGTGCATGGAAACAGTTTTACTAGGATGCAATTTAAGATGGAGTAACCAGTCAAGTTTATTGTGTCATACAAATTTTAATATTTTTCTGGACCCCAGTTAGTCTGCAATCATAGTGCTGCCTTTGGCTGCTGCTTGAAGCTGAGTCTGTCTGATGTGATTGGAAAACTGACTTCAATGCATCACTGAGGCAGTAACTACCATCACTGCTCCTCTTTTCAGTGATCCGAGGATTAGAGGTATGTTCAGCATAAGAGGATATCCTAAAGGGCCATACACACTATAAGATTTTCTGAAGATTTTTCCTTCAGATTTACCTTTTCTATGTAGTGCAAGGGCCTGCCAGATTGCATACAAATTGAAAGTGTTTAGGTTTGACCTCATATTATATGGTTTTGGTAAATCTAAAGGAAAAAGTCTTCAGAAAATCTTATAGTGTGTATGGCCCATAACACTATATGGAAATGTAGTCAAGCGTTTCCTTCACAGTCTTCTCAAAGTGACACACTTTTTATTTGCAGATGCAGAATCTGCTTTCCCCTACTAGCTGAATGTGCAAAACCTCTGCCTCTCCCCTAAGGCCAGCTTGACATTAAAAATACAGGGGATTGTATAACTTTATTAGCTGATGATGATGTGGAGATTTGATTATTTTAACCCCTTTCCCTCTGGAGAATTGTTTACCTTTTTTTACAGACATGCTAAAAATCTGCATTTTTTTTTTTTGCTATAAAATTACTTAAAACCCCCAGAACAGGATATATTTTCTGAAAGCAGAGATCCTGTGAAATAAAAAGTCAGTAGCTGCAATTTTCTGTTGCACGATATTTACACAACTGTTTATCACATCTATTTTTTCAGGAAAATATACACAAAAAAGGAATTTTAGTACACACAATTTAGTCCCAAAAATTTTACAAAATAAAACATGAGGTAGCATAGACTAAATATATACTAAATGTGTCAAGCCTCAAAACTTTCTGCCCCTGTGAAATGATGAAAAACTAACATACCCAAGATTATCAATTGGCAACATTTTAAATGCCCTTACAGCTCATCAGTTTAGAAAAAGCCATAAATGATGACCTTAGAATTATTGCTCTCACTTTATCCTTCACAGTGATGTATAACATGTTTGGTGCAATTGCATACAACTGTACAATCTGTGTGCGTATTTACATTTGTGGGTGTGTGCAGGACAAATACAAGTTGCTCTATTTTTTTTTTTATTGTTTAGTCTTATTATAGTATTTTTTTTTTTACTTTTTTTTTTCATTTAACTCTATTGCTATCACAAGGGAGCTAACAGTCTCCTATGTGATAGCATTAGGCAGATGACAGACCCTCTTTTTGGATACACCAGGGGCCTATTACATACCTAATGTCTCCCCTGCCCTCTGCTCCAGCTGACAATGCACAAGACTCAGCAGTGTAGCTGACTTTGAGAGTCCAGGAACTACTGCGGGCGACAGCACACGCCAGTCACGTAATAGTGATAGGGCAGCTCCAGAGCTGTGCAGATCATTTTTCCATTAAAGTGATACTAAAGCCTTGTGTTTTTTTGTGAAAAATAACAAACATGTTATACTTACCTGCTCTGTACAGTGGGTTTTCACAGAGCAGCCAGGATCCTCCTCTTCTCAGGTTCCTCTTCGGTGCTCCTGGCCCCTCCCTCCTGTTGAGTGCCCCCATAACAACCAGCTTGCTATGGGGGCACCCGAGCCGAACAGCAGCTCCCTGTGTCCATTCAGACATGGAGCCCTGGCTCGGCCCCGCCCTTTTCTCTCCTTATTGGCTCACTGACTTTGACAGCAGCTCCTTGCTGCTGTCTCAGCCAATGAGGAGGGGAGTCCCGGACAGCCAAGTCTCTCTTGCAACATCCCTGGATCTAGATGGACCTCAGGTAAGTATTAGGGGGTGCTGAGGGGGGCTGCTACCCACAAAAGGTTTATTATCTTAATGCAAAAGAATGCATTAAGATAAAAAAAAACCTTCTGCCTTTACAAATACTTTAAAGTCTAGAGCCCACTGGTACAAAATTAAAACAAGCTCACAGTAGCTGCGAGCTTGTTTCACTCTGTTTGCTGCAAAGAGGTAGACTAGGTAAAACGACCGTAAACTGTATAATGCTTTTTTTTTTTTTTTTTTTATTCCCCTCTGCATGTTAGTGCCGTAATGTGCTAGTAGTATGCACCACATACTATCACATTATGACAGACTTACATTTCAAATGGAGCCCTCAATGCAGAGCATACTGCACATGTACCAGTGATGTCATTGGCGATGACCATATATATTAAATGGTGCAAACGTAGGCCTTTTTAAAAGGACCCACAGGTAAGACTTATTATAAGCTTACCTGTAGGTCAAAGTTTTACTTTAGGGTTTGCTACCGCTATAAACACTGAAGAATTTAGCATGAATAAGAAAGAATCAATTAAATACCTGTGCCTACCACAATTATGAAATAAATAAATTGAATACACATATAGACAAGCGTGAACAAAGAATATGTGAACCAAATAAAGTTTTTTCAAAACATCTTTTTGTCTTCTTTCATCAACTCTGCGCTATGTGTTTGTAAAGGCCTCCACCCAGAATTTAAAACCAGCTTAACATTTAATTTGGAAAGGCAAATGCACTTGTGCATATATCCTTAAGTCCACAAATCATTTTGGGCTAGGTTCACACATGTCCAGCTGCAGTTTGCAGTCCATTTGTAAAAGGAGTCCAGGGAAGTTTTGTTCACCAGTTCAGGTGCGATTCAGGTGAAAATTTTTACTTGAATTCGCACCTGAACCAGACCTAAAATTGCACAGGACTCTTTTTAAAAATAGACTGCGGCTGTCCCGGGCATACTGCTTGTAAACTGTCTCCATTGCAAGCCGGTGCGGTTCACGTATTATGCGAATCTGATGCAGTTCAAAACACATCCAGTTTACATATATGTGCACCAAGCCTCAATCTGAATCCTCCAGATGAGATATTCTTCACTATTAATCAATTATCTGTATGCAATTAGAAGTTTGTTATCATGAAGCTAGATATACATTCCCTAATAGGTAACTCCACTTTCGAGGAAAAAAAAATAATAATATAGTATTTACAGTATCTCATAAAAGTGAGTACAGCCCTCACATTTTTGTAAATACAGTATTTTATTATGTCTTTTCATGTGACAACATTGAAGAAATGACCCTTTGATACAATGTAAGTAGTGAGTGTACAGCTTGTGTAACAGTGTAAATTTGCTGAATAACTCAACAACAAAAGGGAGTACACCCCTAAGTGACATGTCCAAAGTGGGCCCAAAGTGTCAATATTTTGTGTGGACAACATTATTTTCCAGCACTGCCTTAACCCTCTTGGGCATGGAGTTCACTGTAGCTTCAAAGGTTGCCACTGGAGTCCTCTTCCACTCCTCCATGATGGCATCACGGAGCTGGTGGATGTTAGAGACTTTGCCCTCCTCCACCTTCTGTTTGAGGATGCCCCACAGATTCTCAAAAGGGTTTAGGTTTTGGAAACATGCTTGGCCTTTCCTGCACATTTACCCTCAGCTTCTTTAGCAAGGAAGTGGTCGTCTTGGAGGTGTGTTTGGGGTAGTTATCATGTTGGAATACTGCCTTGCGGCCCAGTCTCTGAAGGGAGGGAATCATGCTCTGCTTCAGTATGTCACAGTACATTTTGGCATTCATGGTTCCCTCAATGAACTGTAGCTCCCCAGTGGCGGCAGCACTCATGCAGCCCCAGACCATGACACTCCCACCAACATGCTTGACTGTAGGCAAGACACACTTGTCTTTGTACCTCTCACCTGGTTGCCACCACACACGCATGACATCATCTGAGCCAAATAAGTTATCTTGGTCTCATCAGGACATGGTTCCAGTAATCCATGTCCTTAGTCTACTTGTCTTCAGCAAACTGTTTGCGGCTTTCTTGTGCATCATCGTTAAAAGAGGCTTCCTTCTGGGATGACAGCCATGCAGACCGATTTGATGCAGTGTGTGGCGTATGATATGAGCACTGACAGGCTGACCCCCACCGCTTCAACTTCTGCAGCAATGCTGGCAGCACTCAAACGTCTATTTCCCAAAGACAACCTTTGGAAATGACGCTGAGCATGTGCAATCAACTTCTTTGGTCAACCATGGCAAGGCCTGTTCTGAGTGGAACCTGTCTTTTAAACCACTGTATGGTCTTGGCCACCTTGCTGCAGCTCAGTTTCAGGGTCTTGGCAATCTTCTTATACCCTAGGCCATCTTTATGTAGAACAACAATTATTTTTTTCAGATCCTCACAGAGTTCTTTGCCATGAGGTGCCATGTTGAACTTCCAGTGAGCAGTATGAAAGAGTGAGAGTGATAACAATAAATTTAACACACCTGATCCCCATTCACACCTGAAACCTAACAAGTCACATGACACTGGGACGAAAAATGGCTAATTGGGCCCAATTTTGACATGTTCACTTTCGGGGGTTCTCACTTTTGTTGCCAGTGGTTTAGACAATAATGACTATGTGTAGAGTTATTTTGAGGGGACAGCAAATTTACACTGTTATACAAGCTGTACACTCACTACTTTACATTGTAGCTGAAAGTGTAATTTCTTCGGTGTTGTCACATGAAAAGATATAATGAAATATTTACAAAAATGTGAGGGGTGTACTCACTTTTGTGAGATACTGTGTATATGCTGTGTGTATATATATATATATATATATATATATATATATATATATAGTGTATGTGTATATCACTGTTAAGAAGCCCTCTATAGTCTAGCAGAAGCTATCTCTCCAAGGAAAGAATCTGTTAGCTTTCCCTATCTACTCCACAGTTCAGAGGCCAGGAATTATTGGTAATTAATTGTTTACTACATAGCTTCCAACTGTCCCTGATTTGAAACAAATTCCCTCTGTCCCGCTTTCCTTCCCACGTGTCACTCATTTTGGTCTGATCTATATAGTTGTATATAAAATGCACTTTTTAACTTTCAAAAAGTGTTTTTTTAATATTCAATGAAAATCGATATCCTTGCTGTTTGGACATGATTTGAGATACAGATTCTCTATAGGAGCACACTGCAAAAGGACATTTGCACATCTGGCCAACATCAAAGAGGGCTAGATAAATGCATGAGTTCCTTTAAAACTTGGGTAGTAGAACCCCTGCTTCCAAAACTGGACAGTAAAGTTTATTGAAGGGTGAGGTACAGAATAGGCATTCTGAATTACAGGACCCCTGCAGGAGTTTACTACCCAGAACTGGCTAAAATAACAGCTTACCTCCTGGGCTGGGAGATCATGTCGCTGCTGTGGTGATCAAGAAGTAAACTGTAAAATATGGAACATCCCCTATGGGTGGGACTTTAATGGCACCAAAAAGAAGTAGATGGTATATAGGTAAAAGCGATTTTTATTAATATAAATTCATAAAAGCACTAATACAATGTATAGCAGCATATACAAATATGACACAAACAGGAAGACATGGAGATACCAAGTATAAAGCACCATGAGAAATAACTGGTTGACATAAATCACCCAACGCGTTTCGGGGCTGAAAAGCTCCTTCATCAGGGGTATGACTGAAGTTGACAACCTACTAAGAAGTGTAAGATATAAATACATTTGAAAATGAGTAATCTGACAGTATTTGTGATTACATGAAAAAACAATATAACATACCATCAAAAGGTGATGTATAAGAAAAATCCATGTCGTAATAAAAGAAATCAACTGTAAGCCTGGGACCGGAAGGCACTTTTAAGACCTTTTGTTTAAAGTGTAACTCCACTTTTGTTGAGAAAAAAACATTCCCCTCTGGGGGATCTCTGTACATTGCAAAGATTTTAACAAACCTTGTTGCAGATTTCTACCTTTTGTTATTCTGAAAAAATAATTGTTTGTTCCTCTGTGCCTCTGTGCTGAGTGGGTCAAATGGGAGTGGTTTCATAATTATCTATCAGCTGTGGCAGCTGCAGGGCTCTAATAAGGAAATCTGCTGAGCCTGCATCCCTTTACACGTGTTCCTTTTAGGAGTATCTCACCAAAAATGAAATTTTTATTGCAGGGGGTGCCAGAAATCTGACTTGTATCTTAAGCAGACTTCTGGGAAAATCAGTGGGCCAATCACACAAGCAGGAAATGATGTTTCTGGGGTGTGGTCAGTACACATTTTGTGTACAGAACAGCTCCAGGTAGCCATATTGCATTGCATTTTCAGAAAATTACAACAGCTGCAGATTGAAAAGGAAAGGTAATTTTTAATAACTTTCAATTACAATACGATTTGTGTCGCAATTGTGTACGCTATGTTGTTTTTTCTTTAGTTGCTATTTTTTTTTTTCCACACGGAAGTGGAGTTTCCCTTTAAGATATCTTCACTGACTACAATTACCAACCCTCCAACTGGAGAGCGTGTTTCAACTCTGGACAAAAAGGGCCCTTGGTATGAGAGATTCAGTGGGGATGTGTGTGCGATAGAAGACAGACCCCCCTTTCCTTTTCCCTGTCCCATCTTCTTCTCCATAAGTTTTACCCCATTTCCTTATCTGTAACTATAATGTATTTATTTCCCTATTGTAAATAAACCCTTCTTTTAGTATCGGTTCACACTATGGCGATCCGACTTCAGGGGCGACCTGTGAAGTCGCGTGCACCGCGACTTCGGCGCGACTGGCACGGACTTCACATAATGCAAGTCGCTCCGATGTCGCCCCGAAGTAGTACAGGAACTATTTTCTAAGTCGGAGCGACTTGAGTCGAACGGTTCCCATAGCACAGAGTGGACCGCGACTTGTCAGGCTGACAGTCGCCTGAAAAGTCGCGGTAGTGTGAACCGGGACTTAAGAGTTAGTCGTCCTTTATGGGAAACCACACACACCAAACAGAGCACATTTTACAGTTTCCCAGTGCTAAACATTTCATCTAATTTCAAAATTGCATTGCAAATTCCAAAGCCAGTATAAATAGAAATGTTAAAAAAAAAAGCATTTGTGGGTTTAACTAATATTTTTTTTTGGATAATTCTCCTATAAGGAGGCATGGCAGGGGGTGTGTCCCATGCCTACATACTTTTGCAAATAAGTGTCTCTCCTTCTCATCTCAAAAAGTTGGGAGGTATGTTACTATAATGTTAAATGTCTGTCTGAAGCTGAAGCTCATCTCTATTCATAATTAAGAAACTCTCCTCAAACTAAAAGATGCAGAGTACATATGCTTCATTGACTCATATACTGTATGTGGGGAAAATGACCAAGTAAAGCAAATGACAAAGAGCTAAAAAAGCTCTGATAAAGGTGGTTTTCTATGGGCATGTTGTAATAGATACCTTGATACCCTACTATTATGTTGTATCCACAGGAACTGGTATTTTATCAGAAGAAAAGATGAACACTCACCAAAGAGATCTAGCTCATGGGGACAGATAGCAATTTTCTAATAATTGTTCTTGTTTTTGTAAGAGCATACAATGGAAGGCTCTGGGGCGAATTATTTAAAATGGAGCAATCAGAGTCAGGAGCAGCTGTGCACAGTAACCAATCATCTTCCAGCTTGTTCAGTTAAGCTCTGAAATTGAAAGCTAAAATCTGACTGGTTGTCATCCACAGCTTCCCAGATTCTGTCTGCTCCACTTTTAGTAAATTTTCCTTCCATTAAATGTTTACATTCAATGAAGCCTTTGTCAGAAAAGAAATAAGGAAACTGCCACTGATGAGCCCTTCAATGGTCACCTGAATTCTAACAGCTGCTTGTCTGTCAATTGTGTGGCTTCACACATGGTATTACATTTTCTGAATCAGCAGGGAGGTTAGGCAATTGACAGGCAGCATCCTTTTTGACATCATGTAACTGAAGACTGACTCAGACTTAAGATAAAATGTTAGTCTAGTGCCCTAAATAAGGGGAAAATAAACTGCACACAAAATATGTAAGGTTAAATATTTGTATTCCTGCATAAGATCTAGTTCACCAGAATCTCTTGTGTGGGCTAAATTTACTGAAATGAAGATAAGTGAAGGAAGGTGTCTAGAATGGAAGCAATTACTGAGTACCTGAGGAGCTCCTTTGATTCATGAGTTTCTATATAGGGCCTCAAATTCTCTCCCAATTCTAAGCCCTGGCCTATTCCATCAACTGCCAAATACAAGAGCATCTAAAGTTCACTGAGGTTCTGCAATTTGACAACTGAATGAAAGTGACAGTGGCTTAATCTTGACTTGGAGAGATTTAAAGAGATGTGAGTTTGAAAGGCTTTGTATCTAGCATGAATCTTCAAGACCAACGTAACTCAATGTACAGCAATATGTGCCGAGCCTGAGGATTGTCAAAATGATCATTAGTGGGCTCCCAAAACACATCAGGGCAGCACTGGTCACTAGAGGGTGCCTGCTATGCAAAAAAAATGTGACTTGCAACTTTTGACAAATTATCTGTATCTTAAACTAAAAAGTACCTTCTATTGTTGCCAGCCCCCTCCAAATCTGAAAATGACTTTTTTTTGTTTTGCTTCTGCTGTGATCTGGCTTTCTGTTAACCACTTAAGCCCTGGAGGATTTGGCTGCTCAAAGACCAGGGCCTATTTTGCGATTCGGCACTGTGTGACTTTAACGGACAATTGCGCGGTCATGCGATGCTGTACCCAAATGAAATTGATGTCCTTTTTTCCCACAAACAGAGCTTTCTTTCGGTGGTATTTGATCACCTGTGCGATTTTTACTTATTGCTCTATAAACAAAAAAAGAGCGACAATTTTGAAAAAATAACAATATTTTTAACATTTTTTAAATTAAATTCCCCAAAAAAATGTAAAAATCAGGTTAAAAAAATCGCAATAAGCATATTTTGATTGGTTTGCGCAAAAGTTATTGCGTTTACTAACTAGGGCAAAGATTTATGTCATTTTTATTGTTTTTTTTTTTTTTAACTAGTAATGGCGGCGATCTGTGATTTTTTTTTTGCGGGACTGCGACATTGCGGCGGACAGATCGGACCCTTGACTGACACTTTTGGGGGTACCAGTGACATTACTACAGTAATCAGTGCTATACATATGCACTGTTACTGTAAAAATGAGACTGGCAGGAAAGGGGTTAACTTTATTGGTGATCAGTGGGTTAAATGTATCCCTAGGGGCATGATTCTAACTGGGAGGGCGTGGCTTGTGATATAACCACAGAGACATATGATCCTACATAGCAGGATTGTATAGTCTCTGCAGTTACATCAGGGAGAATGACAGACGGCTGTGTTTACATTAGCCGTCTGCCTTTCTCCCTCTCCAGCGGGAGATCGCAAGTGGCCGGCGGACATCGGAGCCGCCGTTCAATCGTGCGGGGATGTCAGGGAACGAGCGGGGGTGGGAGCGCGCCTCCGGCGGTGCACGCTTGCCCCCTAGAGGCTCGTGGGCGAGTGACGTACCGATACGTCACTTTGCCCAGGAGGGGCTGACCACCGCAGTATATAGTTGTGCGGCGGTCGGCAAGGGGTTAAAGGGCAGCTACATGGTCCCATTGTATGTAGGAACATAGCCACTCTCTCTTGCTCACTCCTGAGATGGTCTTTGGACTTTGGGACTATGGACTATAGGATTTGTAGTGTGCATAGAACAGTGCACATGACAATAATTAACACACACTGCTCATTTCACACAAACAGAAATCAGGAGGAAAGGACAGGTTACAGAGCTCACAGAGGACATTACATGGAGAAAGAAAAACGCAGTAAGAAATTATCTATTTACCACTTGCCTACTGGGCACTTTCACCCCCTTCCTGATCAGCTCTGTCACGCCTTGAATGACAATTGCAGGGTCATGCAACATTGTACCCAAACAAAAATGTATAATTTTTTTCACATAAATAGAGCTTTCTTTTGGTGGTATTTAATCACCACTGGGTTTTTTTATTTTTTGCTAAATAAACGAATAAAGACCAAGAATTTTGAAAAAACAAAAACAAAACAAATCTTTTTTATAGTTTTCAAACAGGTAATTTTTCTCCTTCACTGATGTGCACTGATAGGCAGCACTGATGAGGCAGCACTGGTGGGCACTGATAGGTGGCACTGATATGTGGCACTGATGAGCACTGATAGGCGGTACTGAGGGGCACTGTTAGGCAGCACTGATAGGTGACATTATGAGGAGGCACTGGTGGACACTGATTGGCAGCAGTAGTGGCAACTGATTGGCAGCAGAGGTAGGCACTGATTGGAAGCATTAGTGGGCACTGATTGGCAGCAGTGGTGGACACAGCTTGTCAGCATTTTTTGCAGAAGCCGAGCTTGAGAAGGAGCGGTGAAGAGAGCCAATATCCGACTTCTGTTGACATCCTGATCAGCTGTGAATAGGCGCAGCTGATCACGTGGTAAAGAGCTGCTAATTGGCTCTTTACCCAAATCTGTGTTTGGCAGTGTCCAAAGGACACTGAGATCACAGAGTGCGCTGCCCACGCCCAGCTGTGGGCGCGCGTGGGGGGCACAATCACAGGAAGCCTTCATACTGGAACTGGAAGACCACGCTGTATCCAACATTCGGTTATAGTGTGGTCAGCAAGTGGTTAAGGAAATATAGATTACAGGGACCTTAAGTAGTGGATGTGTATGGATTATTTTTGGAGAAAAAGGGTATCATTTTGTATTGATAAATGATACACACAAGGTGTACTAAGCTGCGCTCACCTTAAAGTGCAATAGTGGTAAAAAATATCTATAAAATTACCATATAAAGTGCATAATAACAAATTATCAAATAATTTAAGAATAAAACATAGATACTGAAAAAAAGTGCAATTAGAAGTGCATAAAAAAGTTCATATTGGTAAGTCCCAATAGGCGAATAGATGGATAAAGGTACACTCTCCAAGGGATAAAAAATCTTTTCACATAACAAATCTTCAAATTGAAGATTTGTTATGTGAAAAGAGTTTTTATCCCTTGGAGAGTGTACCTTTATCCATCCATTCGCCTATTGGGACTTACCAATATGAACTTTTTTATGCACTTCTAATTGCACTTTTTTTCAGTATCTATGTTTTATTCTTAAATTATTTGATAATTTGTTATTATGCACTTTATATGGTAATTTTATAGATATTTTTTACCACTATTGCACTTTAAGGTGAGCGCAGCTTAGTACACCTTGTGTGTATCATTTACCATTTCTACGTTTTCACGATCGAGTTGCAGCTCCCTACAGTATTGGTTTACACCATCTCACTGTGCACATTCACATAAAATTATTGATTATAATCTAATTTAATTCAAATAGAATTAGTTAATTTATTCACCTAAAATCATTTTGCACAAATATTTATTTTGCATAAATATTTATTTCATATGGCACGTTTGCACTTTTATCCAATAAGCGCAGGTACTTTTGGCGCTTAACGCCATTCGTTTACTATATCATTTTGTATTACTTAAAGTAAAACTTTCCATATTAAGCCAAACCAGTGAAACAAGAAGAGATAGCCAAGCAACTGTTCTCTAACAAAAAGCTATGGGGAGAAGTATATCAACAAGTACAGATTTTACTACAAAAAAACATATAACAAGTAAACACTATGCAGGATTTAGTAAATATACATTTTATGCAATTTAATTTTTTTTACGCTAATATTTGAAATTATAGGTTGAATGCATACTGCAAAGTCTTACAGGGAATATAATCTGAATTTAAACCATACATTGAAGGTTAGCTAGCAGTTTCCTGTAGGTTAAGCAGATTCAGCCTATAGGGGCCCCTCCAAAAATAGCTCCTCATTCCTAGTTTACAATACACATATAATGGAAAATTTAGATTACAATCAAAGTCAGTGAGGATTATTTTTAGTTATGTTCAGATTTTCACTATGCTTTGTTTCTTCTGATCACCAAAGAACAGCTTTTTGCAGTTATTTCCCATGTATCAGATTTCATTTTCGGGTCAGTCAAATACTTGTTTATTGGCAAATAAAGTAAACACAAGCATCTTCCGTTATGAAAAAAAAAATAAATGACTCTAAACCAACAATATTTCCTGAAGGTCTTTTGATGAGTAACATCAAAATGAAATCAGCGTTTTAAAAGAACTGTAATATATCTGAGATAAATATGTTTCCACATCTTAAGAAACTGATTCCATGTTATCAATTGGTGTAACCAGGCTTTACAAACAAGAGTTCAGATCAAAGCCATATCTAATTTTGATACAAATCAATAGGAATAATTAAAACAAAGCATGTAATTGCCGCATTTGAATTAAAGCTGAACTTCAGGTGTGGGTTTTCAGTGTGGGTTTTAATGCATAGTTCTGGTAATCCAGCTTGGGCGAATGTAAGTATACATATTCCATACTAGTGGAACCGCTATGGAAGCAGATAGTCATTGTAGTAGGTGTTGCCACGGTCTTCCAGGTACAGTGCCAAGTGTCTACCCTTCTACATAGTGAACACAAAGGGTATGCTTGTTCAGCACAGCTGCCATTTACAGAACGCCTTATATTTTGTTCAAGAAAAAAAAAAAGGCGTTCTCTAACTGGAGAAGGTGGAGCTCATAATGTCATCACAATCCTCGTGCACTATGCATGCTGAAAGTGACAGGGTGTCTAATTCATGCCATGGCTGTGAAGAAAAGCATTGCAGTCACAGCATGTGCTCAGTTCCGGCTGCTGCGTCTGCAACTTAAGAGTGTAATGCTTAGGGGGCAGTAAAACCCAGGCTCTGCTGCCCCTTCAACCTCATGTGTACCAAGCCCCAATAGTGAAGCCAGTAAAAGTGTCTCCAATCACCGCCACACTGGTCACAGTGTCTAAAAATGTGATGGGCAGTCAGGAAATTACATGCATAATTTTTGCTCGAAAAACCAATGGTGCTCCTTGGATTTTGGGTCTCTCTATGTGGCTGAGCTGTAAAAAAATCTCACACTAATAATATCACCATACTCATAAGGAGTAGCAGAATGTATTTTGGGGGGTAATTCTAAGTATGTATACTCTGTGTGTTAGAAATATGTTATTATTTGATAACTTTGTGTAAAAAATATAGCCAAAATGTGACAGGCAGTCAGAAATCAGATGTGTGATAAAGCCCAAAGGTGCTTCTTGGATTGTGGGCATCTCTATGTGGCTAAGCCATACCTGGGAGAAGTAACAAAATGTATAAAACAAGAGGACACACTTAAAATTTGGACTTTATGTGAGGTGTGACCAGCAAATGTATAATAATACTATAAAAAAATATAAATTAACAAATATATGGTAAAATAATAGATGTATTTAAAGTCTGTGGACCAAGGGTAAGAGTCCATGGACTCACAAATATATAACCAATGTTATTAAATCTACAACCCATAACATGGGGGTAAACATGAGCATGGATCATACAGATATAATGTAAAGGAACAGTGACACAATATTATCATGGTAATGTAACATTATGTTAATACGGTTGTGAAGCAGTTGATTGAATATATAGTAAAATTGCCTTTCTTAAACTCAAAGCGTATCGTGAACAAATTTCACTTCATCAGGAGTAGGCATAATTCAGGCATCTAGAAAAAAAGTACATGCATAAACAACAGTATATAACTGATAGGTACAAGATCTCAAACTAGTCAAAGTATGACTTACAGTAATATGTCAGTTATATAGAGTATCAAAGGTAACAGGTCGTCCGGGGATATGTCCAACCCGGGAGCTGAGGGAGCGAAGCCTGCATGGGTCAAACAGGTATGTAAAATCAAAGTTGCACAAAATGGCTCTTCAATAGAGGATCCCAACCCTTACTCTCAGTGAGTGAAGGGTTGAGATCTTCTATAGGTTGAAGGGTTGAGAACCTTAGAATGTTATGGGTTGCAGATTTAATAATATTGGTTATATATTTGTGAGTCCGCGGACTCTTACCCTTGGTCCACGGACTTTAAATAAATCTATTATTTTACCATATATTTGTTTCTTTATATATTTTTTTTATAGTATTATTATACATTTGCTGGTCACACCTCACATAAAGTCCCAATTGTATGTGTGTCCTCTTATTTTATTCATATAGGGATGGAGACTCTCTTGGTCTTGAGTCTCATATAAAGTTCCACAACTCCCCTTTCCCCATGCTTCAAGTAGCAAAATGTGTTTTGAGGTGTAATTCTAAGTGTGCATATTCTGTGCATTAGAAATATCCTATTAATTGACATAATTTTCTTTTTTGCATTTTCAAAAATGTGTGGAAAACAATGTCCTTTTTAAAAGACTCACTTTTCCTTTTAGGAAATGCCTTGGTGTTTGCTTTTCAAAATGGGGGCATTTTGTGGGATTTTCACCTGTTCTGGCACTTCAGGGGTTCAATAAATATGATAGGTGGTCAGGGATGCGTAATCTATGCTCTTTGAAAGTCCAAAGGTGATGCTTGGAGTTTGGGCCTCCTATACATCTAGGCTGTGAAAAAGCCTTTACACATGTGGTATCCCCACACTCAGGAGGAATAGCAGAATGTGTTTTGGGATATTATTGTGGGTATTTAGGCATACCTATGCTGTGTGTGAAGAATACACAGCATGCCTATGCTGTGTGTGAGGAATGGCAAATTTGTGAAGACAAAATTATTTAATTTCCTAATTTTTAAAATAATTTAGCAAAAAAATGTACAACTTCGAAAAACTCACCATGCCTATTCATAAATATCCTGGACTGTCTATTTTCCAAAAATAGGTCAATTTGAGGGTGTGTATACTGTCCTGGCATTTTAAGGCCTTGTGAGGTGAGATAGGCAGTCGATATCTCAGGATAATCAATTTTCAAACATATATACCATAGTTTTTAGACACTATACCTTTTACACAAACAAAATAATATACACAGATTTGTAATTGTTTTTTTTTTTCAACAAAGAAATATAGCAGGATACATTTTGTTTGACATTTATTTATTTAACAGCACAGATTTAAAATCCCTACCTTCAAGCCTCCAAATGACTTTCTTTTAAGAACCACGTATTAGTAGTGTGGAAAAAGGCTAGAATTTCATGTGTTTCTTTGCACTGTACCAAGGTCCAGCAGAAACCGACCATTATTGCAAGACGCCAGTGTAAACAATCTCTAAGATTAACAAGATCACATGAACACAGATGAAATAATTAGTGTCCCTACTAATTAATATAGATGTGCTGCTGCCCTAATGTTTGGAAAGCATGATGAGTTGGCCCTTGAAGTCCAAGTAAAGAAGTACTAATGCCTTGGTGGCAAGCAGATAGACTGTGGTAGGCCCTGTAAAGTGTATTAGATTACAATGAGTTTACGCTCCAGAGGTAACAAATGAAAACCTTACATCTACGGAAAGATATTGCTAAATACTTTTGCTGTTATCAAGTTTTATTATGCCCTAGTTAATACCAAATGATGGTGTAAATTATAATGGCTACTTCCTGCATTATCTGGATGCCCATAAACTTGAAACTTGTCAGGCCACTTCATTAACTAGAAACACACTATTATTAGAGGAATCCAGCTGGGACTACTTTGATAGAACAAAACTTGCTCTTTTCTTCCATATGGAAAAGCCAGACTTCTTTAACTTTAATTGAGAGTGACTGTTCCTCTCAGAGGTTCTCCTGCAACATGGCAGTAAAACACATTTTTCATTTTAGCAGACAGGGCTTTGAGCATATTCACAAGTTCACAGCTCCAACATGTTTTTGATCTAGATCACATTAGTTTTACCAGAGCCTAATAACAACAACAAGCCTTTAGAATGTCCATGTATATCAATATGAATTTAAAGCTGAACTCCAGGCAATCATCTTGATACATAGGGGAAATATCTATGTGGGTGCTATTTTAACTACCAACATGTTTAGTATTGTGTTGCAGCTAAGCCTGATAGGTAGCATTGCCATATCTGGGACTTCTACTATAGCTGAAGCATAACATGCCACAGTTTGTCGATTAAACAGTGATCTAACAGTAGAACGAGATAAGATAATGCACTTGTTCACTCTGTTCTCTCCTCCTGTTAGCATATTCAGCACACGTACATTGCAGTATAGCTTGGTTGGTTCCTCTTCCCTTTTTCACTCTGAATGCTGCTCTACAATGGATTACAGGATGCTGATAATTACATTTAAAGTGAACTTTTGACCAGACTTTGTACTCTTAAAGTCTTACTAAACCCATAACAGTAACATCAGTCTGTATATGCAGTAAGGCATGCTTGTTATACACACTGTGGAACCTAAGGGGGTAATCCTGTGCATTGTATAAAAAGACTGTTTGATCCTGTAGTCACAGATAATCCCCTTCTTCCACTGTCCCCCATCTATTTGCTGATAAGACAGAGCCTTTGAAGTTACTCTGCACATACTCAGTTTGATGTGTACTGCTAGAGAGTTTTTTTTTTCTTGGGAGGGTGCATGTGATCAGCAAAGGGTCAATCAGAACTGGCCAGAGGATCGGGGTCCTGCAGTCTCATAGGACAGTCAGAGTAGAATGAAAACTCCTCCTACAAGCTTTAACCAAACAGTGATAGAAGTCACAAGTGTGTTATATACTTCTGATGAGAAAAGGTATTTAGCAGTTTAGTTTGACTAAATTAACTGCATTTCCATGTTCTGTATACTGTGAAAGACCAGATATAGTGAATGCAGGGTCCTGGTTTAGTAACACTTTAAAGAGTAATTCCACTTTTGTTGAGAAAAAAAACAATCCCCTCTGGGTGATCAATGTACATTGCAAGCATTTTTATAAACTTTGTTGCAGATTCTTACCTCTTTCTGCTCTAAATTAAAAGCTGTATGTTACACTTTGCATCTTTGGATACTAATTCTAAATAAGAGAGACATTTTCATTATTATTCAGCTGATGCATTTGCAGTCCTCTAATAAGGAAAGTCGCTGTGTCAGCATCCCTGTGGAAGTGATTAATCACTTTGGGAGCATCTAACCAAATATGAAATTTTTGTTGCACAAGATGCCTAAAATCTGATTTCTATCTAGTGCAGACTTCTGGGAAAATCAGTGCGCCAATCACTTATGCAGGAAATTACACATTTCGGGTTGTTCCACACACCAACTGTGTACAGAATGCCCTCAGGTTGTCATATTGCTTTGAATTTTACAGAGAATTACAGAGCTGCAGATTGAAAAGGAAAGGTCATTTTTAACACTATTCATTTACAATATGACTTGTGTAGCATTTACTGTATATATGCAATATTGTTGTTTAATTGCTATTTTATTTTCTCACTAAGGTGGATTTACCCTTTGAGTATTTATGTTTCTGGACAAGCAGTACAAGCATTTAAAACAAGCACTCATTCACCTCTGTTTCTTTAGACATTGGTAATAAATTCAATTGACTCAGCGGGTGTTTCTAAGCTGTTGGAAACCAGCTGTTGGGGCTCTTTTGAAGAAATATTGGGGAATCTTTGAAAATTTATTTGAGAATAAATTACTTCACAGTACATGCAGCTAGAGAGGTCAGCAATGGCTTGTTTAAAAGCTCTTCCACTGCTTGTTAAGAATATGTTAATAAGTAAATGTTCATAGTCTGGGAGTAGGTGCATTCTAAAACCTTCCTAGAATTTAGCTTTAAAACTTATGTAAAAAAAAATAAATACATTTCTAATTGCCTGACATTGGTACATAGTATCAGCTACTGATGATATCATAAAGGTACAGTGCCTTGCGAAAGTATTCGGCCCCCTTGAACTTTGCGACCTTTTGCCACATTTCAGGCTTCAAACATAAAGATATAAAACTGTAATTTTTTGTGAAGAATCAACAACAAGTGGGACACAATCATGAAGTGGAACGAAATTTATTGGATAGTTCAAACTTTTTTAACAAGTAAAAAACTGGAAAATTGGGTGTGCAAAATTATTCAACCCCCTTAAGTTAATACTTTGTAGCGCCACCTTTTGCTGCGATTACAGCTGTAAGTCGCTTGGGGTATGTCTCTATCAGTTTTGCACATTGAGAGACTGAAATTTTTGCCCATTCCTCCTTGCAAAACAGCTCAAACTGCACAGATTCTCGATTGGATTCAGGTCTGAACTTTGACTTGGCCATTCTAACACCTGGATATGTTTATTTGTAAACCATTCCATTGTAGATTTTGCTTTATGTTTTGGATCATTGTCTTGTTGGAAGACAAATCTCCGTCCCAGTCTCAGGTCTTTTGCAGACTCCATCAGGTTTTCTTCCAGAATGGTCCTGTATTTGGCTCCATCCATCTTCCCATCAATTTTAACCATCTTCCCTGTCCCTGCTAAAGAAAAGCAGGCCCAAACCATGATGCTGGGACCACCATGTTTGACAGTGGGGATGGTGTGTTCAGGGTGATGAGCTGTGTTGTTTTTTTTTTTTTTTTTTTTTTTTTTGTGAAAATATTTTATTTTATTGTGATTCTTGATCCAACCAACCATTTCACAACCCCTGTTTCAAGTACAAACAATCTCATTACAATACAATATACATGGAAACTGCCAAAGTGTGTTGTATACACAGGAACCAAAGATAACAGATGAATATCAACTGCTTTACAATAAGTGGCAACATCTGCCAGTCTGAGGTGAAAATTCATCTATGAACCTTGTGCTTCCAACTCAGAAGGCTGTATATCAGGCTCTTCATCATTGTAAATATTTTCAGCCATTTGCCAAATTTGCATAATGTTATCTTCAGACACTGAACAGATTACCCAGGGTTCATTTGGATTCCAGCTGAAATCTGAGATCTTTGCTGTGTGTCCACCATGAATAAACAAAAGTTCAGGGGGTCCATCCTCAGCATCTTCTGCTGATTGTTCTTCACCAATTTTACTCAAATCCCAGACATTCAGCCTGCGGTCGGTACCACTTGATGCAAGGATGGTTTCATTATGAGGTGACCAGTGAACCTGGAAAATCTCATCTTTATGAGATTCAAACGAATGAAGCTTCAGTTTTAGATTTCTTAAGTCCCACAGGGCAACAGTCTTATCAGCAGACCCTGTGGCCAGGATAAACTCGCTATATGGATTGAACGACAAACAGTTGACCTCTGCAGTGTGCGCGTCTACTGAATGACTTGGTTTTGATGTTGTATTAGACCGGGTGTCCCAAATCATAAGCTTCTGATCATCTGCAACAGAGCCAAACAAAGATTCATGCAAAAGGTGCCAGGCTACATCTTCTACCACAGCAGAATGGCCCGTAAAAATGGCTTTAGCATCAACTATTT
Organism: Pelophylax lessonae; assembly: GCF_965119305.1. Taxonomy (NCBI): domain Eukaryota; kingdom Metazoa; phylum Chordata; class Amphibia; order Anura; family Ranidae; genus Pelophylax; species Pelophylax lessonae. Next base: position 415,578,567 of record NC_138770.1, read on the forward strand.
TCCCCTCTTTTGGTCCAGCACTTATATCCCACAAGCAAACAGTATGGTCATCGGATGCACTGAGTAGGTGTCCACTTAGATTAGAATTCCAAGACAGTCCATAACCCTCTTTTTGGTGCCCTCTCAATCGGAGATCCGGGCTGCACTCTCCACTGGGGTCTGGTTTGGATGGATGCTTTGTGTAATCAAACACCAGGACATCAGAGGAGGGAGTTTTGGTTGCAATTATACAAGGGTTTTGAGGCATGTACCTGGCCCGATTAACTTCACCTTCATGGTTAATTTTAATTTCAGTTTCAATCTTGCCACTAACAGATCCAAAGCCGCCAAACTCTCCTTTCTCGCTGTCATAGTGAGATGCGTCAAACTGTGCGTCATCATTGGGTATCTGAACTCGTGCCACAACTAAGTGATTCTGTTCATCCGACGTGTGAGTGCCAAGTACCAACCAATGCAGAGCATAATCTTTGCCTTCGGGTCTAGTAACATCAGGAAGCCACTGCACAGTAAGACTTGGCCACTCTAGGGCATGTGTCATCACCAGGTCATACAGAAAAGGAGTGTTCTTTTTCCATATTTTATACTCCTCATTGATAACCCGTTCCTCCACAGTATCTTCAAACATTTCTTTACTCGCTATTACTCCCGCCTCTTCTGAACACACAGGAGCCGCGCAGAGCCCTGCTCGCCGGTCACCTGTGCTGCTTCCCGCGTTCAGGACGACACACAATCCGCTGAGCTGTGTTGTTTTTATGCCAAACATAACGTTTTGCATTGTTGCCAAAAAGTTCAATTTTGGTTTCATCTGACCACAGCACCTTCTTCCACATGTTTGGTGTGTCTCCCAGGTGGCTTGTGGCAAACTTTAAACAACACTTTTTATGGATATCTTTAAGAAATGGCTTTCTTCTTGCCACTCTTCCATAAAGGCCAGATTTGTGCAGTATACGACTGATTGTTGTCCTATGGACAGAGTCTCCCACCTCGGCTGTAGATCTCTGCAGTTCATCCAGAGTGATCATGGGCCTCTTGGCTGCATCTCTGATCAGTCTTCTCCTTGTATGAGCTGAAAGTTTAGAGGGACAGCCAGGTCTTCGTAGATTTGCAGTGGTCTGATACTCCTTCCATTTCAATATTATCGCTTGCACAGTGCTCCTTGGGATGTTTAAAGGTTGGGAAATCTTTTTGTATCCAAATCCAGCTTTAAACTTTAAACTCCACAACAGTATCTCGGACCTGCCTGGTGTGTTCCTGGTGCATTTATACGGAGACTTGATTACACACAGGTGGATTATATTTATCATCATTAGTCATTTAGGTCAACATTGGATCATTCAGAGATCCTCACTGAACTTCTGGAGAGAGTTTGCTGCACTGAAAGTAAAGGGGCTGAATAATTTTGCACGCCCAATTTTTCAGTTTTTTATTTGTTAACAAAGTTTGAAATATCCATTGAATTTCGTTCCACTTCATAATTGCTTCCCACTTGTTGTTGATTCTTCACAAAAAATTACAGTTTTATATCTTTATGTTTTAAGGCTGAAATGTGGCAAAAGGTCGCAAAGTTCAAGGGGGCCGAATACTTTCACAAGGCACTGTATAAATGATCTCTCAAGTGAAGATTTGCTTTATTATAGGGAACAATTGGAAATGTTAATTTTTTCCTAAACAGTGCCCTATAAAAATCTGCACTTTGTCCAAAATTCCCCCTGAAAAATAGCAGTGCACTTTTTGGTAAGTGAGGATGCTACTGCCTAGGCACGCCTGTGCCTACAGCCTCATAGCTGTATATCAGTAGTGTAAGTTCTAAGGCACTGCTGCATCTGAGTGCTAATCTAAAGAGATTTGGAGTGACATGTCACTACTGGGCTACTCACTATTCTTCTTGCTGATTGCTCCAACATGAGGAGGCAAAGCCCTGTCTCTACTAAGATGGCTGCCTCCGCAAAGAGACACAAGTGCAGAATAAGGCATGGTTAGTCAGCAAAAGGAAAAGATCAGCTGCAAGGAGACCACAGGCAATACTGATCAAGTCCTTTACCATCTTCCTGCTTTTTTTAACTGGAAAAAAGCTGACATTGTCAAGGTTCCTTTTGAGACAGAGGTTGCCACCTAATCCATAGCTCATACCCCCTCATGAATGTCTACACTCAATGTGAACTGCAAGACTTCAGTGTCATTGTGAAACCCTTTTCTCAGAGGTGGCTCCATTTGTCACCAGGATATTCACAATAGTTCAGCAAGGTACAGTACTAGTTAGAATTTGCAACACCGAGACTCTTCCACTCCACCTGCTCTCTAGGACAGCAGTTGCAGAGCTGGCCCTAATCACACATCTGATTCCCCCCAGGGTGGGGCATATAGAGCTCTTAAACTTTAATGGTCCTCACTTTGTGGCAAGAGTAAATATGATTCATTGGATGGCAGGAACAAACCAATTATGTGCAGTATTAAATACTAGGGATGATCAAACGGTTCGGGTCGACCATCGGTTCGACCCGAAAATTGACTGTTCGTGGTTCGGCCGAATTTAGAACTTTTTGCTGAAAAAGTTCAGAATTCGGCAACCAGAACCGACCAAAATTCAATGGGACAGGAAATGGGCTTTAAAAGCCCATGATTGGACCAGAACCATTAGTAAAAGCCAATCGAGGGGGCAGGAGAATGCTAGGAATGTGATTGGAGTGACTAGGGGGTCCAGAGGCCAATCATTAGTGAATACGCCCCCCAGTATATAAGATAGCCCCACCAAATTCCTAGCATTTTAATACAGGGATGTGGAAGAGAGTGGAAGCAGTTCTGTTACTTCTGCTTCAAAAGTGTCATTTAGCAATTATTAGTGTGAGGAAAGGGATATCTAGTGTAGTTAAGGTGCTATTTTCCACTATAGTTAGCTTCAAAAATCTAGTTTCTGTAGGGAAAGTGTTAAGTGCCAGGGTGACCATAGTGTAGTGTAGGGTGAACTGACACTGACTGCTATGGCAGGGTGACCAAACCCTTCCATTTCAGGGTGACCGCTATAGAGAAAAGATTGTTTCTCTTAGGTGACTTACAGAACAGCGATATGGCTTCTCGCCGGTCAGCCTGCTTTTTGCTGCAGGCGTTTATTGGGCTTTTTTGAGGACATGTTTGGAGTCAGGCATGACATCTGAACTTGTGTATAGGGGTATATATATATATACACACATGTATGTATATATACACCTACACATATATAGGTGTGAAAAGAGCAGAACACTATGCTTGTGCTAATGAAATAATTAACAGGCATATGGCTCCGCTCCTATCACACCTATATGTGTGTATGTGTATAATACATATAAGTGTGTGTGTGTATATATACCCCTATACAGAAGTTCAGATGTTTTGCCTGCCTCCAAAGAACCCAAAAAAATGCCCAAAAAAACGCCTGCGCCAATGTGTGTATATATACCCCTATACACAAGTTCAGATGTCATGCCTGACTCCAAAGACCCCAAAAAAACGCCTGCAATAACACACCTGGGTGTTTTTTTTTGGCGCAGGCGTTTTTTTGGGCATTTTTTTGGGGTCTTTGGAGGCAGTACAGTGGAAATACATATAAGTGTGTTTGTATATATACCCCTATACAGAAGTTCAGATGTTTTGCCTGCCTCCAAAGACCCACAAAAAATGCCCAAAAAACCACCTGCGCCCAAAAAAACGCCCAGGTCTGTTATTGCAGGCGTTTTTTTTGGGCATTTTTTGTGGGTCTTTGGAGGCAGGCAAAATATCTGAACTTCTGTATAGGGATATATATACACACACACTTATATGTATATATACAAATGCACATATATAGGTGTGAATGGAGAGAAGCCATATGGGTGTTAATTATTTCATTAGCGCAAGCATAGTGTTCTGCTACTTTCACACCTATATATGTGTATATATACATATAAGTGTGTGTGTATATATACCCCTACACAGAAGTTCTGATGCTATGCCTGCCTCCAATAACCCCCAAAAAATTCCCAAAAAAACGCTTGCTACAAAACCGGCAAGGTGTGAAAATAGCGGAGCCATATCCCTGTTCTATAAGTGACCTAATACAAACAATCTTTTTTTTCTGGTTCTGGACATGCTACAGAGCTGAAACTTCACAGGTACACTTTTTAGGCCCCCCAGACACTAAATCAAAAGAAATCTCATTTTTTTTTAAATAATTTTTTCAATAATTGGCTCTCTATCAAAAATGACAATTTTTAAGAACTTTTTTTTGTGTGATTAATAGTCCCTGGGGCATGACCCAGAACCCTAGGCACTTTTTAGGGGCATTTATTGGGTTTTAGGGCTTCAAAATTGTGTTTTCTGATTACCGAAGTTCGGGTCCCATTGATTTCAATAGGGTTCTGAAATCCGGGCCGAACTTTCGGAAAGTTCGGGTGTTCTGGTCGAACCGAACTTTTGAAAAGTTCAATCATCCCTATTAAATACTACCACTCCTACAATCGACCACCAAGGAACCGACATCTACTTAGTTAGAAGCAGTGTCAGGAGAATTGTTTGGCAGCCACACATAAAAAAATATACATATGCACATAAAAGAACTATGTGTGCCTCAAAGCAGGTATGCTATGTGTGTGCACACACGTTATTGTGGATTAGCACGCACATGAGCATGGACGTTTTGGCACCCAACTGCCTATTTAAAGCTGTACAGCAGTGCAGAAGATTGCTGAGTAGTCATGAGCTTCTTCTATTGCTTGTAACCTGATTCCTCGCTTGCTTCTGTGTCCTGACCCAGCTTTATTTGAATCTGCTTACACCTAATGCTCTCTTACCGACCTCTGCATGTGACCCAACTTTGCCTCCTGTCTGCTGTCGTGATACTTTCTCTGCTCACCTTATATTGACCTTGGCTTGGCCCTGACTTTCTTTCTCTCATGATTCTGTACTTCTGCCACCTGAGTGGTGCCAACTCACGCCTGTCTGACCACACACCAGAGCTTCTGTATCTGCCAGCTACCAATTTGCCTGCCTGAACAGACTGCAGTATCTCCCAACCAGGACTATCAACAGGCAACCATGCCACTCTGTGCCTTGGTATACCCAGCCCTCAACTCCAGGTTAAACTGAACTGGAGGTGTGAGGGAAGCTCTCTTATCAACTCAGATTCGACCAGGTATGTTACAAGCAGTAATATGACTACAGAATTAGTAGCCAGGGATGTTCCCACAGGGGAACTGTGACCTGAGATGTAACAATAGGATTAAACATGAGATACATACAAGAGAAAGCCCTCCCATCCAGAAGAGATATCAAAGCACAACCCCTCATTTCTACCAAGAAGTCAAGCAGATGCTAGAACAGATTATATAACAAGGGGTGATTGAGGAGAGTAAAAGCCCAAGGGTGGCTCTGATTGTCTTGGTAAAAAAGAAGGATGGCACCCTTCTCTTTTGTGTAATCTATAGGTGTCTTAATGCTGTTGCCATGAGGTACACCTATTCTCTTGCACGCATTCAGATGCCCTTCACATGCAATCACACCAGAGAGTATTGGCAGATGCCTGTTGCCAAAGCAGAGAGGCTGAAGACCACTTCAGGCTGAAAAATGGACCTGCCACTTTCCAGAGGATTATGAAGCACTGCCTTGGGGACATGAACCTGGATAGTAGATTAAACTATACAGACAATGTAGTGGTGTTTTTGCCATGTTCATGTGGCTTCTTGCAAACTTAGATGCTGTGTTGTCCCAGCTGCATCCATATGGACTGAAGCACAAACCCAAGACCTGCCATTTATTCAAGCATGAATATGGCACAATATCCCCATACAAGAAGTACTCCCCAATAGATAACTCTGCTCCCTTAATAAAGGAAATATGGTTATGGCAGTGACCCAGTCCATGGACCGAATTCTTAGCCAAAGTGGACTGAAAATGCAACTATAGAATACATGCTTGGACAGGCGGCTCAACCTAAGCTCTGGAAACAAAAGCCAAAATACAGTGCGGCAGTTTACTAAAAAAGCAAAAATCAAAAAGAGCTATAATCATTTTTGGTATTTACTTTATTAGTGCTGCACTGTATTTTGGCTTTTTTTCTATACTATTGAAGTGTGAGGAGTTGTAGGCATAATTGCACACGCAGTGTTTTTATTTACTCTCTGGGGGTACACAGACCTACGGGCCACATTGCCCTCAGAACAACTTGAACATGCTCCAACTTCCTGAGTTGGCAAGTGGAAAGTGATGCCTGTCTGAAGTTTAACAGTTAATTAAAGATGAGTCATGGGTAGAGCAAGAAAGAGACTTTGTTGCGCTGTATCTGTAAATTCTAATCGTCCAGATAGTGTATAAATGTAAGGAACGCATTGTGACATCCCGGGGGTGTATGAGAATGAGCATGCGCAAATTAACTTGTATTGTAACGGAGCAGGTGGCTGAGCCTGACGTGCAGAGGTAGCCTCGCAGAATCCAGTGGAACAGGAACACAGACAGGTCACCCTGGTGGTAGACATGGGCTAGCCCGAGGTGCAGAGTCTAAGTGCCAACGGGTCTTCACCAGAGCTTCTGATGGTGAGGATGGATTTTGCTGCATGCTGAACACCAGGTCACAGTCTTCAGGGTCGCCCCACCAGGAGGTGAGCAAGTCCAGAACCGGTAGCAGATAGGCAGAGAAGGATAAGGCAGAAGAATAGTCACAGGTACAAGCCGAGGTCAGGGCAGCCAGCAAACAGATGAAGCAAGAGGTCAATCAGGAAGCCAACAGAATACAGCAGGTAGAGGTGTACCGAACTGTTCGCCGGCGGACAGTTCCCGGCGAACTTAGCATGTTCGCGTTCGCCGCTGCGGGCGAACATATGCGATGTTCGGTCCGCCCCCTATAATACATCATTGAGGCAAACTTTGACCCTGAACTTCACAGTCAGCAGGCACATTTCCAGCCAATCAGCATACCTCCCTCCCACACCCTCCCACCTCCTATAAATAAGCAAGGGCAGCATCCATCTTAGATCATTCTGAAGCAGTGTGTGTTAGTGAGAGCAGGGAGAGCTGCTGCTGCTGTTAATAGCTAGGGACAGTTGTCAGTGTTCCTGGTCTTGCTAGTCAGTGTTCTTGGTCCACTACTGCTGTAAGGACAGCATCCTGACAGCACCCCAACAAGCCCTTCTAAGGGCTGGTATTTGTGTAATTTTTATTTTATATATATATATATATATATATATATATATCTAGTGTCCCCAAAAGCCCTTTTAAGGGCTGGTAATTGAGTTTTTTCTTTTTATATATATATATATATATATATATATATATATCTAGTGTCCCCAAAAGCCCTTTTAAGGGCTGGTAATTGAGGATTTTTTTTTATTTTTATATATACATATATATATATATATATATATATATATATATATATATATATCTAGTGTCCCCAAGTCCCCAAAAGCCCTTTTAAGGGCTGGTAATTGAGGATTTTTATTTATATATATATATATATATATATATATATATATATATATATATATCTAGTGTCCCCAAAAGCCCTTTTAAGGGCTGGTAATTGAGTTTTTTCTTTTTATATATATATATATATATATATATATATATATATATATATCTATTGTACACTGCAGTTGCCTGCCCGCTGTGTGTGAGAGGCCACAGACCCACCACAGGCGGGTGGCACAGGCACAGTACCTTGCATTTTAAAAAATATTTTTTTTTCCTCTGTCATAATTTGCAGTGCACTGCCCACCACTGATATATATACGGTGGCACAGCATCTTGTTGCAAATTAAAAAAAAAAAATATTTTTTATTATTGCAGTTGCCTGGGCTGCCAGTGACTGTCAGGTCCACAGAGAGTGTACTGTGCCACTGCCCACCCACCACTGATATATACGGTCGCACAGCAGCTTGCAAATTAAATATATATATATTTTTTTATAATTGCAGTTGCCTGGGCTGCCAGTGACTGTCAGGTCCACAGAGAGTGTACTGTGCCACTGCCCACCCACCACTGATATATACGGTCGCACAGCAGCTTGCAAATTTAAAATATATATATTTTTTTATAATTGCAGTTGCCTGGGCTGCCAGTGACTGTCAGGTCCACAGAGAGTGTACTGTGCCACTGCCCACCCACCACTGATATATACGGTGGCACAGCAGCTTGCAAATTAAAAATATATATATTTTTTTATAATTGCAGTTGCCTGGGCTGCCAGTGACTGTCAGGTCCACAGAGAGTGTATTGTGCCACTGCCCACCCACCACTGATATATACGGTCGCACAGCAGCTTGCAAATTAAAAATATATATATTTTTTTATAATTGCAGTTGCCTGGGCTGCCAGTGACTGTCAGGTCCACAGAGAGTGTACTGTGCCACTGCCCACCCACCACTGATATATACGGTCGCACAGCAGCTTGCAAATTAAAAATATATATATTTTTTTATAATTGCAGTTGCCTGGGCTGCCAGTGACTGTCAGGTCCACAGAGTGTACTGTACCCACTGCCCAACACTCCTATAGGGTGGCACAGCACCTTGCACTCATAGTACAACACATTAAAAAAAAAATGACAGGCAGAGGCAGGCCACCCCGCAAGGGCCGTCGTGGTCGTGGTGCTGTGATTTCCTTAGGCCCTAGAATAATGCCCAGTGTTCAGAGGCCACCACAGACCCTGAACTCAAAAAATTCTGAGGACATAGTTGACTGGCTTACACAGGACACCCAATCGTCTACAGCTTCCGCTCGGAACCTTAATGCACCATCCTCCTCCAGCTCAGCTTCGGGCACCTCTCAATTTACCACTCGCCAGCCCGCCGGCACCACCACCAACACTAGCACCACAGCCGCTTCACTTGATCCGTCACAGGAGTTATTTTCACATCAGTTGGAAGAAATAAGTGATGCGCAACTATTAGTGCCAGAGGATGTAGATAACAGGGATATGTCTCAGTCAGGCAGCATTATACACATGGACGTACATTGTGATGATGATGATGATGTTGTACCTGCTGCTGCTGCCTTTGCTGAGTTGTCAAGTGAAGCGGCTGATGATGACGATGTGTCTGTGGATGTCACCTGGGTGCCTGCTCGAAAAGCAGAAGAAGAGGGGGAAAGTTCAGATGGGGAGACAGAGAGGAGGAGGAGGAGACGAGTTGGAAGCAGGGGGAGGAGGTCATCGCAAGGAGCTAGTGGCGCAGTCAGACAGCATGTAGATTCGGCACCCGGGGTCAGCCAGACAGCACGCCAATCAACGCAAGCTGTTGCCACCACCAGAATGCCGTCCTTGCAAAGCTCAGCAGTGTGGCATTTTTTTTGTGTGTCTGCCTCTGATATCAGCGATGCCATTTGTAACCTGTGCCAAAAGAAACTGAGTCGTGGGAAGTCCAACACCCACCTAGGTACAACTGCTTTGCGAAGGCACATGATCTCACATCACAAACGCCTATGGGATCAACACATGAGTAAAAGCAGCACACAAACTGAAAGCCACCATCCTCCTCCTGGTCCAGTATCTTCAGCCACGTCAACCACTGCTGTTCTCCATACCCCCTATCAACAACCCGCCCCTCCGCCTCTCACCTTCAGCAGTTCCTGCTCATCTGCCCACAGTCAGGTGTCTGTCAAGGAAATGTTTGAGCGTAAGAAGCCAATCTCACAGAGTCACCCCCTTGCCCGGCGTCTGACAGCTGGCTTGTCGGAACTCTTAGCCCGCCAGCTTTTACCATACAAGCTGGTGGAGTCTGAGGCCTTCAAAAAATTTGTCGCTATTGGGACACCGCAGTGGAAGGTACCCGGCCGAAATTATTTTTCACAAAAGGCAATCCCCAACCTGTACTCTATTGTGGAAAATGAAATCATGTCACGTCTGGCACACAGTGTTGGGGCAAGGGTCCATCTGACCACTGATAGCTGGTCTGCAAAGCACGGTCAGGGCAGGTATATCACTTACACTGCGCATTGGGTAAACCTGCTGGCGGCTGCCAAGCATGGAATGCGTGGCTCTGCTGCAGAGGAGTTGGTGACACCACCACGACTTGCAGGCAGGCCTGCTGCCACCTCCTCTACTCCTCCTACTCCATCCTCTTTGCTAACCTCCTCGGCTGAGTCCTCTTCTGCTGTTGCGTCTTGCTCCACACCAACTGCACCCCCCAGCTCCCCAGGGGCTATTCCACATGCCGGATACGACAGTGTCACGCTGTCTTGGGGTTGACTTGCCTGAAAGCAGAGAGTCACACCGGACCAGCACTACTGTCCGCCCTGAACGCACAGGTGGATCAGTGGCTGACCCCGCACCAACTGGAGATCGGCAAAGTGGTGTGTGACAACGGAAGCAATTTGTTGGCGGCATTGAATTTGGGCAAGTTGACACATGTGCCGTGCATGGCACATGTGTTGAATCTGATTGTACAACGCTTTGTGCAGAAGTACCCAGGCTTACAGGACGTCCTCAAGCAGGCCAGGAAGGTGTGTGGCCATTTCAGGCGTTCCTACACGGCCATGGCGCACTTTGCAGATATTCAGCGGCGAAACAACATGCCAGTGAGGCGCTTGATTTGCGACAGCCCGACACATTGGAATTCAACACTGCTAATGTTCGACCGCCTGCTCCAACAAGAAAAAGCGGTCAACGAGTATTTGTATGACCGGGGTGCTAGGACAGCCTCTGCGGAGCTGGGTATTTTTTTGCCACGTTACTGGACGCTCATGCGCAATGCCTGTAGGCTCATGCGTCCTTTTGAGGAGGTGACAAACCTAGTCAGTCGCACCGAAGGCACCATCAGCGACATCATCCCATATGTTTTCTTCCTGGAGCGTGCCCTGCAAAGAGTGCTGGATCAGGCCGTAGATGAGCGTGAAGAGGAAGAGGAAGAGTTGTGGTCACCATCACCACCAGAAACAGCATTACCATCGCTTGCTGGACCTGCGGCAACACTGGAAGAGGAGTCTGAGGAAGAGGAGTCAGAGGAGGAATGTGGCTTTAAGGAGGAGGAACACCAACCACAGCAGGCATCCCAGGGTGCTCGTTGTCACCTATCTGGTACCCGTGGTGTTGTACGTGGCTGGGGGGAAGAACACACCTTCAATGACATCAGTGAGGACGAGGAATTGGACATGAGTAGCTCGGCATCCAACCTTGTGCAAATGGGGTCTTTCATGCTGTCATGCCTGTTGAGGGACCCTCGTATAAAAAGGCTGAAGGAGAACGACCTGTACTTGGTGGCCACGCTACTAGACCCCCGGTATAAGCAGAAAGTCTCTGATATGTTACCTAATTACCGGCAGGCGCAAAGGATGCAGCAGCTACAAAATAAGTTGAAAAGTATGCTTTACACAGCATATAAGGGTGATGTCACAGCACAACGGGAATCCAACAGGGGAAGAGGTGAAAGTAATCCTCCTCCTACGACCACAACCACGCCGGCAAGGACAGGACGCTTTACAGACGTCTTGTTGATGGAGGACATGCGGAGCTTTTTTAGTCCTACGCATCGCCACAGCCCTTCGGGGTCCACCCTCAGAGAACGACTCGACCGACAGGTAGCAGACTACCTTGCCTTAACTGCAGATATCGACACTCTGAGGAGCGATGAACCCCTTGACTACTGGGTGTGCAGGCTTGACCTGTGGCCTGAGCTATCCCAATTTGCCATTGAACTTCTGGCCTGCCCCGCTTCAAGTGTGCTGTCAGAAAGGACCTTCAGCGCAGCAGGAGGTATTGTCACTGAGAAGAGAAGTCGCCTAGGTCAAAAAAATCTTGATTACCTCACGTTTATTAAGATGAATGAGGCATGGATCCCGAAGGGACTGACAGTGGGGGATGCATTTAACTAAAAAAGGCCTGGTGAAGACTGAGATGCCTTGGGCTAAAAATGGTCCACACGCTGCTGTATTTAATCATTCTCTGCATGCCGGATGACTTACGTGACGTCTCCGCCACCAACTACGGTTCAAGCCGCAATGTTTTAGTCCACTTTCTGCCTTGAAAACCTAAATTTTTCAGGCCGCTGCTAAAGCAACAATACCTACTTTTTCATGCATGTCATGCCTAATTTTTCTGGCCTCTGGTGCTACACTGAGGCTGCAAAAAAACAAAAAACAAAAAAAAAGGCACATACATGTGTCAGTTCCCCTTTGTGATCGTTACCTTGTCGTGGTGAAGGGGCTTGCGTATCACAATGAAGCGATCACCTCTAGGAGTGTGTTGGCACACCCCAGATGATAAGGTCGTTGCTTCATTGTGAACAGACCAAAAGCGATCCGCGGGATAATTTTTCATAGAAAAAACATTGATTTTCTTTCATTCTTTCTGCAGAGCTGGGTATTTTTTGGCCGCGTTACTGAATGCTCATGAACAATGGCTGTAGGCTCATGCGTCCTTTTGCGGAGGTAACAAACCTGGTGGTCAGTCGAACCCAAGGCAACATCATCGACCTCATCCCATATGCGTTTTTTCTGGAGCGTGCCCTGCGAAGAGTACTGGATCAGGCTGTAGATGAGCATGAAGAGGAAGAGTTGTGGTCCCCATCACCACCAGAAGCAGCCTTGTCGTTGTCAATTGCTGGACCTGTGGCAACGCAGAGAGAGGAGTCTGAAGAAGAGAAGTCAGAGGAGGAAGGTGGCTTTGAGGAGGTGGAATACCAGCCACAGCAGGCGTCCCAGGGGGCTTGTTGTCACCTTTCGGGGACCCTTGGTGTTGTACGTGGCTGGGTGGAGGAAGAGACCTTCAATGATGTCAGTGAGGACAAGGAACGGGACATGGCTAGCTTGGTATCCAACCTTGTGCAAATGGGGAGTTTGCGGTTGTGCAAATGGACTGACTGACTGACTGTTAAACGGGGAGTTTGGTCTGTCAGAGTTTGGTCTGTCACTGTGAAGCGGGCGTAACCCTTACACTACTTGACCGATACAACATCATACCTGATCGTATTCACACACTGGATGTTTTAAAGCACGTTATTCCAAACAATTTAGGAATGTTAGGTGATTTATGCCCTTTATGGAATAAAACACAACTCTGCGTCAACTACGTAATTTTCCATGGGAGTTTTGCCATGGATCCCCCTCCGGCATGCCACAGTCCAGGTGTTAGTCCCCTTGAAACAACTTTTCCATCACTATTGTGGCCAGAAAGAGTCCCTGTGTGTTTTAAAATTCGCCTTCCTATTGAAGTCTATGGCGGTTCGCCCGGTTCGCCGGTTCGCGAACATTTGCCGATGTTCGTGTTCGCCGTTCGCGAACGGCGAAATTTAGGTTCGCGACATCACTAACAGCAGGTTCAGGTTAAGGAATACAGGTAAAGCTGCAGACAAGACAGCAATGAACAAGTATGTCAGTTACCCTTATATAGGCCATGTATGGCGCAAAAACGTGAAGCTATTGCGTGCGCATGTCAGCGAGAGTACGTGCTTTCACACACATGAATGCGCACTGGCAAATGCAAGTTCACCATTAAACGGGAACGAGTGAATTGCATTCTCGTATGCCCCTGGGATGTAACAGTGCGTTCCTATACAATAACACCCGATTGTGCAAAAATCATTAATATATATTACATAAAAGCAGCCGGTCCCTTGAGAATTTCTTGTACTGCGTTGGGACAGAGCCTTGCAGATGTCATCAAGCTGCCAGCAGCTTGAATTGTTTGTTTGCTGTGCCCTTGCTTGCTTGTCTTTGTGAGTGGCTTTTTTATTTATTTAGTAGTAAACCTGGCAGTTTTACACTATGAGGTTTTGTTACTTGTACTCTTACTGGACCCATGTTTTATGCTGAGCGGAAGTGGTGATTAGATTTGATTCCTGCTGGTGTACTGTGCGGTTTCAGATCGCTGGTGACCTGTGCGGTTTTCAAAGAACTTACCCAAGTTTGTGAGCCACAAACTCCTTTGCCACTAGAAGTTCAATAATGGCTGCCTCCTGTTCTTTCACCATGATCTCCAAGACCCCTAAGGAAAGACATGGATACTGACAATATTACACAGTCCAATTCAATAGAGTCCACTGATGCATCTCCTCTTGTCCCAAAAGATAAATTGATACTTAACCCCTGTGGCACTCCCAGAAATCTAACATCAGGAGACCCCCTGTACACTTTGCTCTGAATGAATTTGAATAGTCTGAGAACTTGTCAGGGACAGCACGTTCAGGTAGAGTTGAGTGTAGGAGAGTGTCCATACTCACCATGCCCAAATGCAGGGACAGGCTCCTTTAACTACTTTTTCCATAACTCCCTGGGTTCCTGGACATGGGAAATGCATGCATCTGCTTCTCTAACTAGTAGCTGAGAGGGACCACACCTGATGTGGCAGAGGTAACTGGGAAAGTGATCTTCAGCCAGTTGAGAGGCCCTCCACTGTCAAGACTATTGTGCAAATAGTCTCGTCAGAGCCTAATAGCATGCAGTCTTTTGAAAAGATCCAGCCACTATGATAAGCACCTCTCCACTTATGCTGCCAAAGTTCTCTAGTTCTAGTGGGATGGCCCCTTGTGTACTGGGAAAATCTATAGTAATAGAGACTGGTTGAGTTTTACATTAGGACAAATAGGTGTATTTGTCCCAATGAATTACAGAACCACTCTCCTCCATTTAAGAAATGCCTTGAATTCAAGGAAAATAATACTAAGAGTTTTCTGAATAGCCAAGGGGGCAGGAAGGGAGCCCTAGTGGCATGATCCTTCACAGTCGCAGCCACAGCCTCTTATCACCACAGATCCAGAAAAACACAGCTGAGGGCAGTATCTTGCAACACTGAGGGCAGAAGTATTACACTAACCAGCAGCCAGCAGAACATGAGATACTCTTCATTACTGATACGTGGGACTGGGACAATTTCTTTTTAATTTTTATAATAATAGATTTCAGTTTTAATTGTGGAATTTGTCATTTAGGTAATTAGGCACTAAGAGCAGCTTTAAAGTGTATCTAAATCCAAAAATAAAAAATGTAATATATTGCCAATCCTTGGATGTGGTGGCTGCATTCATTTTTTACTTTTTAGGGTAAGAACATTCTCAGATGAGTTATAGTACCTTGTCATTGGGGCTCCATTCTCTGCATTTTACAGATGCCAGGAATCCACAGTCAATGTACAGAAAGCAAATATTTGCCAGTAAATGGGTAAAGTCCCTTCTACCAAGAAAATCTACTTGCGGTAAAATTATTGTTTTTTAGAATGTCTCGCATAAGTGACGGTAAAAATTGTAAATTTCACATAAAATATGGGTCCTAGTTGTTGGATTAGTTAAAGAAGCAGGCAGACCAAAAAAACTGGTTTCCATGAAGAATTGATATTTGGAAAAGTTGCAGAAATATCTCATACATACAATCTTTAGCTTGTATAAAAACACTATACACAGCGAAGCTTTAAGCAAGCTATGAGCAACTAATTTGTGCCAGTTTGTAACCTACTTTATTTGCATTTCAACTCTATTTATTATGTGAGCTGGAGATTAGTATTGGGTGTAATGTTTTTGAACAACCTTTGTAGATGCAGATACCAGTCCAGTAATATGCTGGCAATCAGTGGTGAATTTAAAGGAAAACTTCACCAAAAAAGCGAAGTTCAGCTTTTCCCTCTCCCCTCGTCCTCTATCACTTGTGCTTTTTTTTTTTCAAGGAGCCGTTACCTAGATTCTTTTGAATGTTACCAAAAAGGCCCCTGGGTCATCCTCTTGGCCAATATGGATAGCTGAAGAGTGACCGAGAACACCCGCAACTTTTCCAGAAGACCTCTGTGCAACAAACAACACACAACATCTGCACCACCACTTCTGTCAAAATCTTTCTGTTCAATTGTTCAGTAATTGTTAACTATACAAATGGCATCTACAGTATGTTTGTTAACAAAATTGATTTGTTTGTGCAGTACCTGTGCTTGTTCCTGCAAAGCATTGGCCTGCTATTGATTCTGATTGATCAGCACCTTCATTTGTTATCAGTTCGACAGTGCTTTATGCGATCTCTTGCTAGCATTTTATCTAGCTAAAATAGAACAATACATATTTCTTTCCTGACAGGGGATCTATGATGGTTTTCACTCACACAAATTTAAAGGAGTTGTAAAGGCAGAAGGTATTTTTTATCTTAATGCATTCTATGCATTGAGATAAAAAGCCTACTGTGTAGCAGCCTCCCCAGCCCCGTTTAATACTTACCTGAGCCCCATCTCTATCCAGCAATGTCCACCAGTCTCTCGGCCATCTGGGACTCTCCCTCCTGATTGGCTGACAAACAGCAGCAGTGCCATTGGCTCCCGCTGCTGTCCATCAAAGTTAGTTAGCCAATCAGGAGGGAGTGTCTAAATGGACACACGGAGCTGCAGCTCGGCTTGGGTGCCCCCATAGCAAGCTACAAGTGAAGAGGGGCCGAGAAGAGGAGGATCTGGGCTGCCCAGTGCAAAACTACTGCACAAGGGAGGTAAGTATAACCTGTTTGTTATTTTAGAAAAAAAAATATGAGACTTTACAACTACAGTACTTTAACCACCTACCCACTGGGCACTTAAACCCCCTTCCTAACCAGACCAATTTTCAGCTTTCAGTGCGCTCACATTTTGAATGACAATTACTCAGTCATGCAACACTGTACCCATATGAAATTTTTTTTCTTTTTTACACACAAATAGAGCTTTCTTTATAGTATTTAACCATCATTGGGTTTTTTATTTTTTGCGCTATAAATGTAAAAAAGACCAAACATTTTGTAGAAAAATTTATTTTTCTTTGTTTCGGTTTTAAAATTTTGCAATTTAGTAATTTTTCTTCATAAATTTTGGCCAAAAGTTATAGGGCTACATATCTTTGGTATAGGTATATATTATATTATTGGTCTTTGTGAACGTTATAGAGTCTACAAGCTATGGTGTCGATCATTGAAAATTGATCACACCTGATGTACTGACGGCCTATCTCATTTCTTGAGACACTAACAAGCCAGCAAAGTACCAATACCCCCCAAATGACCCCTTTTTTAGAAAGTAGACATTCCAAGGTATTTAGTAAGAGGCATAATGAGTTTATTGAAGTTGTAATTTTTTCCCACAATTCTTTGCAAAATTAAGATTTTTTTTCACAAAATTGTCATATTACCAAGTTTTTGCTCACAAACTGTATACGCATACTTGCAATTACACCCCAAAATACATTCTGCTACCCCTCCTGAGTATGGGGATACCACATGTGTGAGACTTTTACATAGCCTGGCCACATACAGAGGCCCAACATCCAAGTAGCACTTCCAGGTGTTCTAGGAGCATAAATGACACATATCATTTCCTGACAACCTATCCCAATTTTGAAGGCCCTGAAACACCAGGACAATAGAAACACCCACAAAATGACCCCATTTTGGAAATAAAACACCCAACACATAATCTAGGAGGCATAATGAGTCTTTTGAACATGTAATTTTTTTCCACAAGTTTTTGGAAAATGTGGAAAGAAAATATAAACACATTTTATTTTACACAAAGTTGTCCATTTATAAGATATTTCTAACACATACATGTACATAGCAAAAATGACACCCAAAATACATTCTGCTACTCCTCCTGAGAGGAGAGAACTGAACCGGACATGCGCCGGTTTGTTGTCAAATCATCAATCCAACATTGGACTGAGCAATGACATGGAAAAGGGCCACTGACATTGGTCCTTTACCACGATCCATGATACACCGGGTCCCGTGGACCCGGCGAGCATGATTCTGGGAGGACGTCATTGCACGCCCTCCCAGAATAAGCCAACTATGCTGTAGCCATCATTTGGCTATGGCCTGGTTGGCAAGTGGTTAAGACTTGATAATGAAGAAGGCTCTTGCTGCAGCAAATTAAAAGCTCGTAAACAATAAAAAAATGTTAACTCTCATCAAACGTAAAGGAAACCTATAATGGTTTTTGGTCAATTGTAATGTATTTAAAGTTTTTACATTTCTAACATACATTTTATAATGTTTTATGTATATAAAATCTTTGTGTTTACAAATAAATATTTATAATATGGGTCTCCCTTGCACTGGATTCAGAAAGCATTTTGAGTTTTCTAACAGCATACGTCATGGCTTTCTTTTTCCTTCAAACCTTTTTTTTTTACATTTCTCTTATTACATCTCTGACACATTTATGTACACATGTTAGCTTGAGCTATTGAGCTCTGTAAACAACAGGCAACAGAGGAGACAAGGATATCCTGAAAAACATGTGTACCCCCCCCAGCCCACCCCCTGCTGGCTGGAAATGTAAATATGAAATATAATATGCAAAGGTTAATATATACAGGACTACGTATATTTTTGAAAGTTGAATATTTTAGCCCTAACCATAATAACTAAAGAATAATATACAACTCACTATACATTCCCCTAAATAGTATTGGATAATATTAGGTTACATATTTCTTGGTAAATTTAGCCTTTGTCAATCTGTAGTCAGTGAGGTGAATGCTATTTTAGATTGCACTTGTGCAGAAAAAAAGACAAAACTCAAACCAAACAAATCAATTGCAAATGTTTAAAGAATGAAAACAAAGTGAAATCTGCCTTCTTGGTTTATTTTTAATGCAGAACACATTTGGTTTTGATTTATAATGTTCGTCACATATCATACCATACATGTGTAGAGTAAGACAGCTGCTTCAATGTGTGTGTAATAAAGCTCCTATATCACTCTCAGAAAATCATTCAGGCTTGACGTACCTTTGTAATTTAAAGATCTTTTGCTTTGAATTTAGGATGTTAAACCTTTTTTTGTAATCAATTGAAATATTCACAGAGAACCCAGTGTTGGCCACAGTAGTAAAATATGGGTAGGGATAACAGATGGCCCTAGATGGCCAATTATCTTACCAAATACAATGAGTGCTGAGATGTATACGTTTTCTTGAACACCATGTCACCCTTTTAAAGGATGACCAGCTGCACAGGTACAATTCAACCATCCTAAAGTCATAAAGAAAAAGGAGGCTGCTCTTTCTGACCTCTGCCTGAAATTGAGTTTGTTGGGGTAGGTAGTTGGGTTTGGCTGATATGCTGACCCACTGGTTTCAGTACTTTCTGTGTCACTGGCCCAAAACAACTATGCATATCAAGATCAGTGCAGGGTTAGAAGGTCCACATGCTTATTCTGAGTCACTGATTTCAAATGGTTCATTGCATTTGGTGCAGACCCATTCGGGGACTTCAGCCGGCTTAATTCAGACTTTTATGTTTGGTGTGTTGATATGCCTTTAGGAAAAAAGGAGCCACCTCCAAGTTCAGACTGCTCTCAGTTTATCATTGCAAACCCATGTGCAGCGTCCCACTCAGGACACGTGGGAACTGCAAATGTATTACTACTTTGTCATTGCTGTATTGCATTTGCATTGCTACACCTGTTTAATCCCTTTTCATAGGCTGGTCAAGTGTGCTTCATACTTCCCACCACAAGATGGGGATAGCACCACTTTGGGATATCTATCCCAGCTCAGGTTTATCTGTGGTCAGTTGTGGAGTTCAGGAAGTCAGTGTACAGAGAGAAGCACCATGTAGAGGTTAGAGAAGGTCAGTCCAAAGAAGGGACAAATTGGAACTGCTCAAATCAAAGGGTAAAAGCCACCAACCGGCAGCAAGACCTTTGAGAATAAAGGTGAAGGATTTCTTAGCCACCGGCAACCTCACCGATTTCACTGGATTCAAAAGGTACCAGAAACCAAATCACTTACAAGTAAGCATTATACTGAATCACAGCCTGAGTCCAGGATTACTAAAGCCTAGTAACAGTGGATCAGCAGAATTCCTTTATTTACCCAGAGACTGTATTCTAACTGGATGTTTATGCTGCAATCAAAACCAGTCACAGTAAAAGTTGTATCCTACCACTGTCTACCTCATTCTTCACTATTGCTATTACAACTGGTTGTACCACCATTAACGGTACTGGCGTCACGACAAATACAATCAAGGGACCCAGCCGCCACAAGCACTCTAAACACCCCTGTCATCACGGGCACCTCAACCACCATCTTGGCTGGCGTTTCCCTATCACAGAGCGTGCCCCGGAGGATTTCGTGCTGTCTTCCTCTTCACTGTGCAACCAGCACAGGGAGGCTTTCTGCTAACCGTGAGTAAACCGATGAACTGTATTATTGCTGTCTCTCATCGGCCCACCGTGCACCTCACGTGTCGCCCCTGCGGTTCTGGCTCGTCGCACAAGTTATGTATGTGAGCTGCTCAGGCTACTATAAGTGTAGTCCTGTGCCTGTTGCTGTGAGTGCTGGCTGGGAAGGAGCCCGCCCACACTCCAAACAATGACAGATAAGCGCAGAAGATCCCAGGAGCCACACATCAGAACAAGACCTGCTGTGTTTAGACAAGTGGCACTTTCAGCCTGGACCCCCGTCAGGCCACGCCCTCAAAAATTTCACTCCACCCACCAGAGCTTACGCTCCATGAGTAAGCTCCAGTGGGTGGAGTGAAACACGTTGGGAAGAACAATGCAATAACAATGCAATAATAAACAACAACTGATACAGCTAATTTCTCCAAACAAAATTAAAAGGGATGCACCTAGATACAGGGCCAGGCAAGACTTTAGTAGACCCTAGCTAAACATTGGCTAGTGCGAAAATCTGCAGGTGGTGGGGCCATTTAAATTTATTGATGGAGCACTGGGGCGCTTTCAATTTAAAAGAGTGCTCAACCTTTAAATGACACAGGCATCCACACAGGCAAGCATATGTTCACAGGGGTGATTTACTAAAACTGATGCACACAAAATCTGGTACAGCTGTGCCTACTAATCAATAAGATTCTAACTTCAGCTTGTTCAATTAAGTTGTGAAAATAAAATCTAGAAGCTGATTGGTTACTATGCACAGCTGCCACAGATTCTGTGTACACCAGTTTTAGTAAATCTCCCCCATAGTTTCCTTAAAAAAATGAAATGACAATAGAAGAGTGTGAAGGTCTCCTTTAAATAAGCTCTGATATACCGTATGTAATAGTGTCTATGATCAAGTGAAGACAAAGCCCAATACAATTAAGTGGTGACCAAAGGCCACTCACCACACTTACACCTTTATTGCTAATAACAATGTGACAACAGGAAGATGGACAGTACAGTGAGGGGAAAAGTATTTGATCCCCTGCTGATTTTGTACGTTTGCCCACTGACAAAGAAATAATCAGTCTATAATTTTAATGGTAGGTTTATTTTAACAGTGAGAGACAGAATAACAACAAAAAAAATCCAGACAAACATATTTTAAAAAAGTTATAAATTGATTTGCATTTTCATAAGTGAAATACGTATTTGATCCCCTATCAATCAGCAAGATTTCTGGCTCCCAGGTGTCTTCTATACAGGTAACGAGCTAAGATTAGAAGTACTCTCCCAAAGGGAGTGCTCCTAATCTCAGCTTTTTACCTGTATAAAAGACACCTGTCCACAGAAGCAATTAATCAATCAGATTCCAATCTCTCCACCATGGCCAAGACCACAGAGCATGCAAAGGATGTCAAGCACAAGATTGTAGACCTACACAAGGCTGGAATGGGCTACAAGACCAACGCCAAGCAGCTTGGTGAGAGGGTGACAACAGTTGGTGCGATTATTAGCAAATGGAAGAAATACAAAATCATTTTTCATCTTCCTCGGTCTGGGGCTCCATGCAAGATCTCACCTTGTGGAGTTTGAGTTATCATGCGAATGGTGGGGAATCAGCCCAGAACTACATGGGAGAATCTTGTCAATGATCTCAAGGCAGCTGGGACCATAGTCACCAAGAAAACAATTCGTAACACACTACGCCGTGACGGACTGAAATCCTGCAGTGCCTGCAAGGCCCCCCTGCTCAAGAAAGCACATGTACTGGGCCATCTGAAGTTTGCTAATTAACATCTGAATGATTCAAAGGAGAACTGGGCGAAAGTGCTGTGGTCAGATGAGACTGAAATCGAGCTCTTTGGCATCAACTCAACGCGCTGTGTTTAGAGGAGGATTGCTGCCTATGACTCCAAGAACACCATCCCCACCATCAAACATAGAGGTGGAAACATTATGCTTTGGGGGTGTTTTTCTGCTAAGAGGACAGGACAACTTCACCACATCAAAGGGACGATGAACGGAGCCATGTACCATCAAATCTTGGGTGAGAACCTCCTTTCCTCAGCCAGGGCATTGAAAAATGGGTCGTGGATGGGTATTTCAGTATGACAATGACCCAAAACACACAGCCAAGGTGAGAAAGGAGTGGCTCAAGAAGAAGCACATTAAGGTTCTGGAGTGGCCTAGCCAGTCTTTAGACCTTAATCCCATAGAAAACATGTGAAGGGAGCTGAGGTTCGAGTTACCAAACGTCAGCCTTGAAACCTTAATGACTTGGAGAGGATCTGCAAAGAGGAGTGGGACAAAAACCCTCCGGAGATGTGTGCAAACCTGGTGGCCAACTTCAAGAAATGCCTGACCTCTATGATTGCCAACAAAAGTTTTTCAAACTAAGTCATGTGAAGGGGTCAAATACTTATTTCACTCATTAAAATGCAAATTAAATTATAACTTTTTTGAGATGTGTTTTTCTGGATATTTTTGTTGTTATCCTATCTCTCACTGTTAAAATAAACCTACCATTAAAATTATAGACTGATCATTTTTTTGTCAGTGGGCAAACGTACAAAATCAGCAGGGGATCAAATACTTTTTCCCTCACTGTAGCTGTTTATGTTCCTGGTGTCACATTGTTATCAGCCATAAAGGATTTTAGACTCTTGAGGTGATTGTAAAGGTTTAACCACTTCAAGACCAGGCCTATTTCTGAAAATTGTTGTTAACAAGTTAAATCAGTATTTTTTACTAAAAAAAGTACTTAGAACCCCCAAACATTTTATATATATATATATATATATATATATATATATATATATGTTTTTTAGCAGAGACTCTAGAGAATAAAATTGTGGTCATTGCAATATTTACCTGTTTAGAGTTACAATGGAGGTCCTGTGCTAGAATTGGGGGGAAGTACCGCACTTCAGGGATTGATTATACGATGTCCATATATCTTAGTGATAATAAATAATGTGAATCAATATAAATAGTAAAACCATATGTTGTGTCCAATTAAAAAGCAACAATGATGTACATATTCGGAATAAATGGTTAAAATCACATATATATCAATAAATAGGTAATGTGAAACAATATCCAAATTCTATTAAGTAAAATACTAGAAGTGCTTGAGGTAATTGTGTACCTGAATATAACAATAGATGTGCCAGTAAAGTGCTCTGTGACAATAAATAAAATAAAGTATATTCAATAAATAATAAAGGTGCTTATGGTGGTCCTATCCTCAAATAGTAAAATGTAAAGAAGTGCCAATAAAGTGCTCAGTGACAATAAATATAATTATCATATACTCAATATCAATAGATCATAGTGATGTACATAAATTGCTCAGTGTAAATCAATATATACTCGATATATGTGGCAATGTGTCCGCCGGTAGAAAAAAGTGTAAGCCGGCTACAAACAAATATACAATGAATATTTAAATGTTCCCAAATGGTTTTAAACAGTGTCCGCAAGTCTTCTTTTTCTCTATATCACATTAATGTTTTCCTCCACCTATACACCATGTGATTCTGGCGTGCTCTTCGGTGCTCCCCACCTATAGGTGTGCTAAATGCTCACCTTAATGCCTCTGGTGTTGCGCTTCTAGACCTCATACAGATCTGCTCTTTCCTCCTCTCCTTTTCTAAATGGATAATGGACAAGACCCAACATATGGTTTAACACATAATTGGACACAACATATGGTTTTACTATTTATATTGATTCACATTATTTATTATCACTAAGATATATGCACATTGTATAATCAATCCCTGAAGTGCGGTACTTCCCCCCACTTGTATGCTTTCTAACTGTGTAGTTTACAGTAACAAGGACGAGCAGCATTAAGGGTTATAGTAACTTACACCTAGGTCTCTTCAAGACAGCGCGATACTCACATCTACATACATACAAAACCTGTGCTAGAATTGTTGCTCTCACTCTACCAATTGCGGCGATACCTCACGTGTGTGATTTGAACACTGTTTACACTTGCGGTGGCTTCTTACGTATACGTTTTCTTTGGTCCACGAGCATGGAGGGATGGGCCGCCTTAATTTATTTATTTATTGTTATTTTTTTAGACTGTCCCTTAAACAAAATTTCCTGATCACTTATATTGCGGTCACAAGAATGTCAACATTCCTTGTGACAGCAATAGGCAATGACAGGTACTCTTTATGGAGGGACCCCAAACCCCTCCTTTTCACTTCAAAGTATTTAAAACGCCAAAAACCTGCATTTTTTAATACTTTGGATTTTTAACTTTGGCGCCTTTGGCTGCCAGGTAAACCGGAAGTGACGTTGTGACATTGTGAAGTTGCTTCTGGGTTACTACATCAGAGTAGATAATAGTCCCAAGTAATAGCACTCCAAAGGAAAAGAAGCCGTGAAGTCATGCAAGGAGAAAGGGGGGACTTGAAAGGATGAATCAACACACTTCACACCCCAAGTGAGATAGGGATCTCCTTACCGGAATAATATGACCATTAAGTTATAGGTGATCAAACAGGCATCTGATCATATACACAAGGGAAGCTGCATGGGACTCACGATAAAATCCTCAACTAAAAGTATTCCCCAGATACTCCAGATGACAATCCGTGAAGAGAGCATCAATTCCGGAAAGGAGATCCCTATCTCACTTGGGGTGTGAAGTGTGTTGATTCATCCTTTCAAGTCCCCCCTTTCTCCTTGCATGACTTCACGGCTTCTTTTCCTTTGGAGTGCTGTTACTTGGGACTATTACCTACTCATGTTATATTGTCTCAATTCACTTGTTATTTATTCATGATCAATTGTTTTAGTTTTATATGATTTTAGCGCTGCACTATTTGTATTATTTATTGCTCTTTTGGAAGTTTGTATTTGTCCAAGTGCTAGAGGCTTCCCTCATTTGCGCAGTGTTACTATTCTTTGTTTTTACTACATCAGAGACCTAATGAAAGCCGATTCCGGATTTATTTGGGTCTCTGGCCGGTGGGACAAGAGACCAGGGCAGAGTGGAGGAAGGTGGTGGGAGGGGGGAGTCACCTCCTGCTGCTTGCAATAACAGCCAAGCAGCTGGTTAGTCGCATTGGTTGATATCACAAAAAAAGCCGACCGTCGGCTCTGAAAAACGGTACCGAGGTGATGCCTGCAGGCCTCACCCCAGGACAACCACTTCAACCAAATTACGTACAGGTACGTGAATTTGCGTGAAGTGGTTAAATACATTTTTTTTCAAGAATAATAAACATGTTATATCTACCTGCTCTGTACAATGGTTTTGCGCAGAACAGGTCTAATCCTCCTCTTCTCAGGTCCCCAGTCGATACTCCTGGCTCCTCCCATTCACCCAGTGCCCCATAGCAAGCTGCTTGTGAAGATTCGGTTTCGAGCCAGCTCTGTGTGTCCATAAGTCCCCTTTCACACTTGTATGACCTGAAAGTCTGACGTGACTTTGATGTGACTTGAAGCAATGCCTGTGTAAACTTGTGGTCTATGGACCTCAAGTCGAATCAAAGTCGGACCAAAGTAGTCCAGAGGCTACTTTGAAGTCGCTACGACTTGAAGCCGCACAGATAAGAATGGTACTCAATGGAAATAGGGTATGACTTGTCATGCGACTTTGCAGACCCAGGTCACAGGACAAGTCGCACAAGTGTAATGGGGCCTAAGACAAACAGAGCAGCGCTCAGCCCCGTCCCGGCTCAATCCTTACTGGCTGTGACTGAGCCAGTGGCTCCCGCTGCTGTGTCTAAGAGAGAACGGAAAGAGCCTCGCTGGATCAGGTCTCAAGTAAGTATTAGGGGGGCTGGGGGGGGAGCTGCAGAAGGTTTTTAACCCTAATCCATAGAACACATAAGGGTAAAAAAAAAACACTTAGAACCACTTAAAGCGGAGTTTCGGCCACAGAATCGTTTTTTTTTATCAATAACTCCCAAACTGAACCCCCCCTTCATACATCAACTAATCCTGTTTTTTACAGTATAATAATCGATTGTCAATTAGAAGATCTTACTTTATAAAAAGTCTCCTGAGCGCCGCCATCTTTGTCCGGGTTCCCCTGAAGCCGATGTGTTAATGAATGCCCTGCTTCCTGGTTCGAGAAGGAGAGGGGCCGGTGAATGTAGCGCGAAATCTCACGCATGCCCAGTACTATGCGATCGGCATAGTATAGGGATGCCTATCATCGCGTTATTTCCTGTTTGGAAATAACGCGATGAGAGGAGCGGCCGGCCGCCTACGTCACTGCCCATTGCTTCCTGGGAGCGACGAGTAAGAGCTCCCAGGACGCATTGCGGGAAAGGAAGTGACGGCGCGGGCCGCGGCCGAGGAAGGAGGAAGTGGATGTAAAGGTGAGTATATTATTCTCTGTAATAAGGTAAGTAAAAAAAAAAAGCCGGGAATATCCAATTCTAGCTCAGGTAAGGATAAGGAAGCGGATGCCATAAAATCTAAAGGCATGATTTTGTGGCCGTAACTCCGCTTTAAAGATGAACGTTTGGTGCTCTGTTTTTTTTATTTTTATTTCACATGTTCTATTTATTGTCTAAGTCAAAAATGCTGCAGAGCAGGCAAGTGCAGGCACCATGTACAGTGAAGTGTCACTTTACTGTACAACCGAGTAATACAAGATTTTTATTTGATATAACAAGTCAAATCTCAAGCGTCTTTTTTTTAGATTTTGCTATAGGCTATAAAGTAGATTGGTTAAGTAAACCTTTTTCTACACATTATTTTTCAGAACTTCTGAAAGCAACATGTCAAGAGAAAAATAAGAAGGCAGCCATTGCTGACCTCTGTCTGAAGACATTGATTTCCTAGCTGTCTCTGGCTTTAATTCATTAGGTAGTTTGAACTTCTGATGTGCATATTTTCTTCAGCAGGTCAGTGATTCATAAAGAACTGAAACCACGGTGTTGGGCGAAATCCAACCAAGTAGCATTTTCAGAAGGAAATCAGTAATGTTAACCCCTGTATTCCTCTCATGATAGGTTTTCATTAGGAAATGGCAAATAATCTATGAACATACTACTAATAGTAGTAGATTTACATTTATTAAATACACCTCAATATAACATATATTTAGAATGCAACAAAAAGTATATTGCGCATGTCCTATAATTTATGATATAACAGTGATATTTCCAAAAAAGTAAGCACATTCTTTTATTGGTTTCAAAAATTTGTATTAATCTGGTTTACTGTACTTTAGCTGAGTAAAATATAAAATAAATATTTTTACTTTACTGTTCAGCAAAGTTCAAACTGGGAACACTAAATAATGATATTTTTGGGCAAATACTGCAAACCCAACAAGTAATTTTTCATTCTTCCTTTTTCATGTTTTTTTTTTTTCTTCTTTTTTACTGGCAAGTCTGCAAATACATTTCTAATTTAACCACAGAGCCTCTCCGTGCTTCGTGCTTAGACGGCTTCGCTGAACTTTTCCATTTTATTCCAGAACTAAATCAAAACTTAGGCTGAAATAAGTATGTGATAAGTGTCTGGTGTCCTGAAGACTGCCTAATTTTGTGCAGTTACAGCCAAAGCTTTATTTTCCAAATGTCTGTGGATCTCTACCAATCTTCCTACAGAGAAACGAATGAAGCATTTGGGTCAACACCCAATGGAAAAAGAATATCACGGTTTATTATTTAATTTTAATTTTGTTTTGTATTTAAGGAATCAAAGATTCTGAAATATTTACAGTATTTTCCATTCAATTATTATATCTAAAGCCAATATATCTAAAAAGTTTAACATTTGAGTGGGGTGCCACCTCTACCAATATACATCAGTTTTTACTTTTATTTCTGAGTACATGTCTAACTTAAGACACAGGAAAATGCATATTTTCTGAGCCCCACGCTCACTTTAGGTTAAGTGCTACCCTGCTGATGATCACTAAAGTTCCTCTTTTGTCTTTTAGGACTGCCAGAAAAGCAAATGAAGGCATCTGAAACTGCTGCATCTAATAATCCTTTCTATAGATAGATAACTCTGGCAGTCAAACTGCTTTCAAACTGATTACGCTAAAAAATGTGTTCCTTATTGTTTGTAACCCTTTGATTGGCAACTGCAATACCCTAAAGTACAGAATAGTTGGGAATTCAATTGTAGATGTATAATGCTTGTGGCCAGTAGGCAATGCCATTTATTAAAGTAGGTAAGCTGATATTTATTTTAAATACATTGTTTCACTTGCTCCCAGAATACCAACACACAAAATCATTAGATTTGGCCAAAATATATAAGCTCATCACCTGCACCAAGGCTCATGTCTAGTAAGTCCTACAGTAACAATTTACAGAGTACAAAAATGTAATGCGTATTATAAGTTACCTAAGTATGGTCCAAGATCACAACCAGGTGACCCTTTGAGCGTATGAAAGTAAAAGAGACAGGAAATTAAATTATGAATGCACGTAATCAACCTCTTAGTGTCAACTATAATATTTATTATGCAGGCAGGTTCATAGGCATTTACACATGTCCGGATGTCAATAGTGCACTATGTTGAAGACGGAAAAAACCTCCTGGGAAAACAGCAGAAAAGGCAGCCAACAATTTGGGTGTTGTTGCTGAGGAGCCATGCGGGACTCGGGAGGTGTCACAGTACGTTCCTGTGGGCCGACTTTTCAACATGGCATAGGATGTCCATCAAGCATGCGCATAACGTCACATCCGTTTGCCACTGCATAGGTGTGGCGGCCTTTCTGACGCCCGCACCTCCATCGGCGCCACTAGACGTCGATGCAGGTGGGGGGATATATTTTTTGTTATGACCTGTCTAGGATAGACCGTCTTAACACCAGAGTACTTGCCAGAGGTAATTATTGTTGCAAGCCACATCAGATCAGTATTAGTATGGACTGTATGTCCTGACCAGCTTGATAGGAGAATGTTTAACCACTTCCTGACCACCCGCCTATTTACTGTGGCAGGGTGGCTCTCCTGCGCAAACCGACGTAGGTCTACGTCGGTCACTCGCGAAAAGCTAGGGGGCGAGCGTGGGCCGCTGGCTGCACGCTCCGCCCCTATTTGGCAGTGGGGAAGCCGATGCACGTGTCAGGTGGCTCCGATTGCCACCTGACACCCGCGATCGTTTCCCACTGAGGGAGAAGGACGGTCGGCTATTGTAAATACAGCCGACCGCTCTTCTCCCTGAAATGATCACAAAGCTCATGCGATCCTTCTATATAGGATCACATGTCTCTATGGTCATTTCACAAGTCACGCCCCCCCCACAGTTAGAATCACTCCCCTAGGCTCACATTAAACCCATTGATCACCCATAGGGTTAACCCCTTCCCTGCCAGTGCCATTATTACAGTAACAGTGCATATTTTTAGCACTGATTACTGTAGTAATGTCACTGGTACCCCAATGTTGCAATGTCACAGTCCCGCAAAAAAATCGCAGATAGCCGCCATTACTAGTAAAAAAAAAAAAAACAATAAGAATGACATTAATCTTTCCCGTAGTTAGTAGAAGTGATAACTTTTGCGCAAACCAATCAAAATATGCTTATTGTAATTTTTTTTACAAAAATATGTAGCAGAAAACAAATTGGCCTAAAATGTTAAAAATTTTGATTTTTAAATTTTTCTTTTGAGAATTTCATATAGAAGAATGTGAAAAAATTTGCTCTTTTTTTGTTTATAGCGCAAAAAATAATAATCGCACAGGTGATCAAATACCACCAAAAGAAAGCTCTATTTGTGGGAAAAAAAGGACATCAATTTTATTTGGGTACAGTGTTGCACAACCGCGCAATTGTCCATTAAAGTAACGCAGTGCCGAATCGCAAAATAGAGCTACAAGCTCTTAGTCACCACTCATACCACTCATTACTCATTCACAGGCTCCATGAGCTTCTGCTACATGGCCTCCTTCTCAAGGTTCTTTGCCACAAGCTCTCAGTTGTTACTCATACCACTCATTACCTGTTTTCAGGCACCACGAGCTTCTGCAGCATAGCCTCCCCTTTGAGGTTCCTGCCACAAGCTCTTAGTCACCACTCATACCACTCATACCACTCATTTGCCCGTTCACACTTACAACTCATGTGACTTCTTAGGTCGCAAATGCCGACATGCTTCAGCACGCCTCTTTTCAGTGTCAGCTCATTTATTTACGTCACTCGGTCAGCATGGCCTTGGGTATCCCCATACATCTTCCACTTTTCTCTGCTGCTTGTTTTCGCCTCCCTTTGAGGCTACACACTTTGCAAGCTTGTCTCCAGTGGCACTTAACCTGGCCACTCGAGTTTTCTTGTCTGTCTTTCTCCATAGGTCAGTGATGTCAGGTTGTGCCATCCTGCATAAGGTTGGACGTTTTTTATCACAGGTAATATGACATACACACACAGGGCTTCGCATGCTTTTACCCAGAAGGGGGTTTTTCACATGTTAGGGGGAGGGGGCGGGCTTAGGGCTCTCCTTCACCTCAGGTTAAACCTGGACCTCCATGTTACCTTTTTCAGGTCGCCATATTAGTCTCGGCCCCAACCCGGACCTCTATTCTATCAGGGCATGAGTCAGTTGGGTAGTACATGGGATACTTTCCCACATCAACCTGCAGCACCCTTAATCTTGATATCTCACATACACGAATTGGACTGCCGGTCTGGCGCTTAGCTACTGTTACATTTTCTTTCTTACCTATTTTCTGAAGGACATCACCTTCAAATGATGCAGACACGGTTGCTAAACAGTTGCTTGCTGATAGTGCAGGCAATAGCAGGCCAACCATATGTCACCTACTACAGAACACAATATTCCTACTTAGGTCAAAACCAGACGGCAGCTTCCCAACCCAGTACGCCCTGGGACTCTGGTTCAAAGGTCCGTGCATAACACTGACCAGGCATTGGAGCTATTGGTTATTTGGCCAGTCACCTCCTGGCTAACCTGGGTTGCCCCGAACTCTTCGAGTTTTCTAAATTTCCACTTTTCAGCGTTCGCAAGAACGCATAGAGTTCTTCACTACGCCTGTCGTTCCTTTTTTTGTTCTTCCTCCCCTTGCTTCTTACTTATTCTTATGTACTCTGTCTCTCATCCACTGTTCTCATTTTCCAAAACTCTTCTTAAACATACACCCTCCCCCCTCCCCTCTTTTCTCATTATAGCTGGAGTCATGTCACGGTCCGGCAGTGAGGACCTTGCCTCCAGCCCTCCGTCACCCACCACGGGTTCAGAGCCAGGCAGCACTTTGTCCCTCAGGGTATGGACTATCCCCAAGCTCACGGCAGAGCTGCAGTATATGGCTATTTCCCACCCTGCTACGGCCAGGAAAGCCAAATTATTCAGGCTGCTGTTCCCAACACCAGCAGCAGCTGTACCCGGCACCCAGCAGGCATCCCTGCAGTTCATCTCCTCAGCTCTTGCCCAGCTGCACACCATGATCAGCACGCTGACCGCAGCAGTCTCTGACATGCAGACGAGAGTAATGGGCCATACACACGCATTTTCTGAAGACTTTTTCCTTTAGACTTACCAAAACAATATAATATGAGGTCAAACCTAAACACTTTCAATTTGTATGTAATCTGGCAGGCCCTTGCACTACATAAAAAAGGTAAATCTGAAGGAAATCTAACCACAAAAGTTGGATAGTGTGTATCCAGCTTAAGAGTCCTAGAGGTGCGCTCAGCGGTGACCCCCCTAGACATGGTCGCAGTGCCTGTCTTGGCACTACCACCCACAGGTATGCCGGACCCTAGTTCCACTATTTTTCTGCACACCCCTCCCTGCCAGCATCAGGAAGGACATCCTGGAGGGAAAGGATGTTAACCTGGCCTCCCTGCTTCTTTCAGTCTATTATCTGACTGAGAATAAGTCCTACGCCTGGGGGGATGTGTCCGAGGTTCTGAAGACCAAAGACCACAGGCTCAATCACAAACTGTCAATCACCAAGTTTCTGCAAGCCTTCGGCATGTTTGGGGACGTGTTGTGCTCGGCCAAACCCGGCAGGAGGAAGGAGATGGATTTGTATCTCCATGCTGTGGTTGACTCAGAGTACAAATATGTAGGTTCTGGGTTTTACGACTACAACCGCTCATTCGCAGCTAGAGCCGCAGCCAAACCAGCATGAATTGGAGCATCCTGGACACCGAGTTGTTCTTCTGCCACTTCTCTGCTTTGTGCTGTTTGCCCATGGCAAACTGGTGCTCCAACACAGATGCCAAATGTTCCTTGACTTTCCCCTCTATCTCTAGTGCCGTTCAAGGCATGCTTGCCCCTTTGCAACATTCTCAGGTGGACAAGTCTTGACGGCCCGTCCAGTTACTAGGCAAGACGCATATCTGCAAAAACTTCAACTATGGCACTTGCAGCTTCAACCAATGCCGAATGCTCCCCATTTGTTTCATCTGTCATAGAGCTCATCCCAAGAGTGCATGCACCCTCAAGTGTCCCAACTCATCCTGACTGAGCAGAGTGAACATACGGTGGCTGGAGTTTTACCTTTCCTCTCTGCCGTCACCCATATACGCACTATTCCTGGTGCGCTGGTTTATCTCCGGATTCCACATGGGGCTCATCACCCTACCCCACACTACCTTTGAGTACAGGAACCTCCGCTCAGTCTCCACTGATGAGCAGGCTATTGACAATCTGCTGCAGACCGAGCTGGAACGGGGATTTATTATTGGCCATTATGGTCGCCATTTGAGACACTGAGAGTTAGCCCTATTGGAATTGTCAAGGGCAAATTCTCAAATAAATTAAGTTTGGTGTACAACTTGTCCGCGCCTCATTCCTCCCACATCCCCAGTCTTAACTCACTGATTCCTTCCGAAGAGTTCTCTCTCAAGTATGCATTTGTTGACTTAGCTATACAGTCCATCCTTAGCATAGGCACGGGCACATGGCTGTCTAGGGTGGACATTTCAGATGCTTTTAGGCTCTTACCCATTGAACCTTCCTTGTGGCAGCAGCACGGCGTCGTATGGAGAGATTAATACTACCTTTGGTTCAAAGAGCAGTCCATGGCTCTTCGATACGTTCACTCAGTCCCTCACCTGGATCCTAACTCACCAGGCGCAGTGCCAGAAAGTCATCTATTACCTGGATGACTTCCTGCTGATCGAACGGCTCAACGAGCCCCCCTCAGATTTAGACAAAGTAAGGGTAGTCTTTGGCAACTTCAACATGCCCATAGTGGAGCATAAATTGGAAGGCCTGCGCAGTCCATCACCTTCCTAGGAATCACCCTTGACAACTGCTCTTTGTAGGCCAGCCTACCCCCTGACAAGCTGTCCCGGATTAGGGCAATCATCCACGCCTTCACCACCTTACGAAGTTGCACCAAAAGACAGTTGCAGTCCCTGTAAGGCATGCTGAACTTTACTATAAGGATTGTCCCTCAGGGGCGTTCCTTCATTTCTCACCTCCTTGTCTTCTTTTCCCACGCACAGGACCCCAATCAAACCATCAGGCTAGACCAGGCAGCTGCTGCTGATCTAGAAATGTGGGACAACTTCCTTGAGAACTGGAAAGATGTATCCATGTTCATCCCAGCAGCTTCAGCCTCCTCACCTCATATAGTAACAGATGCTGCAGCCTCCACAGGCTTCGCTGCCATTTTTGGCACCCATTGGTTTGCAGATCAATTGCCGCATGAAATCCTCATGGTTCCTGGGTTCAGCCAGACATCCTTATTGTTCGAGCTTTACCCTATCGTCGCGTCAGCTCCGGTCTGGGGACATACCTGGGCGGGGCAGATCGTGTTCTTCTCCAATGACAACTTAGTCGTGGCTGAGATCGTCAACAAAGGCAGGTCCAAGTCCCTAGCCATCATGTCCTTCCTACGCAGACTGGTGCAGATATCACTTCACTACAATTTCAATGTGCACTGTACTTACATACCTGGCAAGTGCAATCTTGCAACAAACGCACTGTCCCGCCTCAAATTTCTTACAGATACCCGGAGCCAACCCAACCCCATTTCCTATCCCACCTTGGTCGCAGCTAACGATGGCCTAAAAGACCACCTTCACAGTGCTATGCTGCTCATAAACCGGTCACTGTCACCCAACATGCTCAAGGTCTACCGTGCCGCCTGGAAGGCCTATGGAAAATTCCTAGCCACATAAAAGGGAAATGGTTAAAAACTCCTCTATGTCATACCCAGTGACCCTGATCTGATGCTTCCTCCATGTTATGCTCTCATACCTAGTGACCCCCATATTCCTCCATGTCACACCCAGGGATCCTGATGTCCCTCCATGTCACACCCAGGGACCCTGATGTTTTTCCATGTCACACCCTGGTACCCCAATATTCCTCCATGTCATGCTGTGATACCCACTGACCCCAATGTTCCCCCATGTTACACCCAAGGACCCCGTGTTCCTCCATGTCATGCTGTCATACCCAGTGACCCCAATGTTCCTCTATGTCAGACCCTGATGTTCCTCCATGTCACACCTGGGGACCCTGATGTTCCTCCATGTCAAACCTGGGGAACCTAAAGTTTCTGTGTCACATCTGCGGACCCCATTTCCCCATGGCACACCCAGGGACCCCAATTCCTCATGGCTCACCTGGTGACCCCGAACCCCTGTTACACCCGGTGACCCCTATCCCCCATGTCACACCTGGTGACTCCGATTCCCCATGGGACACCTGATGACCCCAATTCCCTTTCATACCAGGGATGCTCCATGTAACACACAGGGACCCCGATCCCCTGTTCTGGGCACACTCACTGGGCAGTATGAAGAGAGTGGCCCGCACTCTGCCCTCCTTCACTGTGATCCTGCTGATTCCTTCTCCCAGGAAACTCCTCTCCTGGACCACAGTGTTCACCACAGCTCCAACTGGCTCCTGGTGGAGGGAAAAGCAGCAGTCAGAGAGCTCCACACTTATTTATTTGCCAACCTCCTCAGACCCTTCCGGTGCCTCATCGCTTCTGCTCCAGTAGAGGTTCAGCCCTCTGGTGCCGAGCTCTGGCTCAGGTTAAGCTCTCCTCAGCTCCCTGCTTAATACCGACCCAGGGAAATGAACGGCTGCCCATCAGCTCAGTGCAGAAAGTCACTTCCTGCCCGGGGTTAAGGCTGCTCAGCTCCAGCTGAAGAGGATCATCATTCAGGCAGCACGCTGGTGGACTCACTTCCTGCCTCTTTGGGCCCCCTAACAGTGGTGGAAAGCCAGGGCCTGGTAGTTCCGCACTGCCTAAGACACCTGGCATCGAGAAGGGGGATTTTTTGATGCCTCAAGTCAAAGGGTAGGGGTGGGACTTTTACGGGCAAGTAAGTTTATACACAATTAGTAAAAAGGTAGTCAAGATTTATTGATACAATCTTAAATACAATTGGTACATATATATTTAGTGCATGAGTGTTTGGGTTATAGACCCAAGTTGTGTTTAGAAAGAGGTGAAAAGTTTGGAGAGTATCCGTGACATAGGTGGAAAAGGTGACTTTTATTTTTGGACGTTGTTCTCTGTTTTTTCCAGGCTCTTTGCTTGGAAAAAATTGTTTCACAGAGATCCAACTGTAGGTCCAACGCGTTTCGGCTACTGGGTAGCCTTTTTCAAGGATTATCACCAATTCTATGAAGATAGTGATAAGTATTTATTAAATCTTTTTTCTTAAAGTATAGTATTTTTCTTTAGTATTTTTTATGATTAGTATATACATACTTTCTCTGTCTGTTTCTGTGAGCTTCCCTTTGCCTGAACGGATTTGCAGCAGGAACCAATATGGTGCAGTCTGAGGGATATATACATATCTGTGTTATATATTATTATTAGGTGGGTTTATATGAGTTTTTAAGGTAAGTATCTAATGACTTACTGTATAGATGTCTTTCACTTTTGGTTCTTTTGGGTTAATTGGGTGTAGGAGGTAGTATCCTATTCCTGTGGTGGATAATCTGGGGATACATATAGGTAATATTTTAATGATTGTGCCGGATGACCGAATAGGTTTTGGTGATTCTTAGGGTGAGGTACTTACAGTAAAAGTAACCTGATCCCTTTAAGTATTGTTTGTGGACGGTTTTTCTTTATCCTTTGAGATAGAGTATTTTGGTTTTTGCTGAAAAATATATTTTCAGATCCTTGGTCAGAATTATTTATATAGTCTACACACATGCACACACACACATGCATGCACATATGTGTGCCCACATGTATGTCTGTATGTACATATATATATATATACACACACCTACTGATATAGGCGCTGGTTGTGTACACTTACTCTTATATGGTAGATATAAAGTAGAGGAAACCTTTGTCCTCCCGCACAATCATTAGTTGTTATATATTGTTCAGTCTTATTGTATACTTCCTGTTGATAAAATAAATGAAGTCCTGTGAGCTAGTAAGTGTAGTTTATTATTGAGTGACTTGTGGTATTTACAATGGATGATGAGTAGAGATGTATAGAACTGTTCGCCGGCGAACAGTTCCCGGCGAACTTAGCATGTTCGCGTTCGCCGCTGCCGGCGAACATATGCGATGTTCGGTCCGCCCCCCATAAGACATCATTGAGGCAAACTTTGACCCTGAACTTTACAGTCAGCAGACACATTTCCAGCCAATCAGCGTACCTCCCTCCCACACCCTCCCACCTCCTATAAATAAGCAAGGGCAGCATCCATCTTAGATCATTCTGAAGCAGTGTGTGTAGTGAGAGTAGGGAGAGCTGCTGCTGCTGCTGCTGCTGTTAAGCTAGGGACAGTTAGTCAGTGTTCCTGGTCTTGCAGTGTTCTTGGTCCACTACTGCTGTAATATCAGCACCCCAAAAAGCCCTTCTAAGGGCTGGTATTTGTGTTTTTTTTTTTTTTTTATATATATATATATATATATATATATATACCTAGCGTCCCCAAAAGCCCTTTTAAGGGCTGGTAATTGAGTTGTTTCTTCATATATATATATATCTATATCTATCTAGTGTCCCCAAAAGCCCTTTTAAGGGCTGGTAATTGAGGATTTTTTTATTTATATATATATACATATATATATATATATATATAGTGTCCCCAAAAGCCCTTTTAAGGGCTGGTAAGGTAATAGATTTTTTTCTTTATATATATATATATATATATATATATATATATATATCTATTGTACACTGCAGTTGCCTGCCCGCTGTGTGTGAGAGGCCACAGACCTACCACAGACTGTACTGTGTGCACACCACACTCATTTCGGGTGGCACAGGCACAGTACCTGGCATTTTAAAAAATATTTTTTTTTCCTCTGTCATAATTGCAGTGAGTGCTGTGTCAGGTCCACAGAGTGCACTGTACCCACTGCAGTGCACTGCCCACCACTGATATATATACGTTGGCACAGCATCTTGTTGCAATAAATTGAAAAAAAATATATTTTTTATTATTGCAGTTGCCTGGGCTGCCAGTGACTGTCAGGTCCACAGAGTGTACTGTGCCCACTGCAGTGCCACTGTGTGCCCACCCACCACTGATATATAAGGTGGCACAGCAGCTTGCAAAGTAAAAAAAATATATATATTTTTTTAAATTGCAGTTGCCTGGGTGCCAGTGACTGCTGTCAGGTCCACAGAGAGTGTACTGTGCCACTGCCCACCCACCACTGATATATAAGGTGGCACAGCAGCTTGCAAAGTAAAAAAAAAATATATTTTTTTTTAAATTGCAGTTGCCTGGGTGCCAGTGACTGCTGTCAGGTCCACAGAGAGTGTACTGTGCCACTGCCCACCCACCACTGATATATAAGGTGGCACAGCAGCTTGCAAAGTAAAAAATATATATATATTTTTTTAAATTGCAGTTGCCTGGGTGCCAGTGACTGCTGTCAGGTCCACAGAGAGTGTACTGTGCCACTGCACACCCACCACTGATATATAAGGTGGCACAGCAGCTTGCAAAGTAAAAAAAATATATATATTTTTTTAAATTGCAGTTGCCTGGGTGCCAGTGACTGCTGTCAGGTCCACAGAGAGTGTACTGTGCCACTGCACACCCACCACTGATATATAAGGTGGCACAGCAGCTTGCAAAGTAAAAAAATATATATATATTTTTTAAATTGCAGTTGTCTGGGTGCCAGTGACTGCTGTCAGGTCCACAGAGAGTGTACTGTGCCACTGCCCACCCACCACTGATATATAAGGTGGCACAGCAGCTTGCAAAGTAAAAAATATATATATATTTTTTTAAATTGCAGTTGCCTGGGTGCCAGTGACTGCTGTCAGGTCCACAGAGAGTGTACTGTGCCACTGCACACCCACCACTGATATATAAGGTGGCACAGCAGCTTGCAAAGTAAAAAAAATATATATATTTTTTTAAATTGCAGTTGCCTGGGTGCCAGTGACTGCTGTCAGGTCCACAGAGAGTGTACTGTGCCACTGCACACCCACCACTGATATATAAGGTGGCACAGCAGCTTGCAAAGTAAAAAAATATATATATTTTTTTTAAATTGCAGTTGTCTGGGTGCCAGTGACTGCTGTCAGGTCCACAGAGAGTGTACTGTGCCACTGCCCACCCACCACTGATATATAAGGTGGCACAGCAGCTTGCAAAGTAAAAAAATATATATATATTTTTTAAATTGCAGTTGCCTGGGTGCCAGTGACTGCTGTCAGGTCCACAGAGAGTGTACTGTGCCACTGCCCACCCACCACTGATATATAAGGTGGCACAGCAGCTTGCAAAGTAAAATAAAATATATTTTTTTAAAATTGCAGTTGCCTGGGTGCCAGTGACTGCTGTCAGGTCCACAGAGAGTGTACTGTGCCACTGCCCACCCACCACTGATATATAAGGTGGCACAGCAGCTTGCAAAGTAAAAAAAAAATATATATTTTTTTAAATTGCAGTTGCCTGGGTGCCAGTGACTGCTGTCAGGTCCACAGAGAGTGTACTGTGCCACTGCCCACCCACCACTGATATATAAAGTGGCACAGCAGCTTGCAAAGTAAAAAAATATATATATATTTTTTAAATTGCAGTTGCCTGGGTGCCAGTGACTGCTGTCAGGTCCACAGAGAGTGTACTGTGCCACTGCCCACCCACCACTGATATATAAAGTGGCACAGCAGCTTGCAAAGTAAAAAAAATATATATATATTTTTTAAATTGCAGTTGCCTGGGTGCCAGTGACTGCTGCCAGGTCCACAGAGAGTGTACTGTGCCACTGCCCACCCACCACTGATATATATGCCTGCAAGAGAAAAAGCCAGCCGCAGAGAAGCCGTATTCCTGAAAATATAAGAAAAATGCTGTTTTTTAGGGGTTCTGGACATGCTACAGAGCTGAAACTTGACAGGTACACTTTTTAGACCCCCCAGACACTAAATACAAAAAATGACATGCCTGCCTAAAAAAATGCCCGATAAATGCCTGCAAGAGAAAAAGACAGCCGCAGAGAAGCCGTATTCCTGAAAATTTAAGAAAAATTCTGTTTTTTAGGGGTTCTGGACATGCTACAGAGCTGAAACTTGACAGGTACACTTTTTAGACCCCCCAAACACTAAATACAAAAAATGACATGCCTGCCTAAAAAAATGCCCGATAAATGCCTGCAAGAGAAAAAGACAGCCGCAGAAAAGCCGTATTCCTGAAAATATAAGAAAAATGCTGTTTTTTAGGGGTTCTGGACATGCTACAGAGCTGAAACTTGACAGGTACACTTTTTAGACCCCCCAGACACTAAATACAAAAAATGACATGCCTGCCTAAAAAAATGCCCGATAAATGCCTGCAAGAGAAAAAGACAGCCGCAGAGAAGCCGTATTCCTGAAAATATAAGAAAAATGCTGTTTTTTAGGGGTTCTGGACATGCTACAGAGCTGAAACTTGACAGGTACACTTTTTAGACCCCCCAGACACTAAATACAAAAAATGACATGCCTGCCTAAAAAAATGCCCGATAAATGCCTGCAAGAGAAAAAGACAGCCGCAGAGAAGCCGTATTACTGAAAATATAAGAAAAATGCTGTTTTTTAGGGGTTCTGGACATGCTACAGAGCTGAAACTTGACAGGTACACTTTTTAGACCCCCCAGACACTAAATACAAAAAATGACATGCCTGCCTAAAAAAATGCCCGCTAAATGCCTGCAAGAGAAAAAGCCAGCTGCAGAGAAGCCATATTCCTGAAAATATAAGAAAAATGCTGTTTTTTAGGGGTTCTGGACATGCTACAGAGCTGAAAATTGACAGGTACACTTTTTAGACCCCCCAGACACTAAATACAAAAAATGACATGCCTGCCTAAAAAAATGCCCGCTAAATGCCTGCAAGAGAAAAAGCCAGCCGCAGAGAAGCCATATTCCTGAAAATATAAGAAAAATGCTGTTTTTTAGGGGTTTTGGACATGCTACAGAGCTGAAAATTGACAGGTACACTTTTTAGACCCCACAGACACTAAATACAAAAAATGACATGCCTGCCTAAAAAAATGCCCGATAAATGCCTGCAAGAGAAAAAGCCAGCCGCAGAGAAGCCATATTCCTGAAAATATAAGAAAAATGCTGTTTTTTAGGGGTTCTGGACATGCTACAGAGCTGAAAATTGACAGGTACACTTTTTAGACCCCACAGACACTAAATACAAAAAATGACATGCCTGCCTAAAAAAATGCCCGATAAATGCCTGCAAGAGAAAAAGCCAGCCGCAGAGAAGCCATATTCCTGAAAATATAAGAAAAATGCTGTTTTTTAGGGGTTCTGGACATGCTACAGAGCTGAAACTTCACAGGTACACTTTTTAGACCCCCCAGATGCTAAATCCAAAGAAATTCTTTATTTTTTTTTTTTTTTTTAATTTTTCCAATAATTGGCTCTCTATCAAAAAATTATAATTTTTAAGAACTTTTTTTTGCGTGATCCCTCTCCGGCATGCCACAGTCCAGGTGTTAGTCCCCTTGAAACAACTTTTCCATCACTATTGTGGCCAGAAAGAGTCCCTGTGTGTTTTAAAATTCGCCTGCCTATTGAAGTCTATGGCGGTTCGCCCGGTTCGCCGGTTCGCGAACATTTGCCGATGTTCGCGTTCGCCGTTCGCGAACGGCGAATTTTAGGTTCGCGACATCACTAATGATGAGCCATCCTTTGGGAACTTACTGTTTTTGTGGTTGTTTCCTCGTGCTGCCATTCAGTCTCTCCAGTCCCTTCAGTGTGAAGGAGTGGTAGAGAGACGCTGGTTCCCCGGCCTTATAAAGCCTGTCGCGCAGGCACCGTAGGTCCAGCACGTACTCAGCTTGTTACGCAATAGGCGCGATCCGGGTTACTGCGCATGCGCCCGAGGGTGCGCGCGCATCCCGTGGTCCGTCTTTACGTATTGGCCGCCGACACGGGTAGGAGGAACCAAGATCTCCAGGAGGGGGGGAATCTTGTGGAGGGAGATGGTATGTCCCAATGTTCCATTTTAACCCCTGGTTATCCAGGGGCTTACCGTGCCGGGTGCGATTTGTTCAGGCGGGCGGGGGGCTCAAAATAATGACAGAGTTTAATCATATAGTAAAAGGGAACATCAACGGTTATTTATCATATAGTAACTCAAAATATGAACAATAAAATAAAAAGAATCTTCCATTTTTAGTTTTAACAGCAGTTTCAAAAATATTATTTCTCTGGTTTCCATGGGGGGGGGGCGATCAGACTTGGGGTATTTTCTGGGAGGGGAGGGGAAAGAGAAATGCAAGAAGAGGAAGGGGAGGGTGGGAATTTTATTTTATTTTGTTTTTGTTGTAGATAAAAAAAAAAATAATCAAAAATAAATATATTTGAATTTTTATATAGAGAAAAAAAAAGGGGGGGGGGGTTAAAATAAATTTAAAGATTACTAATAATAGTAAGAATCTAATGGAAATAAATGGGATAAAATAGGATATCTTTATGTTATCCTGTGGGTGAATGTTATTGGTGGAACTATATACAAGGATTTTTATGAATGGATGAAGATAATTTTGATTTTTGTTTTTTGGAAAAATATTATATTTAGTCTGTTTTTCCAGATGAGAAACCCTCAAGAAAGGGACGAAAGCTTGCAATCTCTTTTAAGCCTGGTGGTTTGGTTGCCTTTAAGTGTTGTATCCATCTTGTTTCCATTTGGAGGAGTCTTTTGTTCCAGTCTCCCCCCCTGTGTGGAATATGAATTCTCTCAAGGGCAATAAATGTCACTTTCGGTGTTTTGTAGCCATGTTGATATATCACATGTCTCCCCAAAGGGAGGTAAGGATTACATAGCTCCATACTATTTATGTGTTTATTTACTCTCTTCCCCATCTCCTGTTTGGTTTTACCAATGTAATATGATTCACATTCGCAGCGCATGAGGTACACTACTCCTCTAGTTCTACAGTTTACAAAGTGTTTAGGTCTGAATTCTTCACCGTTAGGGAGTATTGTGTCAGTGCATTTTTGAATGACATTGCATTGGGCACAACTTCCGCAAGGGAATGTGCCTTTGGCCTTGCAGGGGTCTTTCCTGCTTCCCTCTTTGTATTCACTATGTGTGAGGTTCTGTTGTAGAGAGCCTGCTTTTCGATATGTGATTTTTGGGGTGTCTGGTATAAGATGTTTTAGTGTTGGATCTTCTTTGAGTATGGGCCAGTGTTTTTGTAGTATTCTTTTGATCTTGGGATATTCGTTAGTATATCTCATAATAATCCTGGTATTGTCGCTTTCTTTCGTGGTATCTTTCTTTTTCTTTTTGAATAAAATTTCTTGTCTTGGTTGTGTGTTGACTTTATTATAAGCATCTTCCACTGCCCCTTCTTCCTCCCCCACGGCCTCCCCTCCCCTCAGCTCACAAGGATCATTCATGATGGAGAGAGAGTGCCGACTCATGGCTGTGCCCCTAGGTGGCAATGCGCCCTAGGCGGCTGCCTAGTTTGCCTAGTGGAAGCACCGGCCCTGCCTGGGACGGGCACAGGTCAAATCAAGCACGCCCTTGTCTTTGTGTGTTGCTGCCACACTCACCTGTCCCGCAAAACTGTCAGACTGCACCTAGCTGGAATCCAGCATTTCCTCTCCCTACAAGCCCCTGGGAAACCCTCGTTGTTCATAACCCATGTGGTCAAAGCATTGCTGCGTGGCATACAGAAATATCAGCCCGTAGCCAGTAGCAAACGTTTGCCCATATCAAGTTCAACATTCCGGATCCTGTCACAGTCCCCTTTTGGGTTGCTCCTCAGCCTGGTTATCCAAGCAGCTATCTACCTGGCCTTCTACGGCTTCCTACTGCCCGGTGAGTTCAATTACAGTGACCTCGCGTGCCAGGTGCTATGCAGGTGCCATCTGGCCCGCCTTCAAGACCATTTTGTCCTACATCTGGCAGTGTCCAAAACTCATCAGTCGGGCACCGGGGTCAACATCAAATTCTTCTAGACCTACAACGAATGGTGTACAGTAGCGGTTCTGGACCAGTTGTTATCGCGCCTTTTCCTTCCCATTAACAGCTAGTCAGTTCATCACACATGTTCACATCCTGCTGGCTAATCTAGGCCTCAACCCTAACCAGTTTTCCGGGCACTCCTTCTGGATCAGAGTGGCCTCGACCACCTCCTGACACAGGGTGCCGGCTCATGTCATCAGAAGACTAGGCAGATGGATATCCACCTGCTTTACCCGGTACATTCAGAATCCCCAGGTTGAAATGGCGCAAGCCTTCACCAAGCTTGTGCAATAAATGTCATGTATACCAATAAAACAGCTTTCCCTATCCTTGTATTCTTGCCCCCTTTTTGGTGTACCGACCAGCTTACCAGGGCACACCTCAGGTTAATGTTATATTGTGAGTCTTGTGGCATCTTTATAGGGTTTCACATCTATCTCGTTTGGAGGGCTTTGTCCATAAATTAGAAGCCCAGTATGGTGGCCTCAATTTTTTGGGAGGAGCCCAGGGGAGGGGGGGGCATTTAACCACTTTAAGACCGG
Source organism: Pelophylax lessonae (assembly GCF_965119305.1). NCBI lineage: Eukaryota > Metazoa > Chordata > Amphibia > Anura > Ranidae > Pelophylax > Pelophylax lessonae. The sequence goes on from NC_138770.1 coordinate 415,622,500, forward strand.
AGGATTTTTCTGCTTAATGACCAGGCCACTTTTTTGAACTTGGCACTTTAACTGTCAATTGCGAGGTCATGCAATACTGTACCCAAACAAAATTTACGTCCTTATTTTCCCACAAACAGAGCTTTCTTTTGGTGGTATTTTATCACCTCTGTGCTTTTCTTTTTTTGCGATATTAATAAAAAAAGAGCGGAAATTTTCTACTTTGACAGTTAAAAAAATATCCTATATATTCAATTTTTGTCATATATTTAGGCCGTAATGTATTTAGCTACATGTCTTTGACAAAAAATTCTCAATGAGCGTATTTTTAACTACTTTAAGACCGGAAGATTTTACCCCATTCCTGACCAGGCCATATTTTGCGATTCGGCACTGCGTTAGTTTAATGGACAATTGCATGGTCATGCGACGTTGTACCCAAATTAAATTTATGTCCTTTTTTTCCCCACACAAATAGAGCTTTCTTTTTGTGGCATTTGATCACCTGTGCGATTTTTAATTTTTGAAAAAAGAGCGACAATTTTGAAAAAAAAAAAACAATTTTTCACATTCTGATATATAACATTCCCCCCCAAAAAATTACAAATCAAAATGTTTTAACATTTTAGGCCAATTTGTTTTCTGCTACATATTTTTGGTTAAAAAAAATCCCAATAAGCGTATTTTGATTGGTTTGCGCAAAAGTTATCGCGTTTACTAACTATGGGAAAGATTTGTCATTTTTATTGTTTATATTTTTTTTTACTAGTGATGGCGGCGATCTGCGATTTTTTGCAGGACTGCGACATTGCAGCGGACGATCGGACCCCTAACTGACATTTTTGACACTTTTGGGGAGACCAGTGACATTACTACAGTAATCAGTGCTATAAATATGCACTGTTACTGTAATAATGACACTGGCAGGGAAGGGGTTAATACTGTTGGTGATTAAGAGGTTAAATGTGTGCCTCGTGCTTACTGATGTATGTGGGGGGAGGGGGTTGTGTGACACAGACAACCTGTGATCTGTCCCTGCCTGTCATAGAGGAGATCCGCCCACTTTGTTTACACAAGCGGGCGGATTTCCTCAGTCTTTCCCTGACGATCGGGGAAGAGAGGCGGTGATCACCGCCTCTCCTCCCCTGGCCTGACTCCTGCTGTGTCTAAACAGAGAGGGAGGAATCTGGTAACGTAGGTCTACATCGCCAGACCCAGGGCTGCCACCTTGCTGCAGTAGCAGCAACATGAGCAGTGGTAAAGTGGTTAAGCAGCCCACTCATCTGTTTTCCTTGTTGGTTCCAGTGCACGATACCCTCCCTCCCATCCCACTTACAGGGCACTTCCTTCTCATCCCTCTTCTACAATCAACCATTTCTTATCTTGGATATGCCCCATTTTTGGTTTTGGTGTACCGACCAGCTGACCAGGGCGCATAGGTCTATGTTATGTTGTGAGTCTTGTGGCATCTTTATGTAGTTTCATGTCTATCTCTGTTGGAGGGCTCCATCCATAAACATATATAAAGTATATATATATATGTCTATTTACAGTGTCTATACAGTGGGGATCAAAAGTTTGGGCACCCCAGGTAAAAATTTGTATTAATGTGCATAAAGAAGCCAAGGAAAAATGGAAAAATCTCCAAAAGGCATCAAATTACAGATTAGACATTCTTATATGTCAACAAAAGTTAGATTTTATTTCCATCATTGACACTTTCAAAATAACAGAAAACAAAAAAATGGTGTCTGCAAATGTTTGGGCACCCTGCAGAGTTAATATCTTGTTCTACTCCCTTTGGCAAGTATCACAGCTTGTAAACGCTTTTTGTAGCCAGCCAAGAGTCTTTCAATTCTTGTTTGAGGTGTCTTTGCCCATTCTTCCTTACAAAAGTCTTCCAGTTCTTTGAGATTTCTGGGCTGTCTGTCACACACTGCTCTTTTAAGGTCTATCCATAGATTTTCAATTATGTTGAGGTCAGGAGATTGTGAAGGCCATGGCAAAACCTTCAGTTTACCCCTCTTGATGTAATCCCCCTTGGATTTTGAGGTGTGTTTAGGATCATTATCCATTTGTAGAAGCCATCCTCTCTTTAACTTCAGCTTTTTCACAGATGGCATCAAGTTACCATCCAAAATCTGCTGAAATTTTATTGAATCCATTTTTCCTTCTACTCGTGAGATGTTCCCTGTGCCACTGGCTGCAATACAAGCCCAAAACATGATTGATCCACCCCCATGCTTAACAGTTGGACAGAAGTTCTTTTCATTAAATTCTATGCCCCTTCTTCTCCAAACGTACCTTTCCTCATTCCGGCAAAAAAGTTCAATTTTAACCTTGACAAATTTAACTTGTTTCCAAAATGCATCAGGCTTGTCTATATGTTTATTTGCAAAGTTTAATCGCTGATTTTTGTGGTGAGGACGTAGAAGAGGTTTTCTTCTGATGACTCTTCCATGAAGACCATATTTGTACAAGTATCTCTTTATAGTGAAATAGTGTACCACAACTCCAGTGTCTGCCAGATCTTTCTGGAGGGATCGTGCAGTCAAACGTGGGTTTTGAATTGTTTTTCTCACAATCCTGCGAGCTGTTCTGTCTGATATTTTTCTTGGTCTTCCAGATCTTGCTTTAATTTCCACTGTTCCTGATGACTGCCATTTCTTAATTACATTCCGAATAGAGGATATTGACATCCTCTGTTATCTTCTTATAGCCTTCTCCAGCTTTGTGAGCATCAACTACTTTCAGTTTCAGTTTCCTAGACAACTGCTTAGAAGATCCCATGGTGCTGATTGTTGGGGCAAGATGAGTCTGGGCATTTAAAACCTTTGAGATTGACATCACCTGGTCTTCCCAGACAATGATTGAGAACAATCCATGACACTGGCAGGTCTCAGCCTTGCAAAGGCGGCAGTGCATTCTATAAATTCTGCAGGGTGCCCAAACTTATGCAGACGTCATTTTTTGTTTTCTGTAATTTTGAAAGTGTCAATGATGGAAATAAAATCTAACTTTTGTTGACATATTATAAGAATGTCTAATCTGTATTTGATGCCTTTTGGAGATTTTTCCATCTTTCCTTGGCTTCTTTATGCACATTAATACAAATTTTTACCTGGGGTGCCCAAACTTTCGATCCCCACTGTATATATATATATATATATATATATATATATAGTATCTCACAAAAGTGAGTACACCCCTCACATTTTTGTAAATATTTTATTATATCTTTTTCATGTGACAATACTGAAGTAATAAAACTGACAACACTGAAGAAATGACACTTTGCTACAATGTAAAGTAGTGAGTGTACAGCTTGTATAACAGTGTAAATTTGCTGTCCCCTCAAAATAACTCAACACACAGCCATTAATGTCTAAACTACTGGCAACAGTGAGTACACCTGTAAGTTAAAATGTCCAAATTGAGCCCAAAGTGTCAATATTTTGTGTGGACACCATTATTTTCCAGCACTGCCTTAACCCTCTTGGGCATGGAGTTCACCAGAGCTTCAGAGGTTGCCACTGGAGTCCTCTTCCACTCCTTCATGACGGCATCACCGAGCTGGTGGATGTTAGAGACCTTGCACTCCTCCACCCTCTTTTTGAGGATGCTCCATAGATGCTTAAAAGGGTTTAGATCTGCAGACATGCTTGGCCAGTCCATCACTTTTACCCTCAGCTTCTTTAGCAAGGCAATAATAGTCTTAGAGGTGTATTTGAGGTCGTTATAATGTTGGAATACTGCCCTGTGGCCCAGTCCCTGAAGATAGAGGATCATGTTCTGCTTTAGTATGTCATAGTACATGTTGGCATTCATGGTTCCTTCAATGAACTGTAGCTCCCCAGTGCCGGAAGCACTCATGCAGCCCCAGACCATGACACTCCCACCACCATGCTTGACTGCAGGCAAGACACACTTGTCTTTGTACTTCTCACCTGGTTGCTGCCACACACACTTGACACCAACTGAACCAAATACGTTCATCTTGGTCTCATCAGACAACAGGAAATGCTTCCAGTAATCCATGTCCTTAGTCTGCTTGTCGTTAGCAAACGGTTTGCAGGCTTTCCTGTGCATCATCTTTAGAAGAGGCTTCCTTCTGGGACGACAGCCATGCAGACTAATTTGATGCAGTGTGCGGAGTATAGTCTGAGCACTGACAGGCTGACACCCCCCCCCCCCCCATCCCTTCAACCTCTGCAGCAATGCTGGCAGCACTCATATGTCTATTTTCCAAAGATAACCTTTGGATATGACGCTGAGCATGTGCACTCAACCTCTTTGGCGGACCATAACGAGGCCTGTTCTGAGGGGAACCTGTCCTTTTAAACCGCTGTATAGCCTAGGCCACTGTGCTGCAGCTCAGTTTCAGGGTCTTGGCAATCTTCTTATAGCCTAGGCCATCTTTATGTAGAATGACAACTCTTTTTTTCAGATCTTCAGAGAGTTCTTTGCCATGAGGTGCCATGTTGAACTTCCAGTGACCAGTATGAGAGAGTGAGAGCGATAACACCAAATTGAACACCCCTGCTTCCCATTCACACCTGAGACCTTGTAACACTAATGAGTCACATGACACCAGGGAGGAAAATTGGCTAATTGGGCCCAATTTGGACATTTTCATTTAGGGGTGTACTCACTTTTATTGCCAGTGGTTTAGACATTAATGGCTGTGTGTTGAGTTATTTTGAGGGGACAGCAAATTTACACTGTTATACAAGCTGTACACTCACTACTTTACATTGTAGCAAAGTGTCATTTCTTCAGTGTTGTCACATGAAATGATATAATAAAATATTTACAAAAATTTGAGGGGTGTACTCACTTTTGTTAGATACCTGTGTGTGTATATATACATATATATATATATATAAATATAAAATCCCCCACCCTGCTCCAGTACCCACCTTAATGACTAAGCCCCTACTGAGGAGGAACGAGTTGAAGGAGAAGGCACATTGTGGGTTTGTGGACTTGCACTACTTGCAATAAAACTTTTTGGATATCAATAAAAAAACACCAGACATGCACCCTGTTTGGCTGGATACTGTGGGGAGGAATGAATCCCTGTAGGTATCTACCTGCAGCCGGTAATTTTTCTTTGTGTATGTTTGTAGAACTTAAAACAGAGTACTGGTGACCTGGAAAATATAGTAACCCCTCCTCATTAAAGACATATGAAACCACACAGTGGCAATCAGAATATTTTTTTGAAACTTGGATTGAATCCAATTTGACATTTATACAGCACATAAAAACAGAATGAGAATCCACTTATACTGTAGGTACCACCATGACCTCTTACTTCTTGTATTATTAATTTCCATTATTGGAATGCTATAATTTGTGATGTCAGATCTACATGCATGTGTTGCTAAAACATTTTTGTTTCAGTTACAGTGGAAAAGAGTTAGAACATCTATCAGATTTTTATTGCTCTCTTTGTTTTTATGTGAGATTCACAAACACACATACTCAAACACTCTTTGATAAGATAAAGTCATAGAAAATCCAAAACTTTGCAGATGTCACCAGAACAAATCGAGATGGGAAATCTTCCATTTGGGATACTTGTTCTGTTGACATCTGTCTAACAGGGGAATTCTCCTCACTTAAAGTGATACTAAAGTCTTTTTTTTTTTTTCTTTAAAAAAAAAAACAAATGTTTCATACTTAGGCCAGATCCCTCTCCTTGCTGTTGAGTGCCCCAACAGCAAGCAGCTTGCTATGGGGGAATCCGAGCCAAGCTGCAGCCCCGTGTATCCATTCAGACTCGGAGCCGCGGTTTGGCCCCATCCTCTCTGTCTCCTCCTTGGATAACTGACTTTTATTGACAGCAGCGGGAGCCAATGGCGCTGTGTCTCAGCCAAACATGAGGGAGAGTCCCGGATGGCCAAAGCACTCGTGCACATCGCTGGATCGAAATGGGGCTCAGGTAAGTTTTTGAGGGCTGAGGGGGGTTGCTGCATACTGAAGGTTTGTTATCTTAAAACATAGAAACCCGCATCCAATTCACACTATTGTGAACCCAGCGTTAAAGTTTGATTTTACACAATTTTGGAATGTGAAGGTAATATTTGTTGTACATTGTATAATTTGAGTTTATTGGAGTTTTCACATTTTTTGTAGTATAGTTTTTAGTATATGGTAGAATTTGCTTCAGCTACACTGATTTTTAATTAATTTATGTCCAGCAAACGCGACAGGCAGAAGGATGAAGAAAACCACTTAACACTGGCAGGGGTGCAATCAATGATTAGCTTTTATTAATTTATAGAAAACCTTTATCCCAACAGGAAAAAAATGTTGCTGCAGGGCTAGTTTACACTAGCATTGCTCTCTGATTCTTGTTAAGAATTTTCTTCATAGAGCATTTGACAGGAGGTGAGGAGGTGTTGTATCATCTCCTTATCACCTGCTCTAACCCCTTGAACCCCCCACTAGAGCATAGCAACTGCATGCATCACACACAGTTGCAGGGCACCCCCATTCCGTTAAATGGATCACGTTCAGCAGGCAGTACTGGACGTTAACCTGGCAGAGAGAATTATTTTTGTTGTTGCATATGTATTTCCCCTCCACTGCCTTTGCAGCAAAGGGGGGAGGGGCAGTTGGGCTCAGTCATGTTTTGTTTTACTGCCCCCCAAACACAAGTGTAAATGAGACCTTACTGTCTAAAAAGTGTTAGCCGGAGTGCAGCTTTAGTTTGTTAGTCATATCTTTCTAAATGTGCTAGTGCTTCTAACACTACCCTATCCAAAGGTTGAGAAAGCTGCTGTCCAAGGGTGTCTCCATTCCACAGAGTGGAGATATCCTAAGAAGAAGTATGTTATTGGTCAGATCACCAGGTGAAAGGGAAGGAAAAAAGGAATGCAGCCACATTTAGAGATTGGTAAGTTACAATATATGAAATTTTCGGTTTTGGGGGGGCGTGGCCGGCAGCCGTGGTAGATGGCAGCGTGAGAGTTGAGCTCCGTCTCCTTCGGTTCCTCTCCTGCTTCCAAAAGCGACGAGGGTAAGCGACACCGGCTTAAATACATACCTATACACTCTCTCCACGACCTGTGCCCATGGGGAAGCGGAAAAACCACGGGGGACCCCGCAAATTGACTTTTTCACATCGACTAGTACGCCGCGCTCCTAAAATGGCGCAGCGGCCTGCAGACAGCGGAGCGAGGCCTCCGAGCCTCGAGGAGGAAGCTTGGAGCGATCACCATCCCAGGCTCCCCTATCCCCTAGCTCCGGTCACCGCTCATTCCTGGGTCCCTCTCCGACGGACAGCCCGAAAAAAGCAGCTCCACAGCGGTCTTCTGAACACCACTGTGTGGGAGACAGCCGAACGGGAGACATATCCCGGGACAGTACTCTGGAGTTCTACGACCATATCAGAGACTTCCCAAATACGGGGCAGCCCCTCAACGACACTAGAATGAAGGAAATGCTGCTTACATTGACTGGGTCATTGTACAGGGATCTCATGGCCTGTGTCACTCATCTTAGAACCGATGTGAATGGTTTGGGAGATCGGGTGGATCATGCTGAGGCGAAAATGGCCGACTTTTCTGTAGCTCATAATGAGCTAGTGGACGCCCATAACGATAATTCGGATGAGATGGAGGCCCTTAAAGCTAAACTAGCCGACTTGGAGGATAGGAATCGGCGAAACAACATTAAATTGCGGGGGGTGGCGGAGACAGTCCCCCCTGCTGAACTGCGTTCCTATGTCCAGGCTTTTATTATGGCATTGCTACCTGATACCCTGGCTGGCGAAATTATCGTGGATAGGGCTCATCGCCTGCCCAAGCCCCATCATCTGCCTGAAAAGGTGCCCAGGGATGTAATAGCAAGAGTCCATTTCTTTCACGTGAAGGATGAACTTATGAGATTTGCTAGGAAGAATTCTCCCCTCCCAGAACCCTACCATGGAATCACTGTGTATGCGGACCTATCTCAGTACACTATGGCCGCCCGCAAGCAGTTGGTGCCTCTAACTAAATTGTTCCAGAACAACAAGTTGGGGATATCCCACTAAGTTGCTCATCGTCAGAGAAGGCCGCACACATGTTATCCGCACAGAGGAGGAGGGATTTCGTCTGGCCAAGACCTGGGGCCTGCTGCTTCACCCGAATACTTCTCCGCCTGTGTCAAAATCTCCCTCGTACCTGGATCCGGAATGGACACTGGTGAAAAAGTCCTGAATCGACCCTTTTGCCTGTTTGTAGCGTAAATGATGAGGGTGATACTTCTCGGCTCTCATATGGGCTGGTGACTGGGAGAGAATCGGAGGGAGGGAGCTGATCCCCCCCCTACCCACTACTTGCGATTGATTTCGCATGTTGGGGTTTACCCCATGCTCTATCTGTGTTAAGTTTTGTGCTGTTTTTTGGACTTTTGTTTCTGTTTTCTTTTGTTTTTTCAACCTCCTTACAAGCTACGATCGGATTGAAGTATGTGGACTCATCTCACTTGCTCACCTGTGCATCTGTGGCGCAATAATGTCTCTTTTCTCCGGGACCAGGGCCATGGGGAGAGGTTGCGGGGTCAGATTCAGGAATTTTTCCAACATAATGATAGGACTGACACTGACATTTTTACCTTGTGGTGTGCTCATAAAGCTTATGTTAGGGGCCTACTTCTTCAGCTGGCCTCCAGAGTTAAAAGGGAATGCACAAAGGCTATGTCATCTCTTATGTCTAAACTTAAGGATCTAGAGGCTCGGCATAAGTCCACCCCTACTACTGCACTGCTGCAGGAGCTCAGCGAGTGTAGAGCGCTAGTTAGGACTAAATTATTGGAGGAACACCGTTCCTTGCTTTTTCGCTCTAAAGCGCGGTTTTATGGTCAGGGGAATCAAGCGGGAAAAATTTTGGCCAATTATCTTAAGAAGAGGCAACAACAAGCTAAATTGTCATCTATACGGGACCCTCATACCTCTCGCACTGTCTATCATCCATCTGAAATAGCCAATGCCTTTGCTAAGTATTATGCTGATCTCTATAATTTAAAGGATGATGAGGCTACCCCACAGCCGTCAGTGGAGAGTATCCAGCAGTTCCTCAGTGGGCTCCGCTTACCGACAGTCTCGGATGAAATGTTGGCTCACTTAAATGCCCCCATAACGGAGCAGGAAATTGAGCTGGCTATTGGATCTCTCCCTTCTAACAAGTCACCAGGAGCGGACGGCTTCTCTGCCGAGTACTTTAAAACCTTCAGTTCTATAGTGACGCCATACCTAGGTCGAGTATTTAATGCTGCTATGACTAGATCCTTTTTCCCAGCAGAGATGCTTCAGGCTATACCAGTAGCGTTACCTAAACCGGGGAAAGCCCCTGATGCTCCGCAGAATTTCTGCCCCATTTCCTTGCTGAATTCAGATTTGAAGCTATACGCTAAGATATGGGTGCAGAGATTGGCAAAGATTACCCCCTCTCTAGTGCGCAGTGATCAGGTTGGATTTGTTACTGGCAGGCAGTCCCCCGACGGCACCAGACGGATGTTCAACCTTCTGTCAGTGGTGGAGCGGTGCAGGGTGCCCTCAGTGTTCCTGACGCTTGATGCAGAAAAAGCATTTGACAGAGTTCAATGGGGGTGCCTGCGTGCGACGCTCTTGAAATTTGGGCTTCGGGGTCCTGTCTGCTCGGCCATATCGGCCTTGTATACCATCCCCTCAGCAAAAGTTTATACCAGCGCAGCCATGTCCCACTCCTTTACTATTACGAATGGCACCCGCCAGGGATGTCCCTTGTCTCCTTTAATCTTTTCCCTTGTTATGGAGCCACTGGCGGAGGCCATTCAAAGTGATCCTTCTATATCAGGTATTAGAGTGGGTGACAGGGAGCATAAAATAGGGTTATTTGCAGATGATGTAATCCTTACCCTTACTTCCCCAATCACATCCCTGCGGAACCTTACTAAGGTTCTGGATATGTTTAGTGCGGTCTCCTATTATAAGTTGAACACTATCAAATCCCATTGCTTGCCAATGTATGTATCCTCTAGAGCCCTGAGAGAGTTGAGGAAGGATCATCCCTTTCAATGGGCCATTAAGTCCCTTCTATATTTGGGCATACAGTTGTCTTTCCCAATCGCTTCAACCTACTCGATTAACTACTCCGAGCTTACCAAGATAGTGCACAAGGATTTGTCTCACATTGCCCAGCACGAACTCTCGTGGGTGGGCAAAGTCGCGGCGCTTAAAATGCTTGTCCTCCCAAAAATTTTATACTACTTTAGAACGATACCCTTGGCCATTCCACATTCTTTTTTTACAGATATGGACAAATACTTTAGGAAATTTCTGCGGAACGGGAAAGTACCCAAACTTTCCTACTCTACTCTTCTTAGGCCCAGATGTTGGGGCAGAGTGGGTTTACCGGACCTTCGTAGTTATCATGCAGCGGCTCTTTTGGATCAGGCGAGGGAATGGTTCAATCCCACCTCTGATAAGTTGTGGGTCCTCATGGAAAGGGCCTTGGTTGCAAATAGAGACTTCCCCTCCTTTCTGTTAGCGGCTCAAACTGGTCGAGATCTCCAGCTCCCTGGAATCCCGTCCATTCAGGCTGGGTGGGGGGCCTTGCGACAGGTATCTGGGATCCCAACCTTACCTAAAGAACTTACATTTGCCTCATACGAATTTCTCCTTCCCTCGTTGCATTGCCCCCACCGCAATATCCCGTGCTCCCTTACATACTCCCAATTTTTGTCTTTTACTCATTCATCCGATTTCTTTTTTTTGGCACAACTGCGTCATTACCACCTTAAATTTCCTGACACGCGACTATATGTGTCTCAGGAGGTTTGGGAATATCTCACTTCGGGGACTTCCAGATCTAGGGTGTTGTCATGGTTCTACAGAATACTGACGTACCCCAGAGACCAGCCCAAATCGACGTGTATGTTGAAATGGGAAAGAGATCTCAATTCGGAATACCCTAATATTGATTGGCAGGCTGCTATCAAATCCTACTTTCAATATACGCATTGCACCAATTATTGGGAGGGGGCGCTTAAACGTCTTAATAGGAGCTACCTCACACCGTCAAGATTGGTACATATGTTTAAGGATGCTTCGGACTCCTGTTGGCGGGAATGTGGGGCCAGAGGTACTATACTCTATATATTTTGGGAGTGTAGACGATTGAGGAGCTATTGGGTGGCAATCTTTGCTTTGGTGGCCTCAGTTACAGGACTGAAACTGCCGCTGTCGCCTTCATTGGCCTTACTAAATTTGGGGATTCGCACTATTCCGAAAGGGCATAGATGTATTATTTCCCATATCTTCATGGCGGCCAGAGTGAATGTGGCGGTGGCATGGAGATCTACCAAACTTCCCACTGTTTACGAAGTTATCAACCGAGTGAGGGTAATACACTCATATGAAAAACACTTTTCTAGTATGGGAGATAATCTCCCAGCCTTCCAGCAGCAGTGGAAGGGGTGGCAGGAGAAATACCCTAGTTGAGAGAGAATACATTAGATTGTGATATGTAATTGCTGATTGTTGAAGAAACACTGGAGGCACTGTTTGTTTGGACTGTCCAGTTGATAGTCTACTAGTTTTAAAATTTGACTGTTATCGTTTTTCTTATTATTCTTGCAATGTACCTCAAGGGCCTGATCTGTCCTCTGCTCTCTGGATGGTGAGGGTAGGGAGAGAAATGTGTTGATCTATGGTTTACGGGGGGCTCCTCTGAAGACCCGACGGGTGATTGGTTGGGGGGGTGGCCGAGAGGCGCCGGCACAGTATGCTCCCAGTGGGGTGCCGGGCCTCGTGGGCATCCCACCTCAGCCTTAAGTGGTGCCCTGACTATGGAATCTTGTGTAACTCTGGAGCCCCTCCGGAACTCCACTAGAGCCTTGAGGTACCCTGTACAATTTACAGTATATGCTATGGTTTATCATATTTCATTGTTTTGATCTTTGTACATGCTGACGGAATGTGTTTGTTGTATGTTGAAAAACTTTAATAAAAAAACTATTGAAATTAAATTTTCAGTTTTGGGTTTAGTGACAATTTAAATAACTATAAGAAAAGGATTTTTTCGGAAAGTAAAAAATCCAAATTCTCTCTCTCTCTCTCTCTCTCTATATATATATATATATATATATACAGTGCCTTGCGAAAGAATTCGGCCCCCTTGAACTTTTTGACCTTTTGCCACATTTCAGGCTTCAAACATAAAGATATAAAACTGTAATTTTTTTGTGAAGAATCAACAACAAGTGGGACACAATCATGAAGTGGAACGAAATTTTTTGGATATTTCAAACTTTGTTAACAAATAAAAAAACTGAAAAATTGGGCGTGCAAAATTATTCAGGCCCTTTACTTTCAGTGCAGCAAACTCTCTCCAGAAGTTCAGTGAGGATCTCTGAATGATCCAATGTTGACCTAAATGACTAATGATGATAAATAGAATCCACCTGTGTGTAATCAAGTCTCTGTATAAATGCACCTGCACTGTGATAGTCTCAGAGGTCCATTTAAAGCGCAGAGAGCATCATGAAGAACAAGGAACACACCAGGCAGGTCCATGATACTGTTGTGGAGAAGTTTAAAGCTGGATTTGGATACAAAAAGATTTCCCAAGCTTTAAACATCCCAAGGAGCACTGTGCAAGCGATAATATTGAAATGGAAGGAGTATCAGACCACTGCAAATCTACGAAGACCTGGCCGTCCCTCTAAACTTTCAGCTCATACAAGGAGAAGACTGATCAGAGATGCAGCCAAGAGGCCCATGATCACTCTGGATGAACTGCAGAGATCTACAGCCGAGGTGGGAGACTCTGTCCATAGGACAACAATCAGTCGTATACTGCACAAATCTGGCCTTTATGGAAGAGTGGCAAGAAGAAAGCCATTTCTTAAAGATATCCATAAAAAGTGTAGTTTAAAGTTTGCCACAAGCCACCTGGGAGACACACCAAACATGTGGAAGAAGGTGCTCTGGTCAGATGAAACCAAAATCAAACTTTTTGGCAACAATGCAAAACGTTATGTTTGGCGTAAAAGCAACACAGCTCATCACCCTGAACACACCATCCCCACTGTCAAACATGGTGGTGGCAGCATCATGGTTTGGGCCTGCTTTTCTTCAGCAGGGACAGGGAAGATGGTTAAAATTGATGGGAAGATGGATGGAGCCAAATACAGGACCATTCTGGAAGAAAACCTGATGGAGTCTGCAAAAGACCTGAGACTGGGACGGAGATTTGTCTTCCAACAAGACAATGATCCAAAACATAAAGCAAAATCTACAATGGAATGGTTCACAAGTAGGGTTGAGCGGACACCTAGATGTCTGTGTTCGACGGGTTCGGCCGAACTTTAAAAAAAAGTCCGGGTCCGTGTCCCGGACTTTTACCGAACTTTTCCCGGACACCGAACCCCATTGAAGTCAATGGGGACCCGAACTTTAAGGCACTAAAATGGCTCTAAAACACCAAAGGAAAGGGCTAGAGTGCTGCAAATGGCAGCAAAACGTAATTAAGAGCATGGCAAGTGCTCTGCAAACAAATGTGGATAGGGAAATAACTTAAAACAACAAAAAAAACAGAAAAATAAAACAATGTTCTTCTTCATCTCTGAAGGACGAGGCCCATATGGAGTAGGAGGGAGGTTGAGGTGGTGGTGGATGTGGCGGTGACATAGGCATGCGCACAGGGTGTGCCGGGTGTGCCTGGGCACACCCTAATCACCTAGGGCACATAGCATTGCCAGTGAGGAGATGGGAAAGATCTCCCTCGGACCTGCTCTGCTCTATTTCTCTTTGCCTACAGGTACATGGCCCCGATACATTACTCTCCCTGCTGGCAAACACATGCATGTGTATTTCAACTTTGGGGTGCACACCTTAATGCAATAGGCTGCGCACACCTATGGGCGGTGTAGGTGGAAGCGGCGGTGGAGGAGGACCAGGGCCGGATTAAGAGCATCATGGGCTTGGTGCTGAGGATTTATTTTGAAGGGCCTTAAGGGCCGTGCCTTGCCATGCACCCAGAGGAGGAAGGGTGCAGCCATGCATGCCTAATTCAACATGGGATGCTGTCTCTGAAGCCCATAAACACATCCATGCATCGCCAACTGTCCCTCCTTGTCCGGCCTTCGCGCTGTGTGGGGAGGTTCTGAGGGTGCTGCCTGGGGAATCGAGCATAGAAGCCAGACTTCTGTGTTTACAAGTGACAGAAGAGCGGTAACAGTGAATATGGCCAACCCGGGGCCTATATAAAAGGTAGGGGCCTGGAGCTGCAGCTCCAATAGCCCCTACGTTAATCTGGCCCTGAGGAGGAGGACGAGGTAGCCAACACTGCTTCTTTTCACAAATTTTAAATGAGGGTACACCCCAAAAGAGTGAGAAAGAGCAAAAATGGAACAATGGGTGGGTAAGGTCGGTATCCATTGCTATTCTGCATAAGGTACGGAAAAGTCCCGTGGGATCCATGCCTGGTTCATTTTAATGAACGTGAGCTTGTCCACATTGTCTCTGGACAGGCGGCTGCGCTTGTCTGTTATAACGCCCCCAGCCGTGCTAAATACCCGTTCAGATAATACACTGGCTGCAGGGCACGCCAGCACCTCCAAGGCGTAAAGGGCAAGCTCAGGCCATGTGCCCAATTTGGAGACCCAGAAGTTGAAGGGGGCAGACCCCTCATTCACTACATGTAGGCGTGTGCACACATACTGCTCCACCATGTTGGTAAAATGCTGCCTCCTGCTAAGACGTTCCATCTGAGCTGCTGGTGCTGCTGTTTGTTGTGGCGTGCTGACAAAGCTTTTCCACATTTCGGCCATGCTAACCCTGCCTTCTGAGGTGCTGGCGGTGCCCTGGTTGCGTTGGCGACCTCCTCCTCCTCCTCTTCCTCCTCTGCCTTGTGCTTCCACTGCGGCCCCGCTGTCAGATGGGAATGCCAGCAGCATGGCGTCTACCAGCGTGCGCTTGTACTCGCGCATCTTGCGATCGCGCTCCAGTGAGTGAATTAAGGACGGTACGTTGTCCTTGTAACGGGGATCCAGCAGCGTGGCCACCCAGTAATCAGCACAAGTTAGAATGTGGGCAACTCGGCGGTCGTTGTGGAGACACTGCAGCATGTAATCGCTCATGTGTGCCAGGCTGCCCAGAGGCAACGAAAGGCTGTCCTCTGTGGGAGGTGTATCGTCCGTGTCCTCTGTATCCCCCCAGCCACGCACCAGTGATGGCCATGAGCTGGCCTGGGTGCCACCCTGCTGTGAACATGGTTCCATCTCCTCCTCCAGCTCCTCCTCCTCCTCATCCTCCAGAACTGTGCCCCTGCTGGACAATTGTGTCCCTGGCGTTTGTGTGTGCAGGAACCCACCCTCGGAGCCCCTTGCGAATGACTGCCCTGAAAGCCTTGGAAATGTTACCTCTTCATCCTCCTCCTCCTCCTCATCCTGTGCCACATCCTCTTCCATCATCGCCCGAATTGTTTTTTCAAGGAGGCATAGAAGTGGGATAGTTAAGCTGAGAACGGCGTCATTGCCACTGGCCATGTTGGTGGAGTACTCAAAACAGCGCAACAAGGCACACAGGTCTCGCATGGAGGCCCAGTTATTGGTGGTGAAGTGGTGCTGTTCCGCAGAGCGACTCACGCGTGCGTGCTGCAGCTGAAACTCCACTATGGCCTGCTGCTGCTCGCACAGTCTTTCCAGCATGTGCAAGGTGGAGTTCCACCTTGTGGGCACGTCACATATGAGGCGGTGAGCGGGAAGGTCGAAGTTACACTGCAGCGCTGCCAGGCGAGCAGCAGCAGGGTGAGAACGCCGAAAGTGCGCACAAACGGCCCGCACTTTCTGCAGCAGCTCTGACATATCGGGGTAGTTTTTAAGGAACCTCTGCACCACCAAATTCAGCACATGCGCCAGGCAAGGGATGTGCGTCAAACCGGCTAGGCCCAGAGCTGCTATGAGATTTCGCCCAGGCCGGGCTTGAGGCTCGCTGGCAGCAACCACTCATTTGTCTGCTGTTCCATGCTCCTCCACAACTCCTGCGCGGTGTGTGGTTTGTCCCCCAAACAGGCAAGTTGTAAAACTGCCTGCTGTCGTTTACCCCTGGCCGTGGTGAAGTTGGTGGTGAAGGTGTTACGCTGTCCGGATGAGGAGGCGGTAGAGGATGAGGAAGCGGAGTAGGAGGAGTTAGGAACAGGAGGCAAACTGAAGCGCCCTGCAATCCTCGGTGGTGGAAGGACATGCGCCAAATTGCTATCCGCCTCAGGCCCATCCGCCACTGCATTTACCCAGTGTGCCGTTAGGGAGATATAACGCCCCTGACCGTGCTTACTGGTCCACGTATCGGTAGTTAGGTGGACCTTGGCACAGATGGCGTTGCGCAGTGCACACCTGATTTTTTCCCCCACTTGGTTGTGCAGGGAAGGGATGGCTTGCCTGGAAAAGTAGTGGCGGCTGGGCACGACGTACTGTGGGACAGCCACCGACATAAGGTTTTTAAAACTGTGCGTCTCCACCAGACGGAATGACAGCATTTCAAAGGCCCATAATTTTGAAATGCTGGCATTCAGGGCCAGGGATCGCGGGTGGGTAGGGGGGTACTTCCTCTTCCTCTCAAGTGTTTGGGAGATGGAAAGCTGAACGCTTCCACGGGACATTGTGGAGATGGTTGTTGGTGACCCAGGTGGTGGTGTTGCTGACAGATCGTCTGTTTGCGGGGTGGCAGGTGCCGGTATCACTACAGATGTGGCTGGAGCAGCCGAGACTGCAGCAGAAGAGGAAGCAGGATGAGCCAGAGACATTTCTTGGTTTTGAAGGTGTGTACTCCACTGCAGCTCGTGCTTTGCACTTAGATGCCTGATCATGCAGGTTGTGCTCAGGTTGAGAAGGTTTATGCCTCGCTTCAAGCTCTGATTGCACAGGGTGCAAACCACTCGTGTCCTGTCATCAGCACATTTTCTAAAGAACTTCCACGCTAGAGAACTCCTTTGAGCTGACTTTGGTGCGCTCGTTCCCTTGCTGCGTTGGGCAGGAGCGGGCGTAGTGTCTAGGGCACGGCCGCTCCGCTTCTGCACCCTGCTCCCTCTTCTGCTGTGCTAGTGGCTCTGTGCGACCACCGCCTCTTCCTCCAAACTAGATTCACCCCTGCCCTCCTTGTCGGTCTCCACAATGCTGAACGCCGCAGCAGTTGGCACCTGCGTTTCGTCATCATCGGAGACGTGCTGCGATGATCCTTGCATGTACTCATCTTGAGAAATAAGTGGTTGGGCATCGCTGCACTCAATCTCTTCCACTTCTGGGGCAGGGCTAGGTGGATGGCCCTGGGAAACCCTGCTGACAGAGTCATAAAAAAGAAGAAGAGACTGCTGTATGGCTTGGGGCTCAGACTGCTTGCCTGATTTGCAAGGGGGTGAGGTGAAAGACGGTTGGACATCGGCTGCAGGTGCCAACTGTGACCTTTCTGCAGTAGACTGGGTGGGAGACAATGTGAAGGAACTGGAGGCACTGTCAGCAGCAAACCAATCTACTATTGCCTCCACTTGTTCTGGCCTCATCACTTCTAGGGGCGTATGATGCCCTACCAAATACTGATGCAGGTTCTGTCGCCTACTCACACTTGAGGAAGGTGTTTCACTTGTGCGTGTAGCTGGCACAGATCGACCACGTCCTCTCCTTGCAACAGGAGCTCTACCAGCAGCACCACGACCCAGGCCACGGCCCTTATTTGACGGTCTCCTCATATTTCTGTAATTTAAGATCTTGCCCTAGAAAGGTTTTTATTGAATAGCGGAATAGGAAATATGATCAAAAAAAGTGTATGTATCTCGCACGTACAAAACCACACTAGGCCCCAATTACTATTGTTTCTACCCCTAAAAGGATGGATGAGGAGTAGGAGGAGTATGGAACAGACAGCACCCTCAAATCTTCAGAAGTATGAGATGAACCTCAAAAACTTGGAAAGGTGGATCTCACACGTACCGACACAGACTATCCCGCAATTCAATTGATCCTCAAAGGTTTTTATTGAATAGCGGAATAGGAAATATGATCAAAAAAAGTGTATGTATCTCGCACGTACACAACCACACTAGGCCCCAATTACTATTGTTTGTACCCCTAAAAGGATGGTTGAGCAGTAGGAGCAGGAGTATGGAACAGGCAGCACCCTCAAATCTTCAGAAGTATGAGATGAACCCCAAAAACTTGGAAAGGTGGATTTCACACGTACTGACACAGACTATCACGCAATTTAATTGATCCCCAAAGGATTTAATTGAATAGCGGAATAGAAAATATGATCAAAAAGAAAGTGTATGTATCTCACACGTACACCACCACACTAGGCCCCAATTACTATTGTTTGTACCCCTAAAAGGATGGTTGAGCAGTAGGAGGAGGAGTATGGAACAGGCAGCACCCTCAAATCTTCAGAAGTATGAGATGAACCCCAAAAACTTGGAAAGGTGGATCTCACACGTACCGACACAGACTATCACGCAATTTAATTGATCCCCAAAGGTTTTAATTGAATAGCGGAATAGAAAATATGATCAAAAAGAAAGTGTATGTATCTCACACGTACACCACCACACTAGGCCCCAATTACTATTGTTTGTACCCCTAAAAGGATGGTTGAGCAGTAGGAGGAGGAGTATGGAACAGGCAGCACCCTCAAATCTTCAGAAGTATGAGATGAACCCCAAAAACTTGGAAAGGTGGATCTCACACGTACCGACACAGACTATCAAGCAATTTAATTGATCCCCAAAGGATTTAATTGAATAGCGGAATAGAAAATATGATCAAAAAGAAAGTGTATGTATCTCACACGTACACCACCACACTAGGCCCCAATTACTATTGTTTGTACCCCTAAAAGGATGGTTGAGCAGTAGGAGGAGGAGTATGGAACAGGCAGCACCCTCAAATGTTCAGAAGTATGAGATTGTGTTCACTGTACCCCACAAAGATTGTGTTCACTGCACCCCACAAAGATTGTGTTCACTGCACCTCAAAAAGGATTTTGTTCACTGCACCCCACAAAGATTGTGTTCACTGCACCCTAAAAGGATTTTGTTCACTGCACCCCAAAAAGATTGTGTTCACTGCACCCCAAAAAGGATGTTGTTCACTGCACCCCAAAAAGGATTTTGTTCACTGCACCCCACAAAGATTGTGTTCACTGCACCCCACAAAGGATTTTGTTCACTGCACCCCAAAAAGATTGTGTTAACTGTACCCCCCAAAGATTGTGTTCACTGCACCCCACAAAGGATTTTGTTCACTGCACCCCAAAAAGATTGTGTTCACTGTACCCCCCAAAGATTGTGTTCACTGCACCCCACAAAGATTCTGTTCACTGTACCCCACAAAGATTGTGTTCACTGCACCCCACAAAGGATTTTGTTCACTGCACCCCAAAAAGATTGTGTTCACTGCACCCCAAAAAGGATTTTGTTCACTGCACCCCAAAAAGGATGTTGTTCACTGCACCCCAAAAAGGATTTTGTTCACTGCACCCCACAAAGATTGTGTTCACTGCACCCCACAAAGGATTTTGTTCACTGCACCCCAAAAAGATTGTGTTCACTGTACCCCCAAAGATTGTGTTCACTGCACCCCACAAAGGATTTTGTTCATTGCACCCTAAAAAGATTGTGTTCACTGTACCCCCCAAAGATTGTGTTCACTGCACCCCACAAAGATTCTGTTCACTGTACCCCACAAAGATTGTGTTCACTGCACCCCACAAAGGATTTTGTTCACTGCACCCCAAAAAGATTGTGTTCACTGCACCCCAAAAAGGATTTTGTTCACTGCACCCCAAAAAGGATGTTGTTCACTGCACCCCAAAAAGGATTTTGTTCACTGCACCCCAAAAAGATTGTGTTCACTGCACCCCACAAAGATTGTGTTCACTGCACCCCACAAAGGATTTTGTTCACTGCACCCCAATAAGATTGTGTTCACTGCACCCCAAAAAGGATTTTGTTCACTGCACCCCAAAAAGGATGTTGTTCACTGCACCCCAAAAAGATTGTGTTCACTGCACCCCACAAAGATTGTGTTCACTGCACCCCACAAAGGATTTTGTTCACTGCACCCCAAAAAGATTGTGTTCACTGTACCCCCAAAGATTGTGTTCACTGCACCCCACAAAGGATTTTGTTCATTGCACCCTAAAAAGATTGTGTTCACTGTACCCCCCAAAGATTGTGTTCACTGCACCCCACAAAGATTCTGTTCACTGTACCCCACAAAGATTGTGTTCACTGCACCCCACAAAGGATTTTGTTCACTGCACCCCAAAAAGATTGTGTTCACTGCACCCCAAAAAGGATTTTGTTCACTGCACCCCAAAAAGGATGTTGTTCACTGCACCCCAAAAAGGATTTTGTTCACTGCACCCCAAAAAGATTGTGTTCACTGCACCCCACAAAGATTGTGTTCACTGCACCCCACAAAGGATTTTGTTCACTGCACCCCAATAAGATTGTGTTCACTGCACCCCAAAAAGGATTTTGTTCACTGCACCCCAAAAAGGATGTTGTTCACTGCACCCCAAAAAGATTGTGTTCACTGCACCCCACAAAAATTGTGTTCACTGCACCCCACAAAGGATTTTGTTCACTGCACCCCAAAAAGATTGTGTTCACTGCACCCCAAAAAGGATGTTGTTCACTGCACCCCAAAAATGATTTTGTTCACTGCACCCCAAAAAGATTTTGTTCACTGCACCCCAAAAAGGACGTTGTTCACTGCACCCCAAAAAGATTGTGTTCACTGCAGCCCAAAAAGATTGTGTTCACTGCAGCTCACACACAGACAAATGGATGTGGATCACTGACACCTGCCTATCTCCTATCCCACACCACACAGCAATATCGATTGTAGTTTGTAGAACACAGTTTCCCTAAAATTCAGCAGCAGCAGCCTCTCCCTAACAGGATTGAGAAGAGATCGTAGATCAGGATTGAGTGCAGAGTCACCCCACCCCCCACACAGCAATATCGATTGTACTTTGTAGAAGACACTATAATTCAGCAGACTCTATCCCTAAAATGCCTACAACTCGCCCTGCCTAAACACTCCGACCTGTCCCTCAATTCTATCCGGACACAAATGGTTTTTTCCTGCCTGTCTTTCCCTAATCAGCAGCCAGCACGTTGATGTGTGCTCTGTCCCTGATCTAAGCAGCAGAATGAAGACGCTGCGGCTGCCTGGAACTTATAAAGACTTGGTCACATGCTTCAGAAAGCCAATCACAGCTACTGAGACATTTGCAGGCATGGCTGGGATGGCTTAAGGCACACCAGTTAAACGATTGTTGATTGGCTGTTGAAAGCCCGCCATGAAAAGAGTGCCAAAGCATGCAAAACCCGGAAATAAAACGACATAACACGGATTTTTACCCGAACATACAGTAAAGTGTCCGTGTCCGTGTTCGGGTACAAAAAATCCAATTATTCGGTACGAACACGAATAATACAGTCCGTGTTCGCTCAACACTATTCACAAGTAAACATATTCATGTGTTAGAATGGCCAAGTCAAAGTCCAGACCTTAATCCAATCGAGAATCTGTGGAAAGAACTGAAAACTGCTGTTCACAAACGCTCTCCATCCAACCTCACTGAGCTTGAGCTGTTTTGCAAGGAGGAATGAGCAAAAATTTCAGTCTCTCGATGTGCAAAACTGATAGAGAAATACCCCAATCGACTTACAGCTGTAATCGCAGCAAAAGGTGGCGCTACAAAGTATTAACTTAAGGGGGCTGAATAATTTTGCACGCCCAATTTTTCAGTTTATTATTTGTTAAAAAAGTTTGAAATATCCAATAAATTTCGTTCCACTTCATGATTGTGTCCCACTTGTTGTTGATTCTTCACAAAAAATTACAGTTTTATATCTTTATGTTTGAAGCCTGAAATGTGGCAAAAGTTCGCAAAGTTCAAGGGGGCCGAATACTTTCACAAGACACTGTATATATACACAGTATATAGATGATTCCAAATTGTATCAAGTCATATCAGCATCTTTATTACTACTTGCATAAGGTGAAATAAGGGAATTTTGTTACCATTCGGTTGTCAATGGACACCTAGAACCTATCCCCTTCCATGTCCTATTAAATGTGCATTAAGAAAAATGGAAGAGGAATCACAGACTTTATATGCACATAAGTATAAAAAATAACAGATTTTATTGGTCTATATTAAAATGATTTGTATACAATATAACAGTAAATTAAAGATTAATAATAAAATTAATGGCCAGTCGCGGACCAATGTGTAACCCCCAGAGGACAATCTCACGAAAATACAACTTATATGTGTAAACTGTGCACCGTTGAATCCTGGTTCACAGTTTACACATACAAGTTGTATTGTTATGAGATTGTCCTCTAGGGGGTTACACATTAGTCCGCCACCTACCATTGATTTTATAGTAATCTTTAATTTACTGTTATATTGTATACAAATATTTTTAATGTAGACCAATAAAACCTGTTTATTTTATACTTATTTGCCTATAACGTCTGTGATTCCTCATCTACCACTTGCACAAGCACAGGCCTGTTTTCTTTTAATAAATCTTTCCCCATTAGGTTTGCCAAGGTAAGCACCCAGAAATGTTCCTTTGGGTATCAGTATTACTGGAGTCCAAAGTGAGGTAATGAAATTTTTACACTGTGAGCCATGACTTTTGCTATACAGTCAAAGACCATATTATATTATCTAGTGCTATACATATTGATGCATTCTATGGCTTTTTTTTAACTTTTCCTTTGGGAATAGAATGTGCAGAGTAATGAATTCCTTTCTGCCTGAATATCTGCGATAGTTTTCCATAAGGAGTCAATGTATTGAACTGTTCCTTATGAACTAAGTCAAGTTTGGCATCACATCAGAAGCTGAAATTGATGAGCAGCAGTGAAAATTCCCAGTAGTGAAATTCCAGTCTGATGATCAAGATAGCAAGTGACCCATATTGAAGACAACATAAACACACATTTTTACATACAGTTATTTATACTGTATGGCTATTTGAAAGTCAACATGTTGAGAAATATTAGAGGTAGGACGGTGCAGTTGAACCCATATGAAAGTAAAATTATTTGGATCATAGCATGGTGGAAAAAACTTCAGATTTAAATGGCATTTAATCACACTTTTTAAAGCTGATTAGCCTTGTGGTATGTAAACGTATTTAGGGACTGTATAGGATATTTAGTTTGATAAAAGTGAAATAACCCTTTAAATATTGAGTCATTTCAGTCTTGTACATGTGTATGTAAATATAACAATTACATATACAGTATAAACAAAACCCAGCCACTTGGTTTGAAACCAGTATCCTGATAACCACAATTTAGAACAGTCCTCTAGAAGGCATTAATAGCTAACATAGCATTATGGCTCAGTAATTAGCACTGATGATTTGCAACAAGTGTCTCAACCAAGGTCAGCAATGTAATGATAATCTAAATAAAAATGTGTTAAAGTGGTTGTAAATCCCATTCATGAAATTTGAACTAAGCACATACTTCTGTAGTGTTTCCTTGTCTTTCTCCAAAGCTCTAAGTGTCATTTCTCTCTGGTGCTTTGTTCCTCTGTTATCAGCACGAGTCACTTCTGATAAGTTCTCCAACACATGAGATAACATGAGCTAAAAAGTTGTGTTTGGGTGGGAGATAAACACAGAGCTTGTCTATTCAGAATATAGTTCTGTATGTTCCTTTATTCCTCTGCTTATGTGGAGGGGTGTGTGTCCCCTTTCCTCCAATCAGCTCTCACACAGTGTAAGTGCAGTCTGTCCACCCTTCCCTATGTACTGCGGGCAGATGAAGACAGATTTTTAACACAATCTGCACTTTTGAAAGGGTGTAGAAAGGGGAAGACTGCAGATATACAAGTAAAACTTATTTAAGAGGATTTGTTTTATCTCTGTATATCATGTGAGTCTATTCACTTAACTTTAAGCTGTTAATCAAAAAAAAAAAAATTGTTTTTGTACTACATGGAAACTGCAGATTCTGAGTTAAAACTCAGGGCAACAATTTCTACCATCTGGCCTATCCTGAGAGTCTTTATCATTCCTAGTCACAAGACTTTAAAATATGCAATTTTTGTAGAAAGAGATATATGCAAATGCATATCTATAAAAATTTAAGCAAAATTCAATTTTGAATTGTAAGAATTAATATAGCAAAATAAACTATTTCTTCCTTCACACAGGCATAGGTTTCAAAGAAAAACATTTGTTATGTCAAACTAGAAATCCATTTTTATGATACTTTCTTGTAATTCTTTAGTTTAAAAAAGTTATAATTGAACATGGAAAACAACTCCCCATCCCTCTATTGACATAGATGTTCTCATGTAACAAATTTGTCATGTCATTACTAAATAACCATGCAAAGCTAAAAAGCAGAATCTTAATTATACTTCCTCTGAATTACAAGTAAAATTATCCTCCTTGTAAGTGCAGGAATGTGAAAGGTAATTTAAAATCGTTCATATGACATCACAGGAGAGACTGCAGACCAGGAACACACACAATGCTTTTCATAATGTCTTCACTGACGTTGAAACAATTGGTTATAAGATTGCTTTCCTACTACTTGAAAGGAAAAAGCTAAATTGCTTGATTTCATCAACTGAAAGTAATTCAAACATTTCAGGAAAAATCAAATATTGCATTCACTTTGCCATACCACTGCATTTGGATTTTTGAAAGGTAACACAGTGCCCTGGAGACACAAGGTGGGAATGTTTTTTCTGAGACAAGTGCAGTTTATATACAGTGACAGTAACAGTCGCAAAGATAATTTCTGCTCATTATCGACCTTTAGCTTGTTTACTGACTACGCTTCTGTTTGATCACTGGTAACATTTTAGATTTCGTCAACACTATCTCTCTCCAATACCCAACTAGTTTGGGATAAAGAAATCGCCTAGATCATGTCCGCACCTGGGGTGTTTCCCATCAACCCCATTGGAACAACTATTCTGCTGCAGGATACGCTCTGTGAATAAAAAAAATCTGTGTGAGTTTTTGAGATGGAGAGATTGGTAATTTAGGAAGTAGGGTTGAGAAAGGAAAAAGACAGTGGGCTAAAGCCTGCTGTCAGCTGACATCACAAAGGTTCTCCAGGGTCTGAAAGGATCCTGATCATATTGCTGGGATCTACCCAGATGCCTGATCAGCATCTGGCTCAGCCTCCAACTGCTCCCACCCCCTTCCCGCCTAGCTCTTCAGTGAGCGCTGGAGGGGCAGAATGAAGAGCAGTGACTGACAGTCACCACTCTCTGCTCCAAGTGGACTGAGAACTGAGCGATCAGTGGTCATGTGATTGCTCAGTTCTTGGGATTAGAGCCGGAAGGGGATTTGGAGTTAAGTACAGATTGTTTTTTTTTTTAAACTCCAAACTTCTCCTTGAAATGCTCACTTAGGTCTATGAGCTAACAAAAACAATTTTACTTACCTGACCACCCTTTCCCACAGGCTTCCTTCAGGTTGTAAGATCGGACCCCACAGCCTTTTCCTCCTTTGCTTTGGTGGTCACAGGTTCTCAGACATCATCAAGTGCAATGATGCTGCACTGGACATGGGGACACTGCAGGACAGTCCACCACTGGAGTGCAATTGAGTAGAGAGAGCAGTAGTAGGAGTAGGAGAACACTGGCTGCAGGGGCAGAGGAGGATGGGGTAGGTAAAATTGCTTTTTTTAGCCCTCTAAACCAAAACAAGCAATTACTCTTACAGTGTGGGGACAGCCCCATTGCAAAGGTGCATTTTTTCTTACCCTGAAGACAGGCTTTAAAGAAAGGTTTAAGATTTAGAGTTTCAGGTTATGTGTTAAAATTTTCTTTTTAAGAGTCAGGTTAAAAGTTACAGTTAGGATAAGTGTTTAATTAGAACAAAAGTCAAAATTTTATTTAAAGTTTACCTACTCCTCATGCTACCTTCTATATCAAAGAAAGTGAAAAGCGCTCTCATCTGTATCAGACTTTATACAGATAAAATTTTTACTGCTATTTACTGCCACAGTCAAGAGCAGGTTCTGAGTGAGGCCTGGGCACTGGCTGGCTCCTTGGGCAGAGGCAGTCAGTCAATACCTATGCTTTATACACAACTTTGGGTGCAAGAGAGATTTGGGAATAATGGGAATCAGTTGGTTACTTGAACCTAAGATTTTAGGCATGGGCTTAATTGTTAGAGTTTAGGTATTGGATGTGTTAAGTGTTAGGGTCTGGTTAACCATTAGGGAAGGATTAGAGATTATGGATGTTTTTGTTATATAAATTGTATTCAGACAGTGTTCAGTTTACAGTGCTGAAAATTATTTATCATATATTACCATATTATCAATGTTTATTTGTGTGCAATGCTGTGTGTTATATAGCAACATATAGAGACATAACAAAGCCTAGACATTCTGGAAACTTGCCGGTCTATTAGGCTGGTATGGTGGAAATGTGAGCGGGTAGTCTGTCTTACAGGAATATGGATATAACATTACTGGCAAGGGTGGCTGCTGGACAAGTAGCTTTTGGAAGAGAACAGCCAAATGACAAAATGTGGCAAGGAAATAAACAGATGCTATAAAGTACATTGTTCCAGTCCGTTTTATTGAAATTGAACAGGATTCTTGATTGTCAGTGTTCACAGGGCTAATTGCTGGCAGAGCAAGAGACATAGCCAAGGAAGGAAAGCAGATGCCAAGGTGTGTCAGAACAAGAGTTTGGAGCTGAATTTAGGCAGCAAAGAAGTATGTGCTGTTGTAAATACTTATTCACGTTATTGTCAGGATATACTGACT
This sequence comes from Pelophylax lessonae, assembly GCF_965119305.1. Lineage (NCBI taxonomy): Eukaryota > Metazoa > Chordata > Amphibia > Anura > Ranidae > Pelophylax > Pelophylax lessonae. Next base: position 415,649,284 of record NC_138770.1, read on the forward strand.
CTTTCAAATGTAAAACATGCGATCATGGAATTGTCTAGAACACTGCAGATTACCTGTGTACCTACATACTGTATTTTACAACAACTATAAAGAATCTCAATAAAATCTATTTTTTATTGACAATACTACTTGTTTTACAATCAGCAAATAGTTTTAAGTATTACTATTTGGTGCCAGCTGACGAAAACTGAGCCAAAGTTATTATCAATTGATCTCCTTCTAATACCATCCAGTGTTCCAATGTTAGGTATCTTGCCAGTGTTTTATCCCTTGTGGAAAGAATAATAGGAGTGACAAACTGAAACTAAAACACAAGTAAAAATCCTTGTTTCCCATTTAAGGTTGTGCAGACAGCTTTTCTTGGCTACCATTCATATTATGCCAGTAACTTTTGCCTTTAAATGGAGAATAATATTGATAGCCCCATGTCTAAATAATGTTTTGCTAATAATGAGAGTATAGAACAAATTATGTGTATGCACAAAAATACCTGTATAGGGAACTTTTTTTTATAAATGATGATCTAAAAATAGTCGTTTAATGTGGACATACTACAAACCATGGTTTATCTGATAAAATGTCCAGGGAGGTGACAATCAGCCTCAAAGAAACCTGTACTAAGCAAACATGTAGACTTCTATTGCTGATGTTTTCTTCTAAAAATTACAGTTGCCTGGATTTAGCTTTAATTTTTGGTCGATCTAATCACTTCTACATTTTTTTTCCAGTATTGACCCAGAAAAAGTATGCAGATAAAAAACAACTGTAGCTCTAGCAATCACTCTCCTATTCTGCTCGGTACACTCTGATTTTTATGTTCATATATAAAGAACAACCACTTTCTTTGCAAAAATAACTACAGTGCCATGAAAAATATTCATAACCCCTTGAAATTTTCCACATTTTGTCATGGTACAACCAAAAATGTAAAGTTTTTTTGGGGGGATATTATGTGATAGACCAACACAAAGTGGCACATAATTGTGAAGTGTAAGGAAAATGATAAATGGTTTTCAAAATGTTTTACAAATACATTTCTGAAAAGTGTGGGGTGCATTTGTATTCAGTCCCCCTAAGTCTATTCTTTGTAGAACTACCTTTCGCTGCAATTACAGCTGCAAGTCTTTTTGGGGATGTCTCTACCAGCTTTGCACATCCAGAAAGTGACATTTTTGCCCATTCTTTTTTGCAAAATAGCACAAGCTCTTTCATATTGGATGGAGAGTGTCTGTAAACAGCAATTTAAAAGTCTGGCCACAGATTCTCAATTGGATTTAGGTCCAAACTTTGCCTGGGCCATTCTAACACATGAATACGCGTTCAACTAAACCATTCCATTGAAGCTCTGGCTGTATGTTTAGGGCCATTGTCCTGCTGGAAGGTGAACCTCTGCACCAGTCTCAAGTATTTTGCAGACTCTAACAGGTTTTCTTCTAAGATTGCCCTGAATTTGAAAAAAAAAAAGATTGCCCTGTATTTGGCTTCATCAATCTTCCCATCAACTCTGAGCAGCTTTCTTGTCCTTTCTGAAGAAAAGCATCCCCACAGCATGATGCTGCCATCACCATGTTTCAAGGTGGGGATGAGGTGTTCAGGGTGATGTGCACTGCTAGTTTTCCTCAACACATAGTGTTTTGCTTTGTTGCCTTATAGGGAGTTTATGTGTAATCTCAATTAACAGCTGTAAATAATATTGTATTTATGAATATATTTCATTTAGAGTTGTATCAATGTGGGTGTGAAATATAACTTCACATAAGACCCTGTTATACAGAATAAGTGAAGTTGCCAGGAGAAATATTCTAATTACCAGTCCTGTATATGAAAAAGCCTTTGACAGATGCTCCGGTGCCTAAGCTCATTTATCTAAACAATGGGACCCAAACCTCTTTGTTCTACAAATATTCACTAATATTCACTTCAAAGGATCCCTCAAAGGATATGCAATGAAGGGGGCCATCTGTTCCAGAATAGACAGTTTCCCCAGGACATAAACTGGCATAAATATTCCCCCCAAGAGAGGAGGTGCTAGTGAGGGGCTGAGTAATGCTAAATCTAGGGGATGGGGAAATTGTCCAATCCTGGATGAGATAAGCCCAGATGTAGGAGAGGTGTAAGATAGTTCCCCCAATTGGCATGGCCTCATGCAAGTCTATGAGAGGTAGGTTTATATTAGTTTAAGTCACAGAACAGAGAACTCTCTGGAACACCAAACTAGAATGAGGCCCTCATGTGCAGTAGCATGGTAATTATGGAATATACCTCTTGCATTTATATCTAAATGTTTGTCTTATTTCTCTTTCCTTGTTTGTATTTAGTAAGATGTTGAAGCTCTCCTAATAATGTTTCTTGTACGTAACTAGATAGATTAGTTTTTGTTAGACTTTCATACTATTTACCAAAACATTTCTGTTGTTGTGTTAAAGCTTTCACTCATGGTCAAAGAACTCTCAAACTCTCATTTACCAAATCATATCAGGAAAATATGAAATAGCACAATATATAGATTTGGGTAACAGCTTTTAGGCCACAAAGTTCAATTTTGGTCTCATCTGACCAGAGCACCTTTTCCACATGTTTTCTTCCCCCCCCCCCCCCCCCCCACATGGCTTCATGCAAACTGCAAACGGGATTTCTTATGGTTTTCTTTCAAAAACTGCTTTCTCGTTGCCACTCTTCTATTAAGGCCAGATTTGTGGAGTGCAAGACTAATAGTTGTCCTGTGGACAGATTCTCCCACCCGAGCTGTGGATCTCTGCAACTCCTCTATAGTTACCATGGGCCTCTTGCACTTTCTGCAGTGTTTTTCAGTGCAACATCCTGGGAGTAGGATCAAAAGGGAATTGCCTTATAGAAGAAGTTATTGTCAGCTCCCAAAGCTAATCAATAGGGAGCTTCCAATGCTGTCTCTTCTGATAATTCTTACGGTTCAGTTTTGCAGTCCATGGCCAGTGATGCTGGGTTGGGATCATCGGCCTCATAAAAAAAGGGGTTTGCAGTCTCTTCAATGAAAATCATTTGCAACTGGTGATCAAGCTGTCATTTCTGAAGTGAATATTCAGGTTTTGGGCATGAAATCATCCTTTATCCAAGTGCCTCAAGCAAAACAGGCAAGAGATTTGTCTAGAAAGGGGTATGATTCCAGTGAATGTTGCCACAATGCTCCCTAGGCTAAATAAAAACCCTGACAGAGTGTCATTGGATCTGCTTTTTTATGGTTTTCATTACCCTTTTAGGATACCTTGTCAGTGGATTTGGGGTTAATCATTGTACATCAACTTGTTCTAACATTAAATCAGCAACAGAATTCCCAAGCATTGCCCTTGAAAATTTGCAAAAGAGATCAATTTGAGTAGTCCATCTTGTCTAAACTCTAATGTTTGTGATATCCAAAATAGAATTTTGTAAATATGGTATTGATACAGAGCTTTAGAGTGTCCAATACACCTTTTTAAAGAGGCCATTCACTTAAAACTAGGCATGAGCCCTAGGGCTGTAATGGGAAAGGTGGATATTGAGTCTGCATTTCATCTTCTGTCAATTCATCTAGATCAGGGCACATTTCTGCAGGCTCATTGCCTTTCTCACATCTGAAGTTTAAAGCCACAACCCCACATTCCAGAGACAGGGCAGTTTTTATCCTGAATAGCCATAAATACAGTTTTATTGGGCTGCAATATAAAAGAGAGAGAGAGAGAGCGCAAGAGAAACAACACAGTTTTTATCAGTAAATAAAAGTTAAAGTGTATTATTTCTGAAAACATAAAAACGTGTACAGTCTCTCTGCACATTATAGGAGCAGTTTTCCTAGGTCTCAATTGAAGAAGCAGGCACTGGGAAGGTTTTACCATGAAACAAAAACTAGAGTATTTATAATTCACAGAAAACGGAAGAAATATTGTACAGACTCCACTGACTGTAATTAACTATTTTGCTGCTGTTGAAGAATTGCTTGCATCGGTCGTAGGTTGCTGTTAAGCCAACTGTCATCTTTATGGTTGAAGTTATTCAGGCCACTGTAAAGGTTGTAAATCCAATCAATCACTTCCACACCTTCAGTATGGGAGGTGTGAAATTGATAAAAAAAAAAAAATTAACATTAGAGTGTATTTATTTAATCAGAAAAAGAACATCCAAGTATTGTTCATGTACAGTACTTATTCACGTGTACTAGGGTGCATTTTGAACAGATTTGACAACAGCCAGCTTTTTAAACATTGTAATATTTTTATTTCACTGAAAAAAAGGCACCAAAATATTGTAAGTGCATAGTATTTAGGAACATTCACTAGGTCATATTCTGAAAAGAAGAGGCCTCAGACAGCTTTTAATGCAAAAATCTAGAGTGTTTTTGTTTCACAAAGAAAATCAAGAAAAATATTATACTGACTCCATATACAGTATTTTAGCAATGTTAGTAGGCCGCATTTTAAACAGGTGGCACAATAGTAATAGTAGTAGCCGGAAGGGATCAGACAGAAGCATAGTCGATAAACAGGCCAAGGTCAATAAGGACTGGTAGTGAAGATAAGGACAACTAAGGTATGCAAAGGATCACAAAATCAGCTGGAGAAAGCACAATAATTTGGCAAACAGGAAATGCAGAGACATGGCCTAAATTAGGAAGTTCATGGCAGGAGCAAAAGACTTCAAGGCTCACCAGAAACTAGATACAAGCCAAGGTTGACCAAAGGATCAGGATGGGAGCTGTCTAGCATTTAAGATGGCACAGTGAGAAGAGTTGCAGCAGGACCTTGCAGACATTGTACACACTGACAGTACTCCCCTCATTTCAAAACAGCCCCTGGATGTTTTAGGGCAATGTTTGTGAGAAAACATCTGTCTGGGTTTCTCTGATTTTAAATTATAAAATATAAGGACTTAATGAAAATGCCTGATTTCAGATGGGCATAGTCAGCATGTTGGACAAGAAGAGAGGCAGCGCCATCTAAGAGTAGGAGTATGAGATTTTAATAGCCATAATAAGTGAACAACTCACAAGATGATGGTATGTAAGTGCTCGTCAAAAGAATAAGAGTCCCCGCTGTGTACGACTGGATGGTCAGCGAACCTAATCAGGGAGGCTGGAAGGAGCCTTCGTCCACACAATGATCAGGTGCCTGCTGGAGGAGTGTTGTAGAAAATAACAACCCTTGGGTCCGTTGCTGCTAATTGAAAACTCCTGGGAAAGAAAGGCAAACAAACAGCATCAAGGTAGAAAAGCGCTTTGGGCCAGGCTTGGAGCAGAGATAAAAAACCTGTGTGAGTGAACTTTTAAGTCAGTGTGATGTTCTACAAATCTCCACAAGATGAAAGATAAAAAAGTTCTTTATTAACCATAAAATGGCATAATTAAAACATAAGAGTTCAAAGTAAACCAGGCTATGCAAATCAAGGACAGCTCCCTCCCTCACCCCTGGAAGGTGGAAGTCGGATAGGATCCAATTTAAATACCCCCTCCCAGCATCCCCTTTGGATACACACGGGATTGACACCATCCAAATGCTGTAACCTTACAGCAGTAAGGTAAGGGTGTAGCACACCCAGAAACTTTGCACATCTCCTTGTTACACCTCACTGGTTGATTCCTGGAATCACTCACCTGATTTTACACCACCTGATTTGATGCCACTTTCACTGCATGATGACTGGATGACTGAAGCTGCTACAGATCACTGAATTGACTTGTTTTATGGGATTTTTTTGATTTGATTGTTTGTTAGTTTTATACATCATATTATCATCCTACTGTTATGCAGCTGTTGTGCACTTGTCAGTTTGTTCACTATATATATTTTGGAGGTACAGTTAGACGCCACACTGGGATGAAGAGTGTATATGTATTGACGTTCCTGGATTTATATACAGTATAATCTTCTTGCACTTAGCACCTTTGTCACAGCAGTTTGCACTTCACGGACTATTCATGTTATTATATATTTTATTTTTACACATTGGATGGCACTAGGAGCACTTTGAATATATTAATCATTTATTATTTGATCAAGCACATTATTTATTGTTTATTCACTTATATTTATTGATTTTAGATATTAATTATGTTAGGATAAGCGCGGCTTTATTATTATATACCTACTTTGATTGATTCGGTTTTAATTGAAAGGCTGAGTTGAGAGCTGCAGCAGATCCTGTCCTTCACACCTGATTCCTGCAAGCGATTTCTCTGTTACTAAGTGATAGCGCAGGGGTCATTTCTTAAACTATATTGGAATACTGCCCTGCTGCCCAGTCTCTGAAGCGAGTGGATCATGCTCTGCTTTAGCATGTCACAGTACATGTTGGCATTCACGGTTCCCTCAATGAACTGTAGCTCCCCAGTGCTGGCAGCACTCATGCAGCCCCAGACCATGGCACTCCCACCACTATGCTTGACTGTAGGCAAGATACACTTGTCTTTGTACTCCATCCTCCCCTGGTTGCCGCAATACACGCTTGACACCATCTGGACCAAATAAGTTTATCTTGGTCTCATCAAACCACAGGACATTGTTCCAGTAATCCATTTCCTTAGTCTGCTTGTCTTCAGCAAACTGTTTGCGGGCTTTCTTGTGCATCATTTTTAGAAGAGGCTTCCGTCTGGGATGACAACCATGCAGACCAATTTGATGCAGTGTGTGACGAATTGTCTGAGCACTGACAGGCTGACCCCCAACCCCTTCAACCTCTGCAGCAATGCTGGCAGCACTCATACGTCTCTTTCCCAAAGACAACCGCTGGATATGACGCTGAGCACGTGCACTCAACTTTTTTGGTCAACCATGATGAGGCCTGTTCTGAGTGGAACCTGTCCTGTAAACCGCTGCATGGTCTTGGTGACCATGCTGCAGCTCAGTTTCAGGGTCTTGGCAATCTTCTTATAGCCTAGGCCATCCTTATGTAAAACAACAATTCTTTTTTTCTTTCTTTTTTTTCAGATCCTCAGAGAGTGCTCCCCATTCCCACCTGAGACCTTGTAACACTAATGAGTCACATGACACTGGGGAGGGAAAATGGCTAATTGGGCTCAATTTGGACTTTTACACTTAGGGGTGTACTCACTTTTGTTGCCAGAGGTTTAAACATTAATGGCTGTGTGTTGAGTTATTTTGAGGGGACAGCAAATTTACATTGTAGCAAAGTGTCATTTCTTCAGTGTTGTCACATGAAAAGATATAATGAAATATTTACAAAAATGCAGAAGCGGCTCTCTAATTAGGTAAATTAGGCGGACACCTAAGGCCTCGCACTCCCAGGGGCCTCGCGGCCACCTAATTTGCCTGATGTGTGTGTGGCAGTAAGAGGGAATGTACCCCGGTCCCGAGGTCCGTGTCCCCAGGGCCGTCTTTAACACAGTGCAAAAGCCTGCGGTTTCCACAACTAGTTTTCCCAATTCCCTGGCGAGAGATGGGCTGACCTCTTCTTGTGCACTGAGCCCTGCCCACTGTCCCAGGGTCAGTGGGTGGCTCCATGTACTCCCCTCCCCGGCTCCTCCCCTTTACCAAGCTCCATGGATAATGTACACAGCAGCTGAGCAACTCCCTGATCTACTCTCCCGGAGGGACCTGTGTACTGCCGATTTCTTCAACTTGCCGAATAATTCAACCAGACGCGCACCGCCCCCCTGGCAATCATCGAGGAGTCAGTCTGGAGGTACTGCAAGACTGTCCTGCCCGACACTGACAGTGACCGCTTCCTGTGACAGCCGCCTTCCATCCCATCCCATCCCCTGTCATCTTCATCCCCCTGCACCCCTCTGCCAGCTTCCTTACACCCCTGTACCCCCTGTCATCTTTATCCCCCTGCACCCCTCTGCCAGCTTCCTTACACCCCTGTACCCCCTGTCATCTTCATCCCCCTGCACCCCTCTGCCAGCTTCCTTCCACCCCTGTACCCCCTGTTATCTTCATCCCCCTGCACCCCTCTTCCAGAGCTTCCTTCCACCCCTGTACCCCCTGTCATCTTCATCCCCCTGCACCCCTCTGCCAGCTTCCTTACACCCCTGTACCCCCTGTCATCTTCATCCCCCTGCACCCCTCTGCCAGCTTCCTTCCACCCCTGTACCCCCTGTCATCTTCATCCCCCTGCATCCCTCTGCCAGAGCTTCCTTCCACCCCTGTACCCCCTGTCATCTTCATCCCCCTGCACCCCTCTGCCAGCTTCCTTACACCCCTGTGCCCCCTGTCATCTTCATCCCCCTGCACCCCTCTGCCAGCTTCCTTACACCCCTGTACCCCCTGTCATCTTCATCCCCCTGCACCCCTCTGCCAGCTTCCTACCATCCCACCCCTCGTCATCGTCATCCCCCATGCACCCCTCTGCCATTTTCCTACCACCCCATCCCACTGTCATCTTAGTCCCCCCCTTTACCAGCTTCCTAACATCCCACCCCCTGTCATCCTCATCCCCCCTGTACCCTTCTGCCAGCTTCCTTCCATCCCAACCTGTCATCTTCATCCCCTCTGCCAGCTACTTACCACCCCACCCCCTGTCATCTTCATCCCCCTGCACCCCTCTGTCAGCTTCCTTCCACCCCTGTACCCCCTGTCATCTTTATCCCCCCTGTACCACTCTGCCAGCTTCCTACTATCCCACCCTCTGTCATATTCATCCCTCTGCACCCCTCTGCCAACTTCCCTCCACCCCTGTACCCCCTTTCATCTTCATCTCTCTGCACCCCTCTGCCAGCTTCCTTCCACCCCTGTACCCCCTGTCATCTTCATCCCTCCTGTACCCTTCTGCCAGCTTCCTTCCATCACATCCCATCCCCTGTCATCTTCATCCCCTCTGCACCCCTTTGGCAGCTTCCTTGCACCCCATCCCCTGTCATCTTCATCCCCCCTGCACCCCTCTGCCTGCTTCCTTCCACCCCTGTACCCCCTGTCATCTTCATCCCCTGCACCCCTCTGCCAGCTTCCTTACACCCCTGTACCCCCTGTCATCTTCATCCCCCCTGCAGCCATCTGCCAGCTTCCTTCCACCCCTGTACCCCTGTCATCTTCATCCCCCTGCAACCCTCTGCCAGCTTCCTTACACCCCTGTACCCCCTGTCATCTTCATCCCCCTGCACCCCTCTGCCAGCTTCCTTACACCCCTGTACCCCCTGTCGTCTTCATCCCCCTGCACCCCTCTGCCAGCTTCCTTACACCCCTGTACCCCCTGTCATCATCCCCCTGCACCCCTCTGCCAGCTTCCTTACACCCCTGTACCCCCTGTCATATTCATCCCCCCTGCAGCCATCTGCCAGCTTCCTTCCACCCCTGTACCCCCTGTCATCTTCATCCCCCCTGTACCACTCTGCCAGCTTCCTACCATCCCACCCCTCGTCATCCCCCATGCACCCCTCTGCCATTTTCCTACCACCCCATCCCACTGTCATCTTAGTCCCCCCCTTTACCCCTCTGCCAGCTTCCTAACATCCCACCCCCTGTCATCCTCATCCCCCCTGTACCCTTCTGCCAGCTTCCTTCCATCCCAACCTGTCATCTTCATCCCCCTGCACCCCTCTGCCAGCTACTTACCACCCCACCCCCTGTCATCTTCATCCCCCTGCACCCCTCTGTCAGCTTCCTTCCACCCCTGTACCCCCTGTCATCTTCATCCCCCCTGTACCACTCTGCCAGCTTCCTAACACCCCACCCCACTGTCATCTTCATCCCCCCTTGTACCCCTCTGCCAGCTTCCTACTATCCCACCCTCTGTCATATTCATCCCTCTGCACCCCTCTGCCAACTTACCTCCACCCCTGTACCCCTTTTCATCTTCATCTCTCTGCACCCCTCTGCCAGCTTCCTTCCACCCCTGTACCCCGTCATCTTCATCCCCCCTGTACCCTTCTGCCAGCTTCCTTCCATCACATCCCATCCCCTGTCATCTTCATCCCCCCTGCACCCCTCTGCCCGCTTCCTTCCACCCCTGTACCCCCTGTCATCTTCATCCCTCTGCCAGCTTCCTTACACCCCTGTACCCCCTGTCATCTTCATCCCCCCTGCAGCCATCTGCCAGCTTCCTTCCACCCCTGTACCCCCTGTCATCTTCATCCCCCTGCACCCCTCTGCCAGCTTCCTTACACCCCTGTACCCCCTGTCATCTTCATCCCCCTGCACCCCTCTGCCAGCTTCCTTACACCCCTGTACCCCCTGTCATCTTCATCCCCCCTGTACCACTCTGCCAGCTTCCTACCATCCCACCCCTCGTCATCGTCAACCCCCATGCACCCCTCTGCCATTTTCCTACCACCCCACCCCACCCCACTGTCATCTTAGTCCCCCCCTTTACCCCTCTGCCAGCTTCCTAACATCCCACCCCCTGTCATCCTCATCCCCCTGCACCCCTCTGCCAGCTACTTACCACCCCACCCCCTGTCATCTTCATCCCCCCTGTACCACTCTGCAAGCTTCCTACCACCCCACCCCACTGTCATCTTCATCCCCCCCTTGTACCCCTCTGCCAGCTTCCTACTATCCCACCCTCTGTCATATTCATCCCTCTGCACCCCTCTGCCAGCTTTCTTCCACCCCTGTACCCCCTGTCATCTTCATCCCCCTGTACCACTCTGCCAGCGTCCTACCATCCCACCCCCTGTCATCTTCATCCCCCTGCACCCCTCTGTCAGCTTCCTTCCACCCCTGTACCCCCTGTCATCTTTATCCCCCCTGTACCACTCTGCCAGCTTCCTACCATCCCACCCCTCATCATCCCCCATGCACCCCTCTGCCAGCTTCCTACCACCCCACCCCACTGTCATCTTAATCCCCCCCTTTACCCCTCTGCCAGCTTCCTAACATCCCACCCCCTGTCATCCTCATCCCCCCTGTACCCATCTGCCAGCTTCCTACACCCCACCCCCTGTCATCTTCATCCCCCTGCACCCCTCTGCCAGCTACTTACCACCCCACCCCCTGTCATCTTCACCCCCCTGTACCCTTCTACAAGCTTCCTACCACCCCACCCCCTGTCATCTTCATCCACCTGCACCCCTCTGTCAGCTTCCTTCCACCCCTGTTTCCCCTGTCATCTTCATCCCCCCTGTACCACTCTGCAAGCTCCCTACCACCCCACCCCACTGTCATCTTCATCCCCCCTTGTACCCCTCTGCCAGCTTCCTTCCACACCTGTACCCCCTTTCATCTTCATCCCTCTGCACCCCTTTGCCAGCTTCCTTCCACCCCTGTACCCCTGTCATCTTCATCCCCCCGTACCACTCTGCCAGCTTCCTACCATCCCACCCCTCGTCATCGTCATCTCCCATGCACCCCTCTGCCAGCTTCCTACCACCCCACCCCACCCCACTGTCATCTTCATCCCCCCCTGTACCCCTCTGCCCGCACCCTACCATCCCACCCCCTGTCATCTTCATCCCCCCTATACCCTATGTTTAATGATATTTGATTAAAGTGTAGTCAGTTAGAGGAAATTCTAAAGACTTTGAATTCATAGTTCATAGTATTTAAGGCTCTTAATATATGCAATCTATACAGTTAATTTCTATCGCTTGAATTATTTTTCCCATTTTGGGCGTGAGTGGGGCCTCATGTCTAAGATTTGCCTAAGGCCTCTCAAAGCCTAGAGCCGCCTCTGCAAAAATGTGAGGGATGTACTCACTTTTATGAGATACTGTAACTCCTCATTCATATGTGAGTAAATATTACAAAAAAAAAATCAAGAAAAAAACAACATCTAGGCTGGTCCCTAGATAGGAGAATTTTAGGGAATGAAAGGAAAGTTTACAGACAAAGAGGAGAAGTACCTTGAAGGGCCATCTTGAGGATCAACACCATCTTAAATCTTCACTATCACCTTAGACCATCACGTTCTTGGGAAGGAAGATCCTTCTTCATCAGTACACTCTTGTACATTATGCTATCTCAGTCTGAGACACTCAATCGATTTCCTTGAAGGTCCTACTGGGGTGTGGCTCTTAATTCAGCACCAATAACTTAGTGCGTAAAGTATTATTTGATCATTACTTTGAACAACTTCCATTTTGCTCATGAATGTAATTTACCTATATAGGTATACATTTTCTTATTCGTGTGCTAGACTTTGACAATACATTCCATTCAAAGTAACACAACCCTCTAGGGAATAAATAATTAAATTCAAACTGTACTTTCACAGCCTGTGGATCGACTCGATCCCTTTATTCTGTTGCAGAGGAGGCAAAGGGGACTATCTGATAAATGCAGACCTAGTTGTCTGCTAGGTTAGTTAGTTTCATGGTACATTATACCTTGGTTGTGATATCTACAAGTGGAGAGTAAATTATCAAATTTATCCTATGATAAATTACCTAACTCATCCTAGTTTTAGCTGTATAAGTTGTGGTTTATATTCCTACTATTCCTGTTTATTATTTCTACTAAAACCTCTAATTGTGAATGACTTAATTGATAATTACATTTTTATTTACCGTATTTTTCTATTTCTATAGTCCATACTTTCACATAATTTTATTGTTCTTAAAATATCTACATAGAGCATGAATTTAGGAGATAATTAATTAGGTCAATGTAATTATATTTAATATTTAATTTCTTTTGAGGCACTGTGGTATATCAATATGGCCGACATAATTATTCGTTCAAACATTCTGACATCTCTGATGGAACTCTTCTGTCAATCTGGGAACATGAACATTCGCCTCAGGTTTCCAAGAATTTTCCTCTGGTCCTTATCCTTTCCATTGAACCAGATATTGTAATTTGTTCCTAAAAATCCAGTAATTAAAAATTCTTTCAACCAGCAAATTATTTTTCACCCTATACACCTACAGGGGGAGGAGGTGGAAGAGTTCTTCCAGAAAAATAATTTTCATGAAACAGTTATGTGAAAAACAGGGTAAATCCTTATACTGTCTGTAAGTGAAAGATAACCAAGTTGATTTGAGCAGACAACTGGAAAGGTCCCAGAAAACTTTTGACCCAACTTGGCAGATACAATTTTTGTTAGATAAACAAGCTTTGTCACCCAAATAAAATGTAAGGCATGATCTGCGAGTCTGTCACCAGCCTTTTTGTAATATTTATGAGTCAATTACTCATGAATTTCCTGTAATGTAGTTAATCTGTTGGTAGAAATTTATAAAAAAACATAGGGAAAAAAAAAAAAGAAATTGAACCCCATGGTCTTGATGGAACAGGGAGTGGTTGGAGAAACCCCACAAGAGACGATTGTGGTGTTTTACTGTGTTTAAAGATCAGACACAGGGCCACATGGCTCTTGACATCTAACCAGGGCACCAAAATAAGTGTGTTAAAAGTTCTTCTGTCTTGGAAACCCCCAAAGTGCCCAGCAAGCTTAGAGTCATTCACCAATCTGAGGGCTTCTACCCAAAACAGTCCAGGTACATAGAGATGATGCACTGGAGACCAAAAGCCATTCTTGTACTCAAGATTAATGTCCTTAGGAGGATGACTGAGAAGTGGCTCATTCTTATACCCTATTTGAGGATACTCAAGAATGTCTTGGAACTTGTGGCATAGGTACTTCTCTCTAGACCAGTTCACAGATAAACTATTGAACAACAAATGCATCTTTACTGGCTTTATGCATGGACATATCTATTAAAGACATAAGGGTACAGAAACCACAGGTCACACTGAGATATGCCACTATGTTTTGATATAAGATGAACGGAATATCTCAAAAGTAAGATTTTTGCAATTAAGAATGTACAGTACAGTGCATCTGGAAAGTATTCACAACGCTTCACTATTTCCACATTTTATTATGTTACAGCCTTATTCCAAAATTGATTAAATTCATTATTTTTCTCAAAATTCTACGAACAATACCCCATAATGACAATGTGAAAAAGTGTGTTTGGAATCTTTGCAAATGTATTAAAAATAAAAAAAAAATAAAAAAACAGAAAATATCACAGCCTTTGCTCAATACTTTATTGAAGAACCTTTGGCACCAATTACAGCCTCAAGTCTTTTGAGTATGATGCTACAAGCTTGGCACATCTATTTTTGGGCAGTTTCTCCCATTCTCCTTTGCAGGACCTCTCAAGCTCCATCAAGTTGGATGGGGAGCGTCGGTGCACAGTCATTTTCAGATCTCTCCAGAGATGTAAAATCAGGTTAAAGTCTGGGCTCTGGCTGGGCCACTGAAGAACATTCACAGAGTTGTTCTGTAGTCACTCCTTTGTTCATTTTCCTGTTGAAAGATAAATCATCATCCCCAGCCTGAGGTCCAGAGCGCTCTGGAGCAGGTTTTCATCAAGGATGTCTCTGTACATTGCTGCAATCATCTTTCCCTCGATCCTGACTAGTCTTCCAGTACCTGCCACTGAAAAACATCCCCACAGCATGATGCTGCAACCACCATGCTTCACTGTAGGGATAGTATTGGCCAGCTAATGAGCGGTGCCTGGTTTCCCACAGACATGAGGCTTGCCATTCAGGTCAGGAAGTTCAATCTTTCTTTCATCAGACCAGAGACCAGAGTTTCTCATGGTCTGAGAGTCCTTCATGTGCCTTTTACTAAGGAGTGGCTTCCATCTGGCCACTCTTCCATACAGGCCTGATTGGTGGAGTGCTGCAGAGATGGTTGTTCTTCTGAAAGGTTCTCCTCTCTCAACAGAGAAAATCTGGAGCTCTGTCAAAGTGACCACGGGGTTCTTGGTCACCTCCCTGACTAAGGCCCTTCTCCCCCAATCGCTCAGTTTAGCCGAGTGGCCAGCTCTAGGAACCTGGTGGTTTCAATCCTCTTCCATTTATGGTTGATGCAGGCCACTGTGCTCATTGTGACCTTCACTGCTGCAGAAATGTTTCTAAACCCTTCCCCAGATCTGTGCCTCAAAACAAACCTGTCTCGGAAGTCAATTCTTTAAACTTCATGGCTTGGTTTGTGCTCTGGCATTCACTGTTAACTGTGGGACCTTTATATAGACAGGTGTGTGCCTTAAATAATGTCCAATCAACTAAATTGACCACAGGTGGACTCCAAATAAGTTGTAGAAACATCTCAAGGATGGTCAGTGTAAACAGGATACACCTGAGCTCAATTTTGAGTGTCATGGCAAAGGCTGTGAATACTTATGTACGTGTGATTTTTTCATTTTTTATTTTTCAATAAATTTGCCAAGATTTCAAACAAACTTCTTTCACGTTGTCATTATGGGGTATTGTTTGTAGAATTATGAGGAAAATAATGAATTTAATCCATTTTGGAATAAGGCTGTAACATAACAAAATGTGAAAAAAGTCAAAAAGCCCTGTGAATACTTTCTGGATGCACTGTATATTTCAATACAGATATAAAATAGTGTACCAAGATAGCAATAGAGCAAACGATAGTACATCATAATTGAGTTATGCAGGTTAAATCAGACCAATACTAATTTTCCAGACTAACATTTGTGTCTGTCTTTGAGAACTCCCAGTAATAATTCCATTCTTATTGAGAATGTTGAGCTTGAGCCATTGGCATAACCTACAAAGTGAGGCTTTCTTGCCTTATGAGGGGCAGACGCAAGGGATGAGCACACATTAAATATTACCAGAAGAAAAATCTAATTGAAAACCACTTTATATTTGTTTACATTAGCAAAAGTATACATAGAAAACAGAGCTTAATGTGCCAATACTCAGATAGAAAGATAACTTTGAATCAGGAATGTTGGCCTTTAACTAACTGTGAAGTGTTAGGAACATACTGTGTATTTAATATTGATTTCCCGTTATTTCTTTGTACCTTATGTGTCTAAGGCCAATCACAAAGTAAATGATGCTGCTTTTCATCTAATGAGTACATTTAGAGCCTGTAGGAACAGACCATGCTTCATTTCACCCATTGTTTATGATTGTGCCTTTAGGAAAAAATACAGGGTTGGAAATAAAATAAGGTAACATAGAGGTGTAAACTTTATGTGAAATATATTTAAAAAGTATTATATCGAAAATTTCCTTTTGGGATTACTAAAGTATTCAGATTCGGATTCTGATGTATGTATAGAGTATCAAAATATTATTCTTGTTCATGGTGAGGGTTCCAATGACCTGCTTGACAGCTGGTGCCATCTGAAAACTTCCATCACCCAGGTATATTCTGTATCACAAGCACCTATGATAATTCTGAGTGTGCTGAAGTTAATACTGTAGCTAATTATTTTCAATCCAGGCTAATTTATAAAGACTAGGGATAATGAAAAAGTAGATATTGGAAAATTAAACAAGGGTGGCACTAAAATTGGTTTACTTTGTTCCAGCTGGCAATAAATTAGCCTCATAACCTTCACAGCTACAAAACATTATGAATACAGTGTAGTAGCAATACCCTTGTATGCAAGATATTTAGAGACAATTTGTCACAAGAGAATGATGGAGGTCGTGACTATCAGAACTTTAAATCTGCAGCTTCTTTGCCATTTAGGGCATGGACTTCCCACATGCTATTTTGGGTTGGGTTTAGAAAGAATTGAAGATAATAATACCAAAATCACCATGGAATCAGCTTTTGTAGAAGGTAGTAAGTAATGACAACTGACATACTGTATTTCTCCTACAGCCAGTTCACCACAGACAAATCTAGCATTTGTTTGTATATATACAAGTTTTTGACCGTCATTTGGTTGGTCAAGTGAAATCCCAGTGTTATTTATGCTGCAAAAAAACAGTGCTCATCTAGTAATGCGAACATTGTTCTCGACATTATTTTCCTGTGAGTCCAGACCGGTATGATGACATACTCCCAAGGGATGTGTCTAGTTCCTTATTTTCGTTAAAGATTACATTTATTACTATAAACTTTGTAAACAATGCATACAAAGATATATATATACAGTATAAAGGCATGTATTCTGCCCTCACTATACATTGCCCTATAACCTATGTACAGTTTGATGTTCAGCTAAACCCTCCTATTGAAGTTTGTGCACAACTTCAAACTTCATTAAAAGAACAGGGTGAGGACAAAATAGATATATAAACACTCAGAAAAAAACTCATTAAAATAATATACAGCACCTCTGAACTAGTAAAACATGTGACAGATGCTTTGTGTAAACGAAAGTGTCAGGGTTACCTAATCCGAGGCCGAGGTGCTAAGAGGGATCCCCTTTCGGCTCAGTGCGGCACACCCCTGGAGATGGTACAAAGGGTGTGGCGCCCCAAGTGGCACGGGTTACCAGCTGCAGGCAGGTAGGTAGAACCAGAGCAATCCGAGAGCGAACTGGAACAGGCTGGAATCGCAGCAGGGTATGAGTCTTCAAGGCTCTGAAGCAGCCGGGCTACCTTGTGCCAAGGAATAGTCTCTAGTAGCGGAAACCATGGTACAAGCCGAGGTCATGCACAGGAGACAACCAGAATAGCCGAGGTCTTGAAGCAAGCCGGTAGGTAACGGAAGCAAGGTCAGTGGGAGAAGCCAAGGGTCAAACCAGGAGCAGGAGATCAAACGGAATCAGGAACAAGCCAAGTCACAACAGGAAATCCAAACAGGAAACAGGAAGCACAGGAACACAGGAAGCTGAGATATAATCCAGCAATGAGTCTGATCCTATGGCCACCTTTTATAGGCCATTTCCCTGACAGGCCAGCAGAGGGCTGTGTCAGTTGAGTCAGGAGCATCCATTTCTATTACTGGCAATGTTGCCAGTTCTCCTATGGCCATTTCCCTGACAGGCCAGACGAGGGCTGTGTCAGTTGGGTCAGGAGCGTCCATTTCTATTACTGGCAATGTGGCCAGTTCTCCTATGGCCATTTCCCTGACAGTGCCCCCCCCCAAGGGGCAGCCTCCGGATGCCCAGACGGGCCAGTCTCTCTGAGTGTCTGTTGTGGAACTCCCCGATCAGTCTAGGAGTGTGTACATTATCTGCAGGCTCCCAGGAATTTTCCTCTGCAGAATACCCCTTCCACTTGATGAGGTACTGGGTTTGTCTACCCCTCTTTCTGCAATCCATTATGGCCTCCACTTCATACTCCGCTTCGCCTTCCACCAGGACTGGAGGAGGGGGTAATTCATCCCTACCAGAAAAAGGGCTGGGTACAACTGATTTTAGCAGAGATACATGAAATATTGGGTGAATTTTGTAGGAGTTGGGTAAAACCAGTTCGAAAGCCACAGGGTTGACCTCCCTTTTGATCTCAAAGGGTCCAACGAATCTTGGACCCAGTTTCCGGGATGGGCAGGAAAGTTTAAGATTAGCTGAGGAGAGCCACACTTTGTCCCCTTTTTTAAAGGTAGGTTTGTTTCTTTTCGTTTTATCATAGAACCTCTTGTAATCCGTTTGTGCTTTATGGACGGCGTCCTGAAGGAATAAGTAGTTAGTCTGAATAGAATTAATCCGGTCTTGGACTGCAGGGACAGATGCTTCCGGAAGGGTATTGGGCAAAAAGGAGGGATGGAACCCATAATTTGCCCAAAATGGGGACTGGCTAGTGGCGGCATGTACCGAATTATTGTATGCAAACTCCGCACATGGGAGAAGGGATATCCAGTCATTTTGGGCAAAAGTACAGAAACAACGAAGATACTGTTCTAGAGTCTGGTTTGTTCTTTCTGTCTGGCCATTGCTTTGGGGATGGTAAGCGGAAGAAAGACATATTTTAATGGACAAGGTCTTACAAAGATCCTTCCAGAATCTGGAGGTGAACTGCACTCCTCTATCAGAAACAATATTATCCGGAAGCCCATGTAGTCTGATTACTTCCTTGATGAATATTTTTGCTGTTTCTGGGGCTGATGGAGTGCTGGTCATGGGCAGGAAGTGGGCCATTTTGGTCAGACGATCCACTACCACCAAGATGGTAGTAAAATCCCCAGAGGAAGGTAAGTCAACAATAAAGTCCAATGAGATCATCTTCCAGGGTTTCTCAGGGATGGGTAAAGGCCTTAACAGACCCCAGGACTTGGTGTTGGACCCCTTGTTGCGCTGACAGACAATGCAGGAGCTAACATAAGACTTGCAATCCTTCCTTAAACTGGGCCACCAGAAGGAGCGTTGGATAAGCTCAAGGGTCTTTCGTACACCAAAATGTCCGGCCAGCTGATGGTCATGGAACGTCTCTAGAACTTGGAGCCTGACTGGTTGGGGAACTAAAACTTTGTCCTGGTGCCAAAGGAACCCGTCTTGACTCTCCAAGGGGGGTATTTCTGTGTCCGCGTACTGGGTGGATGCCTGTTTAATTGAGGATTTTATTTCTGGCTGGATCAGAAAGAAATGTTGCGCTGACAGACAATGCAGGAGCTAACATAAGACTTGCAATCCTTCCTTAAAGTGGGCCACCAGAAGGAGCGTTGGATAAGCTCAAGAGTCTTTCGTACACCAAAATGTCCGGCCAGCTGATGGTCATGGAACGTCTTTAGAACTTGGAGCCCGACTGGTTGGGGAACGAAAACTTTGTCCTGGTGCCAAAGGAACCCGTCTTGACTCTCCAAGGGGGGTATTTCTGTGTCCGCGTATTGGGTGGATGCCTGTTTAATTGAGGATTTTAATTCTGGCTGGATCAGAAAGAAATGTTGTGCTGACAGAATGGTACTTGGTTCCACAGACTCGGGGGCATCAGGCAACATTCGGGAGAGGGCGTCTGCTTTCCCGTTCTTGGAGCCTGGTCGGTAAGTTATGTGGAAATTAAATCTAGAAAAATAATTGGGTGGGCGGCACCTTCCAATAAATATCTCCACTCCTCCAAGGCGGTTTTAATGGCCAACAGTTCTCGGTCACCCACGTCGTAATTTCTCTCTGAGGGGCTCATCTTTTGGGAGAAAAAGGCAATAGGGTGGAGTAGGGCCTTAGGTCCTTGGCGCTGAGACAAGATGGCTCCTGTGGCTATTTCTGAGGCGTCTACCTCTAACACAAAGGGTAAAGCCGGATCTGGGTGCTGTAAGACTGGTGCAGAGGTGAACAGTCCTTTGAGTTTTTCAAATGCTGCCTGAGCTTCTGGGGACCATTTGAATCTGGTCTGCTGGCGAGTCAGCTGAGTAATCGGTGAAGTGATAGCTGAAAAGTCTTTTACAAATCTTTGGTAAAAATTAGCAAATCCTATGAATCGTTGAACAACCTTCTTGTCTGAAGGGGCTGGCCATTCAAGGATAGCTTTCACCTTTTGTGGGTCCATTGCGATTCCCTTGGTAGAGATGATAAGACCCAGGAATTGATTGGAAGTCTATTCAAATTCGCACTTTTCTGCTTTAATGTATAACCCATGCTTCCTCAGAGTCGCAAGGACTTTTTTCAGGTGAGCTCTGTGGAGATCCAGGGTAGCAGAGAAGATGAGGATGTCATCTAAGTAAACGATTACAAAATAGTCCAGAAATTCCCGGAAAATATTGTTTACGAAGTGCTGGAACGTGGCTGGGGCGTTACATAATCCGAATGGCATAACTAAATATTCAAAATGTCCGAACCGGGTCCTGAAAGCTGTTTTCCATTTGTCCCCCTCCCAGATACAAACAAGATTGTAAGCTCCCCGTAGATCAAGTTTAGTAAAGAGCTGGGCAGTTCGGAACCTTTGGAAAAGTTCAGGGATGAGGGGAAGTGGGTATCGGTTTTTAATCATAATTTTGTTAAGTTCCCTGTAATCCACACATGGCCTTAGTGAACCATCCTTCTTCCCGACAAAAAAAATTCCTGCTCCAGCGGGGGAGGAAGAAGGGCGGATGAATCCCTTTTCAAGGTTCTCATTAATATACAGTCGTAAAGTTTCTAGCTCAACCTCAGATAACGGAAATAAACGTCCGAAAGGAATCTCGGCACCGGGAAGCAGTTCAATGGGGCAGTCGTAAGGCCGATGAGGTGGGAGAACATTAGCCTTCTTCTCATCAAAAACATCCAAAAACTCGTGATAGACTGTAGGTATAGCCTGACCGACATCTGGAATTGATTGGATGGTTGAACAACTGGCGGGACTGCTAACTCCGGGAACGAAGCAGTGTTGCAGGCAGTAGGAAGAGGTAAAGGAAATCTCCTTCTTGGCCCAGTTAATCTGTGGATTATGGGCCTGCAACCAGGGAATTCCTAGGATGATGGGGAACATGGGAGAGCAAAGGATGTCAAAACAAATGAATTACTGGTGGCCAGAGTCTGTTATCGTGAGGATAGGCTTGGTTTCCTGGGTGACAAGTCCAGAACTGGGCAAGGAACCATCGGCCAGATGTACCTCAAGTCGCTGACGTTTATTGCAGAGGGGTACACAGAGTCTTCTTGCCAAGGTCAAGTCCATAAAACAGCTGCAAGCCCCCGAATCAACTATGGCTAGGAGTCGGACCTCCTCTTCCGCCACCTGTAGTGAGACAGGAAGAACGAGATGAGATGGAAAAGATCCGGAAACTTGGAAGTAAGGGCTTTGTGGGAGGAACTTACAAGGTCTCACAGGGGAGTTTCGTAGGAAGTGTCCGGACCCTCCGCAGTAGAGACAAAGATTGGCTTGTCGGCGGCGTTGTCTTTTATCTGCGCTTAGTGAAGAACGCACCAGGCCGATCTGCATTGGTTCATCCTCTGCATGGGTAGCGGGGAAAGGTGCTGGTGTTGGAGTGAAGTGGTAAGGGGCCCTAGGCAACATCCAGGTTGGGCGAGAAGTCTGTGAGCGCTCAGACCGACGCTCCCGGAGGCGCCTATCGAGCTGGATAGTAAGTTGAATCAGTCCCTCCAGAGTAGTGGGAGTCTCTACCCTGGCCAACTCATCCTTAAGAGATTTGGATAATCCCAGACGGTATTGGTACCTGAGGGCCGCCTCATTCCAGCACGTATGAGTGGACCACTTGCGGAACTCTACTGTGTAATCTTCGGAGGGGCGTTTTCCCTGCTGGAGGGAATGCAAGGTAGCCTCAGCCATAGCCACACGCTGAGGATCATCATAAAGTTGGGCCATTCAATCAAAGAAGGTGTCCATAGAATTGAGAGCAGGGTCCTTTTGCTCCAGCAGGCCATGGGCCCAGGCCTGGGGCTCCTCTAACAGTAATGAAATCACAAACCCAACCTTTACAGTCTCTGAAGTGAAAGTCCTAGGCTGGAGGGCCAGGTATAGTTGGCATGCGTTTCTGAAGGCCCTGAATTTCTTCCGTTCACCAGAGAAGCGTTCAGGTATTGGCACCCGTGGCTCAGGGGGAGGAACCATCATAGTGTGGGAGGAAACTTGCTGTCCTGGGAGGGATGGAGCAGAAACTGTGCTGGTGGATGGAGGACTGGGATCCACAGGAGCAGGAGAAGTTGTCAGATGTTGCAGTCGACCTTCCAGTTGGAAGTATCCCTCCTGCAGACGCTGTACTGCCTGGGTGAGGGCAGTGACCTGCTGGCACAGAGCCACGAGTGGGGAAGCACCTCTGTCGGCCTCTGACATGGCTGGATTATAGTCTCTAGTAGTGGAAACCGTGGTACAAGCCGAGGTCATGCACAGGAGACAACCAGAATAGCCGAGGTCTTGAAGCAAGCCGGGGTCATACACGGTAGGTAACGGAAGCAAGGTCAATGGGAGAAGCCAAGGGTCAAACCAGGAGCAGGAGATCAAACGGAATCAGGAACAAGCCAAGTCACAACAGGAAATCAAAACAGGAAGCACAGGAACACAGGAAGATGAGAGATAATCCAGCAATGAGTCTGATCCTATGGCCACCTTTTATAGGCCATTTCCCTGACAGGCCAGCAGAGGGCTGTGTCAGTTGAGTCAGGAGCATCCATTTCTATTGCTGACAATGTTGCCAGTTCTCCTATGGCCATTTCCCTGACAGGCCAGCAGAGGGCTGTGTCAGTTGGGTCAGGAGCGTCCATTTCTATTACTGGCAATGTTGCCAGTTCTCCTATGTCCATTTCCCTGACAGAAAGTCATACCAGGAGTGCTCAATCTTTTTAAGAGCGAGAGCCACTTGGTAACCAGTTGTGGGCCACAATAAAATGAAATGGTTCAGAATTTCTCATTTTTTAATTTTGAATAGCCTAATGAAGACTTTAAAAAAAAGCAATCTGGATCATCAATTTCTGTAGAACCAATCCCCGTGTACCTCCCCGTCTATTTTTACTAAAACTATTGCATTTCCATGTTCTGTGTACTGTGGGAGACCAGATATAATGAATGCAGGGTCCTTGGTTTAGTAACACTTTAACCCTTTTATAGGTGCTAATATGCCTATTGCAATAGTTAATATGCCCTGTGTATGTTTAGTTGAATACACTGACCTTCTTTTCCCCTTGCAGTTTTCTCTCCAGGCTGCTAGAAAGGATTAGAGGTGGAGTGCACTTGGTATCACTTTGCATTGGACAGGAGCCAGCGCTACAGAAGAAGCATTGGCTTCTGAGGCTCCTGATTCCCTCTGCCGCTACCTGCTCCCCCTGCTGCCATCGTCGGCTCGCTGCACTTTGATGCTCTGGGATGGCGGGTTGGCAAGCCCAGATCACAATCAACAGGTTGCTTATGATGATTGGAAGCTACCTTAATACCTTAGATATCAGGATTTGAATGTATCAAGAGTGCTAAGAGAAGGGGCGAAAGTGGACAACCCTGCCTAGTGCCCCGGTCTAAGGAAATATGTTTGAAACAAATACCTGCATTCTTTATATATGCTTGGGGGGTATGTTATAAAGATGCTATCCACCTGAGAAAACTGGAGCCAAAGTGTGATACGCCATAGTGTGAACAGAGCCTTAAGAAAACTCTGTGCAGATTGGGAAGATGTGCACAAAAGACACCAAGGGTTCCATTTAGAAAGCGGTGAATGTGACTTTTACCAAACATTCCCTGGTGGTAAATGAATCAATGTCATTGACCAGGAAGGTTCACCTTGAGAAAAAGCCTGCTGAAAGCAAGATTAAAGGAATTGTAAAGTCTCAAGGTTTTTAAACTTAATGAATTCTATGCAGCCCAGCGGCTCCAGCCGTTATCTCTGTCCTCATTGGATAGATTGAAAATAGCAGGAGCCATTGGCTCCCGCTACTGTCAATCAAATCTAGTGACACGGTGGCGGGACAGAGTCCCGCTGTCTGTGTCAGTGGAAGAAGCAGCAGGACTCGGGAGCATGCCTGCATGGGGGCCCCCAAAGAAAGCGGCTCTCTGTGGGGGCACCCGATGAAGGGAAGGAGCAAGGAGCACAGAGCAGGTAAGCATAACATGCTTGTTATTTATTTTTTTTTTTAAACAATTTAAACCTTTAGGGCTCTTTCACACGAGCGATCCGATCAGATCCGCCTGTCAGTTTTTTAGGCAGATCTGATTGGATCCTCCATGCAGCTCTATGGGGCAGCAGATGTCAGCGGAGACACCTCCGCGAGACACCTCCGCTGACACCCGCTGCCATCCGTATCCGATCCTGTCCGTGAAATCTGGACGGATGGAAACCCTATTTTTCCATCCGTTCAGGGATCGGATCGGATGAGAGCGGACAGGCGGTCCGCTCTCATCCAATCCCCCATAGAGAGCAGCGGGAGCTGTGACACCTCCCTCTCCGCACTGCAAGCAGAGACGGAGCTGCCATCTGCCGGCGGGGATCGATCCCCGCTGAGCAGCACGGATCCGCCTATGGAGGCGGACCGTGTGAAAGAGCCCTTACAATCACTTTAAGAATACTGTACGCATTTACATTGCACTTGTATTAAGACAATATTTGATTAGAGATTATAAGACATTGAAGCAAGACTCGTTTTAACCTGCCACTGCAGGGAAATATATATATAATATACAGTATAAATATAATATATGCAAAGGCTGTTGGATAAAAAAAACTCAAAATTTCTTTAGAGCTAAACTGCAGAAATTAGATCAAATTTACCATTGCAGTGGAGCAGGGGTTGAGTGCTCATTTAGTTAGGGGCCCATGGATAAGGTGTGTAACTTACTATATCCCTCTTTCCAGTGCTGTTCTCTTCTGCTTATACCTCAGGGCAGTTGAGGGGCTGTAGGCACTGGCAGTCTCTTGGCATTATAATTTACAGTGTGGGGCTATTAACTCTGCATCATGCATGAGGAGGTGAACATGTGACTGGGGCTTGAAGTGCCTTAGATCACTTATTCTTATTAATTTACCCCTTAAAATAAAAAAGCATTTAAGCTTGCAGTGTGTGTGTGTGTGTGTGTGTGTGTGTGTGTGTGTGTGTGTGTGTGTGTGTGTCTCGGGGGGGGGGTCACTGCAAGCTTAAATGTATTTTTATTTTAGGGGAGTCAATGCCTAATTCCTGGAGTTCAGCTTTAAAACAAATGACATAGGTGTTGTCCAAAAATAACTTCAAATTACGACATTTAGTAGTAAAATAATCATAAAAATGTAAAGTTCTGTGCATTGTTTTGGGTGCACTATCTGCAGAAACCTTAAACTCGAAGTCCTGTTTTAATCACAAAGATGTCTGGCCATGTTCAGACAGTGCAGATCTGCTGTGTGTGAACTGAGGCAAAGCAGGTACACCAAAAACTCTGAACTTCTAACACTCATATTAAAAGCATAAAAATACCAAAGGGAAATAAACTGACATTATGTATACTAATTGTTTTGCCTTGACTAAAGTTTTCCTATGTCATACTAAAATCCAGAGATACTATAAATGCACATGACAGAAAACGAGTAAAATAAGAGTAAACTGCCCTTAAAATGCTAGAGTAAAAAATCTAAGAAACACTCAAGGACAACTGTTTCTGTTAGATCTAAAACTACAAGTAGAAAAAAAACAAAAAAACACAACTTACCCACCTTTATTATTATTATATATAATAATACCCATTATTAGCAGTATTTGCATAAAATTTGGATAAAATCCTTCTAACTTCGCTATAATGGGAACTCCTATTTAACCTATACCCAAAAGTAAAAGAAATATATGGATGAGCTAAATGACTAGGGAGAGGGGATTTTGATCCATCTATGACCTTTCCCATGTAAGAGGAGTCAACCTAGTGATCAACTCCTCTCAAACAGGAATGCTGGGAAATTTGTCTGTCGATTGGCTGTCAGAATACAATAGTACAGCAGGGAGGATTCCCCCATCCACCTCGAATGTGCGGATGGAGGAATCCATTTGTTTTGTTTGTTTTTTTTTTTTTTAGCTTGCTGGCTGATCAAAAAAAAAAAAATAATAATCATCTATGGCCAGTGTTGTAAGAGGAGGTCTTACATTAATGGCAGTTGACTGTGAGGTAGTAGGTCTAAACCACATGAGCATGTACTTTTGGCTATTAAAAATATAGTTGCCCCAACCTCCTGCCATCTTTTATCATTATCCAGGATTAGGATTTATTTTTCAGGATCGGATGTTATTTTATGCTGATATGGCTACTTGTTTATGTGTTTTATGGAAGTGGTAATTATCGGGAATAAAATACTGCTATGGTCAATTTAAAACTATGTTGCACAGTCCAAGTAATTTTTTTTGTTGTTAAACAATGGAAGGAACAAAAACTAACAAATCCATCAGTCAAGTTTGTAGAACAACACTAACTTATTATGAGTTCGGAAAATAAAATCTTCCAGATGTACTTATAATGAAGACAGAAATATAGAGTACAATAGTGTAAAAAATACAGCCCACATTTTTTTTAAATCAAAAGCAGAATTTATAAACTCAGTAACCCTGATTACTGATATATAACATACATATATGGACCACATTTAAACTTCCAAACATTGGGAACAGGTTAAAACCTGCTCGAATGAAAATCGTAACCTCTGTCACCCAGATATATCACTATAAAATTGCCTTAAAGCGGAGTTCCACCCTGAAAAAACATTTTTTAGATAAAAATACCCCCGGGACAGTCAGGGCTAGTGCATTTCAGCAACAATAACCTCTTAACTGTCCCCTGTTTCACTTACCTGTAAGAAGAAATACTTACCTTGAAAATGTCTTGTCCAGCGCTGCCATCTCAGGTGTGGGCAGCTGAAGCTGGAGCGTCCTCTTCGGTTAAGTCGGAGTCCCAGAATGCCCTGCACCGGCCCTGCTCATCACTTCCGGTGCCGGCGCGTCATCCCTGCACAGCTTCTGGGCATGCCCAGAAGCTGTTTAGCAGGGAATGACGTGCCTGCACCGGAAGTAATGAGCAGGGCCGGTGCAGGTGCATTGACTCCTGGGAGCAATGACGCTCATCTCCCAGGAGTCAATGCAAGCAGGAAGAGACAGCGCGGGCCGCGGCTGCAGAGGGAGGAAGAGGAAGGAAGGTAAGTATATTTTCTTTAAAAACAAGGTAAGTAAATAAAAAAAAATGTAAATTATCCAATTCTTTTTCAGGTACATAAAACCAAGCGGATGGTGAAAAGTTGTTTTTGAGGCCGGAACTCCGCTTTAATTGTAATGGCTATATTAGGTAATCTTGCTATGAAAAAGTTGGTACAATATTTTGCCTTATACTTTCTGTAGTACATAGAAGCATACATTTCCTGTCCTCAATTGAAAGCAGTTTTTGATCTTGCAGGGTAAAGTGTGATGTTCCTATTAAAGTTTTCTTGCTGCATAGGACATATATTTCCATAGCTCCATTAAGTCACTGGGAGCAAAAGAAATATCTGATACTTCCAAGTACGGAGAGTGATGTGACTCCTTTCCCTTGCTCTCATGAAACAGCACTGGTGCTTGTTGATTGGCTCATCCCTGTAACATGGGGGTGGGAAGAGAATCCTCAGCACTGTATAAACTCTGACAAGAGCATTTTGAAGCTTATACAAGACTTCCAGTGGGCAGAGTGTAGGTTTACTTTACCATGCTGTCTAGAAGCTGCCTTAACAGTCATCATCATACTATGTAAATAATCCCACAAAGTAAAATTTCACATATTTCTTGCATAGTATCACCAGTGGTCCCATACGTTACTGAGCTTAAGTAATGATAATCTGCTATTGGTCCCACCAAAATTCAAATTCAGCTGTGGAGCTTTTCATTGTCCTTTATCTCCTTTAGGAAGTGCAAAGGCAAGGTCACATACATGTTTTTAAATGGTAATAGGCAATTTAAGGTCAGGAAGCTAGTGAAGTGAAGCTAGCTAGCAAAACAAACATAATTAGGAAAAGAGAAATAGGACATGAGGTCCGTATCTTCACCTTTCCGAAAATTCACATTCTTTATGCGGGTCATGGACTTTCAAGCTTGCACAACATTAGTTCTTCTATTTTAAAGTATTTCTGTTTGCATAAGATTTTATATTTGTCCTATGAAGGTGACTGTAGATACTTAAACTCACGTAGACATGAATGATGCTCTGGCTCTGTTTATCAGCCTGGATCATTGCTTTTTCATCAGTCTTGACTCAGCCTTGTTTACTCCTTAGGCTTCATGCACACTGGACATTTTTACAGCTGCTTCTAGGGGCATCTGGCTTTTTTTCTCCTGCCTCAAACAACCCTCCATGTTAGCCTGTGTGCCCATGCAGACATCCAAAAAGAGAAAGACCGCACTCAGAGATGTTAAATGAAAATCAATAGGGCTCCTTTACTCTCCATAAACACAGCAGACAGACAGTGCAATACACGGACAGACGTGTCGGGTTGACGCGCCTCACGATAAAAATCGCTTATTCATAACCACACCACCATGCACACATTGGCTTTTAGCAGCATTTAGTGGCAGGAGCTTTTAGAAGCAGGGAATAGAACCCACTGCCAGTGCATTTAGGAGTAGCAGAGTTTTGGCAGAAAAAAATGCTCAATGCTACCAAAAGCTGTTAAAAGCTGTTAAACGCGCCCTAATGCACCTTAAAGCTACTGCTAGAGCATTGATACAATTTAATGGCCAGAATAAATAATTTTTCTGACCAATGAAATTAATTAATGCCCAAGAGCTTGGCGCCTGTAAAAGCTCCTAAAAGCTTGTAAAAGCTTTGGACACCTTTACAAGGGTTAGGCATTTTTTCTCCAAAATTGATGCTGGCTTCTAAGAGAGTTAAAAAAAGTCCTGTATGTGGGAACTGAAAGAAGACAGCCCTTCTTTAGTTAAGATGGTGGGTACTGTTTTATTCCATGGGTAGATTACCAAATCTTTTAACAGGTAAAACAGTTTCTTGCACGTATTCGCACTTTTTATTAGCTATTATTCTCTAGTTCCAGTTTAAAGCATATGTTGAGGCAAAGTTAATAAATATGCAGTACATCTCTCCAATACATACATATTTCCCTGAGTTCTTATACTTTTAATTAACCTGCAAGAACAGAAAAATACTTATTGATCTGCCAGAAATGCATTGCAATGCCTAGCAGAGCATCGTTCCCTTATCACCACTACCTATTCTTCCTCCCTGGTGGCGGACAGTAAAGGAAGAGGACTGTAATTGGCACTATTGCAGCCAAAAAGGAATGCCAAAAAAGGTAAACTTAATTGACTACCACATGACCAGGAAGTTAAAGCGTATTTCCCCCTCAAAATGAACTTTTCACGGTCCGCTTGCTTTAATTTACCTGAAAAACAATTGGATAATTAAAATTTCTTTTTTTGATTCACTTACCTTGTTTTAAAAGAAAATATACTTACCTTCCTTCCTCTTTCTCCCTCTGCGGCCGCGGCCCACGCCGTCACTTCCTCCTTGCATTGACTCCTGGGAGATGAACGTCCTCGATCCCAGGAGTCAATGCGCCTGCACCGGCCCCGCTCATCACTTCCGGTGCCCTCACATCATTCCCTGCTGAACAGCTTCTGGGCTGTGCAGGGATGACGCGCCTGCACCGGAAGTGACGAGCAAGGCCGGTGCAGGGCATTCTGGGACTCTGACGTCACCGAAGAGGACGCTCCGGCTTCAGCTGCCCACACCTGAGATGGCAGCGCTGGACAAGACATTTTCAAGGCAAGTATTTCTTCTAAAAGGTGAGTGAAACAGGACAGTTCAGAGGCTATCATTGCTTAAATGCACTAGCCCTGACTGTCCCGGGGGTATTTTTATCTAAAAAAAAATTTGCAGGGTGGAACTCCGCTTTAAGTCTCACCCACTGATGGAAGAAGATTAGAGTGTCAGAGACCTACTTGCTGAGTTGGGCTGCGAGCCAGAAGAGTGGGCTGAGTTTCTGGAGAGCCTGTCAGTGAGAGACTGGGAAATGTGGCTGTCAGGTAAGCCCGGGGGAATGGGCCTGAGCTAACCAGGAGTCCTGGGGAGAGATCGCCTGTGAAGAGTGTTCCCTTGCCAGATAGAAAATTTTTATTCAAAGTCTGACTTCTATTGTGCTGATATCTATATGCCTATGATGGTTAATCTATGTTGTACTGTTTGTCTAACCTAATTTCCTTTCCAGTGCTCTTTGCTTTTGCTAAAGCCCATTTAAAAATTCCAGTGGTGACAGCACACTTACAGCTGGCTCCCCATTTAAAGAGAGGAGGGAGCAGCCTGAACATAGCGCCAGCAGAGAGCCTGTGCTAGCCTCAATAGGAGTGAAAGAGTGCTCTCTGTCCTTTTCCTTCACCTACCGTGTGGCCCCTGGCCAATGAGAGACAGAGTCAGCATGGATCTGGCAGAGGAAGGTTCCGGTTCACCGAGGTGGAGGTATCAGGGATCGGTGGACTGAGAGCGAAGGAGCTGCATGCCACCCTTGATGCCGAAACTGCTGGGAGTGTAATGTGGAGCGCATGAATGAGCACTTAGAATAGCCTGACGGCTTAGCGCCGGTTCGGAGTGGCTCGGTGTGGCTCAGCGGTGGCCCAGAAGCTCAGAGCCACTTAATGGCTCGGCCCACTCATGTGGTCGTCTTACCTCGGCACAGCTGCTCGGCTTGGCGGCTCAGAGTAGCGTGGCAAGGGGAAAGCACTGGAACTGTCAGGAGCCTACGAGACAGAGCAAACTGCAAACCTAGAGAGGATCCAGTGAGAAAGCCCCATATAAGGAAGCAGAGTGAAGCCAGAGGAGAGAAGTTTTTGAAACAGGTGATGGCAGAGCATATATCTCTATAAGTATCATCTAAATAGATCATAGAGGCACACACTGAAAAATCTAATAAAAGGACTGCATCTACAAGCTCCCAAAGCCAGAGGAGGAAAATACCCCTAACCAAAAGAATTGGCCAAAAGATACTGGAGCGGTGAGTCTTTTTTAAATTTTGTTTGGATATCCTGTTTGCTTTTATATTCTATTTGGATATACAACACAAACATAAAGATGGAAGTAATATACAGGTACAATAAGTAAAAAGACCTAGACTTGAAAGAGAACTGTAAGTGATTAACTAGATACACCACTGGGAGAACAATAAGCAGGAAAACTGAGTAAAGAATAAATCTTAAATACTTTAAAGAGGACCAAATTAATTGAAAACAAGACTGGAAGTGTGTATGTGACTAGAAATGAAAAGGAGAAGGAAAGAACAGAAAAGTCAGAAAGAGGGATAATCTGCCTGACTGACACTAGCTCGCTTATATGCTACTCTGTTGGGACTCTGTCTTCTTGACCAATGCATTCTATGCATTAAAATTAAAAAACCTTCTGTGTGCAGCTTCCCCCTCAGCCCCCCTAATACTTACTTGAGGCCCATCCTGATCCAGCAATGTTGCACGAGAGCCTCAGCTGTACAGGACTCTCCCTCCTGATTTGCTGAGACGCAGCGAGCGCCATTGGCTTCCGCTGCTGTCAATCAAAGTAAGTGAGCCAATGAGGAGGGAAAGCGGGCAGGGCTGAGCTGTGTCTGTGTTGAATGGACACACAGAGCATCGGCTCGACTCAGGTGCCCCCATAGCAAGCTGTTTGCTGTGGGGGCACTTGGTAGGGAAGGGCCAGGAGCACGGGCAAGGGACCTGAGAAGAGGAGGATCTGGGCTGCTATGTGCAAAACCACTGTACAGAGCAGGTAAGTATAACATGTTTGTTATTTTTAAACAAAAAAAATACAAGACTTTAATATCCCTTTAACAGACCAGAATCAAATGTATAGGAGAAGTTCAGTGTTGGGGCTTACATACACTTTAAGTAATACCATCTGTAATTCTGACTACTACAGATACAGGTACACACACAGTAAAGTCATTGACAAGTAAAACAAGCAGACATAAGCACAAAGCTGAAAATGAAAAAAAAAATACATAGGAGCCATACTAGTATTTAATCCAAAAGTAGGATAATAGAGACAAGCTTTTACTTTTATCAAATGTCAGCTATACAAAAGTAAATCTGTATATACACAGTGGCAACCCAAATCGTTTAAACCCCTTATATTTGATTCAGAACCAGAGCATCAGGGTGGAAGTGTTAAGTTTGTGTCTCGTTCTTTTTCTTGGCAGGGGATAGAAGAAAAATCTGACGCGTCTGCAATCGTTACGCACCTCGGTACACATTATGCTTCAGAGCCTGTCCAAATTACATTTGTGTAGATTGGCACATCTGTAGTCAAAATAATGAAACCCAATCTTGCAAGGGTTACACTCAGGAAAAATCTTTACACGACATGAATTACATTTCCTTTGCTCAAAAATTGCCAGTAACTTAGCAAGCAACTGATATTTCATGTAGAGTGTATGTAAAATGATGTGTCAAGATGAAAGGAAATGCCAGTTTGTGTACAGTTGATTTTACTGTTGGCATCTACATAGGCATCTGTTCAAAGGAAAATTCCATTGGCTCAAATATAAGACAGATCTGCTCAGTCTAATGCACTAATCTGAACTTCATTTCCTCTTAAAGTTTTCTTTCACCATTTCACAGAGTTGGCACAGATATGTATAATCCATAAACTTTAAGAACAGCACAGCAGGTTACAGCAGACAAAAAATTAGTTGATGGCCAGGTTCAGTTTAACTACCTCAGGACCAGATAGATTTACCCCTTTCCTGACTTTGCCTTCAGTTTTCACTGCTGTCACAGGTTGAATGACAATTAGTCAGTCATGCAACACTGTACCCAAATTACATTTTTGTCATTTGTAATTTTTTTGGAAACATTTCTTGGAAATTGAAGAAATTAATTTTTTTTTTTTTTACAAAGTTGTCATGTTAACAAGTTACTTTTCACACACAGCATTGGCATACTTATAATTACACCCCAAAAACATTTCTGGTATGCCTCCAGAGTATGGGGGACGGTGTTGTGGTGAATATGTTCATGTGACAGATGCATTTTCCAATGAGTTATGCCAATCCCACCTTGATTATAGGGCGTGGCTGCCCACTTTTATTGAATGGAACCGTTCACATGGAAATCAGTTGCCCTAGGGGTTTCAACTATCAATATGAAAAGTCAACTGAAAGTATCAAGCTACCTGGCTTCCTTGTCAGCTACACCACTGCTCTCTTTACCCGTAGTTCCCATCTGTCCCTGATTTTTTAAGGGACTGTCCCTGATTTGGAACAATGTCCCTCTGTCCCTCTTTCCTCCTCATTTGTCCCTCATTTTGGTCTGATCTATATAGTTGTATAAAAAAAAGCACTAATTATCTTTCAAAAAGTGCTTCACAGTGCTAAACCTTTCATCTGATTTCTAAATAGCTGCATTTGTAAATTTCACAAGCCAGTGTACAGGAATAGCAGTGGTAAAAAATAAATAACTAAAAAGCACTTGAGGGTATAACTATTTTTTTGTAGAATCCTACTTTAAGGGTGTATGTCTTATGCCTACATACATTTAGGTGTCCTTCGGTTTCATCTCAAAAAGTTGGGAGGTATGTCCTTACCAGTCCCTCTGACTCTATTTCCCAGTTCTCCTGGTTCACATGGCTCACTTAGCCTTTAGTCGCAGTGCCCTTCTGCAGGGCTCACTCCTGGCCTCTGGATAGGGGTTCTCCTAACACTGCGATAGGAGCCAACCTGACTTCTGGGACGAGACCTCCTGCCTCCTGGATACTGGCTGGGCACCTCTGACCCCCCCCCCCCCCGCTTGAGATCTCCTGTTACTTGACTACTGACTGGGGCAGGTCTGACCCCTGGGTGACTCCTCATGTCTCCAATATTAGAGCTGTCCTCAAACTCGGAGCCCTGAGCTAATCTTAGGTTTGAGTATATCACAGCCCTGCACACCTGTGTACTCAGTAAAATCCGAGCACTAAATTGAAGGTTTCCTCCCACCCAAGACACTTTAGAACCTTCATGCTCTAGGCCTCAGTCCAGATTTACAGAATCCAAAGAAAGCCAAAAACACAGCTTTCTCTGCCCAAAAACTAAAGTCTGGAACCTCACATTGAAGATACTGCTGGATTCCTGGACAGGTAAGTGCCTAATATTAAAAGTCAGCAGCTATAGTATTTGTAGCTGCTGATCTATAATTTTTTCTGCAGGAGCCTGGAACTCCTCATTAAGGCTTAAAGTATAACTAGAGGCAATTTTTTCTTTTTTTTTTAGCTTTGCATAGAGTGGAGATGGATTAGAAGCCCTGTCAGTTTTTATTGCGGTCTGTGCCCCCATTAGGGAGATTCACCCTCTCTATTTGTCCTGTTTACCATTTTAATTGAATGTGAAAGTAAAAGAAAATCCCAAAGTTTGGGTTGTCCCCAGAAAAGTAATAGAAGGGAAATCTTCCAATGGGGAGACTAGCTCTGGTGAGCTGGGGTTCTCTAAGAATGTCCCTTAATTTGCAAGCATTTCCTCTCACTTCCTGTTTGGCTATTGGACAAAAAGTGCAGGGAAATCTTCCCAATGGGACAGAGAGGGTGGAAAAAATCTGACAGGGTTATAACCCTCCCTTGCTCTATCCAAAATGAAAAAAAAGTTTGCCCATTGTTCTACATTAATGCAAATCCTGTGTCATTTTCTCCTACATTTTCACAGTGGTAAGGCCTCACACTGTCACAGAGGGAGACTTTTTCACAGCATAGAGGGGCCCAAAATCCAAGGAGTGCCTTTCGGCTTTCAAGGAGCATAAATAATGCATACTCTTAACTCAGTAACTTACAGTAGTATTTTGTGGTCCTCTATCTAATTCTAAAATTATTTAATGGGATTTTAATGTCTCAAAGTTTTTTACCTTAATGCATTCTGTGCATTCGGGTGAAAAACTGTCTTTGTTGCAGCTGCCCCCAGAGCCTCCCTTTTTCTTACCTGAGCCCATCTGTTCCAGTGATGTGCATGAGCCCAGGGGCCCCAGTTGCTTTCTCTATCCTCATTGGATTGATTGATAGCAGCAGGAGCCATTGGCTCCCACTGCTGTCAATCAAATCCAGTGGCACGGGAGCAGGGGGGCGGTGCCGAGTTCCACTGTCTGTGTTAATAAACGCAGCAGCTGGATTCAGAAGCACGCCTGCACAGGTACCCCCATGGAAAGCATCTCTCCATGAGGGAATCCGATGAAGGGTAGGAGCCAGGGGTGCTGACAGGGCAGCAGAAGAGGGTCGGGGCTGCTCTGTGCAAGACCACTGCACAGAGCAGGTATGTATAACATGTTTGTTATTTTTATTTTAAACCTTTACAAACCCTTTAATCCCATAAAGATACCCTTCAGGCGAGGAGACAAGAGTACAAAACTTGGAAAGGTGGACTGTTGGTCACCATACACCTCTTTATGGGGAAACCCTACTCTCCCACAGCTTTGTGGGCCACAATGTGGGTCTGATATGGATTCAAAACATTAGGGGATGTAATGCCTCCTGGGCATTTACCTGCATTCAATGAGTTTATATCTCGCTATAATTTGCCCAGTTGGATGTTTTGTAGATTCCTCCAGGTACGCCATACAGTGCAGGCCCAATTTCCCCATCCTATGACCCTATTCTCATGACATTGAGAGCTTTCTAAGGTCTGGAAACAAGGATGAAATGCTTTCCTTTCTTTATCTCCACCTTTCCAGTTTTAATTCCTGCAGAATTACTCAACTTTTTTGTTATGGCAGCAGGATATACCTGCATTTGAGGATGATGACTAGGAGGAAGGTAAACAGCATGCCAAGCACCTGTAGTAGTGAGCCCTTGTAGATAACCAACTCAGGGTTCCATCGGGTGCATAGTCTAAGCCCCAGTCTGCTTATTCATCAGGGCCCCTGATGGCGTGGATGGACTTGCAGCAAGTTGGAACCAGGTCAATGGCCCTAGGTACACCCAGCTGAGATGCAGAGACCACTCGCATGTGCAGGGTACAACAGCAGGAGACAACAGGGAATCCAGGAGACAAGCGGAGGTCAGGAAAGGCAGCAAACAAGCACAACCAAGGACAAAGCTGGGATAGACACATTGGTAGTCAGGCACAGGATACACAAGTAGCAAGCAACTGGGAGCTCAGAGAACTGTGAAGTTGTTTAGGTAATGTGGGGTACACTGAGCATGTTTATTATAGCCAACAGAGGCGGCTCTTTAATTAGGCAAATTAGGCGGACACCTAAGGCCTCGCGCTCCCAGGGGCCTCGCGGCCACCTAATTTGCCTGATGTGTGTGTGGCAGTAAGAGGGAATGTACCCCGGTCCCGAGGTCCGTGTCCCCAGGGCAGTCTTTAACACAGTGCAAAAGCCTGCGGTTTCCACAACTAGTTTTCCCAATTCCCTGGCGAGAGATGGGCTGACCTCTTCTTGTGCACTGAGCCCTGCCCACTGTCCCAGGGTCAGTGGGTGGCTCCATGTACTCCCCTCCCCGGCTCCTCCCCTTTACCAAGCTCCATGGATAATGTACACAGCGGCTGAGCAACTCCCTGATCTACTCTCCCGGAGGGACCTGTGTACTGCCGATTTCTTCAACTTGCCGAATAATTCAACCAGACGCGCACCGCCCCCCTGGCAATCATCGAGGAGTCAGTCTGGAGGTACTGCAAGACTGTCCTGCCCGACACTGACAGTGACCGCTTCCTGTGACAGCCGCCTTCCATCACATCCCATTCCCTGTCATCTTCATCCCCCTGCACCCCTCTGCCAGCTTCCTTACACCCCTGTACCCCCTGTCATCTTCATCCCCCTGTACCCCTCTGCCAGCTTCCTTACACCCCTGTACCCCCTGTCATCTTCATCCCCCTGCACCCCTCTGCCAGCTTCCTTACACCCCTGTACCCCCTGTTATCTTCATCCCCCTGCACCCCTCTGCCAGAGCTTCCTTCCACCCCTGTACCCCCTGTCATCTTCATCCCCCTGCACCCCTCTGCCAGCTTCCTTACACCCCTGTACCCCCTGTTATCTTCATCCCCCTGCACCCCTCTGCCAGAGCTTCCTTCCACCCCTGTACCCCCTGTCATCTTCATCCCCCTGCACCCCTCTGCCAGCTTCCTTACACCCCTGTACCCCCTGTCATCTTCATCCCCCTGCACCCCTCTGCCAGCTTCCTTACACCCCTGTACCCCCTGTCATCTTCATCCCCCTGCACCCCTCTGCCAGAGCTTCCTTCCACCCCTGTACCCCCTGTCATCTTCATCCCCCTGCACCCCTCTGCCAGCTTCCTTACACCCCTGTGCCCCCTGTCATCTTCATCCCCCTGCACCCCTCTGCCAGCTTCCTTACACCCCTGTACCCCCTGTCATCTTCATCCCCCTGCACCCCTCTGCCAGCTTCCTACCATCCCACCCCTCGTCATCGTCATCCCCCATGCACCCCTCTGCCATTTTCCTACCACCCCATCCCACTGTCATCTTAGTCCCCCCCTTTACCAGCTTCCTAACATCCCACCCCCTGTCATCCTCATCCCCCTGTACCCTTCTGCCAGCTTCCTTCCATCCCAACCTGTCATCTTCATCCCCCTGCACCCCTCTGCCAGCTACTTACCACCCCACCCCCTGTCATCTTCATCCCCCTGCACCCCTCTGTCAGCTTCCTTCCACCCCTGTACCCCCTGTCATCTTCTTCCCCCCTGTACCACTCTGCCAGCTTCCTACTATCCCACCCTCTGTCATATTCATCCCTCTGCACCCCTCTGCCAACTTCCCTCCACCCCTGTACCCCCTTTCATCTTCATCTCTCTGCACCCCTCTGCCAGCTTCCTTCCACCCCTGTACCCCCTGTCATCTTCATCCCCCCTGTACCCTTCTGCCAGCTTCCTTCCATCACATCCCATCCCCTGTCATCTTCATCCCCTCTGCACCCCTTTGGCAGCTTCCTTGCACCCCATCCCCTGTCATCTTCATCCCCCTGCACCCCTCTGCCCGCTTCCTTCCACCCCTGTACCCCCTGTCATCTTCATCCCCTGCACCCCTCTGCCAGATTCCTTACACCCCTGTACCCCCTGTCATCTTCATCCCCCCTGCAGCCATCTGCCAGCTTCCTTACACCCCTGTACCCCCTGTCATCTTCATCCCCCTGCACCCCTCTGCCAGCTTCCTTACACCCCTGTACCCCCTGTCATCTTCATCCCCCTGCACCCCTCTGCCAGCTTCCTTACACCCCTGTACCCCCTGTCATCTTCATCCCCCTGCACCCCTCTGCCAGCTTCCTTACACCCCTGTACCCCCTGTCATCTTCATCCCCCTGCACCCCTCTGCCAGCTTCCTTACACCCCTGTACCCCCTGTCATCATCCCCCTGCACCCCTCTGCCAGCTTCCTTACACCCCTGTACCCCCTGTCATATTCATCCCCCCTGCAGCCATCTGCCAGCTTCCTTCCACCCCTGTACCCCCTGTCATCTTCATCCCCCCTGTACCACTCTGCCAGCTTCCTACCATCCCACCCCTCGTCATCGTCATCCCCCATGCACCCCTATGCCATTTTCCTACCACCCCACCCCACTGTCATCTTAGTCCCCCCCTTTACCCCTCTGCCAGCTTCCTAACATCCCACCCCCTGTCATCCTCATCCCCCCTGTACCCTTCTGCCAGCTTCCTTCCATCCCAACCTGTCATCTTCATCCCCCTGCACCCCTCTGCCAGCTACTTACCACCCCACCCCCTGTCATCTTCATCCCCCTGCACCCCTCTGTCAGCTTCCTTCCACCCCTGTACCCCCTGTCATCTTCATCCCCCCTGTACCACTCTGCCAGCTTCCTAACACCCCACCCCACTGTCATCTTCATCCCCCCTTGTACCCCTCTGCCAGCTTCCTACTATCCCACCCTCTGTCATATTCATCCCTCTGCACCCCTCTGCCAACTTCCCTCCACCCCTGTACCCCCTTTCATCTTCATCTCTCTGCACCCCTCTGCCAGCTTCCTTCCACCCCTGTACCCTGTCATCTTCATCCCCCCTGTACCCTTCTGCCAGCTTCCTTCCATCACATCCCATCCCTTGTCATCTTCATCCCCCCTGCACCCCTCTGCCTGCTTCCTTCCACCCCTGTACCCCCTGTCATCTTCATCCCTCTGCCAGCTTCCTTACACCCCTGTACCACCTGTCATCTTCATCCCCCCTGCAGCCATCTGCCAGCTTCCTTCCACCCCTGTACCCCCTGTCATCTTCATCCCCCTGCACCCCTCTGCCAGCTTCCTTACACCCCTGTACCCCCTGTCATCTTCATCCCCCTGCACCCCTCTGCCAGCTTCCTTACACCCCTGTACCCCCTGTCATCTTCATCCCCCCTGTACCACTCTGCCAGCTTCCTACCATCCCACCCCTCGTCATCGTCAACCCCCATGCACCCCTCTGCCATTTTCCTACCACCCCACCCCACCCCACTGTCATCTTAGTCCCCCCCTTTACCCCTCTGCCAGCTTCCTAACATCCCACCCCCTGCCATCCTCATCCCCCTGCACCCCTCTGCCAGCTACTTACCACCCCACCCCCTGTCATCTTCATCCCCCCTGTACCACTCTGCAAGCTTCCTACCACCCCACCCCACTGTCATCTTCATCCCCCCCTTGTACCCCTCTGCCAGCTTCCTACTATCCCACCCTCTGTCATATTCATCCCTCTGCACCCCTCTGCCAGCTTTCTTCCACCCCTGTACCCCCTGTCATCTTCATCCCCCTGTACCACTCTGCCAGCGTCCTACCATCCCACCCCCTGTCATCTTCATCCCCCTGCACCCCTCTGTCAGCTTCCTTCCACCCCTGTACCCCCTGTCATCTTTATCCCCCCTGTACCACTCTGCCAGCTTCCTACCATCCCACCCCTCATCATCCCCCATGCACCCCTCTGCCAGCTTCCTACCACCCCACCCCACTGTCATCTTAATCCCCCCTTTACCCCTCTGCCAGCTTCCTAACATCCCACCCCCTGTCATCCTCATCCCCCCTGTACCCATCTGCCAGCTTCCTACACCCCACCCCCTGTCATCTTCATCCCCCTGCACCCCTCTGCCAGCTACTTACCACCCCACCCCCTGTCATCTTCACCCCCCCCCCTGCACCCTTCTACAAGCTTCCTACCACCCCACCCCCTGTCATCTTCATCCACCTGCACCCCTCTGTCAGCTTCCTTCCACCCCTGTTTCCCCTGTCATCTTCATCCCCCCTGTACCACTCTGCAAGCTCCCTACCACCCCACCCCACTGTCATCTTCATCCCCCCTTGTACCCCTCTGCCAGCTTCCTTCCACACCTGTACCCCCTTTCATCTTCATCCCTCTGCACCCCTCTGCCAGCTTCCTTCCACCCCTGTACCCCTGTCATCTTCATCCCCCCGTACCACTCTGCCAGCTTCCTACCATCCCACCCCTCGTCATCGTCATCTCCCATGCACCCCTCTGCCAGCTTCCTACCACCCCACCCCACCCCACTGTCATCTTCATCCCCCCTGTACCCCTCTGCCCGCTTCCTACCATCCCACCCCCTGTCATCTTCATCCCCCCTATACCCTATGTTTAATGATATTTGATTAAAGTGTAGTCAGTTAGAGGAAATTCTAAAGACTTTGAATTCATAGTTCATAGTATTTAAGGCTCTTAATATATGCAATCTATACAGTTAATTTCTATCGCTTGAATTATTTTTCCCATTTTGGGCGTGAGTGGGGCCTCATGTCTAAGATTTGCCTAAGGCCTCTCAAAGCCTAGAGCCGCCTCTGATAGCCAAGTAAACTAGGAAGTGGGCCAGGAAGTGATGAAATAGAAGGCAATATAAGCCCACAGAATAACAGGCAATGCCCATAGGTGAGCACAGCCAAACACTTGTGAAAGGAATTATGGTAGAAAAAAACACTGCAGCAATGAGGAAAGAATACACAGGCAGGAAACTGGAGGTTAACTTGTGACACAGCAATACCTCCCCTTGATGATATCGGCAAGAAATAAATAAGTTCAATCAAAGTTTTTGCATTGAGTCTACTACTCACCTTACAGGCTCTCAATAATTTTCAGGACAAGAGATGCTATGTGTCCTAAATGTTATTCTGAAATAGGTACTTTTATACATATGATGTGGTTCTGTCCCGTAATACAGAAGTTTTGCGTATGGTGGTGGAACTTATCAATATGGTGGGGAAATTGATGATTAAAAGAAACCCCCTCATTTTGCTACTGGGGATATGTGATACCGTACAGTCAGAGTTGTATAAAGTACTCAAAACCCATACTTGTGTAAAAGTACAAGTGCTCGATCAAAAAGTGACTTGAGTAGAAGTGGAAGTGCCCGATCAAAAAGTGACTTGAGTAGAAGTACTAAAGTATTCAACATTTTTTGTACTTAAGTATTGCAAGTAGTTTTTTTTTTAAATTTTGCTATTCAAGTACTGAAAGTAAAAGTACCAGTAGTTTTGAAAAAAAATGCTACTCAAGTACTGAAAGTAAAAGTACAAGTACTGTGTTATGTAGTTATTAAAAAAAGAAGTCAAAAGTTTGAACATCATATTGTTTTTTATTATTTCAAATGCAGCTTTTATTTATGCATACAGTAGCATTTATTTTCGTATGCGCTGATAATACACATGTTTTGAGCTTCATGAAACCTGTCCTGGCAGTAGTAATTTTTATAATTGTAACGAGTAACTATGCAGCACAAAAAAAAAATATTGGAGTAGAAGTATTGAAATCATTGAAAAAATGCAGTGAACTAAAAGTGGAAGTAGGAGAAAAAAATTCTACTCTAGGAAAGTACAGATACCGCTTTTCGGTACTTAAGTACAGTAGTGAAGTCGTTTTTTTTTTTTAATTTGTATCTTTAT
The DNA here is from genome assembly GCF_965119305.1 of Pelophylax lessonae. Classification (NCBI taxonomy): domain Eukaryota; kingdom Metazoa; phylum Chordata; class Amphibia; order Anura; family Ranidae; genus Pelophylax; species Pelophylax lessonae. Next base: position 415,691,017 of record NC_138770.1, read on the forward strand.
TAGTGTTTTTATACATACATTTCCAAACATACACCAACAAGTTATTCCCATCACCCCCAACCCCCCTTTCCTCCCACCTCAACCCTCCCCCCTATACAACCAAACAGCAAAAAAAAAAAAAAAACATTCCCAGCATTTCTCTGTATATATATATCTCATTCTATATTACAATAAGCCTAATGGGGTGTGGGGACCGTCCCCCGGCAGGCTGGATCAGGAACAGCTAAGGGCGACCCCCTCTCATACTCCTGTTAAGAAGAATTGGCTTTCAGGTATTGTACCCAGGGTCTCCATCTCAACTTAACCTGATCCTTTGTGTTTCCCAGTACGGCAGACAATTCTTCCATTTTAAAAATCTAATTGACCTTCGCGCACCACAGCTCGAAAGTGGGAGTCAATGTCTGTTTCCAAAAGATAGGTATGCATGCTTTTGCCGCATTTAGAAAACTGGATCAGGAACAGCTAAGGGCGACCCCCTCTCATACTCCTGTTAAGAAGAATTGGCTTTCAGGTATTGTACCCAGGGTCTCCATCTCAACTTAACCTGATCCTTTGTGTTTCCCAGTACGGCATACAATTCTTCCATTTTAAAAATCTAATTGACCTTCGCGCACCACAGCTCGAAAGTGGGAGTCAATGTCTGTTTCCAAAAGATAGGTATGCATGCTTTTGCCGCATTTAGAAAACGCAGAGTCAGGGATTTCCTATAGCACTTTGTTGAACTTCTTGTTAAATGTAGCAGACACATCGCGGGGTCATCTAGTATATCTACATTAGTCATGAGTTTTATAGCTACTGCTATTTTTGTCCAGAATGGGCGCACTCTTTTACACCCCCAAAATATATGCAACATATTTCCATCCTCCAATCCACAACGCCAACATTTTCCTGACACCGTCTCCTCTATTCTATGTAATATTGATGGGACTCTGTACCATCTGGTTAGAATTTTATACCCTGTTTCTTGAATTTTACTGTCCAATGAGGATTGGTGTACCAATCTCAACATCTTATTTATCTGCTCTTTTGACCACACGCTATTTAACTCCTGCCCCCATTTTTGTATGAACGGTAATTGCTGATCCCCTTCATCCTCTGACAGTTGTGTATAAAACACTGAGATCAAATGGCCCGTCGAATTACCCGTTCTACACATATTTTCAAAGTCCGTCAGATCTCGTGCTACGTACCCTTTCTGCTGAACCGATCTAATATAATTATATAGCTGATATACACTAAAGTAATCCTAAGCTCTTCTAGGGAGGGCATAGGGCCATTTTGCCATATATCGAAGAGGCGCCTTCTACCTTCCTGTGCCCACCTACGAATTCTGGCATTTATACACCCCGGGGGAAAATCTGGGTTCCCCAAGATCTGTGTCATTGGGGACAGGCTAGGGGCTACCCTCCAATGAGACTGAATTCTCCTTGTTTTCTTTATAGTTGCTCCTACTGTAGGATGTTTAAGAATAACGTCTTTAGATTCAAACACCGACCACGGGGCTGGGGGAGTTAACTGTCCTGTTTCCCCATTCTCCAACTCAACCCAACGTTTGGTAAGTTTATTACAATGCCAGTTTGTTACTCTTACCATATGGACCGCCCTATAGTATCTCAGGATATCTGGCAATCCAATACCCCCTCTTGCTTTAGGCAAGGACAACGTCTGCATCTTAATTCTCAGGGACTTATTTGCCCAAATATAGGAGCGGAATAAACCTTTAATTGATTGAAAAAATTCTTTTGGAACCGCTATCGGAATTGTCTGCATTATATACAAAATTCGGGGTAGCACATTCATCTTGATTACGCTACAACGCCCGAACCAAGTCAATGCTAAAAGCTGCCATGCTCTAAGATCTGCTTTAATCTTTCCTAACAAGGGAAGGTAGTTCTTTCTATAGAGTTCTGCAGGGTCTGCCGTAAGCTGTATCCCTAGGTATTTCAGCTTATCTGAGGCCCATTGAAACGGAAACGCTGTTCGGAGCGATCTTTCTTCTTGATTAGATAACGATACATTAAGTACCGCTGATTTAGTTACATTTATTTTATAGTTAGAGAACCCACTGTAAATTTGAAGGGCTTCCAGTATATTTGGCAGTGAAAGAGATGGATTAGTAGCGAATAACAACAGGTCGTCCGCAAAAGCGGCCACCTTGTGTTGTTCACCCCCACTTTGGATTCCCATTATATCCGGAGAGCTTAGAATTCTACACAGTAAAGGTTCCAAACACAAAACAAATATAAGCGGGGACAAAGGACACCCCTGCCGGGTGCCATTGGAAATTGGAAAATAATTTGACCTCCAGTCATTCACCCTAACCGCTGCTGTAGGAACCGTATAGAGAGCCAGAATAAATTGCAACATTTGCGGGCCCAAGCCTACGTATGACAGGGTGGCCCGGATAAAATCCCACGCCACCCAGTCAAAGGCTTTCTCTGCATCTGCAGCTAAGAGTACCAACTTCTTCCGTGATGTACGTGCTAGATGTATTAAGTCTATGGCTCGGATTGTATTATCCCGGGCCTCCCGAGTAGTGAAGTAGTTCTACTTAGTTACTATACATCTCTGCGTACAGTAGATACTATTTACCATTAAAAAAAAAAACACTTTGGGGGAGATTTACTAAAACTGTAGCACTAGAATATAATGCAGCTGTGCATGGTAGCCAATCAGCTTCTAACCTCAGCTTGTTAAATTAAGCTTTGGCAATAATAAAATAAAAAACATTTGGTTTCTATGAAGAGCTGCACCAGATTTAACAAGTTCCAGTTTTAGTAAATCTCTCCCCAAAGTGTTTTATACTGCTTACTGTGCCAGGAAAACTATCCTATCTCAGTGAAAGCAGTCTAATCCCCTGACTCTGCAGATGTGGAGAGCCATGGTTAATGCAGCCTTGCCACTATAAAGCTTACAAATCTAGTGCATACATGTTCAAATAAATTCATGAAGATGTAGGTGACCTGAGTTCAAGCAAGGGAGTTGACTCAATAAAATGTAAATGTTTATATGGCTATTAGCATTGTTGACACGTCTTAAAGTAACTTTGTTACCCTGTAGGTCCATTTGTTGATAGGGAGGCTGCATTTTCCCTAAAACGCTTGTCTGTTTTTCCTGCATCCCTCGCTACCCCTTCCTTAAAGTGGATGTAAATCCAGTGAAGTGAATAACCCCTGCACTCTGCTCCTAGCGCACCCCTGCATTCCGCACCTAGCGCACCACTGCACTCTGCACCTAGCTCACCCCTGTAAGCTGCACCTAGCGCACCACTGCACTCTGTACCTAGCTCACCCATGTAAGTTGCACCTAGCGCACCACTGCACTCTGCACATGGCGCAATCCTGTACTCTGCACAGGGCACACCCCTGCACTCTGCACAAAGCACACCTCTTCACTTTGTACATCGCACACCCCTAAACCCTGCACATAGTGCACCCCTCAACCCTGCACTCTGCACATAGCGCACCCCTGCACTCTGTATCTAGCATACTACTGCACTCTGCACATAGTGCACCCCTGTACTCTGCACATAGCGTACCCCTGTACTCTGCACATGGCAAACCCCTGTACTCTGCACATGGTGCACCCCTGTACTATGCACATAGCGCACCCCTGTACTCTGTACCTAGCGTACTACTGCGCTCTGCACAAAGCACATCCCTGCACTCTGCACCTAGCGCACCACTGCACTCTGTACCTAGCCCACCACTGCACTCTGCACCTAGCTCACCCCCTGATCTCTGTACTGGAATGGGGGGGGGGGGCTGAGGAGAGCCCTGTACTTGGAGGGGGGGAGGAGCCCTGCACTCTGCACCTAGCGCAGCACTGCACTCTGAGCCCAGCGCAGCCCTGCACCCAGGGGCACCCCTGCACTCTGCACCTAGGGGCACCCCTGCACTCTGCACTCAGGGGAATGCCTGCACTCTGCACCCAGGGGCACGCCTGCACTCTGCATCCAGTGCATGACTGCACTCTGCACCCAGCGCACCCTTGCAGTCTGTACCAAGCGTACCCCTGCACACTGAACCCAGGGGCACGCCTGCACTCTGCACCCAGCGCATGACTGCACTCTGCACCCAGCGCACCCCTGCACTCTGCACCCAGCGCACCCCTGCCCTCTGCACCCAGCGAACCCCTGCACTCTGCACCCAGCGAACCCCTGCACTCTGCACCTAGCGCACCACTGCACTCTGCACCTAGCTCACCCCTGTAAGCTGCACCTAGTGCACCACTGCACTCTGTACCTAGCTTACCCATGTCAGTTGCACCTAGCGCACCACTGCGCTCTGTACATGGCGCAATCCTGTACTCTGCACCGGGCACACCCCTGCACTCTGCACAAAGCACACCTCTTCACTTTGTACATCGCACACCTCTAAACCCTGCACATAGTGCACCCCTCAACCCTGCACTCTGCACATAGTGCACCCCTGCACTCTTTACCTAGCATACTACTGCACTCTGCACATAGTGCACCCCTGTACTCTGCACATAGCGTACCCCTGTACTCTGCACATGGCGCACCCCTGTATTCTGCACATGGTGCACCCCTGTACTATGCACATAGCGCACCCCTGTGCTCTGTAACTAGCATACTACTGCACTCTGCACATAGCACACCCCTGCACTCTGCACCTAGCGCACCACTGCACACTGTACCTAGCCCACCACTGCACTCTGCACCTAGCTCACCCCCTGTACTCTGTACTGGAATGAGGGAGGGGGGCTGAGGAGAGTCTTGTACTTGGAGGGGGGGAGCCCTGCACTCTGCACCTAGCGCAGCACTGCACTCTGAGCCCAGCGCAGCCCTGCACCCAGGGGCACACCTGCACTCTGCAACTAGGGGCACCCCTGCACTCTGCACTCAGGGGCATGCCTGCACTCTGCACTCAGGAGCATGCCTGCACTCTGCACCCAGGGGCACGCCTGCACTCTGCACCCAGTGCATGACTGCACTCTGCACCCAGCGCACCCTTGCAGTCTGTACCAAGCGTACCCCTGCACTCTGCATCCAGGGGCACGCCTGCATTCTGCACCCAGCGCATGACTGCACTCTGCACCCAGCGCACCCCTGCACTCTGCACCCAGCGCACCCCTGCACTCTGCACCCAGCGCACCCCTACACTCTGCACCCACCAAACCCCTGCCCTCTGCACACAGCGCACCCCTGTACTTTGCACCCAGCGCACCCCTGCACTCTGCACCTAGCGCACCCCTGCACTCTGCACCTAGCACACCCCTGCACCTAGCGCACCACTGCACTCTGCACCTAGCGCACCACTGCCCTCTGCACCTAGCTCACCCCTGTAAGCTGCACCTAGCGCACCACTGCACTCTGTACCTAGCTCACCCATGTAAGCTGCACCTAGCACACCACTGCACTCTGCACATGGCGCAATTCTGTACTCTGCACAGGGCACACCCCTGCACTCTGCACAAAGCACACCTCTTCACTTTGTACATCGCACACCCCTAAACCCTGCACATAGTGTACCCCTCAACCCTGCACTCTGCACATAGTACATCCTTCAACCCTGCACTCTGCACATAGCACACCCCTGCACTCTGTACCTAGCATACTAATGCACTCTGCACATAGTGTACCCCTGTACTCTGCACATAGTGCACCCCTGTACTCTGCACATAGCGTACCCCTATACTCTGCACATGGCGCACCCCTGTACTATGCACATGGCGCACCCTTGTACTCTGTACCTAGCGTACTACTGCACTCTGCACATAGCACACCCCTGCACTCGGCACCTAGCGCACCACTGCACTCTGTACCTAGCCCACCACTGCACTCTGCACCTAGCTCACCCCCTGTACTCTGTACTGGAATGGGGGGGGCTGAGGAGAGCCTTGTACTTGGAGGGGGGGAGAAGCCCTGCACTCTGCGCCTAGCGCAGACCTGCACTCTGAGCCCAGCGCAGCCCTGCACCCAGGGGCACCCCTGCACTCTGCACCTAGGGGCACCCCTGCACTCTGCACTCAGGGGCACGCCTGCACTTTGCACCGAGGGGCACGCCTGCACTCTGCACCCAGTGCATGACTGCACTCTGCACCCAGCGCACCCCTGCACTCTGCACCCAGCGCACCCCTGCACTCTGCACCCAGCGCACCCCTGCACTCTGCACATAGCACACCCCTGCACTCTGTACCTTGCATACTACAGCACTCTGCACATAGTGCACCCCTGTACTCTGCACATAGTGTACCCATGTACTCTGCACATGGCGCACCCCTGTATTCTGCACATGGTGCACCCCTGTACTATGCACGTAGCGAACCCCTGTACTCTGTACCTAGCATACTACTGCACTCTGCACATAGCACACCCCTGCACTCTGCACCTAGCGCACCACTGCACTCTGTACCTAGCGCACCACTGCACTCTGTACCTAGCTCACCACTGCACTCTGCACCTAGCTCACCCCCTGTACTCTGCACCTAGCGCACCACTGCACTCTGCACATGGCGCAATCCTGTACTCTGCACAGGGCACACCCCTGCACACTGCACAAAGCACACATCTGCATGCTGTACATCGTGCACCCCTAAACCCTGCACGTAGCGTACCCCTCAACCCTACACTCTTCACATATCGCATCCTTCAACCCTGCACTCTGCACATAGCACACTCCTGCACTCTATACATAGCGTACTACTGCACTCTGCACATAGAACACCCCTGTACTCTGCACATAGCGCACCCCTGTACTCTGCACATGGCGAACCCCTGTACAATGCATATAGCGCACCCCTGCACTCTGTACCTAGCGTACTACTGCACTCTGCACATAGCGCACCCCTGTACTCTGCACATAGCACACCCCTCAACCCAGCACTCTGCACAGAGTGCACCCCTGCACTCTGCACATAGCGCACCCCTGCACTCTGTACATAGTGCACCCCTCAACCCTGCGCTCTGTATGTAGCGCACCTTTCAACTATGCACTCTTTAGGTAGTGCGCCCCTCAACCCTGCACTTGGGCACCCCTCAATCTTAGAACAGTTTGGCCACGCTCACAATTTGATGCAGAGATAATGATATACAGTAACCGCTAGCAACCAATCAGTAAGCAATAATGATTGGCAGTAATCTCTAGAAACCAATCAGTGAGCATCAATGATGTTCTGTGACCTCTAGCAACCAATCAGTGAGTGGTAATGATGTACAGTAACCTCTAGCAACCAATCAGTGAACGATAAGGATGTGCAGTAGCCTCTAGCAACCAATCAGTGAGTGGTAATGATGTTCTGTAACCTCTAGAAACTGATCAGTGAGCAGTAATGATGTGCAGTTAGCTCTAGCAACCAATCAGCAAGCAGAAATGATGTGCTGTAACCTCTAGCAACCAGTCAGTGCGCAGTAATGATATGCTGTGACCTCTGGCAACCAATCACAATCGCTGCCTGATCTGCCGCAGTAAACTCATTATGAGTCTAGCTGCTAATTACTGTATGTCTCAGAGTGTGATCAGAGCGTGATCAATATTAAAGACGGCCCTGTGTATTTGGATTTGAGGCTGGAGTTTTAGGTAGGAAAGAAAAAAGATTGCTTAGTTTAGTATAATGTTACAGCCAGCTGTGAAATGTTAGAAACGAATGTAGAGAATAGACTCAGCTAAGCAGTGTACATATTTTATTTAGAGGTGTTAACAGAATGTAACCTCAAAGAAAGTTTTCTCCTAGGTCTGCTGATCACACACTCATCAATGATGATAGATATGTGCAGAAAGTGATGGTTTATCACATCATCTTCTATGCATGGAAACATAAACACCTTAGAAAGGATAATGCACTGCAGGGAATGGTGCCCACACATAAAGTCACTCTACACAAGCATTATAAAACAACCTTTTTCAAAGATCAGCATTCAGCATACCATTTGTGTAAACCTCATGGGGACAGTTATTACATTTGAGAGGGCTGAAAACACAGACATTTTGGTTCCTTCATTTTCTGTTATTTTACTACACTCAGTTGTATACCATTTACTATTTGAGTTCCCCTGTTCCCTTCACAGTTTGGGAGGTTGTTTCTTTCCCTTTTTTTGTTACAAAGTTAGGATCGATTCACACGTATGAATGTTGCTTTTGAGCATTTCCGCAGTGCTTTTTGCGGGATTTTTTTACCATGATTTGCCCGTGATTTGCCTTTTTATGTGTTTTTTTGGGCAAATTTGTTGTTGGGCAGATTAAAAAATGCAAATCACTGTAAAATCCCAGTAAATCCGCACTACATGCTTTTCTGCAGCTTTTCCATTGAAGTCTTTTGGACCAAAAAATGTAAAAAATTTTTAAAAAGTCCCTGAACCTTTCAAAAAACACAGAGGCAGAAAAATGCATTGATGTGAGCATGTTCCATAGTAAACCATGTTAAAAAAAATTAATGTAATTCTTCAAAAAGCATGAAAAAACACATTTGGTGTGAATGGAGCCTAACAGCTCATTTGTGCTCAGTATAAAGAATAACCAACAGCAGAATTTTTTGCATTGAAACTTTGTACACTTTTTAGCTGGTTTAGGGGTCAGGGATTGACAAAGGGAGGTCCTTTGGTAGGTGTTCCTAAGCAGTGTGATTCAAAGCAGTACAGGTGATGTACTGCCTGCTGCGTGTCTTCTCTAATGCGCCTGCAGCTTATTCATAGGACAAAGATTAGCTAAATTATACACTCCATATGTTAAAACAGAAAAATTTAGAAATGTAGAAAAGTGACAGCAGATCAGATGGCCCGGATGCCGCGATCCCGGAAGACGGGCGACTGGACATGTCGCCCGTTATACAGGTAAGCGGGCGGCACGGCGCGGGATCATTCTAAGGTAAGTATTCCATAATGAGCTAGAGATACTAGCTCATTATGTCTTTCTCTTTCAGGTTGCGAAAAAAAAAATCTATGGGTTTACAACCTCTTTAAGTTCCTGAAGTTGTTGTCAATATGTTTTATCCTCCAAACCTCTCACCATTTTTCTTACCCGTCTCTGGACTCGTTCTATTTGATGAATATCTTTGTGTAAGTGAGGTCTCCAGAACTGGACACAGTATTCTAAATGAGGTCTCTATATAAAGGAATCAGAACCTCCTTCCTCTTGCTGATGATCCCTCTAGTAAAGCATCCTGGAATTCTATTCACTTTTCCCACCACCTGTTCACACTCTTTGCTCATTTTGCAATCATCTGAAATAAGTACCCCCAAATCTTTTTCTTCTGTAGTGCTGGCTAACACTGTACCCCCAATGTTATACTCTTCTAGGGGATTATTTTTCCCTGGGTGCATTATTTTTACATTTAGAAGCATTGAACTGCAGTCTCCACTGCTTTGACCAAACTTTCAGCAATGCCAAATTATGTTCCATGTTACAGACATCTTCAGGGTTATCAACCCAATTACACACCTTTGTGTCATTAATAAAAAGACATACCTTGCCCAACAAACCTTTAGTTATGTCACATACATTAAATATAACAGGACCCAGTACAGAGCTCATTTAGCACACTACATATTCACTAAACCACTCAAGGGTTAAGTCCTAGCTTGCACACCTTTTGTATTTGATCATTATGTGGAACTGTATCAAACGCCTTAGGGCTCTTTCACACGGGCGTTCCGTATGTCCGTTTTTCATCCCATCCGTTTGCGGATGAAAAACGGACATAATGTATCTCTATGTAAATACAGATGTCATCGGATGATCATCCTCTGACATCCGTTTTTTGTCAGTTCAGTTCAGTTCAGTTCAGTTTTTTTGAACGGAGGAGAACCCTATTTTTTCTTCCTTTCAAAAAACGGAACTGAAGCAAAAACGGATGTCAGTGGTGTCATCCGCAGACATCCGTATTTACATAGACATGCATTATGTCAGTTTTTCATCCGCAAACGGATGGGATGAAAAACGGACATACGGACCGGATGACACAAGTGTCATCCGTGTCCGTTACAAAAAAAAAAAAAGGACCTGATCGAGCAAAAAAAAAGGAACGCCCGTGTGAAAGAGCCCTTACTGAAATCAAGCTGTGCTATGTCCACAGCACCACCCTGGTCCAAAACATTGGTAATATAGTCAAAACGTTCAATCAGATTTGCCCTCAGTAAAGCCAATCTGTTTTGGGTCCAGCAGGTTGTGTATTTTAATGTGATCAATGATCCTTCTTTTCAGGAGTGATTCCATTAACTTGACTACAACTAATGTTAAACTCACTGGCCTGTAATTTCCAGCTTCTACCTTGCTACCTTTCTTGTGGATAGGTACAATATTAGCTGTCCCCCAGTCATGGGGAACTTCTCCTGTTAGAAGAGATTGATGAAAAAAAGACTAATTAATGGTCCAACCAGTGGTGTATTTAGGTTTTGTACTGCCCTAGGCCGGACTAAATTTGTGCACCCCCTAATTTAACTAGGACCCACCCCTTCCTGTCAAGGCCACACCCCTTCCTGTTTCGTGCAGCCGAGCCAGCTTGCTGACCGCCTACCGCAGAATTACTGTGGCAAGCTGGCTCGGCTGCGCGAACCAACGTATGGGTACATTGGTTTATGGGAGCGCTCCTGGGGGTGAGCGCGCGCTCCCGTCCCCACTAGGTAGCGGGGATGCCACAGGGCCAGCGGCCGCAGTTGTCGCTGGGCACCCGCGATCGCTCCCCGCTGAGAGAAGGACGGTATGCTGTTGTAAACACAGCTGACCGTTTCTTCTCTCTGAAATTATCACAAAGCGCCTTCTATATAGGAACACAGGTCTCTATTGTCATTTCACAAGTCCTTCCCCCATACCATTAGAAAACACCCCCTAGGCTCACACTTAACCCTTTGATCACCCACTGTGTTAACCCCTTCCCTGCCAGTGTCAGTACAGTAACAGTACATATTTTTAGCACTGATCACTGTAGTAATGTCACTGGTCCCCCCAAAAGTGTCAAAATTGTCAGTTAGGTGTCCGATCTGTCCACCGCAATGTCGCAGTCCTGCTAAAAATCGCAGATCGCCGCCATTACTAGTAAAAAAAAATGACATAAATCTTTCTTGTCGTTTGTAGACGTGATACTTTTGCGCAAACCAATCAAATTACGCCTATTGGGATTTTTTTTACCAAAAATATGTAGCAGAAAACAAATTGGCCTAAAAGGATGAGAAATTTAGATTTTTTTATTTTTTTTTTGGGTAATGTGATATAGCAGAAAGTGAAAAAAAAATGTTGCTATTTTTTTGTTTATATCGCAATAAATAAAAATCGCAGAGGTGATCAAATACCACCAAAAGAAAGCTCTATTTGGGGGGGGGGAAGAACATCGTTTTTTTCATCGCACGACCGCGCAATTGTCAGTTAAAATAAGGCAGTCCTGAATTGCAAAAAATGGCCTGGTCAATAGGGGGTAAATCTTCCGGTCCAGAAGTGGTTAAAGCTTGGAGCAGTTTGCAGTACATGAACTTTCACATGAACTTTCACTGCATGTGAACTGTTAACTGTTGCATTTCCATTGGTTTCAGCATGCATGGAGCAGGTTGCACATGCTGAAACTAATGCAAACTCATTTAACAGTTCACATGCAGTGAAAGTTCATGTACTGCAAAGTTTAAATGGAATTATTATTTGTAGCAATAGCAGTGGTAGCCTAAATTCGTGATTCCTACCTGCTGTCAGATGTCCTGGCCAGGGGGTTCCCTTGTCCTCCTCTCTCTCCTCCTCCTCGACATAGATAGACCCGCCCCGGGGAGAAGTTAGTATCCCTTACATGCCGTGCGGAGGAGGGTAGGTGGAGCATTAGGCTCCGTCCCCACCCACTGAATGAAGTGCAGCCGGTCTGGCCAGTCACTGGCCGCTCTATGGGGGCGCCAGTCCCTCCCTCCCTGCCAAGTACGTAAGCCTCCCTCCCTAGCAAGTATGTACACCCCCCTTCACTGCTGAAAGCCGGGGACTGTGTTTGGGATGCAGCAGGAGCAGCTAAGGCGGCAGGAGGCAGACAAGCAGACGGGACTCACAGAATGGGTCCGATTTTTTTTTTCATGCGGGGGCGGGTTTTTTGCCACCCCCCCCCCCCCACAAAGTGCCCCCCTAGGCCTAGGCCAAAATACAGCAGTGCCTGTAATATGTCTGAAGTCTCTGACCATCTCCTTTAGTATGTCTGCAGTCTCTGACCATCTCTTGTAGTATGTCTTCATTCTCTGATTATCTCCTGTAGTATGTCTTCATTCTCTGACCATCTCCTGTAGTATGTCTGCAGTCTCTGCCCATCTCCTGAAGTATGTCTTCATTCTCTGACCATCTCCTGTAGTATGTCTGCAGTCTCTGCCCATCTCCTGTAGTATGTCTGCAGTCTCTGCCCATCTCCTGTAGAATGTCTTCATTCTCTGACCATCTCCTGTAGTATGTCTTCATTCTCTGACCATCTCCTGTAGTATGTCTGCAGTCTCTGCCCATCTCCTGAAGTATGTCTGCAGTCTCTGCCCATCTCCTGTAGTATGTCTTCATTCTCTGACCATCTCCTGTAGTATGTCTGCAGTCTCTGCCCATCTCCTGTAGTATGTCTGCAGTCTCTGCCCATCTCCTGTAGTATGTCTTCATTCTCTGACCATCTCCTGTAGTATGTCTGCAGTCTCTGCCCATCTCCTGTAGAATGTCTTCATTCTCTGACCATCTCCTGTAGTATGTCTTCATTCTCTGACCATCTCCTGTAGTATGTCTGCAGTCTCTGCCCATCTCCTGAAGTATGTCTTCATTCTCTGGTTATCTCCTGTAGAATGTCTTCATTCTCTGACCATCTCCTGTAGTATGTCTGCAGTCTCTGACCATCTCCTGTAGTATGTCTTCATTCTCTGACCATCTCCTGTAGTATGTCTGCAGTCTCTGCCCATCTCCTGAAGTATGTCTTCATTCTCTGGTTATCTCCTGTAGAATGTCTTCATTCTCTGACCATCTCCTGTAGTATGTCTGCAGTCTTTGACCATCTCCTGTAGTATGTCTTCATTCTCTGACCATCTCCTTTAGTATGTCTTCATTCTCTGATCATCTCCTGTAGTATGTCTGCAGTCTCTGACCATCTCCTGTAGTATGTCTGCAGTCTTTGACCAACTCCTGTAGTATGTCTGGCACTAAATCAGTGTTTTTCAACCTTTTTTCAGTCAAGGCACCCTTTAAAAATTAGGGACAGTCTTGAGGCACCCCATTCTAAAATGTAAAAATGATTCTAATTGTTTTACATAATGCAGCAACATCCAAACGTAGGACACCTAACATTAGAGGTATTTTATTCTTGCAAAGCAAATACACTTTTGCAAACTGGTACTGACTATTATTCCAGTGTTTCTCTTCTCCCTCAGTCTTTCTCCATCACTCAGCTAATGTGACCCCAGTGCTAATGTAGAGGGGCAGGGGAGGGCCAAACAAGGATGCTATGAAGGCAACTGACATCCTCCTTATCAACTGATGATGCCATTGGTCGTTAGGACACCGGCAGCTAGAAGGTTGTAAGGTTGCACAGTGAAAACCTGTGGCTTTGTTTAACTAAAAGGAAGGCTTTATCCATACGCCGGCTCCCCCCCCCCCCCTTTTACCACTTGGTACCTGATGCTGAATCCCCCCAGGACAAAAAAATTATCTATAGGCCTGGTGCTACATATATATAAGTTATATTACATAAGTCGACCTAGATTACGATATGAGATGCTGTCCCTCCCGAAAGATAAGGGGGTGGCTGGAGCACGAATAGTGGATTGGTTCCATGGCTTATCGTCTAAGTTGTGGGTTCAATTGGAGCAATATATTAACCCCTTTGACTCACAAGCCATGTCTTGGGTTCCAGCAACTCATTGAGGAGAATTATCTTTATTTGCAGGACTGACTCGCCATACTTTACGAATCTGGGACTGTGTAGCAGAAAACTGGTTCACTCTATAAGATCCGAGGACCGATGTCTCGGTTCTTTGGGACCCCAGAATTTTGGGTGGCTGTTGTAAGTACAAGTTTTGGTCGGTGGAATAAGAAGGATCGTCGCCGTCTGGCCCAACTACTACAAGCAGATCCTACATTATTACTGACTGACTCTTTAACTCAAGAATCCTCTCAAAATATGACAGCCTGGATGTGGAGGCGACAAGTCACCTCATACTTACGTACTTTTTCCTCTTTGGCAGATGTACTAGGGGAACCATCGGAATTTGAGGGTATGCTTCTTCATACGGACCCTCCTAGGCATGTACTCTCTTCTCTATATGGGTTATTGATTAAAGCCTTTCACCCGGAATTCCCGTCCTATACTAGGGTTTGGGAACGGGAACTTGGGCCCCTTTGGACTGGCGTAAGTGCTTTGTTCTAACCCATTGACTTTCTTTAGATATTAGGATTCAAGAGAAGAGGTTTAAACTATTGACCAGATGGTATCGTTGCCTGGCTACTATCAGATACATAGACTCTACATTGTCTGATACATGTTGAAGATGCTCCTCGGATAGGGGCACAATGCTACATATATGGTGGCACTGCCCCCAAGTCCTGAAGTTATGAAAAAATGTTTTTGCTTTGCATTGTAGGTTGACAGAGACCACAGTGACTCCTTCCCCTGAGATAGCTCTGTTATCCTTGATGCCGGGATCTCTCAGGTTGGTTAAGTCAGATACCCTGTGTCATTTTTTGGCAGCTATGAGAAATGTGATCCCCAGATATTGGAGACAATTAGATGTGCCTTCTTTGATGGAGTGGGTGGGAGAGGTGGATAAAATTAAAGCTCTGGAACGTCTACTTGCGCAAGAACTTGGTGATATGGAACGTTTCGTGAATACTTGGTCCTTATTGTCTAAATTCCGGGGTTCAGCTGAGTTTGTTGATTGGGCCACTGATATATCCATCGAGGGTGGACCACAGTCATAGCGGAGCGTGTACTTTTTGTGTTTTCTCCCTATACATTTCCCTTTTTACTCCCCTTTTTGTCCTTTCTCATCTCCCCCCTTCCCTCTTTTTTTCCCCTTTATTTCTACTCCTCTGTTAATTTGCTTTTTCCTTTTTCTGAAAGATAAGGGCCCAATTTGAACTAAGTAATGGGAAATATACCATTAGTCCTTTTTTTCCTAATTAATTAAGTGTGTTTACATCAAGTTAGTAAGGCAACTAAGGTACTCTGATATACGGATTTCGTAAATCTGGTTTTAGCGATATATTCAGAGGAGCATCAAGTGGAGATGGATCATATTCATGATATTAGTTGGCCTTACTAACAATATATTAAGATTATGTAAGCTGAATTATTCTATGCAGTTAAAAGTTCTTGTCTGATATTGAACATTTGGTATTTATACTCCTATCATAATATGTTCTGTATCAGGTTAATCGGTATTAAGTAAGACGGTTTTCGAGGGAGTCCTTGTCCTTCTTTTTCCTTTTGTATATTTGTATTTCCTTAAATATAATAAGATTGAAAAGATTTTAAATAAGAGACCTACCTCAGTATTAATCAAATTATTATGCAGGATTTATATAGTGCCAACAGTTTGCGCAGCCCTTAACAACATAAAGAGGAAAATACAGCAACAATACAATTCAAAACAAGAGGGTGAGGAGTGCCCTGCTCCTGGGAGCTTAAAATCCAATAGGAATGGGGCTGGTGGAGCAAAAGGTAATAACTGTGAGGAATGAACTGATGGGAGAAATACAAGATTCTGTTATTAGCTGAAGGCAGGATAGACTCCCCTGAAGAGCTGAGTTTTCAGGGATCGCCTAAAAATGGACAGAGTATGAGATGGCCAGACAGATTGTGGTAGGGAGTTCCAGAGGAAGAGAGAGGCTCTGGAGAAGTCCTGGAGACAAACATGGGAGAAGGAGACAAGATTTACCGAAGCTAACAGCCACTCCTGGGCAAACTGACGTAGCTCGACGTCGGTCGCGCGCAGGCAGCTAGGGGGGAAGCTGGTGCATGTGTCAGGTGGCTCAGATTGCCGCCTGACACCGGCAATCTCTCCCCGCGGTCGTCCTTCTCCCTGCAATGATCACAGAGACTATCCTGTGATCCTGCTATATAGGATTGCATGTCTCTGTGATCATTTCCCAAGCCCAACCCCCCCCCCCCCACAGTTAGAATCACTCCCCTAGGCTGATCACCAACAGGGTTAACCCCTTCCCTGCCAATGGCATTATTACAGTAACAGTGTATATTGTTAGCATTGATTACTGTAGTAATGTTACTGGTACCCACAAAAGTGTCAAAAATGTCAGTCAGGGGTCCGATCTTTCCACCGCAATGTCGCAGTCCCACAAAAAATTGCAGATCGCCGCCATTACTAGTAAAAAAAAAAAACAATAAAAATGACATAAATCTTTCCCGTAGTTAGTAGACGCAATAACTTTTGAGCAAATCAATTAAAATACGCTTATTGCTATTTTCTTTACCAAAAATATGTAGCAGAAAACAAATTGGCCTAAAATGTTAAAAAATTTTCATTTTTAAATTTTTTTTTTGAGAATGTCATATAGCAGAATGTGAAAAATATTAATTTTTATTTTTTCAAAATTGTTGCTCTATTTTTGTCTATAGCGGAATAAAAATAAAAATCGCACAGGTGATCAAATACCACCAAAAAGAAAGCTCTATTTGTGGGGGGAAAAAAGGACGTAAATTGGATACAGCGTCGCACGACCACGCAATTGCCCGTTAAAGTAATGCAGTGCCGAATCGCAAAATAGGGCCTGGTCATTAAGGGGGAAAATCTTCCAGTCTTAAAGAGGTTAAACATTGCTTGGGACATCAGTTGTTTCACTAATACTAAATAGTGGGTCTATTTACTAATTATGGTGGTCTCGATAAAAATATCTGGAATTTATTATTATCACAATTTAATTTAAAGTTTGGTCACAATGTGTTAAGCGTAGATTGGTCACATTGGCGTAAGGTATTATTTTATTCCATATTAATCATGCATTTTATTGAAGAGGGCGTATTGTGTGCATAATGTATTATCTGTTTATTAGTATTGAAGGGGTATTAGAACATGTATAGTATCACATGTATAGAGATGGATAATATATTTGATTTGTGGGTATCAGAATGCACCTGTGGGTGGTACATATATGTGTACATCATATGTATAATAAGGGATTGCTCTATAATATCAATAGTTATTATGTAAACATTACTTTGCATATCATTTGTATAATATTGCTCTTATTACATGTAAATACTATGTTACCCCAGCATTTCATATTCCTGATATGTGCATGTTGTACCATGTTTTGTATGAAAAAGTATCCTGTTCTCTTTCTATTGCTCCTTTATGTAAAATCCCTGGTGTTCCTGTCAGTCCCTCTGCTTTCCAATAAAAACTGACCACGTCAGGCATGATAGAACAGTGGTCCGTTTTCTGGCTATGCTGGGAACTCAGCCTGCTCTCTCCTCCAATGATCAAACTTGTGCTTACATAACCCCCCTCAGCACAGCGATTCACTAGGAAGATCAGTGTACTGCTGTTTCTCCTCCTCTCTCTCTGAGCTCCTTATGCAGCTGATCACAGAGGGAATATGATGACTTATATAAAAAAAGAAATAAAAGCTATTGATAATGTTTTTGTTATATGTATACACAAATGTTTTGCTTTGCATTTCTATTTAAGCCTAGGTTCACACTGATGCAATATGGGAAACACAGAAAATCCTGTCTGTTTCCTGCACTGCATTGAAATTGCACAGCATCTATGTGATCTGCTGGGGGTGTCAATTTTAAATTAACAACACCCTGAAACAGCTCGCAATATGCAGTGTGATTGCCAGGTGTGGCAGAAAAAAAGGGTCCTGAATTATTTTGGAGCAGATGCAATGCATTTTGAGCCATACAAAACGAATGGCTCAAATCGCACCTAAGACATCGCATTTAATTTGCACAGGAATGTAGTGTGATTCCTGTGTGATTCACATGTGGTGTCCTGCACTGCACAAGTGTGAACCCAGGCTTAAACTGCACGGGTTGTTTTACAAGGTTTGAGATACATGATTTGTGTACATTATTAACCACTTGCCGACCAGCCGCCGTAGTTTTACAAGGGCAGGTCGGCTCTGTTACGGGAAACGACGTACATGTACGTCGCTTTGTGTAGCAGTTAATATGGGCGTGCATGCACACGCCGATTGGCTAGAGGGGGAGCCAATTAGCGGGTCCGGCGGCCATGATGTCCGCCGGGCAACCACGATCGCTCCCCGTGGAGACAGAACGGCAGTCTGCCGTTGTAAACACCGCAGACCGCTGTTCTGTGAGTGATGAACACAGGGATCCTGTGTTCCTCCTATTAAGAAACACAGGTCTCTGTGTCACCAAGTGAGTCCATCCCAAACACAGTTAGAAAGCACCCCCTAGGCACACATTAAACCCTTTGAGCGCCCCTAGTGTTAACCTCTTCCCTGCCATTGTCATTGGTACAGTAACAGTGCATATTTTTAGCACTGATTACTGTATAAATGTCGCTTCGCTGGTCCCCCAAAAAGTGTCAAAAATGTCAGTTAGGTGTCCAATCTGTTCGCCGCAATGTTGCAGTCCTGCTAAAAATCGCTAATCGACGCCATTAATAGTAAAAAATAAATAAAAATGACAAATCTTTCCCCTAGTTTGTAGACGCGATAACTTTTGCGCAAACCAATCAATATACACATATTGGGATTTTTTTATCAAAAATATGTAGCAGAATACAAATTGGCCTAAAATGATGAAAAATTTTAATTTTTAATTTTCTTATTGGGAATGTTTTATAGCAGAAAGTAAAAAATATTGGGGTTTTTTTTCAGAATTGACTTTCTTTTTTTGTTTATAGCGCAAAAAATAAAAATTGCAGAGGGGATCAAATACCACCAAAAGAAAGCTCTATTTGTGGGAAAAAAAGGACATCAATTTTATTTGGGTACAGCCTCGCACAACCGCGCAATTTCAGTTAAAGGTACACAGTGCCATTTCGCAAAAAATGGCCTGGTCGCTAAGGGGGGTAAAACCTTCCGGTCCTTAACCACTTAAGCCCCGGAAGATTTTACCCCCTTCCTGACCAGGGGGTTTTTCGCGATTTTTTACTGCGTGACTTTAACGGACAATTGCGCGGTCGTGCGACGCTGTACCTAAACGAATTTGACGTCCTTTTTTCCCACAAACAGAGCTTTCTTTTGGTGGTATTTGATCACCTGTGCGATTTTTACTTTTTGCGCTATAAACAAAAAGAGTAAATTTTGCAAAAACAACATTTTTCACATTTTTTTTTTATATGAAATTCCCCCAAAAAAAAATGTAAAAATCAAAATTTTTAACATTTTTGGCCAATTTGTTTTCTGCTACATATGTTTGGTAAAAAAAAAAAAAAAAAAAACGCAAAAATTTTGATTGGTTGGCGCAAAAGTTATTGCGTTTATTGACTAAGGGAAAGATTTCTGTAATTTTTGGTGTTTTTTTTTTTAACGAGTAATGGCGGCGATCTGCGATTTTTTTTGCGGTACTGCGACATTGCGGCGGACAGATCGGACCCTTGACTGACATTTTTGACACTTTTGGGGTTACCAGTGACATTACTGCAGTAATCAGTGCTATACATATGCACTGTTACTGCAAAATGACACTGGTAGTGAAGGGGTTAACTTTATTTGAGCGGGAGGGGTGGTGTGTGTCCCTAGGGGCATGATTCTTACTGTGATTGGCTGTGGCTTGAAGTGTAGGAACAATGATCAACGGTCCTACATAGTAGAACCGTATGATCACTGTTTCTACACAGGGGAGAATGACAGGCGGCTTGTTTACATCAGCCGCCTGCCTTTCTCCCTCTGCACCGACAATCGGCGAGTGACCGGCGGACATCGGGTCCGCCGGTCACACGCACGGACTTGCTGGGGAACGAGCCGGGGCGGGAGGGTGCCTCCGCGGGCGCGCGCTCGTCCGCTGTTGGCTCCCAAGCAAGTGACAGGCTAGTGACGTACCGGTACGTCGCTTTGCCTGGCCGGGGCTGACTGCTGACGTATATCGTCGTGCGGCGGTCGGCAACCGGTTAAAATACGTATAGTATATTGATTATGACCTAACATCATGCTCTGTATTATATACTCTATATACAGTATATATATATATATATATATTTTTTTTTTTTACAAATTGGGTCTTTGTCTGTTATCATTCTCCCTGGCGAAGCTTGCTAATCACATTGAATGGATGCTTAGTGGGAAGCAGGTCCAGTGTCAAAATGGAAGCTGTAAGTCAGTGTTACGGGCCCTTAAAGATGTCCCATGGGACGAAACATGTTGGATAGAGTTAGCACACTGACGTCACATGCTGTCGGTCAGGATACTGCAGACGGTGTTTCTATGACAGCTTTTTATGAGTAATTTTTAATAAACAGTGCATAACATTTTTACACTATTGGAACTCTCTTTTGCAATTACATTATATGAATTGCACTAATGCTAATTGAGATGATGGATGATTGGGAACGGAAAAGTTTAACACAAATGCGTATTGACCTCTATGATGCAGTAAGGTCCTGCTATCTGGTGAGTTTTCACTCTATGTTTAATGTCGGTAGGGGTGTTCTCCCTACACATTGATCTTGGAATGCTTATATTAATACAGTTCACAGAATGACCTTCTTTGATCCATAGTGTGGACATTGTGGGCGCAGTTTGTTGTTTATAACTTGGATAGTCTTAACCCTAGCACTGAAATTTTATTATTGTATAAAAGTAAATGTAAAGCTTTGGCCATGATTGTCTTTTTAAGTCTCCAACAGAAGCACATGTGATAAAAAGACAACACAGAAGCAAAGTTGGTGAAATTGAGACAGAGCACTGTCACCCCATACAGGGCTGGATCTAGCCTGTGTAATGTGGGGGTGCACAAAAAAAATTCAGGGGGGCAGAGGATATGGTCAGCAGTTTGTAGGGTAGTGTACAGAGGCCATTAGTTTGTAGGGCAGTGTACAGAGGCCATTAGTTTGTAGGGCAGTGTGCAAGGGTTAGAAGAGCAGTGGACAAGGGTCAGAGGGGCAGTGTGAGGAATAAGCATGACGAAGGACAGGGTCAAAAGGGCAGTGTATGGGATCAGCAGGGTGGAGGACATCGGTCATTGCTGGCAGGGCTGAGAACAGGAGTCATCACAGGCAGGGTACTCAGCAGAGCCATCCCTGTACTGCACACAGCCTGGGCAAAGGTAGCAGATCTCATCCTGCCCACAAAGCATATAGATGAGATTGGATTGGATTGCATGAAGCCACAACACTGTGTGTAGCTGGCTATGGAAGCTGCGCTTCCATTCTATCTGGGAATTTCACAGGTCAGAACTGCAACATAGCAGCCAGCTACACACTCAGGGTCATATATATTTTTTTTTTGTCCTGGGGCAGTGGAGGGTTCAGTGCTCTCAAATTGCAAGAGTAACACATAATGGTGCTCTTTGCCCCTGCGCAGTAAGGTTGGCTATCAGGGTGCTTTCTGAATACAGTAGGCCTGTGTGCAAGATCATAAGTTGGGCTCTCCAGTCCGCAAAAAAGAAAGTGCAGGGGCAAATATTGGGCGTGGCTTTCACTGTGCTGAATATTGGCTGTGACTTAAAGAGACAAAGAGTGCAGGGGTGCATCAGTAAGTGACACAAAGGTTCAGTAATAAGTGAGGCAGAGTTCAAAGGTCAATAATAAGTGATGCAGAGTTCAGAGTTCAGTATTAGGTGAGGCAAAGCTTAGAGATCAGTAGTAAGTGATGCAGAGTTCAGAGCTCAGTATTAGGTGAGGCAGAGCTTAGAGATCAGTAGTAAGTGATGCAGAGTTCAGAGCTCAGTATTAGGTGAGGCAGAGCTTAGAGATCAGTAGTAAGTGATGCAGAGTTCAGAGATCAGAAGTAGGTGAGGCAGAGCTCAGAGATCAGTAGTAACCGATGTAGAGTTCAGAGATCAGTAGCAGTAGTAGGTGAGACAGAGTTCAGAGGTCAGTAGTAAGTGACGCAGAGTTCAGATGTCAGTAGTAGGTGAGGCAAAGTTCAAAGGTCAGTAGTAGGTAAGGCAGAGCTCAGAGGTCAGTTGTAAGTGATGCAGAGGTTAGATTTTGCCTAAAGGAGGAAGGGGCTCACTGGAAAAATCCTTCTACCCCTCCTTCCAACTCAAATTCGCTTCCCCCCTCCCCCACAAGCATGAATCTTCCCTTTCTGTAAAGATGCCTCCATAATTCCTCCTATTCTGCCTCCCGCCCTGCCCCACAAATCTTCCATCCACAGACACTCTCATTACCTCTGTAACTTCCCTCTGCTTCTATGATCCTTCTCTATAAATGCATACTCTCCACCGTGAACAATATGCTTTGCCTCCATCCTTGCTACTTTCCTCTCTGCTTCATTCTCCTTCACATCTGTCCATTGCCATTTTCCTCAAAGATCTAAGGAGGGGCCTAGGGGAAGCTTCCCTCGCTCTGTTCGACCAGTGTGACAGACAGGAAGAGATCCAAACTGCCACACTCCAAAAAAAGCCCAATTATAAGAAAAATTAAAAAAGCTTCAGCCGATGCCTGGATTGAGCCAAGCTGAAGCTGCTTTCATTGAATCTCTTTTGCCTTGAGTGTGTGTGTATAGAATGAGTGGGGGCAGGCTCTTCCCACGCCAGCACCCTCTTTAGTGTGGGTCATGGGAGTTGGGATTGAGACCTGGAGCAGCACCCAAAGCTTTGTTTGTTAAAAATGGGAGGAGATGATGCGAGTGATGGCCATCTCAGTGGGTCAGTACCCAGAGATAGTGCTGTTTTAGTGCCCCCTTCCCCTCAGATCTTACATACTCTGTGTCCCAGTCCTGGAAGAAGGAGTTCAGTGACCAGGAAAAGCATGCGGGCGGGAAGTGGGGCGGTTGGCTTTTGAGGGGACGCAACCGAAATTAAGGGGTTCGTGACCCACCCCATTTTCCCCCTAGATCAGGCCATGCTCCATAAAGTATCTGAGCCAAACCTTCATTTATCCATTACCAGATAATATTTTAAAGAAAACTGTAGTTTTAAGAATATTTTAAATGACTTTTGAAATTACATTAACATGTTAAAGATTATATAGGATTTTGGTAAATTAGATCTACTTTAAGCATAACACAAATATTTACAGGCAGATTTTGTGGTTGTCAGTTGACATATGCGAATGGAAATTTTCTTTTGATATTACATTATGTATTTTAGAACATTAGTAAACAATGTAAAAATCACTTTTGCTTTTTACATTAATGCTGCAATTTCTAAGTAAACATTAGATATGAATCAGCAGTTTGGCAAATTCTATAAAAGTGAACTTGTAGCATGGTTTGTAAAGCAGAAATGCAGACAGATACCAGTCATCCTTTAGTGCCACATCATACTTTTAAAGAGCCTGCCTGCCTCCATGATCATTAGCTGGAGCCCTCTAAAAAGGCCCTATGGGGCGAAGGTACACACTATGTCTCCCTTCTGACAATGCAATGCTTGGTGCCTAGATGCTCAATTACCTGGCCAAGAACTGTCAGATATAGGGCAGAGGAATGAGCCTAGCCTCAGAAAATCAGCATCTGCATAATATTTTCTGGGGCTCTAATGGCACAATAGTGAGGTTGGCAAGCTCTGTAAAGGTATGATGTGTCAGGGGAGGATGCAGGCTAACCATCTGCCCCTTTACTTTTCTTTGCAGCTCTATGTTACAGGTTAACTAAAGGAACACTAAAATGGTTTTAAATCAATTTCAAAGTTAAAAGGGTTTAAAGTGGTTCTAAATGCAGAAGGTTTTTTTTTTTATCCTAATGCATTCCATGCATTAAGATGAAAAACCTTCTGTGTGCAGCACCCACCTCAGCCCCCCTAAGACTGCATTCACACTTTGGGGTTTTGAATCGGGGGCAGATTTCAAAGCGCCAATGCGTGGGACGCACATTTGAGGTAAAAGGGGTGAGTAGCCTCGTGCTTATGGTAAATAAATATAAAAATAATGTGCAATATAGCTGCTGCTGAAAAATAAAGTGCTAGTGCCTTTACAGTGATAAAAACCAGAAGTGTTCAGCGCTGCTATTTCTGTGACAATTTCTCAAATAAAAACAAAACTATATAATAAATATATGTGCAAACTAACAATAATCCACATCAATATAAATACTATATGCGAAAACCTGTGTGCAATGCAAATATGCTTAAAATAAATAAATAATCAATACATAAACTAATAGTCCTTATGTGCACATATCCAAGTGCTGTGGTGCTTCAATTCATAAAAGGTGCAAAAATAATTAATAGTCCTTAAGTGCATGTATCCAAGTGCTGTAGTGCTCCAATTGCTTGAGACAAAGTGCTGGTGCTCCCCCTATGATTCCCTACTCACCACAGGCAGATGGAACTCGGGCGTTGAATTGTATGTGATCTCCTGGTATATGACCACAGATCCTGCTAGGAGCAGCCTTTGGATAACAGCTATAGAGAGAAATCCTTTGTACCAATATCCATGGATCCAGTGTGTCCTCATAAAATATAAAAACCATCCATGGTGAAGTACGTTATGGTATTACTTTATTAAATAAGCAGAAACCTACTTACAAAACATAGAATAAAACTGTGCAAGACACGGCTCGGTGGTTAGCTGCTCTTGCAGTGTGTGCTCCACCGGCCGGATATGACGTCGTCGTGTTGCGGGACGCTTCAGCCAATAGCTAGACGCATTTTGCCCTCCTCCCAGGGCATCATCTGTAGCTATTTGAGGTGCCATTCATTTCCTAAAATCGTGGTGAGGTTCTGCCAGGATTGTCATGCGTCAAATCACGCTTCAGTTGGAGCAACCCACATCGCATGTCGTCCAAAAGTAGCTCCTGAACTTTTTTGGAGCAACAAGCTTTACACGATGCGGGTTGACGTGATTGCAGCACAATTTATCATGATAAAATCGTGGCAGAACCACACAATGATTTTAGGTGCCATTCGCTATCTCAAATGTGCATCCCACGATTTGTCACACATTGACGTTTTGAAATCACGGGCAGCTTCACAGCAAATCTGCCCGCAGTTCAAAACACTGAGGTGTGAATACAGTCTAATACTTACCTAAGCCCCATTTTGATCCAGCGATGTTGCATGAGAGACTCGGCTATTTGTGGATTCCTCCTGATTGGCTAAGACACACAGTGGGTGCCATTAGCTCCCACTGCTGTCAATCAAAGTCAGTGATCTAATGATGAGAGAGAGGGGGTGGGGCCGAGCCGCAGCTACATGTCTGAATGGACATACAGAGCAGCAGCTTGACTCGGGTGCCCCCATAGCAAGCTGCTTGCTGTGGGTGCACTCAGCAGGAGGGAGGGGCCAGGAGCGCCGGTGATGAACCTGAGAAGAGGAGGATCTGGACTGCTCTGTGCAAAACCATTAAACAGAGCAGGTAAGTATTACATGTTTTTTTCTTTAAACAAAAAATAAAACAAGACTTTAATATCACTTTAAACTCACATTTACGACTTTTTTTAATACTCATACAAAATGTTTATTTTACAAAATATTTGGTACACTGTGCAACTAGTGCACGCTGGATTTACAAGGCACTATGAAATTTGTGAAATTACAAAAGCTGCTTCCTTTCAGACTCTCTCTCTCTGAATGAAATATCCTATCCCCCGTCTTACCAGGGAAGGGAGGAGTCACTTCTGCATATGTAAATTTGAGCCTGGGCTGTGATAGTAGACCTGATATGAGGTATATTTTTAGGTAAGTGCATGCCTGCTAAGTAATATATAAGTGTAAAAATAAATGGTATTGAAGTGATTGTAAAGTCTGCAGTTGGTTTTGTACAGGACAGCCCGGATTCTCCTCTTCTCGGGTCCCTTTCGCTGCTTCTAGCCCCTCCCTCCTGTCGAGTGCCCCCACAGCAAGCAGCTTGCTATGGGGGCACCCGAGCTGAGCTGCAGCTCTGTGTGTACATTCAGACACACAGCTGAGGTTTGGCCCCATCCCCTCTCTCTCCTGATTGGCTAACTGACTTTTATTGACAGCCGCAGGAGCCAATGGCACCGCAGCTGTGTCTCAGCCAATAAGGTGGGAGAGTCCCAGAAGGCTGAGGGACTTGTGGACATTGCTGGACAGAGATGGGGCCCAGGTAAGTATTAGGGGGACTGAGGGGAGGCTGCTTCACACAGAAGGCTTTTTATAAAATGCATTAGGCTCGGTTCACATATATGCGATGCAGGAAGGCTGCGAATTCGCAGCCTTTTCCCGCATCGCACACGCACCCCCGGCAGTTCACACTGCCATATGCGATACGCTGGGGGTGTCAATGTAATCTTAACGACACCCCCAGTTTGATCGCATATCGCAGTGCGATCGTGCAGTTCGCACAGGATCGGATCGCACAAGTGTGAACCGCTGTGCGATCCGATCCTGATGCGGCTAGAAAAAAGGGTCCTGTGCGTGTTTGGAGTGGCTGCGGTGCGAATTTAGCCATACAAACCGTATGGCTAAACTCGCACCGCACAGCCGATCGCATGTAATGTCGGAGCAGTGCGCTCCGATATTACATGCGAACCCCGCACACGCATAAGTGTGAACCGGGGCTTAGGGTAAAAAACCTTCAGACTTTACAACTCCTTTAATAATTACACAACACTAACACTGACAATACATTCATCTGTTTTTCTTTCCAGAGGGATACAGCTGCCTTTGAACACTATCCAGGATCAGCAACTATTCCTGTATTGAGATACTAACTTGGATACGACACTATAATGAAAAAACTCAGTTGCCTGTGCAATTCTTGGCTGTGTTGACCAATGTCTGATACGGACCAACCCCCTACTGCAGTCTCTCACCTTGTAATATGCTAAAAATGTAGACTATTGCAGTCTGTTTTCCTGCAATAGATTGATGACATAATTTCAGCCTAGGCACAGTTGTTTGACTATAAAGCAGTAACTGCTTTGTATCGTTAAGGTTAGGTTTTTTTTTGTAGAACATTATACTGTTGCTATATTTTTTATGTGTCAGGAATGTATTCAGACAAACTTGAAAAGTTACTGCAATGCTCATATTATCATAGTAAACAATGGGCCTTTTTTCACCAGAGGAACTAAGAAAAGCCAGGTAAATATGAGACTATTAGCCTAGAGCTCCTCCTTCTGTCTGGAAAGGAAAATATAAAATATTTTTTGCACTAGCACATACTGTACAGACTTTACTGGTATTTGCAGGAGTAACTATGCACAAGACATGGCACTAAGAAACAGCCTAAGTAGGTTTGTACTACACTTTTCTTGCTTAAGGCAACCTAACAAACACAGTTTCAATGCAGGAGCGCTTTCTACAGAAAGTCCACAGCCTAAGACAGACAAAACATCTGCACGTCTAATCCACTAACTAAACTCAGGTAAGTTCCTGACTAACAGGGTGCCTCCAATTGGATCCCCCAAACAGAGAGGCGTTTTGTCACCACTCAGCATTTTCACCCAGCAGCAAGCTACCACAACAGAGAGAGGGCAAGAGAACTCTGAGCTTAAGTCAGCTTGTATATTTAAAGGTCTCTTTGTAGCTTAGCCTAATAATGAGATCTGGCTACCAAGTAAAATGTGGACCTAGAAATGGAGGATTTATTCCATCCAAAGCTCTAAAAATCCTTCAGATTCCAGAAATCAGAGCAGAACTTCTTAACCACTGGACTGGAAGGATTTACCCCCTTAATGACCAGGTTATTTTTTGCGATACCGCACTGCGTTACTTTAACTGACAAGGGGGGGTGGGCTTGCTGTCTGAACACAGAGACCTGTCTCCGCTGTTCTGTCTCCATGGGGAGCGATTGCCCCAGCTAGCGGTCCCATGAAGTGACATACAGGTACGTTGTTTCCCAGGACAGAGCCGACCTGCCGCAGTAAAACGGCTGGTCGGCAAGAGGTTAACATTCTGAAAAAAACAAATAGTTTGTTTTCTACACATCATACATGGCTGTGCGGTGCGAATTCAGCCATACAATTTGTATGGCTAAATTCGCACTGCACCCGCAGCAAAGTCGCACATGACCTTTTTTTTTAGCCGCATCAGGATCGGATCGCACAGTGGTTCACACTTGTGCGATCCATCCTTTGCGAACTGTAAAGATCGCACTGCGATATGCGATCAAACTGGGGGTGTCGTTAACATTTCATTGACACCCCCAGCATATCACATATGGCAGTGTGAACTGCCAAGGGTGCGTTTGCGATGCGGGAACAGGCTGCGAATTCGCAGCCTTCCCACATCGCATAAGTGTGAACCGGCTCTAAAGGATGACCCAGAAGCCAGTTCAAATATTTAAGTAGAATAAATGAGCAACAAATAGGTAATCATGAAAATACAAGAGCAACAAACAGGCAATGGTGACAATATGCAGTCATATTTGGAAAAGTGGTCTTGTGATGCCATGTTGTGCCCCCCTAGGAGCTTACTGTGGACAGGTGAGGTATGAAGAGGTAGGTGGACAGATCACACCAATTTATATTATTATTATTATTTTTATATTATTTATATTATAATAATTGAGTTTAACTATCTATTTGTCTATCTGCCACCTAGTATGAGTAGATAAGTCTCATAGGCTTCATTTTGTGTGATCTTTGTTCATACTAATAAAAGTAATGAACACATAATGTACTCAACAAAGCAGTTTGCATGGGTTCAACTGTAGGGAATACCACGTCACACTTCACATAATACAGCAAAAAGTTAGGATCCCCCCTTGACCTCTACATTGCCTTTAAGTGTAGCTCACAGTTTTTCATTTGCTCTGTCACAGACAAAGATGTCTATGTCATTCATACTAACCATACACGGGGCTTTTTTTCTCAAAGAATAGGTACAGGAACTCCTCCCTTCAGTCACTTCTTATCTCCGTCCTCTACCCTCCTCCGAGCACCATGCCTTGTTTCCACCCCCTACCCACCTCCCAGTACCGCCCCATTTAGAGAATACAGAACCAAATATAATTTTGTAGTGATAAGTAATTTGTATGGAATTTAATACCAAAAAGAAAAACAGTAAAGTTGATGCCTCGCAGCCAGCAGCAGTAGCCCCCCCCCCCCCCCAACAGCACCAATAGATTCACCCAGCAACAATGGACCCCAACAGCAACAGATTTCCCAGAAGCCAGCCCAAATTTAATAGACTCTCTAGCAGCCAGAAACAATTGACCCCTCCCTCAACAGTAGATCCCATCGAGCAAAAACTGACCCCCCCCCCAGTTAAATAAGCCCAACCAGCAACAATAGTTTCCCCACCAGCAACAATAGACCCCCCTCAGCAACAATAGACTACCACGTACCGTACAAATAGATAGATCCCCCAACAGCCAGAAACAATAGATTCCCCTCAACTGTAGATCTCTTCCATCTACAATTGATCCCCCAGCAACATAAGCTCCCCCCCCCCAGCAACAATAGAACCCCCACCAGCAGCAATAATAGATTTTTCCAGCAACAATTGTCCGCCATACAAAAATAAATCCCCAGAGACTATAAATTCCCCAGTAGCATCAATGTACCCTTCAGGGCACCCCTTGCCATTACATACATTCAGTGCTGGAGGTGTCGGAACTCCGTAAACACAGAAAATAAACCATTTGTTTTTTTTTCAGAATGTTAACCTCTTGCCGACCAGCCGCCATAGTTTTACTGTGGCAGGTCGGCTCTGTCCTGGGAAACGACGTACCTGTATGTTACTCCATGGGACCGCTAAATGAAAAAAAGCCCTAACCATACATACATATTGAATGTTATCATCACCTCCCATTATAAAACCCAATATAATGTCAAATGTAAAATAAACCAATCTATAGATATAGAAACAGATAGATATGTGTGAAACATTGTATTATAGTATAATTATAGTAGAGACAGAATTAATTGGCTTCATTTCTGTGTTTACCTGCAAACTTTAGCAAAATGCAGTCTTTTGTTTGGTTACTTAGAAACCATTTTATAAGGGCTTGTTGGAATTTATAGATTTTCCATGCTTAGAAAGTCTTAAAAAAGAGTAATAAAGGGACGTTTAAAGCTTTCTGCCTAAGGTATTTGAGGCTGAAACATGCATGCAGTGGAGAATTTGTGTTTACTGGACTTCCAGTCACTAATAAAAAATCAATTCAGTGTCTTTGCTGCCTGCTGAATTATTTTTGCAATTACTTTCATGCATAATAGGTTTTATTGTGCAGGGAAATTGATTTATTGGCCAGGTTTGTAATAGCCATATTGTGGGACTTAGGCAGCATTACACAAGACCTCATTGTACTGGTGACCTAGTAACAGTGAAAAGAACTTCCATCAAAGTCTCATTTCTAATCTCAGATCATTCCAAGGGGGAACAGAACATCTGGGGAGAATTTTAACACCTTTAATAGAAGTGTATGTACAGGCATACAGGTTCATTAGGAAAACGAGCAGGTTTCTCGTTTTGCTTTAGCCTGACATTGCTCAGTCATTACATTCTGTAGTCAAGAGTAAATATTCACACTCCTGATGTGTCACTTTTTGTTTTGCAGCCAATAAAGCTTTTCATGGTGAAGGAAGCCTGCACATTGTAATAATGACATATGCATTTATATTGTGTCATTACAGTATGACGAACAGCCTCGGCCTCTTTATTAAACAGATGTGTGCAGCATCTATGCCGACCATCACAGGTGCTTCTGTACAATTTGTCCACAAAATGCTTCTTTCACATGGATACAGACACAGTGACCAACACAGAACAACAGGGCTTTTGCAGAATAAGGGCCCATTCACACTAGTTGCATTGGGCTGTAATGAGCAGCTCAATGCAGTCCTAACACATAGACAGAGCAAATGTCTTGTGTCCTATGTGAACAGTGCACACCACTTTGCTGCAGTTGTGTTCACTGCACAAAAGTAGGATATGCATTACTTTTTTCACTGCAGCATGTCGCCATGCAGAACACCCACATCACAGCACTCCTCTGCTGTGCATAAAACTAATCAAATTTCCCTTTCAGACACTTTAATAAAGTTAAAAGATTGGCAAGGTGCGCGCTTAGCCACAATTAAATTGAGACTGCCGCACCAAAATATTACTGTATTTTCTGGCGTATAAGACTACTTTTGAACCTCAAAAAAATCCCCCAAAAATGGGGGGGTTGTCTTATACGCCGAGTATAATATCTCCAAGGTAACCTAAGTATAAGTATTACCGGTAGATGTATGGGGTAGTAGGCAGGATTTCCTTAAGCTTACTTATAACTATTAAATAAGACACCTTCAGACTTAAATTTGGAATGAAAGAGGCCGCGGCCGTTTATTATTTTACACATTAAAGATCGATAAATCTTTTAAACTTTAAATAACAGCAGTATAGAACAAACCCGGTCCCAACGACCCAGGTTGTCATTACTCAAATAAATACATCGACACATCCAACTTAAAATACAACAAACGTCCCCCTTCGACGTGACCGAAGGTGACCCTAAAATAACAAACTGACCGCGACAAACAAAAAGGGGGGGGGTGGGAGGGGAACCGCTGGGCTGTCTTCTTTCTTCGCTGCTTGACCGACGGAGTGACGGCTCATCTGTGAGGGGATCCTTAAATGGGTCCTCTTGAACCCCTTCAGCCAATCAACTTGAACTTCTTCACAGGCGGGAGAAACCGGCTCAGACAGGTCAGGGGCTTATTCTCCCTAGATACTCAAGTAAACTAACTAAACCCTATAGCCAATCAGTTTACATTAAACTCTGACAGGCTCTAAACTGCCTGACAACTTAAATTCTGCCTATTCCTTCTCCTAAACTATCCTCACCTGCCACTACCCCATGAATAAAAGGGGCCATTCGTTCCCTTTTCTCTTCATGGGGTAGTAGGCAGGATTTCCTTAAGCTTACTTATAACTATTAAATAAGACACCTTCAGACTTAAATTTGGAATGAAAGAGGCCGCGGCCGTTTATTATTTTACACATTAAAGATCAATAAATCTTTTAAACTTTAAATAACAGCAGTATAGAACAAACCCGGTCCCAACGACCCAGGTTGTCATTACTCAAATAAATACATCGACACATCCAAAAGGCAGGCGGCTCACACCCGCCTGGCACACCCCCACCACGCGGCCTCTTCCACGCAAGTACCCAGATTGGCATTAAAAGTATCCAGGCCAATGTCAGATAAATGGGTGTCATCAAACCTGTATAGTCCACTAGTACCTCCCTCCAACTCTATATGCCGAAAGGATAAAATACCAACGACGCGCAGCAGCTTCTCCAAAGCCCTGTTTACGCGCTTACGGATTTTTTCAAGTGGTTTCAAGTAACAATGCTTGAACCAAGCGAGTCTAGGTATAACCTCCGAAAAAACAATGGTCATAAAAGGGAATGTTGACCTTAATAATTGCAAGTCATCCCGGATCGCAAAAATCAGGTCTAAAGTTCTCGCTCTGCCTACATCATTCCCCCCAAGGTGTACAACTAGTATATCCGGGGGGGGAAGAAACTGCAGTAGTCTAAAAATTTCCGGACGAAATTCCGACCACAGCATTCCTCTCTTGCTAAACCACTGAACCCTAAAATAATTGGGATCTAAACCGATGTTTTCGCCATAAGGACGTCTTCTGGCTCGTGCACGAGCCCAGTGCACGAACGAATGTCCGATGATCCACACGTCCAGACATTGACCTGAAAAAATTTTTTAACAAACAGTGTCAGGGCGGATGTAAGTTTGAAAAACATCCGACTTCCACCTGCCCAACTTTTTAACAACTTGATCATCGAGACCCAATCTTGCCGCTTCAGTAGCAGCACCAATACGAAATGAATGTGAAGTCAACCTTTCCTCTTCCAATCCCAATTGAACGAGACATTTTTTAAAAACAGCATTGAATTGATAGCCAGTCAATGGCCTACCATCCCGATGATTGAACAAGAATTCAGAACCGGCCGATCTGATTGTCAAAAATTTTTGTAATAAACGCACCGGACATATGGAAGAGTTGCGAAACCTGTGTAAATCGACGCGCTTCCCAACACCTAATTGATCCGTCTTAGAGAAGCGTATTAAAATGCAACACGACACGTCAGATAAAACCGCATCCGAGAGAAAAAGACCAGAGCTAAGCGTCCTACTTGTCGGCACCAGCTCCGATATTCTCAGTGCCGCAAAGAACATTAACGAAAAAGCCGCCCGAAAAAGGACCGACTCATAATAAGAAAAACAAACGACCGACGTAACTGCACATAAGCTCTCCAAAAGTGGGACAGTAATGGGCTTCCTAGAATCGGGCAAAAATTTTGCTTTACGGTAACCCTTCAGGGCCTGACGCACTGTAAAAAAGGAAGAGCATGAAGGGAAATTTTTTAACTTAACGAAAAAGGATACTCCTGCCAAAATTTTGTTTACATGAGACCATGCATACTCCATATGGAATAAGGAATTTAAAAAGGACAAAACCAAAGTTTCCGAAAAACTATCGGGGGATGCACCCAAGGACTGAAGATGCGACACCCATAATGACCATGCTGATTGGTATCCCGCCATGGTCACCGGAGCCAAAGAACGCAAAACATTCTTTGCTACCAAGTCTAGACTATGTGCCATAGGTGGCTCGGGTAATGACAGCTCAGCTCGTCCGCTTCCGGAAACAGCGTAAAAAATCGCTCCATCTGTAAGCGAGACAAAGCATCCGCCAAACCATTATCTTTGCCGGGGACAAAAGTCGCCTTAATCCAAATATTAAATGATAAGCATTTAGCTACTAAATACCGCAATAAGGCTATAACAGGGGGGGACTTTGAAGACAAACAATTGATAGCGAACATCACCCCCCTGTTATCAGTCCGAACCATTAATCTCCTGTTCCGAAAATGATGGCCCCAAACCTCCAGGGCCACCACAATGGGAAAGAGCTCGAGAAGAACACTATTGCGTGTATAACCCAATTGAACCCATTTCTGGCACCAGCAATCAGCGCACCAATGCGTGCGCCAAATGGCGGCGAAGCCGACCGAACCCGCTGAATCGGTGAAGAGACAAAAATCCTTGTCAAGAACAAATTCTTCCTGCCAAAGACTTTTGCCATTGAAATCCGTTAAAAACTGGAACCACACCAGCATATCCTCCCTGACCTCCTGAGTTAACCTCACGTGAGAATTTGGCGACTTCAGACCTGCAATCGTTGCATACAGTTTTCTGGAAAATAGCTTACCCAGGGGAATAACCCTGGAAGCAAAAGCCAGCAAACCAAGCAAGGACTGCATCTCCTTAAGGCGAACCTTACGTCTCCGGATCAAAGTCAGAAGGCAAAACTTCAATTTAGACACTTTGTCTAGCGGGAGCCTAAATTCCATCTCATCGGAGTCGATTGTGATGCCTAAAAATTGAATGCAAGTAGATGGAAAAGCCGTCTTCTCATGTGCCAACGGGATCCCAAACAGCTCGCACAACTGAACAAAACCATTCAGCAAGCGCGAGCAGTCTGTAGACCCTGCCCTACCCAAGAACAAAAAATCGTCTAAATAATGGACGATGTCAGTCGAATCGCAAAGTAGCGAAACTGCCCATTCCAAAAAGGTGGCAAAACACTCAAAATAAAAACATGACAGTGAACATCCCATGGGGAGACATCTGTCAAAATAAAAATTACCCGAAAAGAAAAACCCCAGGGAATTAAAGGCGTCCGGGTGAACCGGCAGCAGATGAAAAGCCGATTTGATGTCCGCCTTGGCCATCAAAACCCCTTTTCCCAGACCCCTTAATTTAACCAAGGCATCGTCAAACGAAGAATATTGGACCGTAGCTAAATCCTCGCTTATTTCATCATTTAAGGAATCCCCGAAAGGAAACGACAAATGATGAATAAGCCTGTAAGAATTAGGCTCCTTCTTTTGGACAATGCCCAAAGGGGAGATCCTAAAATCCTCAAAAGGTGGGACAGAGAAAGGGCCAGCGAATCTACCTAACTCGATTTCTTTACTTACCTTTTCGGCCACAACCGATTCCAAACCCGCCACGGATCTAAGGTTATCTACCAACTTACAACCCTTACCGTAAAATTTGGGAAGGGGGAAACCGTCCTGAAAGCCCTCAATTAGTAGGGTGGCTCTCACCCTGTCTGGGTAGCGCTGGAGCCACGGGAGCATGGCGGTGAGGTTCACTGGGGTTACCGCCTTTGTGTAGAAAACCCGGTGCCTGACCCCCTTGCTTCTTGAAGCATTTTGCAATGGGGTGGGCCCCAGAGCAAAATGCGCATTCGTGCCGATACTTGCACGAACCCGGCCACTTACAGACGGATTCGTTGAAGTTAAAGCACACTCCTTTTCTAAATTGAAAACCCGGAGAGGCTGCTTGGGACTGTTGACTCGGAAAGGGCTGTCTGGTAAAAATAGACCTCTGGGGGAGAAAAAGGTCCAGCCAAAGGCTGACGTCCTTAGTTCCCCATTTCATGGCAGGCTGCACCGCCAGTTTTTGGCAAAAAGCCACGTCATACTGGAACCATGATGTCCCACCGAAATTCTTGTACGCTTCTAATATGATATCCGCGTGTTGAAAAAGCCCCACACTCTTGGTAGGGAATCTCTCACACATTACTGATGAAAAAATAAAGAAACCCTGTAACCAGTTATTGAAAGATTTGGAAACAGGGCGCCTCCGTTCCTCATCATCCTTCCTATCCCCTTTAGCAACAAAATCCCTAGCTGAAGGCAACAGTGACAACATATCAATAAAATGTCCCTGCCATATCCTCTCCTTAACTGATTCGGATAGGTGGAAACCTAGCGGGGACATTTCACAGGTGAGAGTTTCCCTAAGGGAAGTCTCAGGTAAATTCTGTGATTTAGCCAGGAGATAAGAAGCAGACATCTCAGAGTGCAAGCTTTGGGGCCTATGAGGTTCAACCTCCAAATTGCCCATGGGAGGAACCCAGACATCCCTAGGTGAAGGGGCATGTTGTGATAACCCCATATCGCCCGTTACATGAGCGGGGTTGGCAGATACGGCTGTAGAATTGGCCGGTGTACTAGTGCAAGACCCAGTAACCGGACTGGTCTCAAGCATAGACTTAAAATCCTTAAGGAAATTCTGAAGTAAACCTGAAATGGCTGGCAGGGGGGTACTGTCCTGAGCGACAGCACCCCCAGTGTTGAAATCTGAGGTAACCTGCTGTGGTCCTGGGGGCCCAGTGCTCAAGGCAGATGCTGGTGACCCCTGTTGCTGCGTCCCGGGGGGCCTAGGGGCCCTAGTGGGGGCTGGTGGCCCGGTCTGCTGTGACCCGGAAGGCCTGAATTCTAATTGTCTGGCTGGTGGGAGTGACTGAGTACCGGGGGGCCTAGCGATCAATGTGGGGGCTGGCACAGTGTCCATGAAGTTCTCCTCACCTGATCTCGCCGGCGCGATCCCCTCCGGATTCCTGGTCCCGCCGATCGATCCCGCCGCTTCCGGGTCCTGGAGCAGGTCTTCCCGCTTGTCTTCTTCTTGGCGAGTCTTCACCTCCCCTCCCGGCGCGCCTGACGTCCGCCGGAGGGGAGAACCGTTGGCGCGGAGTGCGCCGCCTCTTCGCCGGCCCGATTCCTTGGCCGGTTCTTCCGGGTGTGGCGCGCCTGCGCACACCCCTCTCCGTGACGTCTTCTACGCCCGGCGTCACCGACGATGACGATCTTCCTTCTGCGCCCGCCGCGTCACCCGATCCTCTCCCGACGTCTCTTCCGGCGGCCACCGACGATGCTGGTCCTGCGCGGTCTCCACCTTCCGCTCCCTCGGATGCGGCGACGAGCGGCAATTCAAAACACCTCCGGAGCCAATCTTCACCGCCATCTTCTCCCGCCCGCTCGATCAGTCTTCTTAGGAGGCTCATCTCGGCTGAGGTAAGCGGGGGCGCCTAACTCCTCTTCTTCTTCTCTTCTCCTCTTCTTCCAGGAAAGCCGCCGCTGACGTCTTCTACCCCGAACCGCCTGCTGGACTACTGCGGTGGACAAACGCTACCGCTGACGATGGTACTTCCCGACAGCCTACTCTGGAACCGCTGGAACCGCTGGGCTGTCTTCTTTCTTCGCTGCTTGACCGACGGAGTGACGGCTCATCTGTGAGGGGATCCTTAAATGGGTCCTCTTGAACCCCTTCAGCCAATCAACTTGAACTTCTTCACAGGCGGGAGAAACCGGCTCAGACAGGTCAGGGGCTTATTCTCCCTAGATACTCAAGTAAACTAACTAAACCCTATAGCCAATCAGTTTACATTAAACTCTGACAGGCTCTAAACTGCCTGACAACTTAAATTCTGCCTATTCCTTCTCCTAAACTATCCTCACCTGCCACTACCCCATGAATAAAAGGGGCCATTCATTCCCTTTTCTCTTCAATCTCACAAGACGCTGGCTGTGTGGAAATCCTGTACCGGTATACCGTATGAACCGTAGCTTCGGTTACATACAGTGTACCGCGCTGAGCCAATCAGGGAGAGTGATGTATTCTATTATTGAATGCAAAGCCTGCTCGGATTGGCAGAGTAACATCAGCCCGCCTCTCTGACTCTGCCAATCTGAGCAGGCTTTGCATTCAATAATAGAATACATCGCTCACTGAGATTGGCTCAGTGCGGTATACCGTATGTAACCGAAGAGGGTAAAAAAGGGGGAGGGGTATGTTTGTATATTAAGAACAGTATACAGGTAAATATGAGGGATGATATTAATAATGGAGCTATGGACGAGGCAGAATCCCTATGGGTAGAGCTTCAAAGGAAAGGCACGGTGGGGAAGGTAATATTGGGCGTATGCTATAGGCCCCCAAACCAGAGGGAGGAGGGTGAGGTGGACCTCATGTTACAGATAGGATTGGCAGCAAGGATGGGAAATGTCATTATAATGGGGGACTTTAATTATCCTGATATAGACTGGGCAGAAGGAACCGCACATTCAGCCAAGGCTCGGCAGTTCCTAAATGTTTTGCAGGACAATTTTATGGGTCAGATGGTGAATGCACCGACAAGAAACAATGCGGTACTTGACCTACTGATTACCAACAATACAGACCTGCTCACGGATATAGAAATACGGGACAACTTAGGGAACAGTGACCATAGGTCAATTGGTTTCAGTATTAATTACAGTAATAGGAAACACAAGGGTAATATAAGGACACTGAATTTCAAAAGAGCCAATTTCCCTAAACTGCGCTCGCTGCTAGAAAATATCAATTGGGATAGAACCCTGGGAACAAAGAACACGGAGGAAAAATGGGAGTGCTTCAAGAGCATACTTAACAAGGGGGTGGACCAGTGCATTCCACAGGGAAATAAATTTAAAAGAGCAAAACTAAACCCTGGGTGGCTAAACTCCAACATAAAAATGTATATTAGAGCTAAAGAAAAGGCCTTCAAAAAATACAAGACTGAGGGGTCATTGGCAGCATTTAAGCATTACAAAGAGTGTAATAAGAAATGTAAAGATGAAATCAGGGCGGCTAAAATAGAACACGAGAGACATATAGCGGAGGAGAGTAAAAAGAACCCCAAGAAATTCTTTAAGTATATAAACAGTAAGAAAGCGAGGCCAGAACACATTGGCCCCATAAAAGATGATAAAGGAAAAATGGCCACTGAGGACAGAGAAAAGGCGGAAGTGTTAAATAATTTCTTTTCTTCAGTCTTCACAAAGGAATCGGGGGGCTACACGAACCCCG
This sequence comes from Pelophylax lessonae, assembly GCF_965119305.1. NCBI lineage: Eukaryota > Metazoa > Chordata > Amphibia > Anura > Ranidae > Pelophylax > Pelophylax lessonae. The sequence continues at coordinate 415,729,601 of NC_138770.1, forward strand.
CTTGTAAGGCCGAACTAAATAATACACCTCAGGAAGTGCCGCCATGGCTAACAGAGGATAGACTTAGAGCTAAACTAGAGAAACTTAACATAAATAAATCCCCGGGATCGGATGGCTTGCACCCAAGGGTTCTAAATGAGCTCAGTCAGGTGATTGCCAGACCATTATTCTTGATCTTTAAGGATAGTTTACAGACGGGTATGGTGCCAGCTGATTGGAAAAAAGCCAACGTGGTACCAATATTTAAAAAGGGGCCGAGATATATCCCGGGTAACTATAGGCCGGTCAGCCTAACATCTGTAGTCTGCAAAATTTTGGAGGGGATGATAAGGGACCACATACAAGACTTTAGTAATGAAAACGGTATTATAAGTAGTAATCAGCATGGATTCATGAAAAATCGTTCATGCCAAACCAATCTATTAACCTTCTACGATGAAGTGAGCTGCCACTTAGATAAAGGTAAGCCTGTGGATGTGGTGTATCTGGACTTTGCAAAGGCCTTTGACACCGTTCCCCACAAACGCTTACTGTACAAACTAAGGAAGGTAGGTGTGGACCATAAGGTGAGTACCTGGATAGAGAACTGGCTCCAGGGGAGAGTACAGAGGGTGGTGATAAATGGGGAGTACTCGGATTGGGCGGGTGTGGAAAGTGGGGTCCCCCAGGGTTCTGTCCTGGGACCAATCCTGTTTAATTTATTCATAAATGATCTAGAGGAGGGGATATCTAGTACAATCTCAGTATTTGCAGATGATACTAAATTAGGCATGCCAATATCTTCTATGCAGGATGTGGAAATCTTGCAAGCAGACCTGAACAAAATAACGGGGTGGGCAACTACATGGCAGATGAGATTTAATGTAGAAAAATGTAAAGTAATGCACTTGGGGGCCAGAAACCAGAAAGCAAGCTACTCACTAGGGGGGGAACCTCTGGGTGAGTCTAGGATGGAAAGGGACCTGGGGGTACTGGTAGACAACAGGCTTGGAAGTGGCATGCAATGCCAAGCCGCTGCAAGCAAAGCCAACAGAATACTGGGTTGTATAAAAAAGGGGATTCACTCCAGAAATAAAGAGATTATTCTTCCACTCTACAAGACTCTGGTCCGGCCACATCTGGAGTATGCTGTCCAGTTCTGGGCACCGGTCCTCAGGAAGGATGTGCTGGAACTGGAGAAAGTCCAGAGAAGGGCAACAAAAATAATTAGGGGAATGGAGGACATCGGCTATGAGGAAAGACTACAAGCACTGAACTTGTTCTCTCTGGAGAAGAGACGCTTGAGGGGGGATATGATATCAATGTACAAATACTGTACTGGCGACCCTAGCATAAGGAACAAACTATTTAGAGTAAGGGAATACAATAAGACACGTGGCCACTCACTAAAACTAGAGGAAAGGCGGTTTAACCTTAAAGTGCGTAAGGGGTTCTTCACTGTAAGAGCGGTAAGGATGTGGAATTCTCTTCCGCAAGCAGTCGTATCAGCGGGGAGCATTGATAGTTTCAAAAAACTATTGGATGGACACCTTAAAGACCACAACATACAGGGGTATACAATGTACGGTTAAAAGCAAACACACACACATAGGTTGAACTGGATGGACTTGTGTCTTTTTTCAGCCTCACTAACTATGTAACTATGTAACTATGTAACTATAAAAAATTGGTCTCAGCCACTTTTATCTTAAAAGTGCAACCTACGGTGATAAATAATTATTAATTCATATATAATACAATCCAAATAAAGTCCTTATGAGTGCAAAAAAATGGTGATTCAAAGTTCATACAGAAAAAAAAAAAAAAAAATTAAAAAAAAATGTATATCCCAATAAAGTTTATCCACGTGCAAAGAAAGGTGCTCTTGTGCAAAAATAACCTTACATAATGTGATTCTGTGTCACCACCGTGCTCTTGGAGACAAATGGGCCACTTACCAGACCAATAGATCCCAAAAAGGAGATCATAAGCGCAAAAATATATTCCCAGCTGGAAAGCTACAGCTTGTTCCCTATGTATCAGGATGGATCTAAGCCAGGGATCTTCAAACTATGGCCCTCAGTCAGCTGTTGCAGAACTACAAGTCCCATGAGGCATTGTAAAACTCTGACATTCACAGACTTAGCTAGGCATGATGGGAATTTTAGTTCCTGAACAACTTGAGGGCCATAGTTTGAAGACCCCTGATCCAAGCTTTTGACTCTCGCAGTTACATGTATTAAAAGTAGGGAAGAGGACTCACAGTGCTATACTGTTTAAATCAAGTATTTGATAAAAAGTATTGCACTTAGAGAAATATTGTGTAAAACAGGTAAACTATGTCATATAAGCACAGCTGCGACTAGTAGAGGCTGGAATGTGCATGTTAATGTCACACCATTAGCTCCGCCCAATGTGTTTCCCCTTAGAAGGCGTCATCTGGGATTGAAGGCCTTTAAAAAAGTTATTATAAAAGGGAAACAGTGTGATATGTTATAATTAGGCACTGTTTACTTCAGGTAGGGCTCAGCCGCTGGTTTCGATGGACCCTAAGAAACTGTTCCAATGCTACAGTACACCTTGATAAGAAAGTGACATTCATGTTGAACATTTTGCAGCAAATATAAAAAAAATAAAAAACAATACAACTGTCCAGGTGTCACAGCCTGTGTCTCACACTACCATGTTGGGGCTTTTTCATCCAGCTGCCTCTTCCAGGTTTACACAGCCTGGCCCCCGATGACATGATGCAGATCAGCCCCTGGCTGCTCTGTCAATAGGTTCCCACAGCTTCCTGAGGTTTGTGACAGGGGGCTGTAGGAGCAGGACACATCATTCTCACCTAGGAAAGATTGCTGGCAGGTCAAAAGTAAAAAAAAAAAAAAATGCCATGAGAAAAAAAATGCTACTACTATTGCTGAGTGGGGGATGCGGAGACTTGGACCTGAAGTATTATCACAGAATGTCGTACAACTTTAAATTCTGCAACTAGTGCAAGTATCAGAATTAAATCTATTGATTCCTCCATCCAACAGCATCTATCGACAGATCTCCACTGCTGGCTACTATCTATTGACAGCCGCCACTTGCAGCTGTCAGAATACCTGAACAGTGGCTGCACCTGATTTCGTTCTGTTGACTAGATATTCCTCCTAATTCAATTTAGTTTTGGACTGGACTGAGAAAAGACAAGACCCCCTATAAATGTTTCCATTGATATCCATGACCATAATGGGGTTATTGCCCCTCACCTTTTATCCATTTGACTCAGGAAGACACAGACATCAATAACAAAATACTCAAAGAGGTTCTGACTTTTCCTCATTCTTAAAAAAAAAAAGAGTTTTTATTTCTATCTTGGACCCTATTGCAGAAATGTTCCTCAATTCTTGTCCTTCTCAACTATATTGGCCTATATACCTCCTTTAATTTGACAGGTGTATAGGTCTAGGAGGGACAGTGTGCATTCAGGGTCACTCACCCACATCCATATGTCTGCCAAATTAGAATGAGCAGCTGTGTCTGTGGAGCCAATGCATCCCTATAAACATAATTAGGTTGTTGGCATGCCGCACCTGTTAGCTCAAGCTGCATAAACACATGGCCCATTCACAAACTATGGACCTCAATGTCCATGTGAATGGGGCCATAAAGTGGTTGTAAACCCTTACCAATACCCAGTAAAGTGAGTAGCCTCAGGTGATACACAGAGATTAAACAAATCCTCCTACATAAGGTGTACCTGTAAATCTGCAGCCATTTCTCCTGTAGAGCCTTCTAAAACATGCAGATCAAAGGATTTTTCACAGCAGCACACAGCAGGGGGCAGGGATCTGATGTCACACACACTGCAGAGCTGCAGCACAGAGTTATCCTGTAATCTGATAGCTGAGTGGAGGGAAGGGACACACCCCCTGTTCATAGGCTCATAGAAATACATATGGAGTTGATGCTATGAGTCACCTGCTGTGTGCTCCCTGGATACAAAGGCTGGATTGTTTTTAAATATTTATGGTTGATAAGTACACAACTCTCATGAGCTTTATTTCAAAGGTCCATCTCTGCCCCTGAAAAATAACTATTTGAAATGTGTCAGAAAAACTGAATCAGCTTTACCTTCATTGATCGTTACATCAACAGTGCAATATATGGACTAACTGTATTTTTTTTTTTTTCCCGTCATGTGGACATTTCAGTATCAGGATTTCATAATATCATGCCCTGTTGACGCACGCCTATGCTGTTTTAAAATCAACTGTTACATTTTTATGATTTTGCTTGGTGAAAAAATAGGTCTGTTATGTTAATAAAATGTTTTCGCTTTTCATTGGTGCCTCTAAAGTCCTTTATACCCAACCACATAGACATGCGCACAGGGTGTGCCGGGTGTGCCTGAGCACATCCTAATTACACAGTGGGGTGTAGATTCACCCTCGTACCGATCATTTTTGTGTCCATTCATAACTGAAGCATAGTAAACTGTGTTTACTATGCTTCAGTTTGTGGATGAACAGGAAACCACTCAGCACAGAACAATTTATTCACTATCCAGTGCAGCTGAGGCTTCAGAGAAATAGACTGGGGAATCTTTATCCTCAGTCCCTTTCTCTGTCTCAAACAACATCAGGGGTTTATTAAGACCCCTGATATTTCACCAAAGCCTTCCAAATGGGGCTGCAAAAAAATTGTAAAAACAAAGTATAAAATAGTTAAAAAAGAAATAAATAAAAATAAAAAACTGCTGACGTCATCCACTTTCCTACTGACACCAACCTCTGGCCTACTGACACATCAACTGCTCTACTAACACTGTCCACTGCCCTACTGGCACCACCCATTTATATATACTGTATATATGTATACATACACACACACACGTGTTTAAGCTTTGGGGTGCACCCCCTAGTGCAATAGGGCTGCGCACACCTACAGTATGCCCAACCGCTTTTTGTAAATTTGGGATGTTGGCACCTAATTCAGACTTACGTTGCATCTTTCGTTCCAATTATTGCATTTTTTTCTAGTGTGTTATCACAAAGTTAAAACACGGGTCCCAGTGCATTATGTTGCTGTAACACTCCAAAAACACAGCTGACATATGCATTTTAGTACGTCACAATACCTAGGTGTGAATCATCTGTGCAATATGGTGTGCTGCAGTGTTTACACACACATTGTTGTGGGTCACAGTCAATTCAAAATGAACCAGTTTCCTAATGCAACACACATCATTGTACATGCGTTTTTTTAACTCACTTCAATGCATATACACAGGTTTGCCATTGGTTTAAATGGTGCTAATTGACATCCTTGCAATGAGTTGTCTGTCTCTTAATGCATTATTGCACATTGTAGGGCCTATTGATGACGACGATGATGATGATGATGATGGAAGTGCATGGAAAAGCAAGATTGTAGATAACACAAATACAAATGCATGAAAACACACACTAAAAGGTGTGAATCTTGCCTTATAGTTTAGCGATAAGGCTGAACTACAGAAAACTTGAAAATGCTCCCTTTTAGTGGGGCTGTGCCTGAACTGCCATGGTAACTTTTCATTTAGGTGTAGGGGGCATGGAGAAGTACATTTATTTACCCAATCCTCCTGTCCTCTGCGCTGCTGGACAAGTCCCTGTTACTCCCCCATACTCCAGCGGTCCAAGGCCCTGATGACATCAAAACCAATGCAGGGTCCATAGCCAGAGTATAGGAAAGCAAAGGATAAGGCAAGTAAAAGTGTTTTTACTCTCCCCTAGAATAAACAAGTAGGAAACGCAGCGCATAGCCCCATTGCAAGGGAAAATGTTCATATTTCCAAGAGTTGGACATTGACTAAAAATCCAGTCACTTATTTAATAGTGGACTACATAATACAGCCTATCAAAACAATATTACACTGTTCTTTAAGATTTTTTTTTTTTTTTTTTAATACTAAGAAACTAAAGGGAACACATAAAATTGTACTGTTAATTAATTCCTTTTGAAATGTTTTTTTTTTTTTTTTTTTATTATTACTTAACAATGTTCTTCAGTTGCTGCTTTGCAGACTGTAAGATTTATCTATAAACTGACCTCAATGATAAAGATGTCTATAATTCGAAGGTTAACTTCTATAGGTTCGGTCAGTGCAAAACATTAATGCTTGCTGCCATCTAATGGCAAGTTGGCGGTATTACGGAGATTATGCCACCAGGATTTACATTCTGAATGTTCTTCTAAATCAAATTTAGAAGCTTAAATTTAGAAAATGTAATTTACAATCGAACACTAACAGCTTCTGCAGAAGAGATTTCTGTTTTCGTTTTCCAAAGAAGAAAACTTTAATTGGAATTAATGTAAGAAGCAAAAACGTTATTCTCGGGAAGCATACAACCATTACAAAAAAGGAAAACATGATTAGTGCTTTAAAAAATAGTTTTTGCTACACATGCCAAACACGGCATCTCATATAATAGTCATTAAAAACTCCCCTTAAAATATGCTTTTGTTTATGAAAATGTAGTTATAGTTATCCTTTATTAAATCGTACAGTATAACTAGAGGTAAAGTTGTTCTCATAGCAACTATGGTAATCTGTTGACAAGTTATATGTGGTTTATGAAGGGTTTCTCTAGCAATTAGGCCACAGCACCACAGAGTGGTGTTAGAAAAAAATCAAACTTGTCTTGAAGGTAGTTTAAAACGTAGCGAGTTTTAATCTGATTTGCAAATCAAAGAAACATCTTATACAACAGAAAGGCCCTGTAACAATGTGGCTACTACTATTCAGACTGAATTCAATAAAGTATTCCAAACACTTTTCTGGCACTGGGTCCCTTTATAAGTATCTGCACATAATTCAGGCAACAGTTTTGATTATATTACCAATGCATGCAAAACAATTTAGGTAGTTCTTGCCACCTCTGCTGTGACCAGTTGCTATGGTTGTCACAGATTTAAAAACAATTACCACCAGTTTGCAGATTGGCAAACTGGCAGTAAACAGGACCAAATCTTAGCTGGCGTACAAGGAGATCTCAGTTTTCATAGTATGTAGTATGTTCAGGATAATAGTATGTATATGCTTGGCATCTGTCATGAATGTGGCAGTTTCCTGCCCATGGCTCGAGGTTGATAGGACACAGGAGACTGCCAGCTTCCTAGCAACCAATGACTCATCCCTAGCCCCATTCAGCTGCGGTCAAGAAATTCCCTGGTTGAAAATTGAATGTAAAAAAAGAGATACTGATTGACATTTCTACTCAAATGTGGAAATATTTGTTGCGCAATGAGCACTTCCTTGTCAGGCACTACAACCCAACTTGACTGCCTATGTCCTGTCAATCAAATTTAGCACAGCTAGTATGTTGATCAAACCAAATGTGCAAAATAGTGCAATAAAAATGATCAGTGCAAAGAAAATTGTTTCCATAAAGAATCCATAAAGAATCCTAAATAATCAGAGATATGTGTTCCTAAGCCCCTGATGATGTCAGTTTTCATGAAATGCAGGGTGAAGGAGCATGGGATCTGGAGTCATCGCACACCCACACTGAGCGGTGTGATATTTTACATAGTTACATAGTTAGTCTGGTTGAAAAAAAGACACATCCATCAAGTTCGACCAATAGGAAAAAAAAAAAAAACAATTATACAATCCTATATATACAATCCTAAACCCACAGTTGATCCAGAGGAAGTAAACAATAAACCAATAAAGCATGATCCAAATTGCTCCAGCAGGTGCAAAAATTCCTTAATGATCCCCCAAGAGGAAATCGGATGTTCCCTTGATCAACTTTACCTATAAATATTAGTATACAGTTGTGTTATGTACATTTAGGAAAGAATCCGGCCCCCTAATCTGCATGCAGGGCACCGGACGCATGGAGTGCAATGTTTTTTTTTTTTTTTCAATCACCTGATTAGAGTCAGAGGCTCTAATAGGGCGATGGAAAGGGTGGACCCGGGGCACAGAGCAGTGCATCCCGAGCCCACCCATTGTGTGACAATAGCAAATGAAAATTCGCTATTGTCACACCGATCCTCCTCCTGGCCAATCAGGAAGCCGGTCTTGAGAAGACGCGCCGCCGGAAGCCGCCCACCGAAGCCGTCGCCGGAGTGAGAAGAAGCCACCTGCCGGCAGTCCGGGGCCTGCGCCAGGTAAGTGCACTGGTCTAGTGGGGGGGGGGGGCTTGGCACACTGCATTGAAAGGGGCACGCATGCTGAACTCTGCATTGAGAAGTTAACCTTTTTTTTTAGACTGGGTTGTTGGGATTTTTAGTCCTACAGCAACAGAAAAGGGAAAGAATGTCAATGAGAGATATACTGTACATTGCTGGCTATGCTGGGATATGTAGTTCTATAACAGCAGGATATCCACAGGCTGCAAAATAGGAGACATATGTTGTATTTAAAGGCTGTTCTGGAATATGTAGTCCTTCAGCAGCTAGAAAGATAGATGGAAATAAACAGGTTGCTTTTTCTGAACATGCTGGCATGTGTAGTTCTACAGCACTTGGAGACTAAACATCTCTAGAGGGAGAACAGTAAAGCTTATTTAAACCGGATTGCTAGGATGTGTAATTCTACTGCACCAGGAAAAGCAAAGATTGCTAACTAGAATCTATATTGATTAGTCTGGTTATGCTGGGATATATAGTTCTACAGAAGCCAGAAATCCATGGGTTGCCTAATAATATATATATGTTGTCTAAAAAGGTTATTCTGGGATATGTAGTTCTACAGCACTGGGAAAGGAATAGGCCGACTACTAAGGGAAATATGTGGCTTGTGAAGGCTGTTCTTGTGGGCTATATACTAGTTCTACAGAAGTTTGGGGGATTTATTTTCCCAAGGAGACCTTAGCTTCCTAATCTGATCATGCTGGGTTATGCAGTTACATCATTTGCCTAGCCTGGATGTGCTGGGATGTGTAGTTCTACAGCCCTATGGAAGGCATAGGCTGACTAAGAGAAACTCATGGCTTGTAAGGGCTGTTCTTCTGGGATATGTAGTTCAGGAAGAGCATGTCTATTAAAATACATGAGTATTCTAGCCTGGATGTGCTGAGATATGTGGTTCTACAGCAACAGACAAGGCATAGGCTGACTACTATAAGAAATACATTGCTCATAAAGACCATTCTTTGGGATATGTAGTTCTTTTAGAACCTGAAGTTTAATTTTCCTAGTGAGGCCTATTTTTGTTTAACTCACAGTGCGTGCACAAAAACTAAACACCAGTAAGTGAACCAAAAAGTCTCTGGTAAGTTTCCTAGTCTGATCATGCTGGGCTGTGCAGTTAAATTGATTACCTAGCTTGGGTGACTATTAGGAGAAACCCATGGCTTGTATAGGCTGTTCTTCTGGGATATGTATTTCTTTTACCTGGAGCTCTAAATAGTAAGACATACGTTTCCTAGTCTGATCATGCTGGCTTATGCAGTTACATCGCTTGCCTAGCCTGGGTGTGCGGGGATGTGTAGTTCTACAGCACCAGGAAAGTCATAGGCTGACTAATAAGTGAAGCCCATGGCTTGTATAGGCTGTTCTTCTGGGATTTGTAGTTCTTTTAGAACCTGGACGTTTGCTTCATCTAGTGAGTCTTATGTTTCCTAGTCTGATCATGCTGGCTTATGCAGTTACATTGATTGCCTAGCCTGGATGTGCTGGGATATGTAGTTCTACAGCACCAGAATAGGCACAAACTACTAGGAGAAACCAATGGCTTGTAAAATTGTTCTTCTGGAATATGTAGTTCTTTTAGAACCTGGAGAGGTTTGATTTCCCCAGAGACCTCAGTTTCCTAGTCTGATCCTGCTGGCTGGGCTCTGTAGTCCCTCTGTAGTCTGTAGGCTGGGCCATGCCTATCTCCGTACACGGATTCCGGTTGCCTGGCTGCGATCTGCATTCATTGCATTGAAGGGGGCACAGTGTTCATTGCATTGAAGGGGGCACAGCACAGTGTTCATTACATTGAAGGGGGCACAGCACAGTGTTCATTGCATTGAAGGGGGCACAGCACAGTGTTCATTGCATTGAAGGGGGCACAGCACAGTGTTCATTGCATTGAAGGGGGCACGCACGCTGAACTCTGCATTGAAGGGGGCACAGCACAGTGTTCATTGCATTGAAGGGGGCACAGCACAGTGTTCATTGCATTGAAGGTGGCACACACGCTGACCTCTGCATTGAAGGGGGCACGTACGCTGGTCACTACATTGAAGTGGGCATGTACGCTGGTCTCTGCATTGAAGGGGGCATGTACGCTGGTCTCTGCATTGAAAGGGGGCATGTACGCTGGTCACTGCATTGAAAGGGGGCATGTACGCTGGTCACTGCATTGAAAGGGGGCATGTACGCTGGTCTCTGCATTGAAAGGGGGCATATACCATCTCCTGTATCTTGACCTGTGACATGCCTGTACCATGACCTGTGACATGCCTGTACCATGACCTGTGCCATGCCTATACCATATCTGTGCCATGCCTATACCATCACCTGTGCTATGACCTGTGCCATGCCCTTACCATGACCTGTGCCATGCCTAAACCATCTCCTGTACCATGACCTGTGCCATACCTGTACCATGACCTCAAAGTCACGCAATTTTTTACCGCGTTTTTTGACGCAAAGCAATACCTATTACATTTTTCTTTTTGCGCCCCCCCCAAACATTTTGAGCACCAGCTGCCACTGGGCACAAGTACATCATCTTTTTTGTTTTCTGACTTTAAAAACCTTGGAGGCCTCATGTTCTACAGGCTACCTGTTGATTATATATTGGTATGTGACCAATAACAGGTTTTCTGGCCTCACTATAGGGTGCTCTATTACTTAAATAGGATAGGGCATACACCAAGATCTAGGCTCTCACAACAAAAAATACTACATAAGTCATGGAACATTTTCCTGAATAGTATCCACTTAGCCGCAATGCACTGTGGAGTAGTGATGGACGAACATCGGCCGGGGCGGTTCGCGAACGCCAGCTGCAAATTTTCTCAAAAGTCCGCAAACCGCTAGTTCGCGGCGGGCCCCATTGACTTTAATAGAAGGCAAACTTTAAAAACCTTTAGGTCATATTTGCAGCCACAAAAGATGTACTAGCTGTGTACAAATAGTCCCAGCACATGGACAATGTCATAACAGAACTATTGCAATTGAAAAAGTTGCCCTAAATTTTTTTTTTTTTTTTTACAGCAAAAAATATATATATTTTTTTCATAAATCAGCCAGAACTGACAGCAGCCGGTAAATACATTGTCTAATACATACAGGGTCCATTCACACATCTGTAAAATAGGTCCACATCCATTCCACAATTTGGCAGAACCTTTACAGACCCATTGTTTTTCATTTCCAGTCTGAAAAATGAGACATTCACAGGATAAAGAAGTAAGTGTCGGCCATTCCAGGCCCCAAAAATTAGCCCACATCCGTTTACCTGACAGCTAAGAACGTAGTTTTCTGTGGCTGAAGGTACATTAGGCATTCACATGATACAGAATTAAGTGTCGGCCATAAAAGGCCCCAAAAATTAGCCCACATGGGTTGAACTGACAGCAAAGAATTTTGTTTTTGATGGCTAGAGGTACGGTAGGCGTTCACAGTACACAGAACCTTAAGTGTCGGCCTGTATAGGCTCCAAAAATTAGCTCAAATGGTTTGAACTGACAGCCAAAAACTTTGTTTTTGATGGCTAGAGGTACGGTAGGTGTTCACAGTACACAGAACCGTAAGTGTCGGCCTGTATAGGCTCCAAAAATGAGCTCACATGGGTTGAACTGACAGCAAAGAACGTAGTATATGATTGCTAGAGGTACAGTAGGCGTTCACAGTATACACAAGTTGGTGGCGGTCTGTTTAGGCCGCAAACATGAGCTCACATGGGTTGAACTGACAGCAAAGAACGTAGTATATGATGACTAGAGGTACAGTAGGCGTTCACAGTATACACAAGTTGGTGGCGGGCAGTATAGGCCGCAAAAATGAGCTCACATGGGTTGAACTGACACCTTTTTTTACGCTCCAACATTTGAGCCACAGAAGCCTGCCTTTTTCCAGAAAAACGTGACGACGGCATCATGGAAAGTGGAGTGTTGGACAACTGTGAGGAGACAGGAGAAGGAGAAGGGGGAGGAGAAGGAGAAGAGGCTGGATGGTGAGAGCATGGAGTGTGGCTTTGTGGGTTCTGACAGTTTTGCTCCCACCTTCAGGTGCCTTCTTAAGGCGGTTGTCCCTAGGTGAGTGTTGGGCTTACCCCGACTTATGCGATGACTGCAAAGGCTGCAGATGGCAACACTGGTGTCAGCAACGGACACATTAATAAAAGCCCACACTGCGGAGCCATGTACCAGCGTCCTGGGAGCGCCAGATGTGACTGTACATGGTTGATGGCTCGCTCCTGATACATTTGCAGTCTGCTTTCTACCTCTTCTGCAATGCAAGGTCTGCCTGCCTCTCCTCCCTATCTGCAGGTCCGTCAGTCCGCCAGTTCTACAAATAATTGGCGAGTAACTGTTGTCACTGTGTATAGCAGAGTTAACACAGCAAAAGAGGCCAAATATTTGGAGGATTGAAATACAATTTTAGAAAGAATACTGTTAAATAACACCTCAATTCAATATGTGGCATGGTGGGGGGGGTGCACAGGTTTATTACACCAGTTCTACAAATAATTGGCCAGTAACTGTTGTCACTGTGTGTAGCACTGTTTACACAGCGAGAGGCCAAATTTTTTGCAGGACTAAAATACACTCTTAGAAAATTATACTGTTAAATAACACCCCACTTCAATATGTGGCATTGGTGTAGCATACCGATATACCAGCCCTAAAAAGGACTTTTGTGGACATTGACATTTGTGACTGCAGCCGATCTCTAACTGCCCCTAAAGCAACCACTGGACACCTGTCCCTAACCTGAAAAGAGACTGTAGAAGGCCTATACCAAAATAATACCTGAAAAGGGCTTTTGTGGATCTTCACAGCGCCATATGTGTCTAGCAAACTCTCCCTAATGAGCACAGCAGACCTCTCCCTACACTGGCAGAAAGCGGAATGTGAAATGGCCGCCAGATCGGGTCTATTTATAGGGTAGGGGGACTGTCCATGTGCTGGAATGTTTCAATTGGCTGTCCCGTTTTACCTGACGGCTGTGTCACGGGTCAAAGTTCTCCCCAATGTAAACAAATATGGCCGCCGCAAACTACGCCATGTGTCTGAAAATTTGGCAAACCGACCACTGGGCGAACCGCAAGGCCATCTCTAATGTGGAGGAGCATCCGCTGTAGGCAAAGCAATGTACCCATACATCACTGCCTGCTTCGGGTCTTAGGGCATGTCCATGCACCCCCCCCCCGCCAGCACCTGCTGTGATTGTACACAGCGGGAGTTTGTCAACAAGTCCCGACCAATGATTCACAGCTGGGACCTGCTGTTCAGCTGTGTACATTTACAGCCCAGAGCTCTGTGTTGACATTCAACACAGAACTCTGTACACAGGGAACGATCTCTGTGTTTCTCATCCTTGCAAGGCAAGGATGAGAAACTTAGAGATCAATTAGTAAAAGCAGCACATTTTACAGACATTACACATAGTTAGGCACATATTTAAACCCTTTGATCACCCTAGATGTTAACCCCTTCCCAGTCAGTGTCATTAGTACAGTAACAGATTATAGAATTATCACTGATCACTGTATTGATGTCACTAGTGATGTCAGTGGCAGTTAGTCAGATTTCCTGCCGCACTATCACAGTCCCATTATAAGTCATTAATCACCGCCATTAATAGTATAAAAACAAAATAAAATAAAAAAATTCCAATATACATACCATAGTTTCTAGGTGCTATAACTTTCACGTAAACCAATCAATATACTCCTATTGGGATTTTGTTTTTATCAAAAACATGTAGCAGAATACGAACATACAGTATGGCTTCATTACTTGAATGTGTATAGTATTTAATCCAACACCCTTGTATTTCCAACATTTTGGCTTCTTCAAAGGAAGGCATGATGGATTTTACACTATTGGAGCGAAACCAGAATCAATAATGAAAGACAAAAATGTATGCAGTACAAACTCCCACAGAGGGGGATACATGGTCACAGAACAACCTATAAGCATACATGAACAATATATCATAAGTACACCAGTAATTCTGAGAAAAGTTTGTACAATTTATTTTACAAATTGTGTTATCAAAATGTTTACTCACTTATCCTGAATTTCAATTCCAGTGTGGGGAGCCTAAATGTCCAATAGATGGCAGGCCAGGCACTACATTGACATATCTAAAGTAAAAAAGTAAATAAGGGCCCTAAATACAGTAGAGCAGCTGAAAACAACATTCAAGCTGCCCAATATTTGATAGAATTGTAGGAGACTTTTTGGAAGAAGATTAAAATAACCCAGACCAAAGTAATTAGATATTGCCTCACATATTCACCTGGAAAGAACACACAAGTCCCATCATCAAGTGTTTAAGAGTTAACTCCCTACAGCGTAGACTGCAAAACTCTTCACACCTAAGGGGGAGGGAGGGAGGAACAAAACATGACCTAGGTCATGTTTCAATCAAACAGGCAATAGAGCACCCAAACATAACGTGGAGGATCAAAAAGCTTATTGCCTGCTAATCACTATGTGAACAGGCATGGGCTCCCTAGGATTCCAGCAGCATGAACATGCTTGTGGGGGCCTTTATATACCCCCTTCACCCATCTGATGCAATGGCGTCAGGATCTGGTGTGGGCCCCAATATGGGAAGCCGCCCATGCGGACCATGGCGCCTCCGTCCCCTGCAACCATATTCCACTGTTTGAGACCACTTCCAAAGGGAGTGGTCAGGGAGAGAATCCAACCCGACCATCCAGCTGAGCCAAGTGGTGGGGGAGGAGATGGGCTAACAGCCCTGATGTGATGGAGATATGGGAAGGGTAAAAGGAGCCCCCTAACCCACCTCGCACTCCCACAAACCAGGGCGCATGACTACCCGATGAGAAGCTGAGGGTCGGCCCCCTTACTGGAAAACACCCGGCGGGGGGCATGTGAAATCCTCATCAGTGGCAAATAATAGGCCCTGGGCATCCGTACAGGGATCCCTGGTACCAGAGGCAACCCCACCAGCGGGCACCTGGCTCCCATTGATAGACTTGTGGAGAAGAAAAAAAAGGGGGGACACAAAGAATTTGTAAAAGTGACAGTGTTGGGAACCTCAGTCTGTTAAAAAAAAAAAAAGCAGCTATAAACAAATGTTATTCCTAACACATCATATATATCATATAACACATTGTATAAGACATTATTTATTTTTTATTAGCATTTAACCATATTAACCATACATACGATGTCCTGTATGTTTTTAAATTCAAAAGATAATAATGCATAAGGAGTAGTAAGACGATACCCCATCACCGGATGGGGAAAGGGAATCGTAAAGGCACTTTGTTGTACAATAGGTTAGCTAGATGAGGGGGAATTGTGGATGTAAATGGTATACTCCAAACCAAGCCTGGGGCCTACAAGAAAGGTTTAATGCTGATTCCTTTATTCAGTTCATATTCAGACTATATTCACTTAGTTTCTATTTGTACGTTTTTTGTATCTCCCCCCCCCCCCCCCCCACTCATGTGCGGGGGTATGCTCTAGAGCATAGAAGCCAATAGATTTTAGATCAAAATTGTGATCAAGGTCTACATGCCTACTAATGGGAGTCTCCATCTTTATCTCTTATTATTTTGAAGAACGAACGCTTGGTCTTCCCAATGTAGAAGGCCTTACAATTGCACTTCATGATATAAACTACACCTACTATTTGACAAGTGGTTTTGTATTTAGGTGTCCATATGGAGTTATTAGTATGAGAGATGTCTTTCCCTTTTTAAAATAAAGGAACAGTTGTTACATCTCCCACAGGGAAAAGAGCCCACATTGGGTGTTCTTGACCAGGTGTCTGTTTAGTGGTGACTTATTACCAGAATATCTCTCAGTAACCTAGATCGTCTATATGTTATTTCTGGGTATGGTTTGATGTACTTTTGGATCTTCTGAACCGCAGTCAGAAGGTACCAATATGTTTTATAAATGGCCCTGACTTTCCGATGCTGTCTACTATACCGGGTCATGATTCTAGTGGAAGTAGTTTGTGTTGTCCTTCTAGGCTTGTATATTAAGGATGACCTATCCTGAATCTGAACATTATTGTGGGCTTTAACCACTTAAGGACCGAGCCTATTTTTGACACATTTTGTTCACAAGTTAAAATCAGTATTTTTTCCTAGAAAACAACTTAGAACCCCCAAACATTATATATATTATTTTAGCAAAGACTCTGGAGAATAAAATGTCGGTCATTGCAATAATTTTTGTCACGCGGTATTTGCGCAGCGGTCTATAAAGCGCCATTTTTTTGGAAAAATTTTGAAAAATCACATTTCACTGCATTTAAAAAATACTAAACAGTAAAGTTAGCCCATTTTTTTTGTATATTGTGAAAGAACATGTCACACCGAGTAAATAGATACCCAACATGTTACGGTTTAAAATTGCGCCCCCCCGTGGGATGTCGACAAACTACGGTCAATAGAGATCTCATCTGCGACGCTTTAAATTTATTTAACGGTTACCAGTTTAGAGTTAGAGTGTAGCTCTTTTTTTAAAATTATTGCTCACACTCTGGTGATCGCGGCGATACCTCACATGTGTGGTTTGAACAGCGATTTCATTTGCGACTCGACTTGCGTATACGTTTTTTTTTGTGCGCGAGCTAACGGTGACGGGGGCGGCTAAATTTTTTATTTTTTTTTTTTTCCCATTTATTTTATTTATTTTTTTAACTTTATTACAGTTTTAAAAAAAAAAAAAATCTGATCACTTTTATTGCTGTCACAAGCAATGTAAACATCCCTTGTGACAGCAATATGTCGTGACAGGTACACTTTATGGAGGGATCGAGGGTCTAAAAGACCCTAGACCCCTCCACTACACTTCCCTGTATGCAAAACGCCAAAAACTGCGTTTTTGCATACAGCCGATTTTCAAATTTGCCGCCTTTTGCGGCACAGTAACCCGGAAGTGACGTCATGGACGCCGCCTCCGGGTTACGTCAACGGAGCCCCGATCGATGCTGTTTCCGGCATTCATCGGGACTCCATCCAGCCGGCGGACGTGCCGGCTGGGTGCTCGGGGCTCCCGGTGGGACGGGAGCCCCGAGCAAAGCCACGGAAGGCAGCGGGAGGGGGGGGGACGTCCCCTCCCGCCCCCCCGGGTACCGATCGAGCGGCTCCCGAGCCGCATCGGTTGGTACCGACGGAAAGCCAACCGCCGGCTTCAAACCACGGTACCGGAATGATGCCTCTAGCTAGAGGCATCATCCCGGTACACTACCGCAAAGTTTACTGACGTAGACCTACGTTAGTATGCGGTAAGTGGTTAAGATGCTTTTTACCAGAGGTTCAGGATGTGATAAAAATATCATCTATGTAGCGATACCATGATATTATGTTGTTGAGTTCATCCATCCGCCTTTCATCAGAAAAAAAGTCATGCCCCCCACCGGTACAGGTTTGCATAAGAGGGGGCATGTCTTGCTCCCATAGCAACTTCCTGCACCTGAAGGTAGTGGGAGCATTTGAAAATAAAGATGTTATGTGTAAGAATGAAATTTAAGATTTGGATGATGAACTCATTGTAGTGCCATTGTCAGACCCGCTCACCCAACATCTCCCAAATAACCTGAATACCTCATGTGTGTGGCATGGAATTATAAAGAGCTTCAATATCTATGACTGCTAACCAAGCATCCCTAGGATTTATGACTAAGGCCTTATAGGCTGAAACGCGTCAATTGATCTTATCAGCAGTTGTGTTCTGTGGTTCCTGAATAAAGATAAAGCTTTTTTTTAAGAGCAACTACCAGTGTGCGGATCATACTTCTATATATACACTCACTACTTTACATTGTAGCAAAGCGTCATTTCTTCAGTGTTGTCACATGAAAAGATATAATAAAATATTTACAAAAATTGGAGGATACTTTTGTATCCTTGTATTTTTGTATTTTTATTTTAGTATTTTTATTTATTATTATGTATTGTATATTTATTTTTATTTTTGTATTTTTGTAAAAATGTGAGGATCACTTTTGTGAGATACTGTATATACATACATACACACACACTATTTTTACTCAGTAGCTGTATTTCTTAGGAATCTTAAAGAGGTTGTAAACTCGTATAAAATTTTTTTTTTTTTTTACAACCTGCAAGAGAAAGACATAATGAGCTAGTATGCATCGCATACTAGCTCATTATGCAATACTTACCTTAGAACGAGCCCCCGCCGTGCCGCTCACTCACCTGTATGACGAGCGACATGTTCAGTCGCCCGTCTTCCGGGATCGCGGCATCCGGCCATCTGATTGGCCGGAGCCGCGGTGACGTCACTCCCGCGCACGGGAGCCGACGGTCACGGCACGGGGCTCTGAAGGAACGGCACGATCAGCCGTTCCTTCAGAGCGCATGCGCCAGTGACGTCACTGGCTGCATTAAAGGTAAATATCTCCTAAACGGTACAAGTTTAGGAGATATTTACAGTACCTATAGGTAAGCCTTATCATAGGCTTACCTATAGGTACAACTTCCCGAGGAGGGTTTACTTCCTCTTTAATATAAATGTTTTTACACAGAATTTATACCCAATCTTTACTAATTTTTCTATTTGTATTCAATTGAAAAAATGTATGAATCCTGGGGGAAGGTTTTGTAAGACTACATGCACATGTGCAATTTGGTCCGGTGAGATTTAGAAGTTTCCTGCTACTGGCGTGAATGGCTAGTTGCAGTCGCTGAGCCCATTCACCATAATGACAGGATGCTGGCAGCCACAGCTTTTTATGGCTGTCTGTACAGTCAGTGATTACCTGTGGTGATTGCTGCTGGATGCACTCACGCTATAAGGACATGTTGCGGGTGGCTGCAGCGATTACCTGCAGTGTTTTCTGCTGGACGCACTTCATGTACATCAAGCAGCCATCACCCCAAATAATTTCTAGCTGTGGCCACCAGTGACCTATAATTACTGTCAACTAGCTTGACGCCCGCAGCTAGACACTAACAGGAGCAGTAGGCATCTAAAGATTCCTGCCACTGCATTACACACTGGGACAAATCGTCCATGCAAACAAAACCTTTTGTGAAAACATTTATACATTAAAAAGGTGTGTGGCTAACATTATTTGATGTCATTGCAAATCTTTCCATACTTTATACAATGTCTGTAATACTTCTATATTTTCTCCCAAGGTACTTACTGTGTTTTCAAGCACAAGGGACAGGAAAATGTAGAGCTAAGCCCAGGAGAGGATTCTTCGCATCTGTGAGAAAATGCACCTCGAATACAAAGCCATCACAGAAGCAAAATGCTCTCATGTAGCCATTGGCACTTGCTGAAAGCAGATTACTTTGATACTGGAGATTGCTCACTGTGAAATGGAACATTCTGTTCACTCCTGCAGTGCTTGTTTTTTCCCCCACTTACATTATGTCTGGCTGTATTCATTATTCTCCTTCTGTGTTTCATTGAAGAGCCCCATCAAATTTTGCCACTGGGCCCTAGTAGCAGCTATCAAGAACACATACAATTATAAATTTGTACTATTTATATGCAATAAACTATATTCATTTTCATCGTCTCTAAAACCAACACAGATCATTTCTAACTGTGCTTATCACATCCAAATAAACTTGAGCTAGACGTTAATGTTAAATGAGAATAATGCTATGGGTACAAATCACTAGTTATGTGCACTTTTGGTTCCTTTTTATTCCTCGCAAGCTGCAGCAGTACCTACATACCATATCTTACAGCAATGAAAGTAAAAACCTTGCGAGCAATTATAAACAATTAACAAAAACATATAACCAAAACTTTGAAACAAAAAAACAAGTTTTTCTAAGTTTCTGTTATAAAATATTGAAAATAAATGATCTTTCATCATAAATTTAGGACAAAATGTATTCTGCTACATAAAATACACCAAATCCATGTGTGTGATTTAGTCTGTGTGAAAGTTATAGAGTCTTCAAACCATGGTATATATTGTGGGATTGGGGAGATTAAACTCAAGCAGTAGGTTGATTTACAATTGAGTTTCCAAGACTGTATTTTAGGCATGGAAGCCCACTTTTATTAAACTATTAAATTAACTGAACATTAGTTGCCCACGCAGGGGGTTTTTCTACACAAAATCCAAACAATGAAAATGTTGAGCCACCTGGCTAGCTTGTGGGCAGCAGCACCACTGCTCCTCGTACCAGTCCCTCTGACTGTGTTGTCCAGCTCTCCTGGATCCCGTTGGCACTCTTAGCCTTTAGTCACAGCTCACTGTTGCACAGCTCACTTCCAGCCTATGGATTAGGGTTCTCCTGACACCCCGATAGGAGTAGAACTTTCTCCTGGAATGAGACCTCCCATTCCCTGGCTGCTAACTGGGGCACCTCTGACCCCACAGTGAGACCCTCTGTCTCTTGGCTAGTGACTGGGGCTCCTCTGGCCCCTTGGTGAGACCCTCTGTCTCTTGGCTTTTGGATGGGGCATCTCTGACCCCTTGGGCGAGACCCTCTGTCTCCTGGCTTGAGCCATCTGACCCCTGGGTGAAACCCTCTGTCTCTTGACTTTTGGTTGGGACCCTCTGACCCCTCTGTGAAACCTTCAGTCTCCCACACTGGGTGCCTTCTCCAAATGTAAGCTCTGAGCTATCCTCAGACCTGAGTAGATAATGACCCTGCACACCTGTGTACTCACATAGATTGTAGGCACCTGGTAAAATCTGGACATAGGATTTAAAGTTCCAATCAAGAACAACAGAATCTGGAGAAAGCCAAAAACACAGCTTTCTCCACTCAGGTGTCAAAAAGTTCTGAGTAGGGGGAATTGAAACACCCATTGGTGCCAAAAATAAACTTCCTTCTAGCCCAAAAGGAGCCCCCACTTTGAGAGAGACACAGTCTATTGGGTGCTGGTGGTGCCAAGGACTGGGACATGTGGTTGACAATTGTCCCATAATACATGAGACTATGAAATGTAACCAAGGGACATGTATGCCACTATTAGCAAAGTCTATTCTTGCAGAACACCTAGGAACTGAGACATGAAGGGAAATATGTTCTTTTAGCATATAAGTATACCCAGTTGAGGCATTTATAGACTTCAGAAGCCTTGACATCTTCATCCAAGCCAATATAGTGGACCCTGCCAAGCTTGGCTCAGACCAAATAGGAGTACTGGGTATAAATAGCGATGCTAAAGAGTACTTCAGTGCTGTCAGTGTAGATGCCAATTGGAGCTGTATAGCATGTCATGGGTGTGGTTAGGAACTTGTTAGATGGTGTAATACTTGGCTGTGATTTTCTGCTGTCTTGGGAGCTGTTGCCAAAAACAAGTATCCATTTCTGAAAGTGTGTCCTAAGTAAAAGGACTGATGAAGAAGCCAAAAGACTTGAAAAGCATCCTGCGTCTACTGTGCATGAGTCTACAGCAGGGGTCTCAAACTGGTGGCCCTCCAGCTGTTGCAGAACTACAATTTCCATTAGGCATTGCAAGGCTGACAGTTACAAGCATGACACCCATAGGCAAAGGCATGATGGGACTTGTAGCTCTGCAACAGCTGGAGGGCCACCAGTTTGAGACCCCTGGTCTACATTGACGTGGTGGATTCCAGTCCTGGGCTAAAAACCAATTGCAGTTGCAGTGAACGCAGTTTTTCCACCTTCAGCATGTTTCATTTACAGCCAGTGGCCAAGGCTGGCGGTTCTCTAGCTGCCCCTCAAATATTTCTGGCTCCCAAGTCACCTTTATGCCATGCCCTACATATGCATACTTTTTAGAGTGCATTTCCATTTTTCAATTAATTGTCATTTACTTTATTTTTGATGCTACACTATGGGGTTGCACTGTTGTTTCTTTTGTTTTCTTCCAGTGCTTTACAAAGTTACTGGATCAGATTTATTTTGGAGATAATACTCAGCATTATCACAAGTGATTTTCAATTCACAGGTGGCTGGATTAATATAGATACAAATATTTATTGTATGCAATGTTTGATTGCTTACATTTATTAGATATGAGTTAGGCAACTCATAGATGATTTGATTTTCTTTCCTTCCACCGCGGAATAGTGTTGATGGGGTAATGCCTCCCGCAATGCTATTGTATTCTGCTGGCGGGGCACAGGATGTTGATGAAACACAATGATTACTACTAGCGGCTATGGCCGCTGGCAGTAATCGTCTGTTGAAAAATCCAGGCTGGTTGTAACCATTTCAATCGATGGCTTTAGGCTAAGGTGGCAGTTTAGGTGCCAGTGGAGGTCTTTTCTCTGTTTTTATTTACTTTTCTAAATGGTTTACTTTTTCTGCATTCCTTGAGTCTGTATTGTTATACACCCCATCAACTATCAAACAAAGATCTTGCAAATTGTCCTCCAGAAATTTGTCTTATTTGCAGAAGAATATACCATTTGATGTGTCATTTGTAAATTGCAAAAATGCGATTGAATCTCCATGTTTTACCTTTATTTTA
The DNA here is from genome assembly GCF_965119305.1 of Pelophylax lessonae. Taxonomy (NCBI): domain Eukaryota; kingdom Metazoa; phylum Chordata; class Amphibia; order Anura; family Ranidae; genus Pelophylax; species Pelophylax lessonae. The sequence continues at coordinate 415,752,154 of NC_138770.1, forward strand.
CTCTTTTGAAACTTAAATGCAAAACTTTTTAGTCAGTACAAAGCCATCCTGCATAGAACTGTGTTTGTTTACTGCCTTGCTGAATAAAATTGCAGGACACACCTTCTTCGACTAGTCCTAGGTAGCGATGGGCTCAGGCATGTTCGGATGGAGCCCGTCAGGAAGCTGGCACTGAACACCACCAATCATAGGCAGCATGTGTATTTGCAGCTGCCAGTCGAGAAATGCCTTGCAGCCTATGATTGACAGTGTGCAGTGACGGCTTCCTGGAGGGCTCGATCCGAACACACCCGAGCCCATCACTAGTCCTCGGTGTCCCTGTCTTGTGCATGATTCACTGTTGCCACTACCAGCTGAGCCTGTACAAATCTGTATACATGTTCACCCTTTCCTAAGCCAGATTTAAAGGGCAGCTGCAGAAGAAACAGGTTTTTAAGATTTTGGAATGTTTACAGCAAAATCAGACCCCTGAGTTCACGTTTTTCTTAGAATTTTGTATTCAATGTTTATGGCCATCTTCACGCTGTTTGATTTTTCCACTTTTTTACACTTTTGGTATATAATCATTTGAAAAGACCACACACCCCTGTATTAGGATAGTAAGGATCTCTTTGCAATCTTTATCTGCTAAATAGAAAAAGACTTGTTGCAGCAGTGAGCCATTTAGGCTTTCCATATACTGTGCTTCTACATACAGTCCACAGGCATTTAAAAACATTTCAAAACCTTAGTGAAGTAATCTTGGGCTCTTATAACTAAATTAATCTCAAAACACTATACTGAAACCTACTAACTATTCTAGTAACAGTATTTCCTGTTGTGGAAACCAGTCAGTCAAGCTGTTTACCATTGTGATGGGTAAACAGTCTCCTCAAGTCCCTCCTTCTACTTCTGCTGATGGAAGCCAAGAATTCGAGCATCAGGAGAAGAAGACACTCAGACTTCAGCAAGGGATTTCTACAGACAAAAGAAAGGTAGGTATAAAAGCAGGAGAAGCATAGGGATGGGGGACCTACTCGTCAAAAACTTATTTGTAGCACCCTCTAGTGTAGTGTGCTAGTGTAAATAGTTTGTTTGGTAGTGTAGATTAATTTAGGCTTTGCTGGCAGCCAAGCCTGTGTGTTTTTAATCTAGGTCAGGGTTGATTGACTCAGGGAAGCTGGATGACTCACCAGGTAGCACCTCTGATACCTCCCACTACTTGCTGGAACTTTGCAGAAACTTCCAGAAGAATGAGAGGGAAGTTAGGAGCAGTGTTGGGGTAGTTACTCAAAAAATGTAACTAGTTACTAGTTACTAGTTACTTCTGTAAATTGTAATGAGATTACTTTACTAGTTACTGCATTTGAAAAGTAACTTCACTACTTATTACTTTACTTTCCTCTTTCATAATTGACGATACAAGAAGATACATGACACTCTTTCTGCATAGAGTTTATTGTATAAACACAGGCTTTGAGAAAAATGAGAACAAAACCTGAAAAAACAGAATAAAACATAAAGTGCAACAAAAAGTCATAAACTTCATCTCTCTCTATTCTTCTAAATAACGATTGCATCGCACGGCTTGGGTAACGCAGGAAAGCACGTTCCTATAGCCTAGTAAAGTAGTGTAGTTACTTCTTATAGCCTAGTAAAGTAGTGTAGTTACCAATATTAGTATTGTAACTAGTTACTTTACTTAGTTACCAAAAAAAGTAATTTAGTTACTGTAATTAGTTACTTTGTAACTAGTTACCCCCAACACTGGTTAGGAGGAGCTGCCTGGAGTATTCATGAGGGCCCCAGCCAATCCCCAGAAGCACTGGAAGGGGGCAGACATCTCATATATACTCAGGGTCAGCCCAGCAGGAGCAGGAGAGTTCGGGTGGAAGTTTGGAGATGTAGTGCTTAGGAGGCTATTGGAGGCCCTTGAGGGTAACCCCTTATTCTCGGTTGGGGGAAGACCTCTGGCCTGGGGCTCGGGTGCGGGAGGGATCCTCTTACATCACAGGAGTCCTATTCAGTGGCACAAGAGCTGGTGTGAGGACAGCAGAAGCCAGTGATCACATCCAGGGGATCTCCAGGGAGAAGACAGCCAGGTGGCTGGTGAGTGAGACAGTCAGAAGGACTGAGAGACAGCCTGAGAGTACTGAGGAGGCAGTCTGGAATGGCTGTAGAGTCAGTCTGGAAGGACTGTGGAAGAATAGCCAGAAGGGCTAGTGAAAGGGGCAGCTGCCCGAAGAGGTGGTGCTGGGATCAGTAACCACAGGAAGGTAGCTGGACACTGGGACTTTTCTACACATCAAAGGGGCCAGTGGTCCCTGCCTAAAAAAGGGTTTTTGCTGGATCTGGCTGAGTGCCTTGTCAGATCCCATTTAAACAGTGTTCCAGCTGGGTTGTTATGCAAGCAGGTGATGCGCTGGAGGAAGATTAGGAGTGTATATAGCTATATATATATATATATATATATATATATATATATATATATATATATATAGGAAAGTTGTCCCTGAAGAACTGTACTTTGAAGCCAAGTGGGCATCCCATAATACCCCTATCCCCTTTCAAGTTTAATACCCCTATTAAACAAAACAAACAAAGCTCCTGGACTGTTTCCTGACTCAAGTGTGCTATAGAAATTCCATGTGCCTGGCTGTGCTGGGTGGGGGAACCCTATTCACCAGTGCCTCCTATGGGGGTAGCTCTATATATTCTATGCAAAAGATGAGTGTTAGCTGCTAATTGTACTGCAGATATGCCTCAATTATTTTGTTCAAGAATTGCCCTGTGAACACAGGAAGGGTTAACTCAATTGAAAAGAGTTACGAAGATAATCTCTAAAAAGCTTGCATCTGTTTTTCTGCCATGTATAGACAGAGCTAAAAGCCATATGGCTGCTTCTTCAAAGAAATTACTTGACAATATAATCATACCACTGTACTTTCTTTCCAGGAATGATCTGCTAAAACCTTGCGAAGCACAGTATCATGGATAACTATAAATAAATGCTACCAAGTAGTCACTGATATGCAGGCATTAGACCATTATTTGTTATTTTACTTCATACAGAAGTCTAACATTCATGACAAAAGGAAGCTTTGTTAAATACATAACAATAATTTAGATTTCAAACATTGGACAGTGATATACAGTACATTACAGTAAGCTGTGTAGAAAAGAGCTGATTTCCTTTGTTTTAACCTTTAATATTTTTAAAGATTTTGATTTGTGTCAAGCTAAATAGAGCTAGTAATAAATAATACATAAAGGGAGATTTCATGGGTATGTAGTACTGTCCCTGTAGGGCTTGCTGTATGATGACTTGTTGGGCCTCCTCTGATTACCTGCAGACAGTCACTTAGAGCAGTGCTCCAGTTCTCGGGCCCACTAACAGGCCAGGTTTGCAAGATAACTAAATTACATCACAGGTGATCTCATTTGCTGCTCAGTGATTGCAGTATTCTCGTCTGCATCTCCCCAAGGTAAAACTTAAAATCTGGCCTGTTAGTGGGCCCAGAGGACCGGAGTTGAGGACCACTGACTTAGAGTACAGTTCACTCATTCATCCTTACTCCCAAAGGCTCATTACTCAATAAACAGTCCAGGGGTGTTGGTTTTTAGTAATTATTGTGGAACTTGGATGGGAGAAGGAAATAGTGGGATACTCCAACTGGAACTATATACAATTGATAAGGACAACTCTCCCTTGGCCTCACCAGGTTGCTTGTGGAAGAAGTCACACCGCTTTACCATGCTGTCATGTGTATGGAAAGGGTTAAGTCTCCTTGCTCTTTCTCCAGCAATAGACTTAATTAACTACATTATCTTAGGATACTCTCTAGCATTCCCTTTACTGTCACCCGTCCACTGACTCTTCTAGCTGCAGGGATGCCCCCCCCTCAGGTCAGGCCCATTGACACAGATCTGTACTCACTGTATGCAGAATCAGAACCTTCCAGTGTCTCCCTTCCAGTCAGATTTACAGGACCTCCAGGTTCAGTTCCTCTCTAGCTCTTTAAGCCCTCAGGTCAACCACCTAAGGCGGCATGGCAACCTCTACAGAGGAGGAGGCAGATGCCCCCTCCCTCCAGGACTCCACTTTCCAGCTGAAAGACCCGGAGGCGAAGCACATGTGCTTCTGGCATTTATACAGTATCCCAGCATGCACCAAAGCACTTTCCTCTGCCAATCACAAGGGCTGTACTAAATTCCTGTGCACTCATTTGTCAGGTTTCCTCCCACTGTCCAATATGCCTCCCCATTGGACCAGTGTGAAACACTTCAGACAAACTGAGTTGCACCTGAGCACATTGAGCAGACCTTACTAGCAGATCCTGCTCTCTGCTAGGCAGAGAACAATATAGATTTACCTGGCAATCACCCTGGTAAGCAGAAAGGATCCAAAACTATACTCTCTCTTTCTAGCACCTACCTAGGAGGGTGTCTTAGGTACAAAGACTGACTTTTAATAAAAAATATGTACATACTGTGGGAACCAGCTTTAAACGGTTGAGCTTTAGGGGCTTAGCCACTAACAAATACCTTTATTAACCGCTTGCCGACCGCCGCAAGTAAATTTACTGCGGCGGTCAGCCCCTGCCAGGTAGAGTGACGTTAATTAACGTCACTAGCCTGGGAGGGTCTGGGGAGCGAGCGCGCGCCCGCGGAGGCGCGCTCCCGCTCCCGCGCGGTCACGGACCCCCCCGCGCGTGTGACCGGCGGACCCGATGTCCGCCGGCCACTCTGCGATCGGCGGGGGAGAGGGAGAAAGTCAGGCAGCTTGTGTAAACAAGCTGCCTGTCATTCTCCTCGGTGTAAAGACACTGATCACACAGATCTACTATGTAGATCCGTTGATCAGTGTCCTTACAGCTCAAGCCACAGCCAATCACAGTAGAAAGCACGCCCCTAGGGACACACACAGCCCCTCCCTCCCAAATAAAGTTAACCCCTTCACTACCAGTGTATTTTTACAGTAACAGTGCATATGTATAGCACTGATTACTGTAGAAATGTCACTGGTAACCCCAAAAGTGTCAAAAATGTCAGTCAAGGGTCCGATCTGTCCGCCCCAATGTCGCAGTACCGCAAAAAAAATCGCAGATCGCCGCCATTACGCGTTAAAACAAAAACAACAAAAATTACAAAAATCTTTCCCTTTGTTAGTAAACGCGATAACTTTTGCGCAAACCAATCAAAATACGCTTTTTGCGATTTTTTTTACCAAACATATGTAGCATAAAACAAATTGGCCGAAAATGTTAAAAAATTTTGATTTTTACATTTTTTTGGGGGGAATTTCATATAAAAAATTTTGAAAAATATTGTTATTTTTGCAAAATTGACGCTCTTTTTTTGTTTATAGCGCGTGATCAAAAAATCGCACAGGTGATCAAATACCACCAAAAGAAAGCTCTGTTTGTGGGAAAAAAGGATGTCAAATTCGTTAAGGTACAGCGTCGCACGACTGCGCAATTGTCCGTTAAAGTCACGCAGTGCCGAATCGCAAAATACCCCCATGGTCTTTTAGCAGGAAAATCCCCCGGGGCTTAAGTGGTTAAGGGCTTTTTTTGACCACTTTTATTAAAATAAAGTTCCTAAAACACACCAGGGTTTCCCTCACTCTACCACAAAACAAATGTACATCAGCCTCCTGACTTACAGCACTACTGTTCTGGTCTCACCATGCCTGTATACTCCAATCTTCTCACACAAGCTCTTTGCATACACCTAGAAGGTCTGTGCCACACTGGCTCCCACCTGTCTCCTAGGTGGAGCCTTCCTGACACCTTGGTTGAGACCTTCTCTGTCTGCCAGGGTGGAGTCATGATTCTGAACCATAGTAATGCCCTGCACAATCAGTGTGCTGGTTGTCCACAACACCTGGAACCTGGAATGGAGACTTCAAGTCTATATGAAGTATCCAGACTCCAGGTCCCATACTCTTATAAAGTATATCCCATACTGATAAAAAAAAAAAAACATTTTCACACAGTATTTGTCTGTGTTTGCAGCACTGCTCTAAAGTGTTAATGTGCAAAAATACCATAAATTACAATAAAATTCATAAGTGCATAATAGAATTCATAAGTGCATAATAAATAAATAAAACTGCATAATAAAATATATCATCAAGTGCAATAGTGCTGTGCTGAAAGTGTGCAGACCTGTTAAATATCACCATAAAACAAGTGCAACAATAAAAGCTCATATATAGTCCATAATAAAAGTCCTTTTTCAAATTATAAAGTGCTGGTGCTCATCCGTGTTGCTTGTGGGGTCTCCCCCTTTGTGGATGTACTTACCACAATCTAGCTTAAACTGAGCAGGAAATGATGATCATGGTGATCCTTGAATACATTAATGTTGGCTAGAAATCCAAAAAAGACTCCTTTTCCTCTTTGAATACTCCCAAGTGTCCTCATAAAAAGAAAAAACTTTCCATGGTGAAGCCCGTTTAAAAATGCAATTTATTAGGGTTAACAGACAATGGGATACTCACAAACATAGTATTGTAAAAGACATGTAATACACTCGGCTCGGTGGTTAACTGCTCCCGCAGCGTGCGCTTCACCGACCGGATATCATGTGACAGGGCGCTCGGCCAATCGCTAGACGCGTTTCGCTGTTGATGATATATTTTATTATGCAGTTTTATTTATTTATTATGCACTTATGAATTCTATTATGCACTTATGAATTTTATTGTAATTTATGGTATTTTTGCACATTAACACTTTAGAGCAGCGCTGCAAACACAGACAAACACATTCAAAAAGCACTTGCACTTTTTATTGCAGCCGGCAGCTCATTCATCTGTTTTAGTTTAATTAATTTAATTTATTTACCATAAGCGCGAGGCACACTAGTTTCACATTTTCACACAGTAGCAGGGCACAGTGGAAAGATGTTCCCTGTTTGGAACAGATGACCCACCAGGATTTGGCAACTGGCTGGTTGTACTGTCAACTGGATTTTATGAGATATATGAAACCCGACACTTGAAGTCCCTCAAGGTGGCAAGTACCCAACACTGAGATACCAAGTCATCAGAAAACATAGCACTGGGGTCTTTTGACAGAACAGAAACCCTGGCACCAGGGTGTCTTATCATAACTACATAGCTTGTCTGGTTCCTAGAGCCTGTCCTGCACACCTAGGTCTTTCCAGCGTGCTGGTTACCTAACCCAGGTCAATTACTGTACATCTGGGTCATGAACAGGTACAAATGACACTCCAGAAGATCACTACTACCAAACTGTTATGGCAAATGGGACTATTGGTTACAGAGGTAATGTCCAGATCACCAAGCTGTGGCATTACAGGAGCAACACACTGCATAAAAAAAAAAAAACCTGAACAAAGAAACTACTGAAAGAATCGCAAGGCAGATGGACAAACGCATTCAAGACCTATGACAAAAAAAACTCTGAACTATCATTAGCTGGCAGGTGCTTAACTTAGTACCAGAGTCAGATTGGGCAGCAAACAGAGGAGAAGCACAGTCAGGCTGGGCAGCAGGCAGAGAAGTGGCGAAGTTTGGCTAAGCAGAAAGCAGAGAAGAAGCAGAGTCTGACTAGACAGCAGACAGAAAAGCAGCAGAGTCTGGCTGGTAGCAGGCAGAGAAACAGCAGAATGTGACTAGGTAGCCGGGAGAAGTTCAGAAGAGTCTGGCTGGGTAGCAGGCAGTGGATGAGCAAAGTCTGTCTGAGCAGCAGTCAAAGGATCAGCAGAATTTAGCTGGACAGCAGGTAAAGGACCAGCGGAGTCAGCCTTGGAAATAGGCAGGAGGATCAGCTGAGTCAGGCTGGAGGGCAGACAGGAGAATCAGCAGAGTCAAAGTGCAGAATTAAAACATGGACAGAGTGCATGACTTCTAGAATGGCTAAGGAGTGCAAAGTCTTTAGAACAGAAATGAGGTGTGAAGCAATGTCAGGGTGCAGACTGGCTTTGAGGAGTGACCGAAGACCCCCCTTAGCTGAATGAAAATGAGAATGACTGTCCCGAGGATAGATGCAACTTCTCAGAAAGACATGGATAGATGTTATTGCAGTAGAGAAAGACTGGGGAGCTGAGGTCTTAAATGTAGCATGGTAAAAGTCAGGGCAGAGACCCAATAAGGAGTAGATGGGCTTAAAGCTGGCAATGCAAAGGGATAAGCTGAAATGGTTGGAGAAGAGACTGACAGAACTGGAGCAGAAACTACTTTTGGGAATCGGACGATGCAATTGGCTCTGATTTGACATGTCAAATCAGAGCCAATGTGAACGTGGGCTGAATCTGAAAAGACACAATCCACACAGCTGTGTCATGGTCCACTCCTGCTTCAACCATTATTTAGCCAGGTCCTGTGCAATTTCCAGGCTCTGTACAGTCAGTGAAAAGCAAAAAAAATTTAAGGCCTTAAGTCAAGAATAGTATTCCCAATATTTAACTCACCAGTGTGGTGTTGTCACTATTACCAGACTATGCATATGGAAAAAGTGATTCCTGTAAAAAGTAGCTATTTCTATGACAAGAAATGTGACATGTTGGTTAAAAGGGTATGTTTTTAAAATGGTATAAAAAATAACTTCCAATTAAAAATGTCAAAACCCCCCTGGCAGTAAAACACTCAATACCACATAAACAATGCATGTCAAGCATGCTTACATGTGACAAAACAAGACCAACATGAAACAAAAATACAAAAACGTCTGGACAGAGGCAGACTGTACAGAGGCTGGAAATGGCACAGGACCTGGCTAAATAATGGTTGAAGCAGGAGTGGACCATGACACAGCTGCGTCTTTTCAGATTTAGCCCACATTCACATTGGTCCAATTTGACATGTCAAATCAGGGCCAATTGCACCGTCCGATTCCCAAAAGTAGTTTCTGCTCGTCAAATCGGAGCCAAATGCCAGAAATTGCACTGTCCGATTCCCGAAAATTGTTTCTGTACAACTTTTGGAGACTCTCGGCAGGTGATTTCCTTAGACATCTGTGCAGGAAACCCCGAAGTGGGACTGAAATGCCAGCTTGATAGTGTGCAAATTCAGCTGAACTCGCACGATTTCAAAACGGCCTCAGTGTGAACTCAGGCTTAAGGCCCGTACACGCGATAGTAAAATTTAGCCCGACGAATGATCTGCCGATTTTCGGATCATTAGTATAGTGCTTTCATAAGCTGATTATGAATTTTCTTACAAAAAAACTGGATGTGCAGGTTATAAAATTTTTAACATACACTACTGTTCAAAAGTTTGGGGTGACTTAAAAATGTCCTTTTTTTTTTTTAAAGAAAAGCACCATTTCAGAAATACAGTCCAGACATTATTAAATGTGGTAAATGACTATTCTAGCTGGAAATGGCTGATTTTAATGGAATATCTATATAGGTGTACAGAGGCCCATTTCCAGCAACCATCACTTCTGTGTTCTAATGGTACATTGTGTTAGCTAATTGTGTTAAAAGGCTAATTGATGCTTAAAAACCCTTGTGCAATTGTTTTAACACAGCTGAAAACTGTTGTGCTGATTAGAGAAGCTAAAAAACTGGCCTTTCCGTTGAGTATCTGGAGCATCGGCATTTGTGGGTTCGATTATAGTCTCAAAATGGCCAGAAAAAGAGAACTTTCTTCTGAAACTCCACAGTCTATTCTTTTTCTGAGAAATTAAGGCTATTCCATGCGAGAAATTGCAAAGACACTGAAGATTTCCTACAATGGTGTGTACTACTCCCTTCAAAGAACAGCACAAATGGGCTCTAACCAGAATAGAAAGAGACGTGGGAGGCCCCGGTGCACAACTAAGCAAGAGCACAAGTACATTAGAGTCTCTAGTTTGAGAAATAGATGCCTGACAGGTCCTCAACTGGCAGCTTCATTAAATGGTACCTGCAAATTGCCAGTCTCAACGTCCACAGTGAAGAGGCGACTCCGGGAGGCTGGCCTTCTAGGCAGAGTGGCAAAGAAAAAGCCATATCTGAGACTGGCCAATAAAAGGAAAAGATTAAGATGGGCAAAAGAACACAGACATTGGATAGAGGAAGGTTGGAAAAAAATGTTATGAACAGACAAATCTAAGTTTGAGGGGTTTGGATCACACAGAAGAGCATTTGTGAGATGCAGAACAAATGAATAGACGCTGGAGGAGTGCCTGACGCCATCTGTCAAGCATGGTGGAGGTAATGTGATGGTCTGGGGCTGCCTTGGTGCTGGTAAAGTGGGAGATTTGTACAAGGTAAAAGGTATTTTGAATAAGGAAGGCTATCATTCCATTTTGCAACGCCAGGCCATACCCTGTGGACAGTGCTTGATTGGAGCCAATTTCCTCCTACTACAGGACAATGACCCAAAGCATATCTCCAAACTATGCAAGAACTATTTAGGGAAGAAACAGTCAGCTGGTATTCTGTCTGTAATGGAGTGGTCAGCGCAGTCACCAGATCTCAACCCTATTGAGCTGTTGTGGGAGCAGCTTGACCGTATGGTATGTAAGAAGTGCCCATTAAGCCAATCCAACTTGTGGGAGCTGCTTCAGGAAGTGTGGGTGAAATTTCTTCAGATTACCTCAACAAATTGATAGCTAGAATGCCAAAGGTCTGCAAGGCTGTAATGGCTGCAAATGGATAATTCTTTGATGAAAGCAAAGTTTGAAGGACAAAATTATTATTTCAAATAAAAATCATAATTTTTTTTGTTTTTTTTTTTTTATTTCTAACCTCGTCAATGTCTTGACTATATTTTCTATTCATTTTGCAACTCATTTGATGAATAAAAGTGTAAGTTTTCATGGAAAACATGAAATTGTCTGGGTGACCCCAAACTTTTGAACGGTAGTGTATTTGAACACAAAGTCCGATTTTCGTTGAATTAGTACAGTTTTCGTCCAAAAAAAATCATAAGAGCAACACTACGCATGCTCGGAAACGCAAGCATGCAAACAAAACAGTTCAACACATGACATCACTTCTGAATTTGAATTCTGTCGTACGAGAATTTTCATATAAAAATAACCTATCACTTTCCATATGAGACTAGCATGCAACAAAAAACAGACGAAAATTTGTCCGATAATCTGATCGTGTGTACGAGGCTTTAGACTCTCAAGGATTTCAATCAGGTGGTTGTGTTGGTGGTAAAGCTGGAATAGCAGTAAGAAGCTGAGTGGGAAAAGTAGCAGTGGGAGCAGAGGGGGCCTGAGGGGTTGACATGAGTAACAAGGCTGTGGAGAGAGGCTTCAGTTGATTATAGGGACTGTACAGCTAGTGTGAGCAGGGACAGGAGGCTGTGGAGTAGGGTATTTATATATACTTGGGAGCACAGTATACATAACTGCATAACTGCATCTATTGTTGCTGAGGGTAATGGAGAAGAAGATTCTGAGAAAGCTAGTGTCTAGCAGTGGCGTCACTGGGATTGATGTCACCTGGTGCAGTAGAACATGATGTCATCATGCCCCTATTCCCCCCCCCCCCTCCCAGCCTGCCACAGTGCTCTGTCTGTCCTCCTCCTCCCCCCCCCCCAGCCTCACACAGTGCTCTGTCCTCCTTCCCCCCCCCAGCATGCCACAGTGCTCTGTCCTCCTCCTCCCCCCACCCCAGCCTGCCACAGTGCTCTGTCCTCCCCCCCCCCCCCCCCAGCATGCCACAGTGCTTTGTTCTCCTCCTCCCTCCACCCCATCCTGCCACAGTGCTCTGTCCCCACCTTCCTCCCTTCCTCCCCTCTGTGACCCTGGCACGTTGCTCTGTCCCCACCCCATGCTAACTTGTCACAGTGCTCTGTCAGGCAGTAGATGCAAGCAACAGCATGTAAGATAAATCAGGAACGGGGTCAGAGCAGGGATCTGGTTCAAAATTAGTGTGGCACTTATTAATAATTTATTATTCCAATATCAGAGTGGCATTTATTAAGCATTAGTGGGAGATGCATCTCTTCGTATCTTCATAAGTCATTTTTTTTTTTTTGTAGGCGTAAGGTCAAACAGCCAGTCCAATTTTATTTTATGTATATATCGTAGTCTCCCACATGAATCCCCTTTGCGAGATCCTTAATAAAATATGCGCAATGCTTTATAGATATATATTTTCCAAGAACATTGTTATTTGCCGGAGACAGAATAAATTCTGTCCTCTTACAAGCTGTGCTCCAGCAGCCCATGTATCACTTTAATGGGTTCTTTCCTGCTGTAAACCCTAAATTATTGCCACAGCACAGCACACAGCATGCACATGTTAAATAGAGATCAGTAAGATATGATTATCATTCCTGACTTAGAGCACTCCTTAACTTTGTTAATATGGATATAAATCAATCATCATCATTGCTGTAGATCTAAAGTTTTCTTTTTAGTAATGAGAACCAATGTTTTAATCCTACTCTAGTTTTGTATCTCCAAACATACAGTAGACAAAAATAATAATAAATAAGTACACCTTCTTAATTTATTTATTATATATTGCAATAAACTAGACCTTCCCAGGAAATGTGGGTAGCGAGATATTGTAGTAGAGGCCCTCTTTACACACTTTGTCCAACAGAGGGTGCGAGCCCCTTTAATTCATTTCCTCAATGAGCTTCCACAACCCCCAGGACTCATAAACACGTTCAGGGGATATAAATTACACTGTTTGCCACCCTCAGGTGCTCAGGGAGATAGGACAGCAGTGACTTCGTATGTTAGCTGTCACCACACACACACACACACATCATAGGTTGAACTGGATGGACGGATGTCTTTTTTCGGCCTCACTAACTATGTAACCAGATGGAGGTTCCTCCTCTGTTGTTCCCAAAATATTAGTCACCAGACTTACACCCACCCAAGTGTTGAATTTTACATTTATTTTACCAGTAGACTCCCCTTATAGACTGAAAATAGACTATTTCACCGCGACTGAGTGAAATAGTCTATTTCTCTATATTATTCGTTTTTCGCTGAGCAGTGCCGGGTGTACCAAGATGGCCGTCACCACCTTCTACATGCAGGTTTCTCGCTATATTTACTATTTTACAATAGTTTAATGCTGTTATTCAATATATAGGGTGAGTTTACTGCTAAAATAAATATAAAATTCAAGACTTGCGTGGGTGTAAGATGTCCGCCGCTGCTTCATGTTCTGTCACATTAGGAAACCTATTGGAAAGCATAGCGGCCATGTTGGAACACATGGCGCATGCACAGTAAGTGGCTCTCGTCCGAACGTCACTTCCGGTTGCAGAATCTGATAGGTAGCGGTATTCTGATAGAGCACCGGCTTCTCCTTTTCTTTTCTTCTTCTGGCTGCACTACCGGAGGATTGGTTCTAGTATCTGCCTCCCCTTCCCCCCGCTGTCTGGGACCCCTGTGTGCCCCTTTCCCCCATAGTGCTGCCGTTTTTCCTCCTCTCCTCTCCCGCCAGCTGAGGGCACACAGGCAGGTTTTTTTTAGGATGGTGAGTTGAACACATCCCGAATGAACACACCACCTTGAATGAACACAGTGAGAGATTGGTACCGATCGCTCACTGTGGGGGTGCAGATATTGCCTACGTGCCGCTATTCAGTTGAATAGGTCTTGTTGTTGGGTATAATTTCTGCCATGGCTGCAAAGCATTGCATCACAGGCGTTGCATTTTAGCAAAAATATAATTCGATTTTTTTTGGTGAAGGGGGGCCCTGTCATGTAGGTTGTACCGGGCCCCGTGATTTCTATCTGCAGCCCTGTGCAGAACGAACTGCAATGTGATCCATAGGAGAAATATAGCCAAAATAGCTTTGGCCATACTTCTCCTTTATTCTTTGTGCTTCGCAGAGGATTCAGACTGTGGGTCTCAAAAATGGAAAACCCTTTTAAACTTTCCGTTGGCATGATCACAGAACTGGTAGGATTTTTAAACATTCTTCATGGTTTTCGGGACATACAGTACATACTGTATAAGACACTATGTAAATCATTACTGTGACAGATTCTCTTAACACAACAGCTTACAAATCAGTCACGTTTTGTTGAACTGTAACATAGCATATTAATAAAGACATAAAAGATTAAAGATTTTCCGTTCATTTGGTTTATGTATTTTTTCCTTGGAAACAAGGGCAACATTAAACAGTTCTTAATGGTTTGTCTGTGATTAGGTATCCCGCTTATGTCATGGAAATGTTATTATAAGTGAGAGCTAAACATATCACTTTGCTAATTAAAGAAATTTGGTTTGTTCTACAGAAATTATAGCAGGTGATTATTAAAATGTTTGACTTGCACAAAGGTTAAGTGTCATGTACTCGTCTAACAAAACTGTGCCAGTGGTGGCACAGATATACAAAGCTTCTAGCAAGTCATCCTTTTTCATATTATACAGGCATATATGACCTTTTGCATGAGAGTCTTTTATGTCCCTTATTACTAAAAATATTTTAGTAATAACCATCAATACTTTTTCGAGACAAATATTTCAATAAATACTGTATTTTCTGGCGTATAAGACTACTTTTGAACCTCAAAAAAATCCCCCAAAAATGGGAGGTCGTCTTATATATCTCCAAGGTAACCTAAGTATAAGTATTACCGGTAGATCATGTAAAATGGGGGTCGTCTTATACGCCCAGTCGTCTTATACGCCGGAAAATACGGTATATTCAATTTAATGATTTTTTATAAGAAACCAATAAGGAAAAAATACATTTTTATAACTATTGCTATTACTGATTTTTTTTTTTTTGGCTTTTCAATAAATGTGACACTTTCGCCATCTACTGGCAAAACAATGCTATATGAGTGAAAGAGAAATTAGAATCCAAGTGAAATGATTCTTACAGATTTATTTAAAACACCTATTTCTATATATTATTGTGTTGAAACTTAACACAATGATATACAGTATGCAGTGGGGATAATAATTATTTGATCCCCTGCAGATATGTAAGTTTGCCCACTTACAAAGAAATAAAGGATCTATAATTTTTGTCAGAGGTGTATTTTAAGTAATAGAGACGGAAAATAAAAACCAAAAATCCAGAAAAAAACACATAAAACAAATGCTATAAATTAAGTTGGAGTTTAGTGATTATAACAATTATTTGATCCCCAAGCAAAACATGACTTCGTACTTGGTGGAAAAACCCTGGCAAGCACAGAAGTAAGACGTTTCTTGTAGTTAGTGACAAAGTTTGCACACATCTCAAGAGGGATTTTGGTCCACTCTTCTTTACAGATCTTCTCTAAATCCTTAAAGCAGAGTTCAGGGCACAGAAATGATTTTTCAACAAACATACCCCCGGGACAGTCAGGGCTAGCACATTCCACAATGGCTAGCCTCTGATCTGTCCCTGTTCGCACTTACATTTTAGAAGAAATACTTACTTATAAAATTTCTTCCACAGCGTTTCCATCTCTCTTGTGGGCAGCTGAAGCCAGCGCGGTCCTCTTCGGTGTCTTCTTCCGCGTCCTCTTCTCCCAGAATGCGCCTGCACCGACCCCTCTCGTCACTTCCGGTGCGGCGCCGCATTCCTCCACATTCCTCCACAGCTTCTAGGCATGCCCAGAAGCTGTTTAGCAGGGGAAGTGACGAGCAGGGGCCGGTGCCGTCGTATTGATTCCTGGGAGCGATGACGTTCAGCTCCCAGGAATCAGTGCAAGCCAGGAAGTGACGGCGGAGCCGCGGCGCTGAGGGAGGAAGTGAAGACTAGGTGAGTATATTCGATCTTCAATTACAAGGTGAGTTTTAAAAAAAAAAAAAACCTAACTATCCAATTCCTTTTCAGGTGAAGGGGAACAAGCGGACGGGCACAAAAAAAAAATATCGATTTTGTGCCCGGAACTCCGCTTTAAGGTTTCTCAGCTGTCTCTTGGCAATTCAAAGTTTCAGCTCCCTCCATATATTTTCTATAGGATTAAAGTCTGGAGACTGATTAGGCCACTCCATGATCTTAATGTACTTCTTCTTTAACCACTTCTTTGTTTCCTTGGCAGTATGTTTTGGGTCATTGTCATCCTGGAAGAATCATCCATGACCCATCTTCAGTGTTCTGGATGAGGGAAGAAGGTTCTCATCCAAGATTTTATAATACATGGCCCCATCCATTAGCCTTTCAATTCAGTAATGTTGGCCTGTACCTTTAGCAGAGAAACAGCCCCAAAGCATCAGGTTTTCAACTCCGTGCTTGACTGTAGGGATGGTGTTCTTAGGGTCATAGTCAGCATTTTTCTTCCTCCAAACATGGCGAGTCGAGTTAATGCTAAAGAGCTAATTTTTGGTCTCATCTGACCACAGCACTTTCTCCCAATCCTTCTCTGAATCAGTTAGATGTTCATTGGCATGACTGTACATGTGCTTTCTTGAGGAGGGAGACTCACTGTGTTTGGAGGAAGAAAAATGCTGACTATGACAGTATGTCCATTTACATCCATTTTTCATCTGACTTGGTTTTTAAACAGAAGAAAAATAGGACTTTGATCTGTCCAAAAAAACAGATGTTGACAAAAGCCGATGTAAACTGATGTAAATGGATGATCATCCATTTACATCCGTTTTTCCATAGAGATACATTAATGTCCATTTTTCATCAGTCAACCAATGGCTGATAAACGAACAAACGATCCGCATGTGTTAAAGGGCCTAACTCTGTAAGCTATACACATTATGTTCCAAAAATGTCACTGCTAATTACCATGTGTTTCTAGTACTTTAGTGCCAGATGAGTTTTGAAAACACATCTTAACCACTTGCCAACCAGCCGCTGTACTTATACTGCGGCAGGTTAGCTCTGTCCTGCGAAATGACGTACCTGTACGTCGTTTCATGGGACTGCTAGTGGGGGCATGCATGCGCTTATTGGCTACAGGGGGAGCCAATCAGCGGGTCCAGCAGCTGCGATGTCCGCTGGACATCCACGATCGCTCCCTGTGGAGACAGAATGGCGCTGTTCTGTCCGTAATGAACAAAGGAATCCTGTGTTCCTTTTATTTAGGAACACAGGTCTCTGTTTTCATTCAGCAAGCCCACCCCCACACAGTTAGAAAGCAGCCCCCTTTGATCGCCCCTGGTGTTAACCCCTTCCCTGCCAGTGTCATTAGTACAGTAACAGTGCATATTTTTAGCACTGATTATTGTTTTAGTGTTACTGGTCCCCCCAAAAGTGTAAAAAATGTAAGTTAGGTGTCCGATCTGTCTGCCGCAATGTCGCAGTCCCGCTAAAAATCGTTGATCGTTGCCATTACTGGTAAAAATAAAAAAATAAATAAAAAATTACATAAACCTTTTCCCTAGTTTGAAGATGCAATAACTTTTGCGCAAACCAATCAATATACACTTATTGGGATTTTCTTATCAAAAATATGTAGCAGAATACATATTGGCCTAAAATGACGAAAAAAAATAGATTTTTAATTTATTATTTTATTGATAATGATTTATAGCAGAAAGTAAAAAATATGTTTTTTTTTTTTTCAGAATTGTCCCTATTTTTTTTGTTTATCGCGCAAAAAATAACAATCACAGAGGTGATCAATTACCACCAAAAGAAAGCTCTATTTAGGGGAAAAAAAGGACAACAATTTTATTTGGGTACAGCATCGCACGACTGCGCAGTTAAGGTTAAAGTAACGCAGTGTCGTATCGCAAAAAATGGCCTAGTCATTAAGGGGGTAATACCCTCAGGTGCAGAAGTAGTTAACATGCATATTTTAGGCCTAAAGATTGGTTTAAAACCACTGAACGTTATATATTTTCTGAAAGCCCCTTGAAAATAAAATGGTGGTAGTTGCAATTTTTATGTCATGGGTTTGATAACAGTTTATCAACCCCATGTTTTCAGTAAAAAAAAAAAATACAATACAGATCATTTTAGTGCACACAAACAACAATATATTACTGGTAAATTATAAAAGATGAGGTTGTGTTGAGTAAATAGATACCAAATATGTAAAGCCTTAAAATTGTATGTCAAACAACAAACAAAGAAAAATTCCCAGCTCAACTTACCAGCCAGCTTGCAACAAACTGGATTGTCCTGTCTAACAGTTCATGTTAAAAACAGGGGTTTCATTTGCACACATTTCTTTGCAAATACATGGGTAAGCATGCCTGGAGGGAGCACATCCCTCCTTAAAGCCACAGGGGCACACTGGACACCCAACAAATAGCACAATGGCAACAAAGGTGTCCAGTGCGCCCCCTCACCAAATAACCAACCTTACAAACAAACCGCAACTGCCCAAACCACACATATGCAAATACATATGTAAGCTGCAGAGGCCACGTCACGGCACCCCAGTTTTATCTGCAGTCCTAACTCTATACATTTTGAGAGCCTCCATAGTAGCAGCACATATATAATAAATGATAGATTAAGGACGGGCATGCCTGGAGGGAGCCCAACCCTCCTTAAAGCCACAGAGGCGCACTGGACACCCCGCAAATAGCACAATGGCAGTGAAGGTCTCCAGTGCACCTCTCCATCAAATAACCAACAGGACAAACAAACTGCAACTGTGCCAACAGTCTAACCTACCCATTTGTTACTTCATGACTTTTGTTTTTTTAATAAAGCCTATTCTAATCTTACAGGTGTGTTGGTGTCATTCGCTTCCACATACAGTGTGGGTCATTGCAGGTATAGGGCAGAAGAACGCAAACAAACCAGTGGCTCCTCCGGGGGTAACACATCTTTTGCAGGATGATCTATAGATGGCATTTGAGTTACATTGCTCCACATCCCATCTTGGCATCTCATTGATGCTGAGAACGAGGATATCGCGTCACAAATGCAGTACTCCAGCTACAAAAAAAAAATGGCATGACACAGCTTTTTGTGATTCTGTTATGAAAGAACAAATTCAAATCTGAAAGTGAAATTATAAATGTAGCACCCTCTAGCTAGTGTGCTAGTTGTGTATAGTTAGCTGTTAGTGTAGGTAAATTGGTTTGGCTGAGAGCCAGGCCTGGGTTGAATCTGGGTCAGGATTGAGTGATTCAGGGAGGCTGAATGACTTAGCAAGCAGCATCTGTGGTGCCTCCCCCTGTTTTCTGGAGCCTTGGAGAAGCTTCCAGATGTAGTGGGTGGAGGTTAGAAGGAGCTGCTTGGAATATTTATAAGGGCCCCAGGCAATCCCCAGCAAATGGGCTAGCAGGAGGCAGGCCACCTCATAAATAGTCATGCCAGCAGGGGCAGTCGGGTGGGAGATGGAGTGCTGAGGAGGCTGTCGGTGGCCTTTGAGGGTGCCCCCTAGTCTAGGGGGGGTGACTTTGGGCCTGGGACTTGGTTGCTGGAAGGATCTCCCACAACACACGGAGCAACCCCTTCCTGTAGACACAGGAGCAAGGAGAGGACAGCAGGAGCAGGTGTCAGCACATCTGGGAGATCTCCTCAGAGGTCAGCCGGGTGGGCTGGTGATTGTTCAATCTGAGAGGACTGTGGAGAAGTTAGCTAGGAGGGCTAGTGAAAGGGGCAGTTGCAACTAGGTGGGCTGGCAGTGCCTGAAGAGGTGGTGCTGGGATCAGTAGTCACATGGATTTATGCTGGACACTGACCTTTTCACACCAAAGTGGCCTCAGGTTCCTGCCTATAACAGGCTGCTGCTCAAAATCTGACTAACGGAAATCGGACGAAATATCCTCCGATTTTTCTCTCTCTTGCTCAGCGTTTTAGTTGACAGTGCATAAATGTTCACGAAATTTCTCCTCCAATTTTTTTTTTTTCTTTGGGACATTTGTTCCTAGACTTCCCGGTCGTCAGCAACTTCAGATCATGCGCGGTCTTTCGTATTCAATTTTTCATGGACGTACTGCATACACATTAAACGAAAATTGGTCGTCTGGGGACGGACGATAAAAATTTTAGTGTTTGTCCCTCCGTTTTTTTTCGTTGAAAATGTCGGCATCGGCTGCTGAAAGTTGTGTACACTAGCCGAATATCGTACGATTTTACCTCGGACAGGAATTTTCGGCAGATTTTCTACTAGTGTGTACCCCACTTTAGTGCTTTGCCAGATCCATTATCAGTGTGCCAGCTGAGTACTGCAAGTGAGTGCTGGAGGAAGCAGAGGAGTGTATATAGACTGTATATTGAAAAAGTTGTCCATGGAATTGTTCTGAAGTCAAGTGGGCATTCCATAACTCCCAATCCCCATCCAAGTTATTACCCTCAATTAAACAAACAAAAAAAAAAAACTAAGTACTGGACTGTTTTCTGATTTTGAAGTGACTGTGAAAATTTGGTGTGCCTGGCTGTGCAGGGTGGGGGATCCCATTCTACTTGAGGCTCCTTAGGTGGTGCGCTACATAAAACAGAATTTTAAAGGCCAATATACTTGTGGGAGTAATGTTCTGCTTTAAGAGAGAAATACAGCTGAGTCCCGTTATATTGTATGTGCCTTGGTATAATTTACAACTACAACGACATGGATTATGTCTCCTTCAGAATTCCTGCCAGCATCATTTCGGCCACTGTACCCAGTTACAGTTAAGCTTGCAAAATGTTTCCAAAACTATCACCTCTTTGTACCAGTTTTCACCAGCCATGATGAAGTTATATAATTTATGTTTTCTGCACAACTGTAGAAGATATAAATTTAACACATCATACTGAAATGGCTGAATTTCAAACTCATGGAAAATGCAGAAGTATCCAAAGGTAGGAATAAGTGATGTGACAACAGAGGACAAATACAAAGGGAGAGGTTTTTTAATGTCTTGGACAAAGTGCTAACGGAAATTGCTTATTTTCCCGGAATTCTCGATTCCTTTCCATATTATATTATAACTGAAAATGTACAGTTCATCAGAATTTATATTTATTCAAATCTTTTTTTGAGAAATTATTGATTTCAAATATGTTGTCTTGGTTTCGGTGCATTTTCCAATGCAAGCTAAATACAAAGACACGAAAAACTGTTAAGGCAGTTTACTTGGAGAAGTAAATGTCCACTTTGCAACGTGAATGTGCTCTTAGCTAAGTAAATAAGGTAAAACTGCATTCACTCTGATCAACCAATCAAATGTATTCCAAGTGAACACAGCTTCACCCTTTTTGCTAAGCCAAGTGAAAATCCACTTTTCTCTACTCCTTAAAGTGTATGTTACCCCAACATTTCATATTCCTTATATGTGTCCGTAGTACCATGATCTTGTATTAAAATGTTTCCTGTTCTCTTTGCATTGCTTCCATTGTGTGAAATACCTGGTGATCCTGCCAGTTTTCCTGAGTTCTTATTTTAAATAACCACACTGGGCACATCCTTCATAGTGTGGTCAGTCCCCTGGCTGTGCTGGGAGCACAACCTGCCTGTTCCACAATGGCCAAGACTTACACACACCCCTGCACAACTCTTCACTGGGAAGATCAGTGTGCTGCTGTTTCTTTGCCTCCTGCTGCCATACCCTCCTACAATCTTCAATGGATCAAAAACGTGTATTTAAAAATGCAAAATGCACCTGGAATATGCATCAACTGCAACCTACATAGGTGTGAACCAGGCCTTAAAATGCAGTGTGGAGCAACAAATCTTAAAATTTAAGAAAGCAAGACAAAGCTCTGTATGGGAACATATACACATAGAAACACCAGAGCTGCCTTTGGAGATTGGAGTATAAGGCTCAATCCACACCTATGCATTTGAGCATTTCTGTAGTGCTTTTTGCTGTGCAGATTACAAAACACAAATTGCTGCAAAATTGGGGTAAAAACGCAGTAAAAACCGCAATACTTGCATTTTGGATGCGGGTCCTTTGAAGTCTATTACATGCAAGATGCTGCATTTTGCGGGAAAAAAAGTCCCCGACCCTTTCCAAAAACACAAAGGCACAAAAATGCATTGATGTCAACGTGCTCCATAGGAACACATGTTAAAAAAATGAAATGACTTGTACCCTTGAGCTCCATGTTTATCTTTTGAATTCTACACACCCCATCCAGTTTATGTTTTTCTGTTTTTCAAAAAAGAAAAATTAAATACATTTCTGCAAAAAGCATGAAAAAATGCATTGGTGTGAATGGAGTCTAAAAGGCATAGGTTTTACCACCCAGTCTCAAACCGGCAGGCAGTGAAATCTGATCAATTCAGGTTAGTAATTGTAAGGTAGTGAAGCCAGGATAAAAGCCCCAGAGTCAGCACATTTTAAAAAAGCTACAAGTGTCGGCTCCAATATTTATATTCTTACTGATTCCCATAAACCAGATCAGTAGTCACATTAACCACACAACAATCCTGAACACCTGCCGTCTGACAATAGAAAATTGTTTTATGGAAAAAAGAAGCCCTGTAATACTCTCCTGCAAAAATGTAGATCTGTACTCCCACAACAGCTACTTAAAGTATTTAAAATGGCAAGAAACACACATTACTCCTCCCTCAGGCCTCATTCACACCATGTGCAGAGACATCAGTTTTTCTGCACGCGTTTTGCAAGGGCACAAAAAAAAAAAACATTGTTCTCTAATGGCGCTTTTTCCACTGCATTGGACGGCTCGGTTTGGCGCTTTTCCACTGCATGGTACCGCATGGTACATGTTAGAACGGTTCGGTACGGTTTGGTACCGCTGCGCTTTTCCACTTCATGGTACGGCTCGGTATGGCTCGCTTAAACAGTACCACCTCGGTTGGGGTTCCAAGTGGGCCGTACCTATACCATATCCCACAATCCTTTGCATGCAGCCTTGGTTTTTTGTCACTACTAGCCACTGATTGGTCAGAGAATCGTTGTGATCCCACCCGCTTACTACTTTAGTCGAAAAGCAAACCGAGCCGAGTAGAGCCTATACAGTGCTGAAACGTGCCGACTCGTACCACAAAGTGGAAAAGCAAACAGAGCCAGGCTGGGCCAAGCAGTGCCAAGTGGAGCCGAGCCAGTACTTGCAGTGGAAAAGTGCCATATGTGCCCTATTCCCACCACAACGCTGGTATCACGTGCCAACTTTTTTCTGCATAGGAATCTGCATCGTGTATGCAGTTTTCTACGTGTAAAAAAAAAAAAAATTGGCACGACATCAACACTGCGGTGTGAACAGGGCACATGGCGGTTATCTCAACAGTTTTCATGAATGTATGGTGTGAAGAAGCCCTTAACGGTAGAGAAGAGTTTATGGGGACTGGATGAGAAGGTGTTAATGAGAGTGATAAAATAGGTCTGCTTGGCAGTGAGGAGGCAAGAATTGTATTTTGGTAGGGCAGATTTATATTGGTTGAAGTCTCTCTGAGATTTGGTCCTACACCATAAACGTTCAAAAGTGCGGCTACATTTTTTAAGACTTCTGGAGTCATCTGTTTGCCAGGGTTGTAGAGTTCAGGGCCTGATTCTGTGTGTATTGAGGGAGCGAGCTCGTCCAAGGACCTGTTGCACATGGGTGAGATTTTGTCATAAAGGAGGTCAATAGCAGCAAAGAGAAGAGATGGGTTGAAGTGGCGAAGGTTTACACAGGTAATTGGTAAACAGTTGGAGGGAGTGATGGTGGCAGACAGGGAGAGAGTGAAACTAATAAGGTGGTGATCAGAGTGAAGGAAAGGATTGTTGGAGAAGTTGCACAAAGTGCATAGGTAGGAGAATACAAGGTCAAGTGTGTTGTCATCATAGCGCGTAGAAGCATGTATCCATTGCTTTAGGTCGAAAGAGGAAGTTAGACTAAAATGTTTAGAAGTAGCAGGAGAGTTAGTATTAACAGGGGTGTTGAAGTTGCTGAGAATGATTGTGGGAATTTCAGAAGAGAGAAAGTAGAGTTGCCAGGCAGAGAAATCATTGATGGAAGTTGATAACGGTCCAGGGGGGCGGTAGATCACAGCAATTCCTAAAGAAACGGGACGTATACAGTGAGCTTCAAATGATGAGAGGGACAAAGAGGGAGGAGAGTGAAGAAACTGAAAGGTGATAAGTGGGTATAGGAGGATTCCCAGTCCACCTTCCTTTCATCGACTGAGTCTGGGAGAGTGAGTCCAGAGAAGGCCACAATGGGAGAGGGAAGCAGGAGAAGCAGTGTCAAATTCATGAAGCCAGGTTTTGGACACAGCAAGTAGATTAACCGCTTGCCGCCCGCCCGCCCACTGTCATATGACGGCGGAGCGGAGTGACCATTATCCTTTCAGCAGGGCAGGCGCGCGATCGCGTGCGCGCCGCCCTGCACTGCCAGTGTCGGCGTGGCCCAGGGACACCCCCCGTCACCGGCAGGGGGGAAACAGCCAATAGGCATGGCTGTTTCCCACGTGATCAGCTGTGTTCCAATGACACAGACGATCACAATAGAGGAGGGCAGAAAATGACCGCGCATGCGCGATCGGGAGCGCGCACACGGTCATGTCGGTGGCTATGTGTTCCTTAGGAACACAGCTAGTCACCGACAGTGTAAAAGAGCCAATGACAGTGGCTGATTACCACGTGATGGGCTGTGAAGCCATTCACAGCCCATCACAAATGTAAACAAAGAGCAGTAACTCACTGTTACTAGCTCTTCTACCCTCACACACCGTCTCCAGTGTGAGGAGAGCAGAGCCAGAAACAGTGAGTTACTGATCTGTGTACCTGTCAGTGTAAAATCAGAAAAAAAAAGTGTCATCAGACCCCCCCAATTGCACCTGTCACCCAACAGTCACCTGTCACCATCACTGCCCAAAAATCGCTACCTATAAAGTGCACCTGTCACCAGAAACTGCCATCAGTATCGCCAGCGGTGCACCTGTCACCCATCGGTGACCAGCGCCCGTCACCTGTCACCCCATCAATCGCCGTTACCTGTCACCCCATCAGTCATCGTCACCTGTCACCCCATCAGTGATTGCCACCTGTCACCCCATCAATCAGCGTCACCTGTCACCACATCAGTGATCGTCATCTGTCACCCCATCAGTGACCGTCACCTGCCACCTATCCGTCACCTGCCACCCATCAGTGATCATCCGCAGTCACCCGTCGCACAGCCAGAATGTCAAAAAAGATGTACAGCAGCGAGGAGGCGTTTGAGATCATCTCTATGTCTAATGAGGGCACCGGGGAGCTCTCATCAGTATCCGAGTCCAATTCCGAATCCGATTCGGAATTTGAAGTCGCTAATAGTAGCGGATCTGAGATGGACTCGGAGGAAGAATGGGTCCCTCCCAAAAGGGCACGGCGCTCTGGAAACCAGGCAGCCCCAAGGGATACACCCCAGGATCCTAGGCCCAGTACCAGCACTGCCACCAGCAGTACACCCCAGGATCCTATGCCCAGTACCAGCACTGCCACCAGCGATACACCCCAGGAGCGAATGTCCAGGCCCAGCACCAGCGCTGCGGCATCACTCCCAATTTTAAAAATCCCCCTTCTACCAGCACTGGAGTATCACATCCCCCAAGAGCCAGGGCCACTATCCACCTCCCAGATGCTCTTGCCAACCCAAGATGGCTGCCCTCCAACTCAGGATCAGCAAATATTCCCCCTTTTACCGCACAGCCAGGTGTGCAGGCCAATACAGAACATTTTTCGCTAATTGATTTTCTCCATTTATTTTTGCCCAACAATATTCTGCAATACATCGTGGACCAAACAAATCTGTATGCCCAGCAGTTTATTGTTAACAACCCCCAATCTTCCTATTCCCATCCGTTTGAGTGGAGAGAGTTAACCTTGGAGGAGTTCAAAATGTTTTTGGGCCTCACCATAAACATGGGGGTTACAAAAAAAAATGAAGGACATGCCTATTGGTCCACCCAACCCATACACAGTATGCCCATATATTCTGCCCTAATGTCCAGGTCCCGGTATGAAATTATCATGCGCTTCCTTCATTTCAGTGACAGCAGCCAGTGCCCCCCCCCCCAAAATCATCCAAATTTTGACAAGCTATATAAAATTCGCCCCCTCATAAATTTTCTTTCCCAAAGTTTTGCAGAACTTTACGTCCGTGATCAAAACATATGTGTAGATGAGTCCCTGCTACACTTCACAGGCCGGCTAGGAATAAAGCAATACATTCCGAGCAAAAGGTCCAAATATGGGGTCAAATTCTATAAACTGTGCGACAGAGCTACGGGATATCTGTATGCGTTCCGCATATACGAAGGAAGAGATTCCCAGCTCAATCCCCCTGACTGCCCGGCCTACATGGGCACAAATGGAAAGATTGTATGGGACTTGGCGTACCCACTGCTGAGGAAAGGGTACCACATATACCTGGATAATTTTTATACCAGCGTGCCCCTCTTCAAACATCTGTACCTTGAAGGAACCTTGGCCTGCGGAACCACCAGGAAGAACAGGAAGGGCTTCCCACAATCCTTAGTAAATAAAAGAATGAGGAAGGGGGAAATAGCAGCCTTGAGAAACAACGAAGTGCTGGCCTTGAGATGGAAGGATAACCGAAATGTGTACATGATGTCCACCAGTCATGACGACACCACAGTGGAGGTTCGAAGAAGAAGAGGTCCCATCCAAAAACCATCATGTGTGCAGGATTACAATCTTTACATGGGGGGGGGGGGGGGTGGATTTTAACAACCAAATGATTCAGCCCTACTTGGCCACAAGGAAGTCCCGATTCTGGTATAAGAAAGTTGCAATTTATTTATTTCAATTGGCCTTTTATAACGCTTATGTAATTTACACCAAATCCACTGAAAGCCCCATCTCCTTCCTAAAATTAATTGAAGAAACTGTCACGACCCTCATCTACCCACAAGGACTCCCCCAAGAAAACCTTCGCTCTGAGGCTGTTAGCCGACTTAGTGAGCGCCACTTTCCAGACTACGTTCCACCGTCTGAAGCAGGTCGAAGACGCCAAAAAAGATGCCGTGTATGCAGCAAAAGGGGGTTTCATAAGGATACTAGCTTCTGTTGTCGGTACTGTCCCTCCCAACCTGGCCTGTGCGTTGGAGAATGCTTCACACGTTACCATACATTGGTAAATTACTAGCCCATTTCCCCGTTTTCATCTGTGCTGACCAATTTTTCTCATATCACCATGCCACTGCCTTCCACATAAACTGACCCTGGCCTGTTTTTCCACTATGCCTGTAACGCTCATGCGTTTTTGTTAGTGGATGGATTTGCAGCTGCAGAATTGTCACACTCAGTAGTCGTGTAGAGATTCTGTTGAACAAACATATCCAACTCTCAGGACTTCATCACTGTGCACAGCCTGTTTATGCAATATACATACACTCAATCTGATGTTTAATGGAGGGATAGAATATGTGAGAGTATATAGGTGAGAGACAGGCTATAGTATGGTGAGCACCTAGGAGTAGTATTAGGAGAGTGTTTAGGTGATGGCAGTAAGCAGATAGGTTCTGATGTCAAGTATAGTGCAGATGGTAGGGGACAGCAGATGGAGTATACAAGACAGAGTAACCTAGTGCAAGGATAGTTGATGGTAGTCCCAAGAGCTAACAGTCTATGCAGATGATAGGAAATAGCTTAGATATAGATAGTCCTGGTATATGCAGTAGATGACAGTAGAAGTGCAGGTTAGTAAGGAATCCCCTGTGGGGTACTTATCACTAGATAGGTAGTAGTAACAAAGTTCAGTAGTGAGAGGTGATCCAGTAGCGAGATACGGATCGGCAGCGAGGTTCCGGTTCAGTTCAGGCAAAGGGAATAGCCAGCAGCTCCAGCTTCACAAGAGAAGGTGCGGTGAACATGCGGTTTGAAAGAGTGAAGGTGAAAACAGCATGCCAGGGGTGATCGGGTGGCGAGACACAGGATCCGAAAACAGGTTCAGGTAGCGAGATACAGGAACGTGTAGATCTGGTATGCTGACTTCAGAGAGCGGGACGCTCCAACCATGGCGGTTGAACGAGCCATGAGTGAGAGAAAGCCGGCAATTGAAATAGCCGCTCATAGCGGTGCTCGGCGATGATGTCATTGCCCTTAAAGGTGTATGCGTCCCATTTGGATAGCAAGATGGGACGCAATATTAAGAGAGAAATGTGGAAATAAGGGTACCAGAGGTACCAGAACATTACAGTACCCCCCCCCCCCCGCTTAAGGCCGGCTCCGGAAGGCCTCTAGAACTGGTTTTTCCGGGTATTTCGAGTGAAAATTGCGAATCAGTCTAGGGGCATGTATATCGGAGGTATCCAGCCAGGTGTCATCTTGGGGCCCATAGTTCTTCCATCGTACTAGATATTGGAGTCTTCTTCTATGGATACGGGAATCCAGAATCTCCTTTATCTCAAATTCTTCTCCACCTTCAACTTGTACAGGAGGTGATATGGTAGGCCTTATTCCTTGGTTAGGAACATGGGGCTTTAGTAGCGACACATGGAAGATAGGATGTATCTTGAGGTCTGTTGGTAATGTGAGTTGTACTGCAGCTTTTCCAATAAGCTTCTTTATTGGGAAAGGTCCCAGGAATAGAGGTCCAAGTTTTTTACTAGGGATCTTTAATCTCAGATTTTTTGTAGAAAGCCAGACAAGATCCCCAATGGCATATTGGGGAGAGGGTTTCCTACGGAGGTCGTAGTACCTCTTTTGTTGGCTATGAGCATGTGAGATGGTATTGTTGAGTAATCCCAGGGAATCCTTTATCTAGGCAAGATAATCAGATGCCACTGGATTACTTGATGGCAAAATACGTGGTGGAAGGAGTGTGGGATGAAACCCATAATTTAAGTAGAATGGACTTTGTTTAGTAGTGCTGTGGGTCGCGTTGTTATAGGCGAATTCCGCCAGCGGGAGGAGATCCACCCAATCGTCCTGTAGATATGAAGTATAGCAACGTAGATATTGCTCAATGCACTGGTTAACTCTCTCTGTCTGTCCGTTGGTCTGAGGGTGGTAAGGAGAAGTAAGTTTATGCTCTATTCGTAGTATCTGACATAGAGCTAGCCAAAACTTTGAGATGAATTGTGAACCACGGTCAGACAGCAGTGTTTTTGGAATACCATGTAACTTAAAGACATGTTTCACAAGTAAATCCGCTGTTTGTTTGGATGAAGGTAGTCTTCGGATAGGAGTGAAATGTGCCATCTTGGTCAGATGGTCCACTGACACTAAGATGGTGTTGAATCCTTTGGAAGGTGGTAGTTCCACTATGAAGCCTAAGGATACCACTTCCCACGGAACCTGGGGTATTGGTAAACTACAAAGTAGACCCGATGGTTTCGTATTGTCAATTTTAGACCTTGCACAGATATCGCAAGATGAAACAAACTTTTTTACGGTTGTCTTCATGTCTGGCCACCAAAACTGCCTAGTAAGTAGATTGAAAGTTTTAGTCATACCCATATGTCCTGCCATAGGTACATCATGCGACAATTCCAAGATCTTGGTTCGCATAGTAGGGGGTATGTATAATCTATCGTTGTAGTAAAGGAAGCCTTCTGCGTCAGCATTTAGTTGTGGTGGAGGTGAATCCAGTCCTATGCTGTGCAAAATCTCCTCCTTCAGGGAACGAACGACGCCGACAATACGTTCATGTGGTATTATAGGAACTGAGGGAACCTCGGTGCAATCATTCTCGGCTAATCGTGAAAGCGCATCCGCTTTTTTATTTTTGTCTGCAGGTGTGTAGGTTACTAAAAAATTAAATCTCAAAAAGAATAAAGTCCACCGTACCTGCCGGTGGGAAAGAGTTCTATTAGTCTGAAGGTATTGAAGGTTTTTGTGATCAGTATATATAAGGATTGGCAATTGAGTACCCTCAAGTAGATGTCGCCAATTCTCTAGTGCCAGTTTTATGGCTAGCAACTCTTTCTCACCTACTGGGTAATTCACCTCGGGGCTGCTTAATGACTTTGAGAAGAAAGCAACTGGGTGAAGAGGTGAGGTGTTTGTTGGTCGTTGTGAGAGAACTGCTCCTACTGCCATATTTGACGCATCTACCTCCAAGATGTATTGAAGGGATGGGTCTGGATGGCGTAGTATGGGAGCAGAAGTAAAGCTTGATTTCAACAGACAGAAAGCTCCATTTGCTTCTTCTGACCATTTGAATGATTTTTTTGTGCTTGTGAGTTGTGTGAGAGGTTTCACAATCGCAGAGAAGTTCTTAATGAACTTCCTATAGTAGTTAGAGAATCCGAGGAACCTTTGTAATGCTTTGCGAGTGGTTGGCACAGGCCAATCCAGAATGCAGGATATTTTGCTCATGTCCATTTTGATTCCATTTTTAGATATAATGTATCCTAGGAATAGTACTTCCTCTTTATGGAATAAACATTTTTTTGATTTAACATATAAGTTATGTGCAAGTAGCCTTGACAACACAAGTCTTACATGTTTTATGTGCTCAGGTAAGGAATGAGAATAAATAAGTATATCGTCCAAATATACTACAACACAAACATCAAGCAAGTCTCTGAATATCTCATTTATAAAACGTTGGAAGGCTGCGGGAGCATTACACAACCCAAATAGCATCACGAGGTACTCAAACAGTCCGTATCTGGTTCTGAATGCTGTCTTCCATTCATCCCCCTCACGGATTCGAATTAAATTGTATGCCCCTTTTAAGTCCAATTTTGAAAAGTAGGAAGCTCCGCACACCTGTTCGATAAGTTCAGGAAGAAGAGGTAAAGGATAACGATCCTTTATTGTAATGGTATTTAATTGTCTGAAATCAATGATAGGCCTAAGACTAGAATCCTTATTGCGGACAAAGAAGAGTCCAGCAGCAGTGGAGGAAGTAGAAGGTTGGATGAATCCTTTTGCCAAGTTTTCATCCAGATATTCCTTGAGATGAGAGAGTTCATCTTTTGAAAGAGGATAGACGTGACCGAAAGGCAACTTACTATTAGGGAGTAGATCGATACAACAATCATAGTCCCTATGGGGAGGCAACACTTGCGTTTTTCTCAAGGAAAACCTCCGATAAATCTTGATAACATTTTGGTATAATGTCATCCGACACCACAGACAGGATCCGAAAACAGGTTCAGGTAGCGAGATACAGGAACGTGTAGATCTGGTATGCTGACTTCAGAGAGCGGGACGCTCCAACCATGGCGGTTGAACGAGCCATGAGTGAGAGAAAGCCGGCGATTGAAATAGCCGCTCATAGCGGCGCTCGGCGATGATGTCATTGCCCTTAAAGGTGTATGCGTCCCATTTGGATAGCAAGATGGGACGCAATATTAAGAGAGAAATGTGGAAATAAGGGTACCAGAGGTACCAGAACATTACACTGCCTACTGTTTGGACTGCTTTCACGTGAACTGACCCTGGCTTGTTTTACCGATTACGCTACTTCCTACTGTTTGGATTGCTTCCGTGTGAACTGACCCTGGCCTGTTTTTCAACTACTCTTCTGCCTGCCGCTTGGATTGCTTGCACGTGAACTGACCCTGGCTTGTTTTACCGACTATTCTTCTGCCTACCGCTTGAACTGATCTGTTGCCCCCTGCTACTGTAGTACACAGGGGTCTCACATATGTGAGGGGCTCCAGAGTTGTTTTTTCGGATGGAGAAAACCAATTTTTTGGTTCTCTCTGGGTTTCGTAAATTCCGGATTAGGGTCTGGAGTCCGGAGGCTTCAAAGAGATTTGGGTGGGAGAAGCCTCTACCCCTGTCCCCAGGTCTTACCTAATCGAGGCCCTCAGCTGACTTACTACCATCATGCCTAGCAGATAACTGCCATAACCCTGGTATTTTTTTAAATGGCGGGCGGTCGGCTTTCAGATAAGGGTGGTCTCAGTGGCGGATTCACCACGGAATCCGCCGCAATGGTGCAGGGGAAGAGGTGCCCCCCCCCCCTCCCGCCGCATCCTAGACGTTTTCCCAGCTTACCGGACCCGCCGGCAGCGGGGAAAATTATCCGGTCCCGGATCCTCAGAGACAGGAAGTCGAGTGAGGGCAAGATGCCCCTCACTCGACTCTATGGTCTTGGAGGACCGGAGCTATGTCAAAAGTCGTTGCCTAGCAACCGGTTTAAAGGGACATTTTTTTTTTCGTTTTTGTTTTTTATTTTTTTCAAATTTTTTTTTTTTTTTTTTTTTTTAGTGTAGTTGTGAGGTGTGAGGTCTTTTTGACCCCAGATCTCACAATAAAGAGGACCTGTCATGCCTATATCTATTACAAGGGATGTTTACATTTCTTGTAATAGGAATAAAAATGATCAAAACATTTTTTTTTTAAAAAATAAAAAATTATTAAATAAATATAAATAGGAAAAAAAAAAAATTAAAGCGCCCTGTCCCCGTTAGCTCGCGCGCAGAAGCGAACGCATACGCAAGTCCCGCCCACATATGTAAACGGTGTTCAAACCACACATGTGAGGTATCGCCGCGATCGTTAGAGCGAGAGCAATAATTTGAGCCCTAGACCTCCTCTGTAACTCTAAGCTGGTAACCTGTAGACATTTTTAAAATGTTGCCTATGGGGATTTTTAAGTACCAATGTTTGGCGCCATTCCGCGAACGTGCCCAATTTTGAAGCATGACATGTTGGGTATCTAATTACTCGGCGTAACATTATCTTTCACAATATGGAAAAAATTGGGCTAAATTTACTGTTTTCTTATTTTCTAATTAAAAAAAGTGAATTTTTGTTAAAAAAATTGCATTTGGAAGACTGCTGCGCAAATATGGTGTGATAAAAAATATTGTAACGATCTCCATTTTATTCTCTAGGGTCTCTGCTAAAAAAATATATATAATGTTTGGGGGTTCTAAGTAGTTTTCTAGCATTAAAATGATTTTAGCTTGTAAACACCAAGTGTCAAAAATAGGCCCAGTCTTAAAGTGGATAAATGTACAACTTTGTGTAAAGAGCTACTTGGATGTTAGGCCTATGTATGTGGCCAGGCTGTGTAAAAGTATTACACATGTGGTATTGCCATACTCAGGAGGAATAGCAGAATGTATTTTGGGGTGAAATTTTTGCTATGTACATGCTATGTGTTAGAAATATTGCATAAATGGACAACTTTGTGTAAAAAAAATGCGTTTTCATTTTCTTTCCACATTTTCCAAAAACTTGTGGAAAAGAAATGACATGTTCAAAAGACTCATTATGCCTCAAAAATTATATGTTGGGGTGTTTGCTTTCCAAAATGGGGTCATTTTATGGGGGTTTCCATTGTCGTGGTGCTCCAGGGCCTTCAAAAGTGTGATAGGTTTTCAGGAAATTATATGTGTAATTTGTGCTCCTAGAATGCCGGACGGTGCTACTTGGATGTTAGGCCTCTGTACGTGGCCAGGCTGTGAAAAAGTCTCACACCAGTGGTATCGCCATACTCAGGAGGAGTAGCAGAATGTATTTTGGGGTGCAATTTTTGCTATGTACATGCTATGTGTTAGAAATATTGCATAAATTGACAACTTTGTGTAAAAAAAAAAAATGCATTTTCATTTTCTTTCCACAGTTTCCAAAAGCTTGTGGAAAAAAATGACACGTTCAAAAGACTCATTATGCCTCACAAATTATACGTTGGGGTGTTTGCTTTCCAAAATGGGGTCATTTTATGGGAGTTTCCATTGTCCTGGTGCTCCAGGGCCTTCAAAAGTGCGATAGGTTGTCAGGAAATTATATGTGTAATTTCTGCTTCTAGAATGCCGGACGGTGCTACTTGCATGTTGGGCCTCGGTATGTGGCCAGGCTGTGAAAAAGTCTCACACATGTGGTATACGCATACTCAGGAGAAGTAGAAGAATGTATTTTGGGGTGCAATTTTTGCTATGTACATGCTATGTGTTAGAAATATTGCATAAATTGACAACTTTGTGTAAAAAAAAAGCATTTTCATTTTCTTTCCACATATTCCAAAAACTTGTGGAAAAAAATGACATGTTCAAAAGACTCATTATGCATCAAATATTATACATTGGGGTGTTTGCTTTCCAAAATGGGGTCATTTTATGGAGGTTTCCATTGTCCTGGTGCTCCAGGGCCTTCAAATTGCGATAGGTTGTCAGGAAATTATATGTGTAATTTATGCTCCTAGAATGCCGGACGGTGCTGGTTGGATGTTAGAACTCTGTATATGGCTAGGCTGT
The DNA here is from genome assembly GCF_965119305.1 of Pelophylax lessonae. Lineage (NCBI taxonomy): Eukaryota > Metazoa > Chordata > Amphibia > Anura > Ranidae > Pelophylax > Pelophylax lessonae. The sequence continues at coordinate 415,785,987 of NC_138770.1, forward strand.
GAAAAAGTCTCACACATGTGGTATCGACATACTCAGGAGGAGTAGTAGAATGTGTTTTGGGGTGTAGTTGCAAGTATACATGTGCTGTGTGAGAGAAATAACCTGTTAATACGGCAATTTGTAAAAATAAAAAAAAATCTTCATTTTGCAAAGCATTGTGGGAAAAAATTACAACTTCAAAAAACTCACCATGCCCCCTATTAAATACCTTGGAATGTCTACTTTCCAAAAAGGGGTCATTTGGGGGGTATTTGTACTTTCCTGACTTTTTAGTGTCTCAAGAAATGAGATAGGCCTTCAGTACATCAGGTGTGATCAAGTGTGATCAATTTTCAATGATTCGCACCATAGCTTGTGGACTCTATAACTTTCACAAAGACCAAATAATATACACTTATTTGGGTTATTTTTACCAAAGATAATTAGCAGAAAATGACTAATTTGCAAAATTTTATGACAGAAACAAAGAAAAATGCGTTTTTTCACGATATATTTTCAGTCTTTTTTTTATTTATAGCACAAAAAATAAAAAACCCAGTATTGATTAAATACCATCAAAAGAAAGCTCTATTTGTGTGAAAAAAAGGACACAATTTTTGTATGGGTACAGTGATGCATGACTGAGTAATTCTCAGTCAAAGTGTGAGAGCGCTGAAAGCTGAAAATCGGTCTGGGCAGGAAGGGGGTGAAAGTGCACTGTAGGCAAGTGGTTAAAGGAGTTAATGGCAAAGAGGTCATGGTGAGTTTGTTGTAGATAGAGCGGGCATTCCAGAAGGCACAAGAGAAGGGAAGGCTGGGTTTGGAAAGAAGAAGAATGGAATTTAAATTCTGTGGATTGCTGCTGCTTTCAGAGGGTGCAGGGTGATGGGTGCATTGGGTACAGTTAAATGATGGAGGCCCAGGGTTTGGGGATATATCTCCAGAGGATAGGAGAAGCAGAAGGGTAAGGGAGGTAATGTGAGATTTCGATTTATATGACAGGACATGCCTCAGCGTCCTGGGGGTTTTATTAGCATGTGGAGTTAGAATTGGAGAAAATGAGTGCAGTAATTAGGAGAGGGTAGAACTGAGGGTGATATATACAGATTGTGGGGTGGAGAAGGGGGGAGGAGGAAACAGAGTTTAAGGAGAGAGGACACAACTGTGAAAAGGAGAGGTAAAGAGCACATGGAACAGAGTTGAATGGGGAAACAAGGTCATCTGCAATTTGTTTGGTGTTTTGCAACGTAGCTTGCTTTAGATTGTTGCTTCATGCAATCTCAGGAGTGCTACCTAATTAAAGACCACCACTTCAATGGAAGAACCCCAACATGTGCCACCCTAGCATGTGCCCCCCATAAACATGGTCTAGCTTTATACTGTGGTGTGTGTGTGTGGGATTTGCCAATTATTCAATCTGGAGTTAAAAATAGACACACAGTTAGCAGAGCAAACTTTTCACACCACAAGCAAACTGAAAGAGGTCCAAGAGGGCATGGTTGTAAAGATTAAGATCAGTCCATAATTTAGGTAAGACATTAAAGTGGAGTTCCACCCTAATTTTATACTTACCTCCATCTTCTCGCTCCGGGTCACCTGAAAAAGAAATGGATAATCGCATTTTTTTTTTTTTACTTACCTCGTAGCGAAGAAAATATACTTACCTTACTTCCTTCTTCCTCCTTCCTCGGCCGCAGCCCGTCGTCACTTCCTGGCTCTGCAATGATTCCTGGGAGCTGAACGTCATCGCTCCCAGGAATCATTGCGCCTTCACCGGCCCCGACATCAGTTCCGGGGCGCGCTCGTCATCCCCTTCTAAACAGCTTCTGGGCATGCCCAGAAGCTGTGGAGGGATGACGCGCGCGACCCGGAAGTGACGTCGAGGCCGGCGCAGGGCATCGTGGGACCGAAGATGGCGGAAGAGGACGCCAAAGAGGATCTCGCTGGCTTCAAGCTGCCCACATCTGAGATGGCAGCGCTGGACAAGACGTTTTCAAGGTAAGTATTTGTCCTAACAGGTAAGTGCAACCCAGGACAGATCAGATGGAATGCACTAGCCCTGACTGTCCCGGGGGTATTTTTAAAAAAAAAAAAAAATTCCAGGGTTGAACTCCGCTTTAAGAAAAAAATAAACATCACAATAATGTGAACAGGATTACAGATGGATGTGAAGCGGCAATGATATAGTTGCAAAGTTTACTGTAGCACTACCCCCTCAGGAGCTGCTGGTAACTGGTTCCCCTATCCCTTCACAGCCAGGCAACAAGCATTTTCCCCTTTTATCCGGGCACAAGAAAACAGTCTCTGAGCTTAGATTTGTTGTTTTATTAGGGGTAATAACTTGGATGGGGTAAAGGGTTTATGGGATGCCCAAATTGAGCAGAACAATGAATAGGGACAGCTTCCTTCCTATGTACAAAATCCTGAACTGTCCTCCTTTCTGGACACCAACAGTCTTTAGTGATCAAAAACATAAGTCCCTTGAGGACTAGGAGCTCTCAGCCCCCTTTAGAAAATAGCACAGTATGTTGTAAGCTGCATACAGGAGTATCTCCTCTCCTCTATAGAACTGCTCCCAGCTCTACTGCCTGCAGGAACTACCAGCCCTCCTGGCTGCTTGTCCAACAGCCCCCCTGGCTGCTTCGAAGATCTTCCAGGGCAAGGGATAGAAAGGGTTAAGCACAACCCTGTTCTTCAGAAAGTTTGCTACATGTGGCAGTCTCTCCCCTTGTGAATCCCTGGGTGTGCTGCTGTATTCACTCTGTTCTCTTTGCTCCCTGCTACCCCTTAGGCTAGATTCCTCCTCAAACCAAGATGCTGATAGAATCTTCCCAAGCCACCCGGAGTCCAGCCTGGAGGCAGAGCCCCAAGACCCAGGGGTCCCCTCCTATCTCACTGACAGCCTCTTCAGCACTCCATCTTCCACCTGACTCCCCAGCTGGCATGGCTCAACCATATTAAAGGGCTGACTCAGCCACCCTGCCAGGACATTCTGCCTGGGGATTGGCCAAGTTCCCTCAAGTATGCAAAACAGCCCTCCTGGCCTCTGCCCACTAACTTCTGGCTGTTTCTCCAAACTTCCAGATCCAGGGGGAGGTACCAAAGAACTGCAACTGTGGTGCCATCCAGCCTGACCTGCAGTAACCTTGACCCACTTTCTGACTCACAAACTAACCATGAGTCTTAACTTTCATTTGCCTGCACTAACACTAGTAGCATACTAGAGGGTGCTACATTACCATGAAGACATTGAGAATTTGAGAGCAGTCAGTATGTATTTAGCTTCACATTAGCTAGAAAGTTTGCCAAGATCACGGCTTTGAGCTACAAGCAGGGTTGTCAACCTCCCGTGACTTTTTTTCACTGACAAGACATCAAAAATGTACTGATGGAGCACATTTTTTACTGACATCCTGAAATTTGAAAGAAACAATTGAGCAAAGGCACCAGTCAAAAATACACATTAGGTACATAATGCATGTATAAGTACAGCACCGAGAGTAAACCTGAGTTTTTGCACACCCAAGGACCACCATATAGCATACAATAAGGGGGGGGGGGGGGTGACAGTACTCATTTCTCAGAAGATATAGGTGCCAAAACCCCAAAACACACACACAACCCCATGTACAACACACATAACAGCAAGACAATCAATATTTAAGCAGTATAAATGATATGTAAACATTACCAATACTCAGAACAAGTAATCTGATGACTTTACAAACAGAGTGACAAAATGTGAGCATGACTAGGATGATGAAAGGCCAGGGGGACTGTGGGATAAAATAGAAAAAAAAGGTCTGTTGCCTCCAGTATGCATAACTAAAATTGTGGCTAACAGTGGGAGGGGCTAAAGGGGGGGATGTATAAACAGAATCTGTGCCTAGTTAGTGTAATGGATCAACCAGCACCCCTACTGGGTACCTCCATTGACGGATGCTCCTAGTGCTTCCCGAGGGCTCCAAGCACTCCACCAGACACCATAACCACCTCAGACCCCACAAACCGCCGCAGCTTGGTTGGGGTCTCACCATCCCCTACCCACCCTGGACCTACAACAAGGCTCCAGGTTCCAGTGGGTGAACCTCTCTTTCCCCAGAGAGTGAAGCAGGAACCGGTACAAGCTCTTAGAAGCTCTTTCAAGAGCTTAGTGATGATTCAAGGGAGTATGAAGAGCATAGCAATCCCTTGTAGCCGATTCTCCCAGTAAGAGACAGGACTCTAAACTGAGGGTGAAGTAGAACTCAAACTTTAATGATACAGATGCTCTTTTATACAGTTTTCCCCCACAAGGTTACCGCCCAGGTGGACTTTGTTGGGAACAGGTCCTGAAATTCACAATCCAATGAAAACAGAGTTTTACACTCAGTCATTCCCATACAGTGTTCACAATCCCCCCCCCCCCTCTGCCTGATTACAGTATCCAGTAGATGAAAGTGTATACAGGAACAGAATTAACCTAAACTAATTATCTAGCCATCTGGACAGAACAATGTGAGGTCATTAACATTTAACAATGGGACAGGCACATTCCACATTCCATCTCAATACACAAACAATAGGACAAGGCTGCCAACGACATGCTGTGTGTCTCTCTCACATTGAAGCAGTCTGACATTGAGGGACATGTAATACACACATTATTTAGTGGTCACAGACTTCATGGCAATGGTCTACAACAGTCTAAGTCTCCCAGTGTAAAGTGGGATTAAATCTTCATATCTATATGAAGATATTTCTGACAAATATTACTGTCCCACGTGAAGCAATACAAACCATTAACCGGTTGCCGACCGCCGCAAGTACATATACTGCGGCGGTCAGCCCCGGCCAGGCAAAGTGATGTACTGGTACATCACTAGCCTGTCGCTTGTGAGCCAATAGCGGGTGAGCGCGCGCCCGTGGAGGCGCGTCCCGCACCGGCTCGTTCCCTGGGAAGTCCGTGCGTGTGACCGACGGACCCGATGTCCGCCGGTCACTCGCGATCGTCCGCCGTGAAGGGAGAAAGGCAGGCGGCTAATGTAAACAAGCCGCCTGTCATTCTCCCCTGTGTATGAATAGTGATCATACGGTTCTACTATGTAGGAACGTTGATCACTGTTCCTACACCAGTAGCCATGTCCAATCACAGTTAGAATCACGCCCCTAGGGACACACTTAACCCCTCCTTCCCCAATAAAGTTAACCCCTTCCCTGCCAGTGTCATTTTGCAGTAACAGTGCATATGTATAGCACTGATTACTGTAGTAATGTCACTGGTAACCCCAAAAGTGTCAAAAATGTCAGTCAAGGGTCCGATCTGTCCACCACAATGTCACAGTACCACAAAAAAATCGCAGATCGCCGCCATTACGCGTTTAAAAAAAAAACACCAAAAATGACAAAAAATCTTTCCCTTAGTTAGTAAACGCAATAACTTTTGCGCAAACCAATCAAAATACGCTTTTTGCAATTTTTTTTACCAAACATATGTAGCATAAAACAAATTGGCCTAAAATGTTAAAAAATTTTGATTTTTACATTTTTTTGGGAATTTCATATAAAAAATGTGAAAAATATTGTTATTTTTGCAAAATTTACCCTCTTTTTTTGTTTATAGCGCAAAAAGTAAAAATTGCACAGATGATCAAATACCACCAAAAGAAAGCTCTGTTTGTGGGAAAGAAAGCTCTGTGTGTGGGAAAAAAAGGACGTCAAATTCGTTTAGGTACAGCGTCGCACGATTACGCAATTGTCCGTTAAAGTCACGCAGTGCCGAATCGCAAAATAGGCCCTGGTCAGGAAGGGGGTAAAATCTTCCGGGGCTTAAGTGGTTAAGTATCTGTTTTACAATTTCAGTGACGGTGAACACCGTCACAGGTACTATATACACTGCAGACACGTAACAGTCCTTGTACCCACAGAATATTCCTAATTACTGTACCACAACTGAAAACCTCACAGACACAATTAAACCTCAGAACAAAGAATCCTTTTTTTAATTAAACATTTCCATTGCAAATGCTTTCAAGCACACAAAAAAGGACTGACTGACTGATTAAGCCTACCATGGAGAAGAAATGTATTAAAACAAGCAACTGTTGAGACAATGAACACCTTGGCAAGGACTATGCAATGTACAACATAATGTATAGAGTGCAGAGATCAGGAATAAGCAACAAACAAAACAACATTTAGAGTGCAGCTTTCAGGATGAACCCTGTGTTCACATCAGAGTCCCCCTTATATCAAAGCCCCCAGCATTTCCCTATACATCAGGGTTCCAAAAGTCCCTCCTTACTTCAAAGTCGCCACAGTCTTACTTATTCCATAGACTTCCTTCTTGCACAAGAGTCCCCAGAGTTTCCCCTTACATCAGAGTCCACAGTTGCCCCTGACATCAGAGTCCCCCCTTACATCTACAGGGTTCACAATTACATCAGGGTTCCCCTTTACAGTGCAAGGGGGAATTCTGAGAACCCTGAGGTAAAAGGTAACACTGTGGACTGTGATGTAAAGAAGAACTCTGTGGAGTCTAATGTAAAAGAGAACTCTGATGAAAGGTGGGATTCTGTGGACTCTGGTGTAAAGGGGAACTCTGATGTAATGTGGTCTCTGGTACATCAGAGCCCACAAAGTTCCCCTTACATCATGGTCAGCAGCCTTCCTCTCTACATCAGAGTTCCCTCTCACATCACGGTCTACAGTGTTCCCCATTACATCAGGGTAAGCAGAGTTCCCCTTGCACTGTAAGGGGGAATTCTGCAGACTCTGATGTAAAGGGAAACTCTGATGTAACAGTGATGTAAAGGGGGATGATGCAGACTCTGGTGCAAAGGGTAAGCAGAGTTCCCCCTTGCACTGTAACCCTACATTCACACCGATGCATTTTCTAGTGCATTTTGCAGTTTGAAGAAATTCAACAGTCCATTTAACATGGTTTTCTAAGCTACACGTTCACATCTATGCATTTGTCAGCCGGTTCATTTTTGGAAAGGGTCAGGGACTTTTTTCCCCTGCGTTTTGCGTGTAATAGACTTCAATGGACCCACACCAAAAATAAAGCGTTGTGTTTGTAATGCGTTTTTACATGCGTTTTGCATGTTGCATTTTTTTGTTTTGAGGGCATGCAGTCCAGTATGGTTCAGAAGGAGGGGGGTTGCTCGCTCAGCCCTTCCCTTTCCTGATTTGCCTGGGCTGCATGCTCGGATGAGGGTCTGGTATGGATTTTGGGGGAGACTCCACGCCATTTTTTAAAAACAATTTGGTGTGGGGTTCCCCTCCAAATCAATACCAGACCCTGACGGCAATTATTTTTTTACCTTCAGCTGTCAGCGTGGAGGCGTAACGCAGAATAGGAATCTAGGAGAGATAGCAAAGTGTCCAGTGTGCACAAGCCCCTATAAACCCTCCTAAAGGATAAGTTCACCTTTTGTAAAATTTTACACCCATATTCGGGGTGTAAAATATTACAGATGCACTGAACCCCGCTCCCCCCCCTGCTCTGACAGCCTGCGCTATCCATTCACAGTGTTGTGGATGTGAAAACTACAAGGTCCGACAGCCTTTGCGGCTGTCAGCTTGTTGTTTTCAATGAACTACCATGCCGCTGTTGAGCGTTGTGGTAGTTCGTCTTCCTGTCACAGAGTGACTGCCTGGCCATATCAGAGGTACGGCCAGACAGATACAGACGGTCTGCAGGACTGTGGCAATTTACCCACAATCTGCTCATAGTGGGTGCAATGCCTTACAGGTCCATTAAAAAAATAAAAATAAAACATATTTTTTTTCTGCAAAAAAATGTGCATTTATTATTTTTTTTGTATTCCCTTTCTGTGGGGAGGTATGTGTATCGGGGTTGAAAAGCAGTTGCGGGGTTGTTTCACTCTTCTCCTTTTATCCGCTTAGGCTCTTTTTGATCCTAGACGGGAATCCAAGGGCCTATAGTACCCTCTCCCCCCTATAGGGGAGATTCTCTTGTTTTATAATATCAAACCAATATTGATTTTTATTACCTTGGCCTCTACATATGTAGTTCCCCTTTTCTTTATTTTTGGGGGGGCCACAATTGAACTAAAGCAGGTTCACCCCCGGTTCCTTGTTGCCCCTGCCCCTTGTGGTCTTTGGGTTGGGACCTGCTGGCCCATTGGCGGTTCTTGAACAGGGAGGTTAATATCATCCACATGATTGAATATCTGGATCTAAATATGTACTCATGAATATATATGTTAGAGGAGCTTTGGACTACTACTCCCCCTGAGGGAGACTAACCCAAGTCGAAACGCGTAGGGGTTTGGGGTCCTATGTTTAGTTCCTTTTTACATATGTATGTATGTTACTTCTTGAACCTTGCTTGCCCTCGGTTCTTTATCAGGCATATTGAGGATTTTTCATGATCTGTTGTTTTATACTTGTAAGACATTTTTCATGTTTCTATTTTTTGTATTTGTGAATCTATGTAATAAAAATATTTTTTTATATAATCCCTTGCTTCACTATTACTATACTATATTTATACATATTCTTATATAACATACATTCAAGCATCCTAAACATCCCATTCCCCCGTTTTTTTCTTGGAGGTAGCCCCTAACCGGGAACAGCCTTCCATGATTGTGTTGCAACAATTTAGGGATGGATGCCACCTTAACATAGCTTTATAAATTTATTATTTAACTGAGCTTCCAGGTTTTGTATAGGTGAACTTATCCTTTAACCACTTGCCATCCACCCGCCAGTTCTAGGGGGGCGTTATATGCGGCACACTCTGTGATCGCTGTGTCCTTGGGACACAGCTGATCAGAGTAAAGAGCAAATCAGAGGCTCTTTACCACGTGATTAGCTGTGTCCATTTACAGCTGATCATGGTGTAAACACAAGCCGGTTGTTGGCATGCCATTCCTCATGTTGACAGCGTGAGGAGAGGACAGGTGAGCTGATAATCGGCTTGTGTGAAAGGACTTCTACACTGATAATCAGGGCACTGATTACCAGTGTCCTGATTATCAGTGCAGTCCCAACAGTGCCCACCAGTGCTGCCAATCAGTGCCTCCTCATCAGTGCTACCTATGCTTGCCTTTCAGTGCTGCCTCATCAGTGGCTCCTTGTCAGTGCCCATCAGTGCTGCCTCATCAGTGCAGCTTATCAGTGCCCATCAGTGCTGCCTCATCAGTGCAGCTTATCAGTGCTGCCTTATCAGTGCAGCTTATCAGTGTCCATCAGTGCTGCCTCATCAGTGCAGCTTATCAGTGCCCATCAGTGCTGCCTTATCAGTGCAGCTTATCAGTGCTGCCTCATCAGTGCAGCTTATCAATGCCCATCAGTGCTGCCTCAACAGTGCCCATCAGTGCAGCTTTTCACTGTCCATCAGTGCCGCTTATCAGTGCCCACCAGTGCTGCCTCTTTAGTGCAGCTTATCAGTGCTGCCTCATCAGTGCCCATTGGTACAGCTTTTCAGTCCCAATAAGTGCAGATTATCAGTGCCTATCAGTGCCCATCAGTGCTGCCTCATCAGTGCAGCTTTATCAGTGCCCATTGGTACAGCTTTTCAGTCCCCATCAGTGCAGGTTATCAGTGCCTATCAGTGCCCATCAGTGCAGCTTTATCAGTGCCCACCAGTGCTACCTCTTTAGTGCAGCTTATCAGTGCTGCCTCATCTGTCCCCATCAGTGCAGCTTATCAGTGTCCACCAGTGCTGCCTCATCAGTTTAGTTTATCAGTGTCCATCAGTGCAGCGTATCAGTGCCCATCAGTGCGGCTTATTAGTGCCAATCAGTGCTGCCTCATCAGTGCAGCGTATCAGTGCCCATCAGTGCGGCTTATCAGTGCCCATCAGTGCAGATCATCAGCGCACATGATCAGTGAAAGAGAAAAATTACCTGTTTGCTCATTTTTTTTGTTAGCAGTTTTTTTTCTGTTTATTAAGCAAATAAAAAAAACAGTGGCTCTATTTGTGTGTGAAAAAAATGATGAAAATGTGGTATGGCTACAGTGATCCATGACCGCGCAATTGTCTTCAAAGTGCAACAGCACTGAAAGCTGGCCTGGGCAGGAAGGGGGTCGAAGTGCCCAGGAGGCAAGTGGTTAAATAGTTTCTAGCACACCACAATGCACGCGTCATGATCTTCTGATGATTACAATACATTCCAAGATGCAACAAAAATTAAATAAACGCATATTTCCGTTTTTTTTTTTGGTGCATTATTTTTATTTTATTTTCTTTTTCAAAATTGCAAAGCATGTATTTGTCGCGATGAGCTAATCAATTCCAGCCAAGATCCAGCAAAGACTCCTCCATTGCAAAAGGTCAGTAAACAATAGCCGTAACGACAGTGTTGTCCCTGTGTGCTCGGACTCGCTGCCAATTAAACTTTGTGAATGAAAAAAAAAAAAAAAAGTATTACAGCCTCCGCATCGCAGAGCAGCGTGCCCGGCAGTCACGTGACGGAGGCTGGTGGCTTGCTGTTGTGTCGGATGTGGATGATGGAGAGTGACGTGAAGGGGGCGCGGCCAGGGTTGTGTAGACAGTGTGTGGATATCATGTAAATGAGTGGGGATAACAGGCAGAGAGTTCCAGGCTAAACAGCAGCTTGGGAGGAGGGATCACAAATATTGGCGCACTGCAAACATGAAGGCCAGCTCCAGTGTCCCCAAATTCCTCACTAAGATCTGGGCTCTAGTGGAAGATCCCAGAAACAGCGATTACATCTGCTGGAGCCAAGTAAGGGGGCATGATGGGAAGGGGGGCAGAGCATACCCATTGCACTAATGATGCTGCTATATCAGGGCCAGGCAATGCTGCACAATGGAGCCTCTCTGAAGGTGTCCAGCCATTGATTGCAGCTGGACTGGGATGAAAGCTGCTTTCCTTCTCAGACATCAGGCAGAATGTGTTGTGTTATTAAACTGTATGATTGTCTTCTGAAAGGCAGCAGTATTTAGGTTGCATTCACACCTGAGCACAGCCATTCTCAGGTGTTTTTATTTGCACATGTTTGCATGCGTATAGAGAATCATGTTTTTCATGTTTATTTTGGGCCTGTTCACCCCAGAGTGAGGTGCGGGAAACCCTTGTTCCATGTTCAAATTGCACTGGGTGGGTGATCTGCTGCAGGTATCAATGAATTCCTAATAACACTTCAAACGCAGATCGCAAAGTCCGTTTACCTGCACCAGATCGTATAGTACCATGCAACTTGGTGCAGAGCGTTTTACTTTTTGTGCAATCAGGTACAGTTTCAGCCCAATCAAATGAATAGGCTGAAAATCGCACTGCATAGAAACGCACAGGAACCTGGCCCTTAAAAGAGAGGTATGCGGTTCGTTTTTTTTTTCCCTAAATCATACCTTCATACAGTTCCTCGCCGGCCCTAACACTGAGAACGGAGTGATCAATCACTGCCGATCGCTTGGTTCTCACAGCTCCCTGAGCAGAAGGCTGGTAACTGTCACACTTAGCTGGATCAAACACCGCAGATCGTTCGGTTGTCACAGCTCCCCCAATCAGAGAGCTAGTAACTGTCACACTGAGCTGGCTCTAACACTGAGAACCAAGCGATCAAACACCGCTGATCGCTCTGTTCTCACAGCTCCCCAAGCAGAGAGCCGGTAACTGTCACACTGAGCTGGCTCTAACACTGAGACCCAAGCAATCAAACACTGCTGATCGCTCAGTTCTCACAGCTCCACTAGCAGAGAGCTGCTGGCCTTAACACTGAGAACCAAGCGATCAAACACCGCCGATTGCTCGGTTCTCGCAGCTCCCCGAGCAGAGAGCTGCTGACTGTCACACTGAGCTGGCTCTAACACTGAGAACCAAGCAATCAAACACTGCTGATCACTCAGTTCTCACAGCTGCTCTAGCAGAGAGCTGCTGGCTCTAACACTGAGAACCAAGCGATCAAACACAGCCAATCGCTCAGTTCTCACAACTCCCTGAGCAGAGAGCTGCTGCCTCTAACACTGAGAACCAAGCGATCAAACACAGCCAATCGCTCAGTTCTCACAGCTCCCCTAGCAGAGAGCTGCTGACTGTTACACTGAGCTGGCTTTAACACTGAGATCCAAGCAATCAAACACTGCCAATCGCTCAGTTCTCACAGCTCCCCTAGCAGAGAGCTGCTGGCTCTAACACTGAGAACCAAGCAATCAAACACCGCCGATCGCTCAGTTCTCACAGCTCCCCGAGCAGAGAGCTGCTGACTGTCACACTGAGCTTGCTCTAACACTGAGAACCAAGCGATCAAACACTGCCAATCGCTCAGTTCTCACAACTCCCTGAGCAGAGAGCTGCTGACTGTTACACTGAGCTGGCTTTAACACTGAGATCCAAGCAATCAAACACTGCCAATCGCTCAGTTCTCACAGCTCCCCTAGCAGAGAGCTGCTGGCTCTAACACTGAGAACCAAGCAATCAAACACCGCCGATCGCTCAGTTCTCACAGCTCCCCGAGCAGAGAGCTGCTGACTGTCACACTGAGCTTGCTCTAACACTGAGAACCAAGCGATCAAACACTGCCAATCGCTCAGTTCTCACAACTCCCTGAGCAGAGAGCTGCTGACTGTTACACTGAGCTGGCTTTAACACTGAGATCCAAGCAATCAAACACTGCCAATCGCTCAGTTCTCACAGCTCCCCTAGCAGAGAGCTGCTGGCTCTAACACTGTAAACCAAGCAAGCAAACACCGTAGATCACTTGGTTCTCACAGCTCCCTGAGCAGAGAGCTGCTGACGGTCAGTCACCAGCTCTCTGCCCCCCTGGAGCAGGCTCTCAGAGGCTGAGCCAGGTGCTGGCCCAGGCATGTGGGCAGATACTGACTTCATTGTCACAATCTTGCCCAAGCCTGAATTGGCTCTGTGACATCAGCCGACAGTGGGCTTTAGTAAACGGGTCACAGGGGTGAGAATGAAACGACATTCCTGTGATCCACAGGCTAAGTACAGCCAAACCAGCTTTGGCTGTACTTCTTTTTTAAAACGGAACATAACCCATCGATTTACCGGTTTCCCAAAACAGTTGTGTTTCGTTTAGACTTGCTGTTAGGCCGGGTTTACATTGATGTGGCTCTGCGAACTGCATTTTGCGCAGGCACGGCAGCTTATTCAATTAAATGGGCTGCCCTTCCTCCTTAATGCAAGGAAAAGGTCCATGCACCATTTATGAAATCACAGCCTCCGCTGTATTCGCAAGTGCAGTGCGATTTCCAGTGCGTGTGGCTGTGCGCATTTTTCTGTGCAGGCCATTGCGGCTGCCAGAATAGGTGTGGACCCGCAGTGGGAACCACCTGCAAAGATGTGAACCCAGCCTTAGGGGACGGTAAAAAATAAGCAGTTGAGCTGCATTTCAGAGGGGTTGTAAACCCTTGTTTTTTTTTTTTTTTTATAAGAATACCAAACATGCCTATACTTACCTGCTCTGCACAAGGTATCCTCAGATTCTCTTCCTCTGGGGTCCCCTGCTGGCAGTGCTGGCTCCAGTCTGTTCTTAATCGGGTGCCCCCACATAAAGCCGCTTTCCATGGGGGCACCCATGTTGGCTCACTCCCAAGTCCCGCTGTTGTGTCCATTGACAAAGACAGCGGGACTCGGTCCCACCCCCCCCCCCCCCCCCCGCCAATGTCTCCTGCTGCTATTAATCTGTCCGTTGAGGAGAGGGACAATGGTTGGAGCAGCTGCACTCGTGCACATCGCTGGATCTGATCGGGCTCTTAGAAAGAAAATAGGAGGGGGGGGGGGGGGTCTGGGGGGAGCTGCAGCACAGAAGGATTTTTACCTTAATGCATAGAATGCATTAAGGTAAAAAACCTTGAGGCTTTATAACCACTTTAAAGCCTTCTGAACAGCCCTCTTAAAGTGGTTGTAAACCTCAGACATTAAATATGAACAAAGCGTATCATTCTATAGTGTGTACTTGTCTCAATCTGGAGCACTAAAGGCCTGTACACATGTACCGATCGTCGGCCGACAAACGATCTGCCGATTTTACGCTTGTTAGTATGATGCCTCCGACAGCCGTCAGCGCACATTCTGCCGACAAGAATCTGTCATGCAAGCATTAAAATTTTTGTATGCCGACACCAGAACGGCCGATTGTTCGCCAGTCAGTACAGATTTCGGCCGACAGACCGCAGATTTGCAAGACTAGGCATGCTCAGAAAAGGAAAAACACAGGGAAAGTTAACCATTACATGACATCACTTCTGCAGTCGGCTATAGTCGGCGGACAAAATTCTTGTGCAGTCTTTTGCACTTTTCAACAGACACCGACAGCCCTGGACAAAAGACGGCCGATCATTCGCTGACGATCGGTACGTGTGTACGGGGCTTAAGTGTCATTTCTGTCTGCTGCTTTGTTCCTCTGCTATCAGCATGAACCACTTCTGACGAGTTCTCCTGACACCAAGACAAACATGGTGAAGGGGAGGGACCTTCAGCAGATTGACAGCCTCAGCTCTGCTCCTGTGAGTTGTGTGGAGGGGGGTGTGTCTCCTCTCTCCAATGAGCTCTCAGAGCTACCCTCACTGAACTCTGCAGTGTGTGATTTCAGTTCTCTGCCCCTTTTTGTTTCAGAACTCTCAGACAAGTTTTATAAATGCTGGACTTTGGCTATGTAGGAGGATTTGTTTAATCTCTGTGTATCACTTGAAGGCAGTCACTTTACTGGCTATATGTAAGGGTTCACATATTGAACCTGCTATAAAAATTATCGCACCTGTAGTTTTGTCGTATTCGGTGGACAGCGAGCCTGCCGAACGCGACCCATTCAAACGAAATGTAAAGCGCTGCAAATGCCACACGGTTGCTGGCCATTGGTGTGACAATTATAGGTGTCGTATCACCTCCTTAGTGCCTGTCAAACTCCTCCTGAAAAGGGATCTGAACGCAGAGCGTTTTTCAGAGGCTCAGTGGTTTAGACGCAAGTCTAAGCTTAGCCTTATATTCTAGGCATGCCGTAAATAACAGTCAAAGTTGCTTGTACTCTTAGCCCCTGGTCACACTGGTGTGACTTGTCATGCGATTTGACAGGTCCAAATCACATATAACCCCCTATTGTCGGTAATTGAACTGTTTTCTCCTACTAAGTACCTTGGACTGTACTTTCCAAAAAGAGATCATTTGGGGGTATTTGGGGGTATTTGTACTGTCCTAGCGTTTTCAAACCTCAGGGAATGAAATAGGCCGCCAGTACATCAGGATTGATCGATTTTCCGATATATACCATAGTTTGTGGACTCTATAACTTTTCCTACAGACTAAATAAACACTGAATTGGGTTATTTTCACCAAAGAAATGTAGCACAATACAGTTTGGCCTAAATACAGGTCCTTCTCAAAAAATTAGCATATTGTGATAAAGTTCATTATTTTCTGTAATGTACTGATAAACATTAGACTTTCATATATTTTAGATTCATTACACACAACTGAAGTAGTGCAAGCCTTTTATTGTTTTAATATTGATTATTTTGGCATACAGCTCATGAAAACCCAAAATTCCTATCTCAAAAAATTATCATATTTCATCCGACCAATAAAAAAAGTGTTTTTAATACAAAAAAAGTCAACCTTCAAATAATTATGTTCAGTTATGCACTCAATACTTGGTCGGGAATCCTTTTGCAGAAATGACTGCTTCAATCCGGCGTGGCATGGAGGCAATCAGCCTGTGGCACTGCTGAGGTGTTATGGAGGCCCAGGATGCTTCGATAGCGGCCTTGAGCTCATCCAGAGTGTTGGGTCTTGCGTCTCTCAACTTTCTCTTCACAACATCCCACAGATTCTCTATGGGGTTCAGGTCAGGAGAGTTGGCAGGCCAATTGAGCACAGTAATACCATGGTCAGTAAACCATTTACCAGTGGTTTTGCACTGTGAGCAGGTGCCAGGTCGTGCTGAAAAATTAAATCTTCATCTCCATAAAGCTTTTCAGCAGATGGAAGCATGAAGTGCTCCAAAATGTCCTGATAGCTAGCTGCATTGACCCTGCCCTTGATAAAACACAGTGGACCAACACCAGCAAGAAACAAATGTTTGGTCTATTTCTGTTTTATATAGCAAAGGAAAAAAAACAAACTGATTACGTACCACCAAAAGAAAGCTCTAGTTGTGTGAACAAAATGATAAAAACTTAATTTGGCTACAGTGTTGCATGACTAAGTAATTGTCATTCAAAGTGTGACAGTGCTGAAAGATGGAAATTTGCCTGGGCAGGAAGGGAATGAAGTGCCCAGTGTTGAAGTAGTTAAAGTGGAACTAAACCCATCGATAAGGGGCTCGTTCGCACCATTTGTGCACGGAAACTGATGGGAACTAAAGGGAAAACCGGGCAGTTTTCATGCACTTTGATGTTCGGGTTCATGCACGTCAGTTATGTGTCCTGTTCATTCCACTGTTGTTGTCATATCAGTTTTTTTTTTTTTTTTTTTCACGTGCAAAAGACTGCATACACGTTGTAAATTCCTGCGCAGTAAAAATCTGCACGTTGTGGTGTGAACAAGGCACATAGGGAACAATTGTTATTTGGAGCCCTTGCAGAACGCGTGCAGAAAAAATGACGGCTCTGCACCATGGTGTGAACGAGGCCGCAACATAAAATAACAACTTTTCACAAAATAGGTAAAATCCTGGCATGCTGGGATTGCTAACTGTCATATTTGCTTGTGGTCTCAACCAAACTGTCAAACCATCAAACGGAACACATGTGCAGCACCAAGGCAGTTGAAGATCAAATGGAAGCTTCCTTGGCTGAAAACAATATGAGGGTTTAGTTCCACTTTAAGCTTGAGTGCCGGTTCACACTTATGCGATGCGGGAAGGCTGCGAATTCGCAGCCTGTTCCTGCATCGCACACGCACCCCCAGCAGTTCACACTGCCATATGCGATACGCTGGGGGTGTCAATGTAATCTTAACGACACCCCCAGTTTGATCGCATATCGCAGTGCGATCGTGCAGTTCGCACAGGATGGGATCGCACAAGTGTGAACCGCTGTGCGATCCGATCCTGATGCGGCTGCAAAAATGCCTCCTGTGCGTGTTTGCTGCGGGTGCGATGCGAATTTAGCCATACAAACTGTATGGCTAAACTCGCACCGCACAGCCGATCGCATGTAATGTCGGAGCAGTGCGCTCCGATATTACATGCGAACCCGGCACTCGCACAAGTGTGAACCGGCACTCAGGCATTTTTGTTTTAGCCAGTGGAAAGCACCAGGGGGAGGTCCAGGTCTTAAAGAGGTTGTAAACTCTGAGTTTTTTTTTTTTTTTTTTTTTTTTTTACACCCTGCAAAAGAAAGACATAATGAGCTAGTATGCATCGCATATTAGCTCATTATGCAATACTTACCTCAGAACGAGCCCCCGCCGTGCCGCTCACTCACCTCTATGACGGGCGACATGTCTAGTCGCCCGTCTTCCGGGATCGCGGCATCCGGCCATCTGATTGGCCGGAGCCGCGGTGACGTCACTCCCGCGCACGCGCGCTAGAGCCGACAGTCACGGCACGGGGCTCTGAAGGAACGGCACGATCGGCCGTTCCTTCAGAGCGCATGCGCCAGTGACGTCACTGGCGACATGTAAGGTAAATATCTCCTAAACGGTACATGTTTAGGAGATATTTACAGTACCTATAGGTAAGCCTTATCATAGGCTTACCTATAGGTACAAGTTGTAGAGGAGGGTTTACTTCCTCTTTAAAGCAAGGGTCTTCAAACTATGGCCCTCCAGTTGTTCAGGAACTACAATTCCCATCATGCCTAGTCATGTCTGTGAATGTCTGAGTTTTACAATGCCTCATGGGATGTGTAGTTCCGCAACAGCTGGAGGGCCGTAGTTTGAGGATCCCTGTCTTAAAGGCTCAAAAATGCCTAAAATACACCTGAAAAATAAAAAATACTTTATTTGAATCCCACTGAGGGGGCCCACAACAACCAAATTTGCCTCCAAAGTAGCTCATGTAGCTTTTGGAGCATCAGGCTTCAAGCTACAGGCATCTGGGTGCTAATATGTGAACAGTCCCTATTGTAGTACATTGGACTTTAGATGCTGAGCATTTTTGGTGCTTTCAAGCTAAAACAATGCTCAGGTATGAATGTGGCCTAAGGCTTGGTTCACATTGGTGCGATGCAAGAACCCTGCACATCCACCGTGGGTTCCCGCATCGCACCCGACTCGCAGGCAGTTCACACTGCCATATGCAAACTGCTGGGAGTGTCAATACAAAGGTAATGACACCCCCAGATTAGTTCACATATCGCAGTGGGAACTGTCAGTTCAGACAGGAATCGGATCGCATAGGTCTGAGCACCTATGTGATCCGATTCTGATGAAGACCAAAAAAAGGGTCCTGTGCGACTTTGGTCCGAATGCGATGCAAATTTAGCCATGTAATCTGTATGGCTGAATATGCATCTCATAGACATCGCATGTGATTTGCACAGCAGTGCGGTGAGAATCGCATGCAATGTCTCACAACGCATATGTGTGAACCGGCACTCAATCTGCATTTTTTTTTTTCATTAACATAATGACCTTGTTCAGTCAATTCCTGGTGTAGGGTGACAGCACTTTTTCCCAATTGTGCTAATGCAGTGTCACACAGGCTTCAATGTGGACTGTTTTAGCACCTATTACACAGGCAGGATCCGCTGTTGTCACCGTCAGGGAAGCTGCTGTCATGCAGCCACTGTTGCGGTACATGGATGGGAACTGGCAGCAAAGAGGCTGGAGGAGATCTACATCAACAGATAGGCAGAAAAAGGTTAAAACAAGTATTTTATGAAAATGCATAACCGTTTATGACACTCCGCTGTCCGAATACAGTGATCTCTGCTTGCGGCTATAGCTACCGGGTCTGATTGAACACAATAAAAACAAACCTTTAGCCTGGTTGTATTGATGTCAATTGATAGATTGACTTCAGTACAACCAGTCTGCTCATAGATGGTTTGAAATTCAGCTAGTTCCAGCTAAACCGGCCAAATTTCGGTCTGTCTATGGCCGGCTTTACTGCCTGTTTTTAAAGCTCAGTCTTACAATCTAAAGCTGTCCCAAGGAATGGAGGACATAGTTTATTACACGTGTGCTTGAGAGAAGCAAACGCTGTCAACTGCCACTCCTGCATACATTAGCCAAGGTTAATTGTGTAGCGTTTGACATGAGTAAATAAGAAAAAATGGATTCCAATTAGAGGAAAAATCGCACAAATACCAAATTACTAACATGCATATGAGTCCTTCTAGGAGCTAGGCTACAAAATGATCCAATACTCTATATTTGTAATACAAAGGCAAACCATTTTTGGTGCTGACTGCCATTTAAAGAAGGTGTATGGCTACATTGTTCTTTATTGTTTTGTCTACATGAAGACCCCTGTACTTCCCACAAGATTGATTGCTCCCCACCCCCTTCCCTTGTATCACTGGGACCAGGACTCACAAGCTTGCCTGCGGAGATGTAATGATGAATTAATGTATTCTCTGTTATGTTACTGAAAGGTCCTATACATCTGCTACCATGGCTAGAATCTTTTCTTTCTAATCCATGATGGCATTTGTGGCAGAGGTCCTATTGAGATTACAGTGGGAAAATACTTTATGCATTGTGTGATGTGTAATGGAAATCAAGATCAAAAGAGCAAATATTCCCAATGATGGTACTAAGAAAAAAATATTGATTTTTTGTGCAGACTACTGGCCTTATAAGCTACTTTTTATCTTTTTTCTTGTTTTGTTTTTTTTTCTGACATATTTTTGCCACACGTGCCACAACATTTTTCCTCTTAGGTTCCTTTCACACGGGCTTTCTGCCCGATGGACTCAGTTTTGCTCAGTGAGGGGTCAATCCGCCAATCCCCGCTGAGCAGGCGGATGACAGGTCCGTCTCTGCTCAATGTGCTGGGACGGACCTGTCAGGGCCCCCTTCTCCTTTATGGGAGATCGGATGAAAACGGGCCGCCGGTCCGTTTTCATGCAATCCGATCCGCCAGACAGATGGAAAATAGGGCAACCATCCGTCTGGATTTCACAGACCGGATCAGATAGCAGTGGGTGTCAGTGGACATGTCACTGCTGACATCCGCTGCTTCATAGAGGTGCATGAAGCATCCGATCAGGTCCGCCTGAAAAACTAACAGGCGGACCTGATCAGAAAGCCCGTGTGAAAGGGGCCGAAAAGTGGGGAAAATAATTATTTGATCCCCTTGCAGATTTTGTAGGTTTGTCTATTTACAAAGAAATGAAGGGTCTATAATTTTTATCATAGGTGTATTTTAAATGATAGAGACAGAATATCAACCAAAAATCCAGAAAAAACACATGATACAAATGTTATAAATTGATTTGCAGTTGAGTGAGTAAAATGAGTATTTGATCCCCTACCAAACCCAAATAATTTAGGCTCCCACAGACTGGCTATATAGTATGTGCTCATGTGGTACACAGATTAGTCCTGTCAAATTAAGAAGGTGCTCCTAACGACAACTCGTTATTAGGGATGCACCGAAATTATCGGCCGAAAATGAGCCTATCCCATTTCGGCCGATAATTGGTTAACATTGCCGAAATTAATATGGCCGCCGTGAGGAAGGAGGAGGGCGCAGCGCAGGGCAGGTTTTAAAAGTCCCGCCTCTGGCCGGCCGCCCGCCTCTCAATGACGTCCCTACTATGATCTGTGCATGAATGGAGGTACATACCAGGCGGGAGGGCGGGGCGAGCGGCCGCTAATAGATAGAACTATGTGATCCTTCTCATTCACACACAGTCCCGCTGAGCTGACAGGGAAGGATCACATAGTTATACCTATAGCGGCCGCTCGCCCCACCCGGTGTCAGGTCAGTTCTCATACACACAGTCCCGCTGAGCTGACAGGGAGCTGACCTGACACCGGGCGGGGCGAGCGGTCTCTATAGATATAACTATGTGATCCTTCCCTGTCAGCTCAGCGGGACTGTGTGACTGTGAATGAGAACTGGTCTTATGAAGGGGAAATACCACGGCGAGAGGGAGGGTCAGGCAGCAACAAAAAAATCTGTCAAATTCTACACCTAAAGGGCTGCCTTCCCTTCCCCAAATCAGATATCATGTATTTTTGGGGAGGTATGTGTCCTTTTATGTTTTTTTGCTAGAGCCTTTTTTATTTTGGGGCCTCGGTGTGCACTTGTTGCCGACAAGTTTACTTTGTTTGCAGCAATTCTTTACATACTTGTGCAGTAAAGTAGTGTGCTCAAAAGTACCACAAGTTTATCCCCACTATTGCTTTAGCTGCCAATAAACTTTGTCAATCTACTTTATTTAAAAAAAATGCCAGGCAGGTCCATAGTGGGAGGCAGAACTTCTACGCGCATAGATAGTGCAGGGTCAATTAAAAACCGAATCTTCACAAGGCACTTAGGCAAGGTTTACACATGTCCCCTCAGTATTCACTGCAAATTTCTAAAGCAGCTGTTCACCTGTGATTTAAATGCGATTCAGATGCAAAATTTTGGAGCCAGCAGCCACCAGCGTCTTAATGGGGGGCTGAGGCAGCTTACCAATGGTATTCGTATTATGCAGCATGGTGGGTTAATGCATTGTCACTGCAGGTCACTAATGCATTAGTGACCGACCAGTGGCAGTTAATTAACCCCTTTGTGCTGCATTGGTGCAACCAGTATCAGTGTTAATTAACACTGGTTGCACTAATGCAGCACAAAGGGGTTAATTAACTGCCACTGGTCGGTCACTAATAGATGAGTGACCAGCAGTGGCAATACATTAACCCCCTCATGCTGCATAATACAAATACCATTGGTAATTAAATTAACCTCTTCCCAACCCATCACAGTACATATACTGTGACAGGGTGGCAGCGACAGGTGTACGTCGCTGCCTTTTTTTGGTGTATGCCCCTCTTCTATCTATTTTAAATTTTTTGGGGGGAAAAAGTAATTTTCGGTTTCGGTTTTCGGCCAAGGGCATCCTGCATTTTCGGTTTCGGCCCAGAATTTTCATTTCGGTGCATCCCTACTCGTTATGTGTATAAAATTTCACCCGTCTATAGAATCTTTCTTCCATTCAAACGTCAGCATCATGAGCAAGACCAAAGCGCTGTCAAAGGACATCAAAGGTAAAATTGTAGACCTGAACATGCCTGGAATGGGCTACAACAGGGGTGGGGAACCTTTTTTCTGCCAAGGGCCATTTGGGTATTTATAAAATCATTTGGGGGCCGTACAAAATTATCAACTTTGGTCATATTTGGTCAAAAATGTAATTAACTCACCCCTAATGTGATGGCTGCAACTGCTTCTCTTTGGTGAGGTGTGTGATGTTAGCTGGTATTGATGATGTTGCTACTCGCAACTGGTTTTCCAGGTTTGCGTTGGTCAGTCTGGAGCGCAGTCGACTTTGTGGTGGTAAGTTTTGAAAAGAACTCCTGGCGGGTAATGCTGGTGGGTATAGCTGGCTGGTACTGCTGGTGGCTACAGCTGGCTGGTACTGCTGTGGGTACTGCTGGCTCAGGCTGGTACTGCTGGCTTGTACTGTGCTGTGGGTACTGCTGGCTCAGGTTGGTACTGCTGTGGGTATTGCTGATTCAGGCTGGTGCTGTGCTGTAGTTACTGCCTTAGGTACTGCTGGCTCAGGCTGGTACTGGGCTGTGGGTACTGCTGGCTGGTACTGCTGGCTAGTACTGCTATCTGTAGGTACTGCTGGCTGGTATTGCTGTGGGTACTGCTGGCTGGTACTGTGCTGTAGGTACTGCTGGCTGGTAATGTTGTGGGTACTGCTGACTCTGGCTGATACTGCTGTGGGTACTACTGGCTCTGGCTGGTACTTCTGTGGGTACTGCTGGTTCTGCTGTGGGTACTGCTGGCTCTGGCTGGTACTGCTGTGGGTACTGCTGGCTCTGGCTGGTACTGCTGTGAGTACTGCTGGCTCTGGCTGGTACTGCTGTGAGTACTGCTGGCTCTGGCTGGTACTGCTGGCTCTGGCTGGTACTGCTGTGTGTGCTGCTGGCGGGAAATGCTGGCTAGCAGCGGCGCCGCACTGGAGGAAGAGGCGATGTTTCCTGTATTGGTCACAGGCGGAGTGCATTTGATATCACTCCGCCTGTGACTCACTCAGACTGTCAGAACGGAGCCGGAACTATACAGGAAGCATTGGCTCCGTTCTGACAGATCAGCTGAGAGACACAGACTCAGCTGCACGGGGGGCCGGACCAAATGACTTCGAGGGCCGCATACGGCCCCAGGGACGTAGGTTCCCCACCCCTGGGCTACAAGATCATCAGCAAGAAACTTGGTGTGAAGGAGACATTTTTCACAAATGGAAGAAATACAAAACAACCATCAATCGCCCTCTGGAGCTCCATTCAAGGGGTAAGGGTCACAAGAAAAGTGGGGAAGGAGCTGGTGAATGATCTCAAGGCAGTTGGGACCACAGTCGCCAAACAAACCATTAGTAACACAATACGCCACCATGGATTAAAATCCTGCAGGGCCTGCAAGGTCCCCTCCCCCCCCCCACACACACACACTCAAGAAGAAGACATATGTACAAGCCAATGAACATCTAAATGATTCAGAGAAGGATTGGGAGAAAGTGCTGTGGTCAGATGAGACCAAAATTAAGCCCCTTGGCATTAACTTGATTTGCCATGTTTGGAGGGAAAGAAAATGCTGACTATGACCCTAAGAACACCATCCCTGCAGCCAAGCATGGAGGTGAAAACCTGATGCTTTGGGGCTGTTTCTCTGCTAAAGGTACTGGCTTTTGGACTTTGCTGCATTGAGGGGCCAATGGATGGGGCCATGTATTGTAAAATTTTGGATGAGAACCTTCTTCCTTCAGCCAGAACACTGAAGATGGGTTGTGGATGGGTCTTCCAGCATGACAATGACCCAAAACATACTGCCAAGTGGAGCTGCACGATTCTGGATAAAATGAGAATCCGTTTTTTTGCTTGGAATAAATATCACGATTCTCGGCGTAAAATCATCTTTTACATTATACAAAAAAATTGGGCTAACTTTTTTCTGTTTAGTTTTTTTTTAAATTCATTAAAGTGTATTTTTTCCCAAACAAACTGTGTTTGAAACACTTCTGCGCAAACACAGTGTGACATAAAAGATTGCAACTATCGCCATTTTATTCTCCAGGGTCTCTGCTAAATATATAAATGTATTGGGGTTTTAAGTAATTTACTAGCATAAAATACTGATTAAAACTTGTAAGCAACAAGTGTTAGAAAAAGGCCTAGTCTTTAAGTGCCGGTTCACACTTCCGCGTGTGCGGTGATCGCATGTAATATCGAAGCGCACTGCTCCTTCATTATATGCGATCGGATGTGCAGTGCGAATTCAGCCATAAACTTTGTATGGCTAAATTCGCACTGCACCCGCACAAAAGTCGCACATGACCCTTTTTTTCAGCCGCATCAGGATCGGATCGCACAGTGGTTCACACTTGTGCGATCTGATCCTGTGCGAACTGTCAGATCGCCCTGCGATATGCGATCAAACTGGGGGTGTCGTTAACATTTCATTGACACCCCCTGCGTATCGCATATGGCAGTGTGAACTGCCAGATGTGCGTTTGTGATGCGGGAACAGGCTGCAAATTTGCAGCCTTCCCGCATCATTGCACAAGTGGGACCCGGCACTAAGTCCCTGTTCACACTGGGGCAACCTGGTCGCCTCACAGGTTGCCGTAGGTCGCCTTCCATAGAGAAGCTGCGGACCCGTTTTAATAGGAGCGACACAAGTCGCTCCGACTTAGAAAAAGGGTCCGGAGCTTCTTTGGGGCGACCCGGAGCGACCTGCATAGACTTCAATGTTATGAAGTCCGTGCCGGCCGCTCCCAAGGACGCGGCGCGCTGCTCGCACCGCGACCTCGGAGGTCGCCCTGGGCAGTGGGATCGCCCCAGTGTGAACGGGGCCTAAGAGGTTAAACTGCCATTACAGACAGAAGCTTATTCCTTTGATCTAAAAGAACAAAATGATACATTGTAAAGCATTGTGTGTTTATAGTTATCTAGCAGTCTTAATAATGTTGATAAACATTTTGCTTGAGGCTCTTTTTTTTTTTTTTTGGGACCGCTGTGAGTGAGCAGAGAACAGCTCTGTAAGAATCGAAGACATGCCGTTTTAAGATCGTGGGGGGTGTGAATCGAGATTGCTTTTTTTTTTTTTTTTAACGATTAATTGTGCAGCTCTACTGCAAAGGCAACAAAGGAGTGGCTCAAGGGCACATTAGGGTCATGGAATGGCCTAGCCAGTCTCCAGATCGTAGTCCAATAGAAAATTTATGGAGGAAGCTAAAACCTTGAGTTGCCAAGCGACAGCCAAGAAACCTTAAAGAGGAAATAGGCTTACCTAATAGGTAAAAGTTTGTGAAGTGGGTTTACAACCTCTTTAAGGATTTAGAGAAGATCTTTAAAGAAGAGAGGACAAAAATCCTTTGTGTGAAAACCCGGTAACCAAGTACAAGAAATGGCTTACTCTGTGCTTACCAACAAGGGTTTCTTCACCAAGTACTAAGTCATGTTTTGCTTGGGGATCAAGGTGTCCTTTTATGAAACGGAGATGAGCAGGGATCCTGCTGATCACAGCTCATTTCCGATCATTCTCAGTTTATGAAACAGAAATGATCAGGGGAGAACATGTTCTCCGCTGATCATCTCTTCACACAGGAATCTGTCATTGACTGACACAGAAACAGCCAGGTCATGAAGCTGCGATCCCCGCACTTCACTGGCGATCTGTGCCAGAATTCACACTCCCGGATTCACCAGCCTGGAGCTTGTGAAGCGGGGAGTGAAGACAGAATCGGGGGAGAACTGAGGGGGGAAAAAGGAAGATTATGGACTTCCTTCTTCCTCGTTCAGACCCCCCAACACAGTAATCATGTCCCCCTGCCATATTTATGTGTATGTGTGTATATATATATATATATATATATATATACACACATATACACATACATGTAGATATATATTTAATGTGTGTATATATATATATATATATATATATAATGTGTGTGTATAATATATATATATTTATGTAAGGGGACTATTATTTATTAACCTTAGTGGGGATCGTGTACTCAGCAGTGATAATTTATCACTGCTTGTTAAAGCGCGCCAGTGATTTTCATACTACTGTAATCTCGCTTTGTCTCACGAGATTACAGGCGCCCCATTCACTTCTACACAGATCTCGGCGAAAACAGTTCACCTCTGATCACCCTGGGAGAACCGAGGTTCTCTGCTTCATAAAAAGGGTGCCAGAGGTGATCATTTTCCCCGGAGAACTGCAGAGAAGCCAACAGAGAAAAAAATTCACCCGTTCATAAAAGTACACCCAAATACTTATTTTACTCACTGAACTGCAACACATTTTTAACATGCGTATCGTGTTTGTTTTTTTTTCTGGATTTTTGGTTGAGATTCTGACTCTATCGTTTATAATACACCTATTCTAAAAATTATAGACACATTATTTGTAAGTGGGCAAATTTACAAAATCTGCAGGGGATTAAATAATTCTTTTTCTCCACTGTATGTTAAAGGATAAGTTCACCTTTTGCCAAAAGATGATAAATGCATACTCTTTTGCAGGTAAAAAATGTGCATTTATTACCTTTTGTTGCAGGAGCGTGTAAAGCATTGCATCATTGATGATCAGCAGATCGGTGATGCCTCAGCAGATTGGTGATGCCTAAGAGGAAACCAAAATCTTTATACGTTTCCATGCGAATGGTCTGGCAAGAGTTGAATTTGGGTTGGCAGCAATGTACAGTATTGTTGTGCGTAAAGATTGCTTTGGTCCACAATCAATTAAAACAGATCTGTTAAAAACCAATAAAAAAAGAAATCAAGGGGCGTTGTTAAATTTTGTTTTTTTTTTTTCCACCTGAGTTCCATGTTGGGCTATGAATGGGGTAATAAGGTGTGCTGCTAAATTTGCAAGTACCCCTGGAAGGACACTATGGGCTCTATGGACCTGTGCGTGATTTCTTGATGGCTGTGGGATGCTACTAGTGCTAGCCACTGCACCAGTTTAGATTGAGCTTCTGAGACTCGCCACGTCACCATTAGATACTGCAATGCTAGTGTGTAAAATGCCAGGATGTACTAGGCCGCTGGTACCTGCCAGTCAACCAAAAGGTAGTGCAGCACTAATACCCTGCTGCATATGAGAAAAGTCATGCATTCCTAGCACTTTAGCTACCTGGAGTCGGGTAAGCCTGATCCTAATAAATTTGTTGTTGCTGCTCTCTACAGGTTCTTATTCGGAGCCTGATTTTTGACAGTGAGGATTCCCCTTCGCTCTCATTTGTCATACTCAGAATGACACTTCACCAGTGTACCTTTCTTTGGACATTTTGGGCACTAAATTTACAGCTACCTAGTGCGATTAACCTGGCTGTCAAGGACTGCTTGAACTGCTAGAAATAAAATTTACCTGCTAAGTTAGCAGAGATCAGGCCTGATCTTTCTAACACTTCTGCTTTGTATACAATGTATTAGAGGTGGCAGTGATTTACTGACCCTACACTTGTTGGCAGGGGGGCTAAACACAAATGCTGGCAGGTATCGGGGCTGATCGTGCTGCATCTTTTGGGAACACTATACTAAGAGAGATACTAGTATAGTTTTGTTTGTGATCAATGTATTGATCTGTACAGACACTATTCTAGTAATGGTGGCAATCAGTGACCTACAGCGTGAATGCAATATTGTGAGGGCAATCTAATGCTAATTGCCCCTAGCTGGGAGGGATGCTAACTGGTCCTCGCTATTTGATGTCGCAAGTGACGCTAATTCAGTAAAAAATACCGTACACTGACAGTATACTAATGGCACTGGCTGCGTGACGGGTGATCAAAGAGTTACCTGAGGATGATCAAAGGGTTAAATGTGCATAACTAAGGGGTGTGTGTGTGTGTGCATATATATAATCTCTTGCTGGACCGAAAAAGGGTCAAGGGAGAGAAGAACCAACTAGATTGAGCGCCTGTGTTTACTAACAAAGGCAAAGGGCTAGTCTCTCATTTGCTGCAGCTGATCAGCAGGTCCTGCAGCAAATTACAGCAGAGGTCACCTGGAGCACATGCATGCGCACACCTGGAGGAAGGCATGTACAGGTGTGTTGCTGTGCCTGTACAGGCTGCCCACCTGCAGTACATGGCAGGCAGTCCAGAGGTGGTAAAAAGAAAAAAAACATGAGCTTTACATTTCAAAGAATATGAAATAAGTGTGCAAATGAGAAGAGGTTACATTAGTATAGACCAGGGGTAATGAATTAAAATTCAAGGAGGTCCGGTTGCTAAAATTTTCTTTGGGCCGAGGTCCGAATCTGAAGTCTTTGCTATGACTCAGAAAGATGGGCAAAACAAAAACGTGTCCATCAGCGTTGCTCTTAACATAAAATATGCCCATCAGAGTGCCCCCTAACATAAAATGTGCCCATCAGAGTGCCCCCTAACATAAAATGTGCCCTTAGCATAAAATTTGCTCATCAGCGTGACCCTTAACATAAAATAAGGGACACGCTGATGGGCACATTTTATGTTAGGGGGCACTCTGATGTGCACATTTTATGTTGGGGGGCACTCAGATGGACACATTTTATGTTAGGGGGCACTCTGATGTGCACATTTTATGTTAGGGGGCAATCTGATGGGCATATTTTATGTTAGGGGGCACTCTGATGTGCACATTTTATGTTAGGTTGCACTCTGATGGGCAAAACAAAACGTGTAAATCAGCATTGCTCTTAACATAAAATATGGCCATCAGAGTGCCCCTTAGCATAAAATATGCCCATCAGATTGCCCCCTAACATAAAATATGCCCATCAGAGTGCCCCTTAGCATAAAATATGCCCATCAGAGTAGCATAAAATATGCCCATCAGAGTGCCCCCTAACATAAAATGTGCCCATCAGAGTGCCCCCTAACATAAAATGTGCCCATCAGAGTGCCCCCTAACATAAAATGTGCCCATCAGAGTGCCCCCTAACATAAAATGTGCCCATCAGAGTGCCCCCTAACATAAAATGTGCCCATCAGAGTGCCCCCTAGCATAAAATGTGCCCATCAGAGTAGCATAAAATGTGCCCATCAGAGTAGCATAAAATGTGCCCATCAGAGTAGCATAAAATGTGCCCATCAGAGTGCCCCCTAGCATAAAATGTGCCCATCAGAGTGCCCCCTAGCATAAAATGTGCCCATCAGAGTGCCCCTAGCATAAAATGTGCCCATCAGAGTGCCCCTAGCATAAAATAGGCCCATCAGCGTGACCCGTAACATAAAATAAGGGGCACTCTGGGCACATTTTATGTTAGGGGGCACTCTGATGGGCACATTTTATGTTAGGGGGCACTCTGATGGGCACATTTTATGTTAGGGGGCACTCTGATGGGCAAAACCGTGTAAATCAGTGTTGCGCTTAACATAAAATCTGCCCATTAGAGTGCCCCTTAACATAAAATCTGCCCATTAGAGTGCCCCTTAACATAAAATCTGCCCATTAGAGTGCCCCTTAACATAAAATCTGCCCATTAGAGTGCCCCTTAACATTAAATCTGCCCATTAGAGTGCCCCTTAACATTAAATCTGCCCATTAGAGTGCCCCTTAACATTAAATCTGCCCATTAGAGTGCCCCTTAACATAAAATAAGGGGCATGCTGATGGGCACATTTTTTTTATGGGGCACTCTAATGAGCACTACAAAATATGCCCATCAATCTGCAGACTTTAAAAACCTCCCATCAGCTTTAAGTGCAGCTATGACCACATTCCTTTCTCCCCTTGTGCTCCACATACCTGGAGCCAGGAGCCGAGCCAGAAGCCACGAGCAGGGGGGCGGGGCGCGCACATAATGTCACGCCCCAACTCGCTGCCTGGCTGAATGGGAGCCGCAGTCAGGAGCGGGGGGCGGGTCGTGCGCGTGACGTCACGCCCCTACTCGCGGCCCGACAGGACACCGGCCGGGAACCGCAGCGCACACACAGTACGTCACTGGTTGCTGGGACACCCGCGGTCCCAGCAAACCATTGAATGAATAAAGGAGGCGGCCTCGCGGTCCGGGTGAAAGCATCGTGCGGGCCGCCAATGGACCGCGGGCCGCCATTTAGTGACGGCCGGTATAGACCTATGTAAGACTAAACAGTATCTACAGTATACTGAATCTGTTCAAAGGTACTGATAGAATGGTTCCAAGCGAACTCCAGTAAATGTTCCTCTTACTAAAACCAGCTTCATAAGGTTAGGTGAAATAGACAAAATGGCAAATTGCAACCTACAGTCAGGTCCATAAATATTCGGACATTGACACAATTCTAATCTTTTTGGCTCTATACACCACCACAATGGATTTGAAATGAAACAAACAAGATGTGCTTTAACTGCAGACTTTCAGCTTTAATTTGAGGGTATTTACATCCAAATCAGGTGAAAGGTGTAGGAATTACAACAGTTTGTATATGTGCCTCCCACTTTTTAAGGGACCAAAAGTAATGGGACAGATTAACAATCATAAATCAAACTTTCACTTTTTAATACTTGGTTGCAGATCCTTTGCAGTCAATTACAGCCTGAAGTCTGGAATGCATAGACATCACCAGACGCTGGGTTTCATCCCTGGTGATGCTCTGCCAGGCCTCTACTGCAACTGTCTTCAGTTCCTGCTTGTTCTTGGGGAATTTTCCCTTCAGTTTTGTCTTCAGCAAGTGAAATGCATGCTCAATCAGATTCAGGTCAGATGATTGACTTGGCCATTGCATAACATTCCACTTCTTTCCTTTAAAAAACTCTTTGGTTGCTTTCGCAGTATGCTTCGGGTCATTGTCCATCTGCACTGTGAAGCGCTGTCCAATGAGTTCTGAAGCATTTGGCTGAATATGAGCAGATAATATTGCCCAAAACACTTCGGAATTCATCCTGCTGCTTTTGTCAGCAATCACATCATCAATAAATATAAGAGAACCAGTTACATTGGCAGCCATGAATGCCCACGCCATGACACTACCACCACCATGCTTCACTGATGAGATGGTATGCTTTGGATCATGAGCAGTTCCTTTCCATCTCCATACTCTTTTCTCTTCCCATCACTCTGGTACAAGTTGATCTTGGTCTCATCTGTCCATGGGATGTTGTTCCAGAACTGTGAAGGCTTTTTTAGATGTTGTTTGGCAAACTCTAATCTGGCCTTCCTGTTTTTGAGGCTCACCAATGGTTTACATTTTGTGGTGAACCCTCTGTATTCACTTTGGATTGTTGACATTGACACACATACACCTACCTCCTGGAAAGTGTTCTTGATCTGGCCAACTGTTGTGAAGGGTGTTTTCTTCACCAGGGAAGCGTTCTTTCTTCTTAAGGATGTTCCAAACAGTTGATTTGGCCACACCTAATGTTTTTGCTAACTCTGTGATGGGTTTGTTTTGTTTTTTCAGCCTAATGATGTCTTGCTTCACTGATAGTGACAGCTCTTTAGATCTCATATTGAGAGTTGACAGCAACAGATTCCAAATGCAAATAGCACACTTGAAATTAACTCTGGACCTTGTATCTGCTCCTTGTAAATGGGATAATGAGGGAATAACACACACCTGGCCATGGAACAGCTGAGCAGTCAATTGCCCATTACCTTTTGGTCCCTTAAAAAGTGGGAGGCACATATACAAACTGTTGTAATTCCTATACATTTCACCTGATTTGGATGTAAATAACCTCCAATTAAAGCTGAAGGTCTGCAGTTAAAGCACATCTTGTTTGTTTAATTTCAAATCCATTGTGGTGGTTTATAGAGCCAAAAAGATTAGAATTGTGTCGATGTCCCAATATTTATGGACCTGACTGTACATATTAATCATTAAGGTGAACAGTGTGGCACATAAGAATAAATGTAATCTGTTAAAAAGTGCATGGTAAAAGCAGTCTGAGAGAAGGCATTACGATTACAGGAGCAAGAGAATAAAAGTGGAATATTTGTATGTGATGACATGAGGTGACAAGGCGGTGGTAATACATTTAATACATCATCTGTATGTGTCTACAGGATGGAAACAGTTTTATTGTGTTGGACGAAGAAAGCTTTGCAAAAGAGATATTACCCAGACATTTCAAACATAACAACATGGCAAGTTTTGTACGGCAACTCAATTGGTGTAAGTACAGACTCATTTAATATGTCTCACAAAATCATGATCTAGTCAATACTGCAAAATATTAAACCTGAATTTTAGTTAAAAATGTTTTCTACTGCCTGCCAACATATCACTTACCTGTTATGATGTATGTCCTACATCTACTGCTTAGTGTAGTGGTTTTCTCTGCAGAGTGCCCAGTCCTCTTCCTGGTGCTAAACTTCTGACACAGTGGAGGTTAATAGTTTTTGGACTTGAGCAGAATTGCATTCATGACATTCCGACGGAAAAACACCCGTCCTCCCTTCTAATCATTGAGAAAAGCATGTTGGTTGTTTACACTGAATGTAACGTGATTTCTTATTTGGGGAGAGAATCCTGTCCTTCATCTATCACCCACTCCGAGATTGTTTTACATGCAGTTTAAGCAATGCACCAGATTTTCCTAATGGATGAGAAGGAAGGAGGTGGTGGGTCCCCATCAGACCATGTTGAATGTAGTTCACCCCGAAGACCAGAAGCTCTGAACATCTGCTGTGCCAGAGCATCAGTGCCAGGAAGAGGACTGGGCACCCTGCATAGAAGAGTTCTACATGAAGCAGCAGCCTGCATGCATTGGGGAATGCTACATTTCAGGTAAGTGTTCTGATCACGCTCCTCTCTGCACAGCTGCTGCGGCTGGTGGGAGCAAACTTTCTCCCATATAGACAGCGTTTAGAGCAGTAGATGCTGGTGTATAATTGAGCCCTGCCCATTACACAGTGTAGTTGGAGCTTTGCAGTCATAGAAATGCCACCATTTGCAGTAAATAACTTGCCTTCTGTTATCTGTTCTGATTGTTTCTTTATTTTCTTTAAATTTCAATAAATGAAATAACTTTTTGTGCACATATCTACAGGAGCCTCCTACAGCCAGTCACAGCCATATATCAAGAGCTTTTAACAATCCAAAGCTCAGATGCTTCTGGGTAACATTGGAGCTTGCTGCTAAGTCCCAATTTTAGGTCTTGCTGTTGGCACGGCCAGCCTCTGCAGTTGTCAAAAAAGCAGTCTGACATTTTAATCTAACAAATTCCAATAAAAATTAAAAAGTAAAAAAAAAAAAGCAGTCTGACAGTGTTTATAAACAGCACTGATCAAAACATTATACAAGTCAAAGATACAAAGTTACATATTGTTGTTTTTATATCTTTCTGTTCATGTATCTGCAGGTCAAAGGGATGAATTTAGATATGCTATCGATTTCAGTTAATGCACCCTTAGCCCCGGTTCACACTTATGCGATGCGGGAAGGCTGCGAATCCGCAGCCTGTTCCCGCATCGCAAACGCACCCCCGGCAGTTCACACTGCCATATGCGATACGCTGGGGGTGTCAATGTAATCTTAACGACACCCCCAGTTTGATCGCATATTGCAGTGCGATCTTGCAGTTCGCACAGGATCGGATCGCACAAGTGTGAACCGCTGTGCGATCCGATCCTGATGCGGCTGCAAAAAAGGGTCCTGTGCGTGTTTGCTGCGGGTGCGGTGCGAATTTAGCCATACAAAGTGTATGGCTAAACTCGCACCACACAGCCGATCGCATGTAATGAAGGAGCAGTGCGCTCCGACATTACATGTGAATGCCGCAGCCGCACAAATGTGAACCGGCTCTTACAAGTAAAAAAAAAAAAAAAGTTTTTGATTATTTAAACTATTTTTTTTTTTTTATGTTTTGTTTGTTAATAATAAAACATTCACTCATTCCTTATTTTACAGTTATCTGATTATAGATTCATGTAGCAAATGAGGGGGCTACTAGTTAGTGCCCCTGCAATAAGCTCTGTATCCTTTGCACCATGCTCTTCTCCATGTATGTGTAAGCTCCCATAATGTGTGGGGGATCCCCTGGTGATGTCTTCTTGCTGTTTGGGTGCTGGAGAGGCTTTGGCAGGTGCCCCTTGTTTTCCCCACAGTGCCTATGGGAGCTGCAGCATCCTACTGGCTGGCTCCCAAACCCCCAGACACCCCTGCTTGGGTGCGCTGATTTCTTCTAAGGCTGCTCAGTGAAGTCTGCCAGTGCTTTTGTACAGGCGCATCCCGCTGAAGCAACTGTGCAATTGCACTTGCCTGTGCTACTGTGCAGGCGCCATCTTGGAACTAACCCTTTCCCATTGGGACATCAGCCAAACAGGACATACTTTGCAGAGCTCCTACACAGCACAGGCCACTTCATGAACAAGGACCTTGAGCTTCCAGATGGTGGGATACTGGGAGGCTACCCTCTTCTTCCACCTTGGTGCCAGCCCTAAGAATTGTGAGTATTTTGCCCCCTTGTGTGCTTGACAAGCATGGTGAATTTGGTACCATGGTGATCAGGACGGTGGGGACTAGGCTCTCTTAGAAGACAGTCTTCCCTCCACAAATTCATTTAGGGCTAGAAAACCAGCTTTGGCTCTCAAGTAACATCTAGTTTCTCACTAACTCCTATAGAAACTCCATCCTCTGGGACCTTTGTGTCCAAGGAGGAATTCTCAGTTGCCTTTTCCACTGTGTTAGAAGAGTTGGTGGATATCTAAAAAAAAAAAATAGTGGAGAAATGGCTGTAAAACTGTCACTACCAGAATCCCAAGATAGCATAAGGTATCAGGATTTGGGTCTTGGAAAGCCCCCTAACCAACTGAGTCTTTTTTAATTTGCATTCACATACTGAGGAGGGCCTGTACAAAAAATAGATTCCTTCTGGATAAGGTATTTTCTTTGCTTTTCATTGGGGGTGCAACATTTTCAGTTTGCGGCTTTTGGCCTATTGCTGACCAAAGTCTTAGCTTTTCTGCGACCCAGGAGATTCCCATTCTTCTGTTTATGGTCAATAAACTCCTGCAAGGACAAGTAAGTGAAGGGCTCAAGGCCAATGTTCAGCAGATGGTGCAAGCCCTGCAGGCCTTGGGCTGGATCCACAATCTCAAGACTGAACTAAATATCTGGGCCTCATCCTAGACATGACCCTGGCACAAGTTTTCCTTCCCAAGGGAAAGATGCAGACCCTTTAGTCTACGGTTGATTTTCTTGGAATGCCCCACTAATCACTGATGGATAAGGTTGTTGGGATTAATAGTAGTCTCCTCCAAGCCAGTCCCCTATGTTACATAGTTACATAGTTACATAGTAGGTGAGGTTGAATAAAGACAATAGTCCATCCAGTTCAACCTGTGTAGGTGTGTGTGGCTGTAATCATCTCACATACCCCTGAATGTTCTGATCCTTGAGATGTAAGTCTAAGAGTCTTTTGAAAGCCACCATACTACCCGCAGAAACCACCTCTTGTGGTAGAGAATTCCACAATCTTGTAGCCCTAACAGTAAAGAACCCCCCACGTTGCCTGAGGTTAAAACACTTCTCCTCTAATCGCATTGTATGCCCTCGAGTCCTCATGCAATCCCTTCGAATGAACAGCTTTTTTTCTAAGCTGGGATCCCCATTAAGATATTTATAAATTGCTATCATGTCCCCCCTCAGACGTCTCTTCTCCAGGGAGAATAAATGGAGCGATTGTAGACGCTCTTCATAGTCAAGGTCCTCCAATCCCCTAATTAGTTTAGTTGCCCTTCTCTGGACTCTCTCCAGCTCCAACACATCCCTCCTGAGGACTGGTGACCAGAACTGGACAGAATACTCCAGATGCGGTCGGACCAGAGTTTTATAAAGTGGAAGGATTATAGTCTTATCTCTGGAATACATCCCTTTCTTTATGCATGCTAATATTCTGCCGGCTTTGGCAGCTGCCGCTTGACATTGCATGCTGTTGCCTAATCTATCATCAACCAAGACTCCCAGATCCTTCTCCATTTTTGATTCCCCCAAGGGTTCCCCTCCTAACGTGTATTGTGCTTTTATGTTTTTTTTTTGTGCAGTTTCATTTAAGGCTATTAAAACTTAAAATCCTGACAGTGTGGGATAAAAGGACTATGTCTCTCCCCTTCCACACTGGATCTCTCTGCTCCAGTGACTGCCAGTCACGGTCCAGTTTGAAAATGCAGTATGTAAATCACCAAGGTGATTGTTAGTCGCTGATCTCATTAATAATCACACCTTTTGCTAGCCTACTTCAATCTGGCCACCTTTCCAGCCAGCTCTAATCCCTGTCTTATCAGCTCTTCCCCAGACTTGTCTGGTCCCTGATATCTACAGTACCCCATTTAGACTGCTCATTTCAACACTAGGGCACAACTGGTGCAACATGCGAAGACGGTATTAAAATCAAGCAGAAACTGCAGCTCTAGTGACTGTGTAGCAGGAAACAGAATATAAACAACATGGTAAACAAAAAAAAAATTGAGTGCGCAAAAACTGCTACAGAGCAATTCTGAATTACAGCTAAGGCGTCTACTTCTGGATTGTGTCTCAACTCAATGTGT
Organism: Pelophylax lessonae; assembly: GCF_965119305.1. Lineage (NCBI taxonomy): Eukaryota > Metazoa > Chordata > Amphibia > Anura > Ranidae > Pelophylax > Pelophylax lessonae. Next base: position 415,822,475 of record NC_138770.1, read on the forward strand.
TTCAAAGGTAAACCTCCTTGTCAATCCTTTTTATTTATTTATTTATTTATATAAATATATATATATATATATATATATATATATATATATATATATATATATATATATATATATATATATATATATATATATATATATATATATATATATATATATATATATTAGTAGAGATGTACGATTCTGGATAAAATGAGAATCACGTTTTTTTTGCTTAAAATAAAGATCACGATTCTAGGCGTAACATCATCTTTTACATTATACAAAAAATTGGGCTAACTTTACTGTTTTTTATTTTTTTAAATTCATTAAAGTGTATTTTCCCCCCAAAAACTGCATTTGAAAGACCTCTGCGCAAATACAGTGTGACATAAATGATTGCATCGATCGCCATTTTATTCTCTAGGGTCTCTGCTAAAAAAAAAAAATTATTTATATATATATATATATATATATATATATATATATAAAATGTTTGGGGGTTCTAAGTAATTTTCTAGCAAAAAATACCGATTTTAACTTGTAAGCAACAAGTGTCAGAAAAAGACTTAGTCCTCAGAAGATTATACTGCCCTCAGTATAGTGGCTCGTTATCGTCCAGCGACGTAGGTCTACGTCGCTGGACTCCTCCCCTTGTGGGCCGTGGAGGCTCGCTCCCGCTGTATTCAGACACAGCGGGAGTCGGGCCAGGGGAGGAGAGGCGGTGATCACCGCCGCACTTCCCCGATCGTTGGGGATCGAGTGAGGAAATCTGCCCACTTGTGTAAACAAAGCGGGCGGATCTCCTATGTGACAGGTAGTCACAGATTACAGGATTCAGCATAGCTGAACCTGCGATCTGTGCCTGTGTCACACAGTCCCTTCCCCCCACACACGTCAGTAAGCACCAGGCATACATTAACCCCTTGATCACCAATAAAAGTTAACCCCTTCCCTGCCAGTGTTATTTTTACAGTAACAGTGCAAATTTATAGCACTGATTACTGTAGTAATGCCACTGCTACCCCCAAAAATGTCAGGGGTCCGATCTGTCCGCCGCAATGTCGCAGTCCCGCCAAAAAAATCGCAGATCGCCGCCATTACTAGTTAAAAAAAAAAAATGACATAAATTTCCCGTAGTTAGTAGCTGCGATAACTTTTGCGATTTTTGTTTTTTACCAAACATATGTAGCAGAAAACAAATTGGCCTAAAATGTTAAAAAATTTAGATTTTTTTACATATTTTTTGGGGAATTTCATATAAAAAAAATGTGAAAAATATTATTTTCAAATTGTTCACTTTTTTTTGTTTATAGCGCAAAAAGTAAAAATCGCACAGGTGATAAAATACCACCAAAAGAAAGCTCTATTTGTGGGGAAAAAAAGGACATAAATTTAATTTGGGTACAGCGTTGCACGACCGCGCAATTGTCCGTTAAAATAACGCAGTGCCGAATCGCAAAATATGGCCTGGTCAGGAATGGGGTCAAATCTTCCGGTCTTAAAGCGGTTAAAAATACGCTCATTGAGAATTTTTTTGTCAAAGACATGTAGCTAAATACATTTTGGCCTCAATATATGACAACAATTTAATATATTGGATATTTTTTAACTGTCAAAGTAGAAAAATATTGTTATTTTTTCAAAATTGTCGCATTTTTTTATTAATATCGCAAAAAATGAAAAGCGCAGAGGTGATCAAATACCACCAAAAGAAAGCTCTGTTTGTGGTAAAAAAAAGGACGTAAATTTCCTTTGGTTACGGCGTTGCATGACCGCGCAATTGTCAGTTAAAGTCGCACAGTGCCGAATCGCAAAAAGTGGCCTGGACATAAAGCAGGAAAATCCTCCGGTCCTAAAGTGGTTAAGCAAAAAGAACATATATATATATATATATTTAATCTTTTTTTTTTTTTTTCTGGAGCTAATATTATTCATAGTTCACTGTGTTCTGTAGCAGTTTTTGAGCTCTCAAATTTTCTTTGTTTCATATATCCTTTTATATGAATGTGAACAGAGGAAGTATGGACAAGAATTCAACACAAGTTACAGCTCATTACATTTATTTGTAAATTAAAAAAAAATAAAATGTGTGAAAAAAGTGTGTGTGTGTGTGTGTGTGTGTATATATAATGTATGTGTGTGTATACAAACACATGAACTCTAAATGACATCCCAGTCTTAGTCCATAGGGTTCAATATAGAGTTGGCCCACCCTTTGCAGCTATAATCGCTTCTCACTCATCAATGTATTTATAGACCTTGCTTTGTGCACTGGTGTGCAGTCATGTTGGAACAGGAAGGGGCCACAAAGTTGGAAGCATGAAATTGTCCAAAATGTCCTGGTATGCTGACGCCTGAAGAGTTCCCTTCGCTGAAGCTATGGGGTCAAGCCCCCCCCCCCCCTCCAAATCGTTTGGAGCAGTGCACATAGCACGGTCTATAAAGACATGGATGAGCGAGTTTGGGGTGGAGAAACTTGACTGGCCTACACAGAGTCCTTATCTCAGCCCGATAGAACAGAGAAGAATTAAAGCGTAGACTGCGAGCCAGGCCTTCTCTCCAACATCAGTGCCTGCCTTTCAAATCACTTCTAGAATGGTCAAACATTCCCATAGACACACTCCTAAACCTTGTGGACAGCCTTCCCAGGATAGTTGAAGCTGTTGTAGCTGCAAAGGGTGGACCAACTTAATATTTGAACCCTAAGGACTAAGACTGGGATGGTACGATGGAAACTTTGTGTGTGTGTGTATATATGTATGTGTGTGTGTATATATATATATATATATATATATCTCTTGAATATATTAAAACTATTGTATGTCCTTTCCATTTTTTGCAGTGTATCTTCAGGTATTCTGCGCAAAAAAGGGTCAAAAGCGTAAGACGTGAACAGAAGCATGTGCCTAGTGTTAAAAGTGCAAAAAGTTGCTCTTTCAACCTATAACAGCAAGAAGCTGTATGTTCATACACGCCAAACGAGCTAAACATTCGACATTCATCCAAACACTCGGCTCATTCCCACTGGCCACAACTAGTCTTAGGCTAAACATTTTATATTCGATCTATAATTGTGCCTACTCATGGCATCGTTGTTTACTCCCTTATTTAGCTTTACATGCTTAGTTGCAGTTTTATTATTTCAACACAGACATAGTATGCAGTAGTTTGCAGAGGACATGGCTTCATTCATTAATATCAATCCCTCTTAAAGCTGCATTGAATCAAATGTGTTTACTAAACTCAGGGAAATTTTGAAGTAAATCGGGTTATCAACCTGTGGCTTCTGAAGGATATTCATAGGTATGATTCTGCACATCATTTCCAGTGTCGGGGACAACAAGTCACCTGGTGACAGTAACTGCTTGTCAACAACCTGACCTTTTGAAATCTGTTATTTGTTCTGCATTTTTAGGAGTTGGGTGACTGTGTAAGGTTAAACAGTTGACAGGGCGGTTTAGAATCTTGACTAAGCTATAGACCTTCAAATATTTGTTCTTGACAAGAAGTAAATGAGCTTTAAAAGAAGCCCACCCTTATCTTGCAAGCTGAAGGCACTGTGGACCAACTCACTCTCAAAGTTCATATCAGACATAAGGAAGTCTTTCAAGTCAGCGGTTCAGCTCATCCTGCCCACTTCCCTTCCAGAACATCTGCTCCATTCATACAGGCAGTCCCCAAGTTACAAATATCCGACTTACATTCGACTCATACTTCCAAACGGAGGGAAACAACAGGAAGTGAGAGGAAATCTCCCCCTTGGAAGAGAAATTCACTCCTGTAAAAGTTATCATGGAAAAAAGGTGTCTCCACTAAAGCTTTATCACTAATCCTCGTTTCCACGACAGCCCGAAAATTCAAAAATCCAATTGTCACAGGGACAGAAAGTGAGGTGAAATCTTCTGAACAGGGGCACAGACAGCAAAACAAAGATTTACAGAGGTGTTAAATAGGGATAGACCAATTTATCGGAAAGGCCGATATACACTTTCCCCGATATATCGGTATCGGCCCCGGAACTGGCCGATATTGCCGATATTTTTGTGACCTCATTCTGCCTTCTTAGGCCGCCTCCCTAGCCTTGGACAGCCTCGTCTGGCATCGGGAATAGTCTCGCGGAAGCGTATCACAGCCATACACCCACCCACAGCAGCCCGGTGCCAGCCAGCCACCCACATCCACAGGCCCTGTACGAGCCAGCCAGCCACCCACAGGCCCTGTACCAGCCAGCCAGCCACCCACAGGCCCTGTACCAGCCAGCCACCCACAGCCCATGTGCCAGCCACCCACCCACCAAAGGGTGCCACCCACCACAGGGTGCCAGCCAGCCACCCACCACAGGCTGCCAGACAGCCAGCCACACACCACAGGCTGCCAGACAGGCAGCCACCCACCACAGGCTGCCAGCCAGCCACCCACCACAGGGTGCCAGCCATTAAGCATTAAACAAAAATTAACATGTTCAGTACCAGATTTGTGTCAAAAATGGTCTTTAAAAATTCAAATGCACAAAATATCGGCTCATATTGGCCGATATCGATATGTATTGGCCAAAATATCAGGATCGGCCCTGAAAAAAACATACCGGTCTATCCCTAGTATTAACCCTTTTCTATGATATTCAAAAAATGTTAAAACATTTTTGGCTGGAGTTACACTTAAAAAATGTAGATGTTCCAACTTGCATACAAATTCAACTGGGGACTGCCTGTATTAGGGATTAGGAAGCTGTAAGCCTGTTAGGTCACCGCTGGGATGGTAGAAGCAACAAGGTAAGTTAAACGGCTGAGAAAGCAATTTAAAGAATTCAGCCCTTCCTGTCCAGAGTATCTGCTGCTACAGATATCAGTGAGGGCTTGTTTTAAAGCTGATTTACTGTTTAGGAAGATCAAAATTCTTCAATGTCAATAGCCTTGCCTCGGGTTCACTCAAGTTCATTTTAATCCATTGTGCATCTACAGTACACATTTTAGAACCTATTACTCAAACTAGGTTAGTTTAATTTGGATGGAAAATAGGTGTTAAACCCTCTGCCAGTTTATAACATGGCTTCTGGACCTTGGGTTGAACATCCTATCTTGACCCCTAGCATGATATAACAGAGCCAATCTCTGTACTTGGAATTCAGTTTGTGAAGGGTGACACTCTCACTGTGGAGTCCTCCCCTGGAAATTTTAAAAACTAATATGGGAACAACTTTCAATCCACAAAGAAACAGATTAATTTAGAGAAGTAAAAAAAATAAATAAAAATCTTCCAAGATTTTTGTAAAGCTGGTCTAATTTGTATATATATATATATATATATATATATATATATACTAGTAAATCAAGATCATGAAATGCATGCATGATCTGTACTTGAAATGTTCAATATTTGCTAATTGCCAATCTTCAATTGTTAATTTTAAATGGGCTTTGAAAATATCACCAATAAACAACACGGCATAGTGGGGTTGATTTAGTAAAACTAGAAAGTGCAAAATCTGATGCAGTGCTGCATAAAAACCAATCGGCTTCCAGTTTTTTTTTTTTTACTTTTTTGTCAAAGCTTGATGTAAGAAGCTACCACACAGAGCTGCACGAGATTTTGCGCAATCCACTTTTAGTAAATCAACCTCAATGTATATTTGCATATACATTATACATTTTTCATTTTGTTTTTTTTCAGCAAATGTAAGATCGCTCTTGTTTTTGCAGATGGCTTTCATAAAGTTATGCAGGATGAGTCTGGTGCAGCTAGGCATGATAAATACTGCTCAGGCAGATTCCAACATCCTTTTTTCAAGCGTGGCCAAGAAGAGTTACTGATAAAGATAAAACGGAAGGTGACGCCAAGTACTGGAGATAATAAGCGTGTATTCCGGAAGGCTAAGGTTTGTTTGCTTATTTGTTTCTTTTACAAATTTCAGGTACAGTATGTAGTCCAGATTTTGGATGCATGAATTTTCAGGAATAAGATATACAAAATTTTCCTAAGCAAATGTTTATATTTGTCTCTAAAAGGGAATATAAAGGATAAAATGTGCATCTGAATGGGTTTATAAGGAAATGTTATTACACTCTTACTATCACAGTCTGTTTTAATTGGTGATCAGCATGATGCCCCTTGACAGAGAAATATTATTCTGCATTTCCTTTTGCAACTGGGAGCCCACAGAAGGTTGGTCTCTTAGTTCCAGGAACCTGCTGTCACTGACAGTGCTGATTTCTGATTAATGAGTCCACTTTGAACCCTGATCATGTGATCACTGTTAGAGCCATAGTAATCACATGGGTTTGCCTATGAAATAAATCTTCCAGCTAAGCTGCCCTTTATGACTTGCACAGAGTGAGGCACATTTAACAGTTGGCTGGGCTAATAAAGTTAAAAAAAAAAAAAAAAAATATATATATATATATATATATATATATATTGCAGCTCAGCTGCAGCCAAGACAAATTTTCTCTTTCGTTCATTGACGGACACGGCTCCTGAGAATCTTGATCAGTGGGTTATACTGTCCCCTACAGGAGTAGGACACTAGACAGAAAAAGAACTTGACTATGCCTATGGGCAGTCCCAGGAGGTATACTCGCCCTCTCTGCTATGGGTACTCTCTGGTCCTGGCAATTTTTTCTTTTTAGATGGCTTTTTTCTCCTGTTTTTTATCTTGTGAGATCTACAATCAACTGCCGGACTGGGCGATGGGCTGGAAAATCTAGATCCAGTGGTCATCCCAGTCTAGCTAGCGAGCGTGCACAAACCACAGCTCCGCACTAGGTCGGCCACAACATAGCCTCACTGGACAAGGGCTGGCCTGTGAGTTAAATGCCTTGCGAGATCGCATTCCTCCTGGCCGACAGCCCCCCCATTTCAATGGCGAGGCGGTTCTGTCTGGATTGGTGCCTGTCTGGTTTTGGAGTGGACGCGAGCCCCTCCCTGGGGTGGTCAGACCCCTGGGTTCCCCTCCTTCCCATTGGGGCCCCCTCCATGCCTTGGTGGTCACTGTGGGTCATCTAGCCCCCCATCCACCACCCCTCCTATCTGGGGTAGTGTGGTGATCTGGGCTGCTTTGTGGGGCTGGGGCATGGTGCTGTACTGGTGGTGGGGGTGGGGGATTTGCACCGCCGGTGACTTGGCTTTTAGCTGAGTAGGGAGGGGGACTGTACCTGGTGGGGGCTCCTGCCCAGTTCCAGACTTCCTTTCTGTGCCTTGCCTGGGCCCCAGGGATCCCTCTTGGGTCCCTGGGAGCCTCATGGAGCCACGCAGGGCCACCATTTTGTCGTGGCCTATATTGTTTATAGGTTGGTGTAGTCCAGCGGCCATTTTGCATTGGTCCGGCATAGGAATCAGCGACAGCCATTACAGAGGTGCCTCTGGGTGGCGCTTTCGGCTGTGGGAGCCCCTCCTTTTTTCCTGGTGCTGACTCCTGGGTCTCTACCCTTCCTGGACGCCGCACTTGGAGTACATTTTATTTATTTTGGCTGCTGCCGGTGACTGTTTGGTGGGGTGGTGAGTCTGGTCTCTCTCTGCTGCAGGATCGTGGGGTGCTCTGTTGCTGGCGGCCAGGTGGTGTTACCAGCATTGTGGGGGTGTCCCTTAGCAGTGTTTTTCATTTTGTGTGGGGGGTACCCTCATTTATCCATGGAGTCTTTGGAGCACGTTTCCCACCTGACCTCCTCTAAGAGACTGAGGGGCCCTCTGGGTCCCAACCACCCATTAATGCACTGGCGGCGGTCCTGGAGTCCTTTGTGTCCCGGGTGGAGGTGGCTTTTGGGTGGCGGGCTAGCAAAAAGAGCCCCACCGCCTTCCGCTGCCTCTTCTGTCTCTGCAGATCCTGAATCTGATTCGGCCACTGATGGGTTTGTGGCCACGCACCCTGATTTTTCCGATAGTGAGGATGATTCATTCATACCATACCATTCGCATGGTGGTGGCATCCCTGCATGAGGGGGGATTTCCTTGTCTCTGGCGATATCAAGGACGCTTACTTACACATTACGATATGTGTCCGTCACCAGCGCTTTTTCCGCTTTGCCGTGGGAGAGGAACATTATCAGTTCGTAGCGTTACCCTTTGGGCTTATCTCTGCTCCTCGGGTCTTCAAAACTCCTGGGCTACCTGGACGACCTCCTCCTGTGAGTGGAGTCCCCTGCTGCTCTGGTGGACCATGTGGAAATCACTATACGGACTCTGAGGGAGTTCGGCTGGCTTCTGAATTACCAGAAGACTACTCTGGTTTCTTTTTCAAAGTTGGACTATCTGGGTCTGACTCAGGACTCGACTCTAGCCAGAGTGGTCCTTCCTCTGGACAAACTCCAGAAATTGCATGCTGGGTTTCATCTCTTTCTGTCCAGCAGATGGTCATCCATCCGAACTTGCATGTGGGTGCTGGACCTGATGGTTTCTACCCTTCGAGGCAGTTCTGTTTGCACAGTTCGAGACGGGTTCCCTGCAAAAAGGGAGATCTTGGCCAAATATGACAAGTGTTTGAAGTCTCTGGACAATCAGATCCATCTGAGCTGGGAAACAAAAGGGTCCCTGGTCTGGTGGCTTCGCTCTCAGGGCCTTCCTCAGGGCAAATTTTCCCCCTTGTATTGGACAGTTGTAACCACGGATGCCAGTCTGTCTGGGTGTCGAGGTATCCTGGGCCAGAGCTCTGGGTTTTTTGGACACTGGAAGAGTCCAGACTCCCGATCAATGTCCTGGTACTCCGAGTGATCAGGCTGTGACTGGATCACTGGACGGATCGTCTTCAGGGGTGTCCAATGCAAATTCAATTCAATCACCAGGGTGGAACAAGAAGTGTTTTGGCAGCTCTGGAGGTAGCTGACATTCTATGGTGGACAGAACAATTGCTTCTGGCCCTCTCCCACCGTACACATTCCAGAGGTGGAAAACTGGCAGGCGGATTATCTGTCGGCAGGTTTTGGACCAAGGGGAGTAGTCCCTTCATCCGGATGTGTTTCATCAATTGTGTCTTGGCTCAACTGAAAGGTGCAGAGATTTGTGGTACGGTCACGGAATCTTCTGGCAGATGCCACAGATGGGCTAGTGGCCCCATGGGGCCAGTATCGTCTGATTTACGCCTCCCTCCTCTCAAGCTTCTGCCGAGACTCTTGCGCAGGATCGAGGCAGAAGGGATTCCAGTCATTCTAGGTCTGGACTGGCCTCGCCTGTCTTGGTACGCCGACCTGGTGAGGCTGGTCGCTGACGTCCCTTGAAGACTGCCTCTCAGGGAGGATCTGTTGCCCCAAGGGCCGATCTTCCATCCTGCGTTATAGTCGCTGGCTTTGATGGCTTGACTGTTAAAAGCCAGGTGCTGAAGCACAGGTGAGTCTGGGTCAGTGATTCCGATACTGCTGAAAGCTAGGAAGATCTATCATCGTACGTGGAAAGCATGCATTTTGTGGTATGACTTGCTTGGTGTTCACCCTTGCTTTTTTTCGTTGGCTCGGGTTTTGACCTTCAGGGGTTCGAGCAGAAATTGGCTTTGAGTACCATCAAGGGCTAGGTGTTGGCCTTTGCGGTCTTCTTTCAATGACCCTTGGCCAAGCATTCCCTGGGGGAAGTCAGGGGGCTCAACATTTGACTCCTCCAGTGTGATCTTCGCTACCGCCTTGGGATCTCAACTTGGTGCTTTCAGTCCTGCAGAAGCCTCCCTTTAAAAAAATTTCAGGAGATTCCCCTGCTTACGCTGTCCCAGAAGGCGGCCTTTTTGGTTGCAAACACCTGTGCGCACAGGGTGTCGGAATTGGCGGCGTTATCTTGTCACAGCCCTTACTTGGTGGTTCTTCACCCCTGTCCGTTGTTTCTTTCAAAAGTTGTCTCTGATTTCCATTTAAATAAGAACATTGTGTTGCCTCTGTGTCCTAGGCCAAAATATCCTAAGGAAGTTGCGTTGCATGCCATGGATGTGGTTCGGGAATTTCGGGTGTACCTGCCAGCTACGGAGTCTTTTAGGAAGTCAGACTCCCTATTTGTGCTCACGGATGGGCCTCAAAAAGGACTGTCGGCTGCTTCTGCGACCATTTTAAGATGGATCAGACAGACGGTGACTTCAGGCCTATTCGATCAGGGTCCTGTTCCTCCTTTCCCTGTAAAGGTGCACTCCACTCGGACGCTCCAGTGCTTCTTGGGCTCTCCGGCATCAGGCGTCAGTGAGGCAGGTGTGCAAGGTGGCCACCTGATCATCGGTGCACACTTTCACAAAATTCTATAAAGTGGATGTATTGGCCTCTGCGGATGCTTCTTTTTTTTTTTTTTTAGCAGCAACGTTTTGCAGGCTGGTCTTTAAGAAGGTCTGTTCCCTCTTATGTTTCAGGTGGACTCTAGTTCATTTTTGTTGAGCTCCTGTTACCTGGTTGGCTACAGTTTAGCCTTGGGAATTATTTTGCTGTTCCCACCCCTCAGGTTTTGACACTGCTTTGGGATGTCCCACTGGTCAAGATTCTCAGGAGCTGTGTCCGTCAATGAACGAAAGAGAAAATGGGATTTTTGACTTACCGTAAAATCCATTTCTCAATGGATAGACTGTGGGAGGTGTGGAGGGTGGACCTACCTGACCTTGACAGAGAGGACTGGGAGGACTGTTTTGAGGCTAGTACGAGACTTATGATTTCATCCAGAAACAGGCTGATTCAGACTAAATTTCTACATAGAGTGCACTACACCTCCCAGAGACTGCATAGGATATTTCCTCAGAGATCTCAGGAATGTCCCCGCTATGTGAGTTCGAGGTAATTACCTTCCGTCTACAGCTGACCCGCCCTATCTCCCCTGCTTTGTCGCTGTTGGGTATCTCTGATGACGAGAAAAGACCCAGATATACAAAAATATCAATCTCTTATCTTTTACATTATGCTAAGAGAGAAATAATTTTAAAGTGGAACGCCCCCCCCCCCCCCCCCTGGTCTTGTGGGAAAATTCCATCAATGCGGTTCTTCCACTGTATAAGTTAACGTATATAGTTCGGAATTGCCCTAAAAAATTGACAGGGTGTGGCAGCCTTGGACGGCCCATTTTGGCTGACCTGGCTGTGCCGCCTTGTCTGGCTTATCTTACTATAGCTGCTGGTGGAAAGCCTTCACTAGCCCTTGTGTCGTAAGGGGTTACCTTTTTCTCTTTTATTCTCCTGTATCTTGTACTTTTAGTTATCTATGTACTTTTTAATGCTGTGGTATGTATGTGACATTGTTCCATGCCAATGTTTTTAATAATGGAACAGTTTGACTTGTAAAAAAAAAAATGTCTCTAAATCTAGAAGTAGCGTTTTTTAAGTCCAATGTGTATGTACCCTGAAAGTAGAAGCTCCAGCTGAAAGTTGGGAGCCACGTTCTTTTGCTGGTTCAAACCACTTCTATATCAAACACACTAAAGAGGAAACCTGGCCACATTAAAGTCAAACTTCATGTAAATGTTCTTACTTATGACTGTTAGAAGCTCATAAGCCTTATAAAAAACATTTTCTATCCACAGAAAAGGCATTTTGTTTTTAAAACTACATCAAAGTTGTCTTTCCTGGGTAGTTTCAAAACATCTAAAGTTTAGTGAAGTTCTTTCTTGGGAATTCTACAGTATTAAGAAAAAAAAAAAAAGGAAATGGTTTTGGACCAGCACAGTGTATTGGCATTGAAGGTATCCTCTAAAGTGTCTTAAAGCTGAACTCCGGATAAAAATAACTGACTCTTGTAGTGGAGCTCCCCTGCATTGCGAGGGTTGAATTATGTTTTTTTGTCTAGGAAGAACAGTTGAAACATTTTTTAAAGTTGAAGTTTAGCCATGAAAATTTTTTTTTTAGCTTTAGTGAGCTAAAATACCTGTAATGAAGTATGTCCCATGTCATGCAGGCAGCTGGATCCTGTAGAAATCTTCACTGCAGGGATGCCCCATCCCCTTCTTGCTGCTTATAGTGGTTGTAAAGCCACTATATTATGATGATACACTCCCCTCTGTTAAATAAGGACATGTGCTCCATAAAAAGTATGACAATTTCTACCTGATTTCAAAATGACTTCCTGCGCTCACGTGGATCGCTGAGCCTCCTCTCGTGGGCTGACAGCTCCAGCGGGAGGGGCCAAGAACACCCACTGATGTCAGGTGGGAGAAAAGGAGGAGAGCAGTGAGCAATCACGTGAGCGCCGGGAGCCGCTCTGAAATCAAATTTTTTTTTTTCGTACATCACGGGACACGGAGCCATAATCATAACATATGGGCTATATAGGCCACCTATAGGTGAAGGACACTGGCAACCAATCAGAATTGATGACCCCCTATCTTACCCCTCCCACACAGGAAGTACCTCAGTTTTTTCGCCAGTTTCTAAAGGGTGAAGGCCGCTGTGGAGAGGAGCTCCACATGTTTGTTATGTTTCAGGGAAGAAGAAAGAAGATTATGTTATAAAACTCCAATCAAAAATCATTGAATCTAAGGGGTTAGCTATCGGATCCATCGAATAACAGTCAATGGACTAAAAAGATGGTACCCGAGCCTCGGGAAGCAGATACAAGGTTTTGCCTGTAATGCTGTCCTTTTTAGGCACTGGACCCTGGGATCCAGACCCTTGGAATACCAAAACCCAAAGGCGCCCCGTGCAGGGTGCTCTATAGGTCCAAGGCTGTGGCCCCTCAAATATAGGGGACCCTGTCCTTGAAGGTCTTTAAGGCTATGCTCACCATGAGTAGTGAAGATTGGAAACTTGCTTTCAGCCGTTTCCTGTGGCAGGACTGGTGAGTCCATTTTAAACATTTACACAGCAAACAAAGAACCTTTTAATGGTTAAAAATTCCAAAACTGTAAATATTTTATGCACTGTCACCTTTATTAAGATTACCGAGACTTGTGCCAAGTGTATTACTGCTTGTATTCACATTGCAGCAGATTATGCAAAGTATGTTAAAACTTGCCTATACCATATGATTACACTGTGTGTTCCTAGTCTGAGCTGATTACCGGATTCTGCTCTCCCCTCTTTGTTTGTGTTAGCCCTGGCACATAAGCAATTGCATGGTCGCCTTTGCTGGACATTCTTAGCAGGTTTGTGCAGAGTATGTTTAAAGCATGTTTAAAGCATATTATTACTCTATGTGCTGGTTATCTGAAAAGCTGCTGGACATTGTAGCAGATTTATGCAGAGTATGTTTAAACCATATTATTACTCTATGTGTTTTCTCTGTGCTGATTATCTGAAAAGCTGCTAGACATTGTAGCAGGTTTTTACAGGGTATGTTTAAAAGTATGTTTAAAGCATATTGTTACTCTACGTTCTTACCCTGTGCTTTCAGCTGTGGCAAACAGGATCAGCCTAAACTACTCTCTTTCCCCATTTATGCATAAAACCGTTTCAAGGGGTCCAAAGAAACCATTCAACCCTGATGCATGGGGAATGGTATTTCCTGATTTTGTATGCACCATACGGTCAAGTACAAACCGGGGAGCCTTAGCAACAATTCAAAGTTTAGCAAAACAAACAACAAGGTTCCAAAATAGTTACCCTTGCAAGGCAGTTGCAACAGAGGCTCAACACTGGAATAAATGCAAAAACTACTTTATTGAAAAAACATGACTGGCAAACAAATTTCAGTCACTAAAATCTACAGCAGACCAAAGAAGAACCTGTAGCACTTGATACTGTAAAAGGAACCACATTCACTCTCATTCACACATAAAGGGCCCCAGCCATACAACCCTGCACTTCATGAACAACCGCCCCCAGACATCCTAATAGATCACCAGTGCACTAATTGTTTCATTAACATTTAGTTGAAGTTTCACTGGATGTATACAAATATGAGGAATGCAGGGCAGTTCAAACCAATAGCCTTCTGTATACTTCGAATAAGTGAACCTTAGAACTCCAGGACATTCTTCTTTTCAGAGGGAACAAACAATGCTGGAAAAAAGTTAATGGCGAACAATCATTCAAGATGTACCATAGTACAACATGTGTATCCAACATATTGTATCCCTTGAAACCGCTAACTGGCAATAAATGTCCTTAAACCTGCTCAATGTTGATATGGAGAGGGGAGGATAGACATCTATGTGTGTCCTCGGTTTGTAAGGTCAAGTATACCAACAGATCCCCTAAAAGAAAGGGCAGGCATTGGACCAGCTGAGAGCTCAAAGGGTGATAACTGAGGTTCCAGAGAACTAAAGGTTTTGGGGGTTTTACTCAAACTTATTCATGGTCCCCAAACCAAACGGGGATGTGAGACCTATTTTGGATCTTAAGGCGCTGAATCTGTTTCTGAACATTTTGTTCGTTCCACATGGAATCAATTTGTTCAGTCGTAACCTCCCTGCAGGGAGAGGTATTCTTAGCATCCATAGACATCAAGGATGCATATCTTCATGTGCCTATATTTCAGACCCATCAAAGGGAAACCATCACTTTCAGTTTGTGGCCCTGCCCTTCGGTTGGCCACAGCACCAAGAGTGTTCACAAAGATCCTGGCTCCAGTATTGGCTGTTCTAAGGTCCCGAGGGATATCAATTATAGGATATCTGGACAATCTATTGCTAATAGATCGATCAGTGTCAGCTCTAAGCCAAAACCTCCTTCAGACTGTATATTTTTTGAAATGTCTGGGTTGGATACTGAACTTAGCAAAGTCAGCATTACAGCCAGTCCAGCATCTGGAATACCTGGGGCGTCTTGTCAACACGGTGCACGCAAAGATATTCTTGCCAGTAAGAAGGGTCTCAGATCTGAAGAATCAGGTTCGGTCTATAGTGAGACTGAGATATCCATCTATACGTCATTGCTTGACGTTACTGGGGAAAATGGTGTCCACATTCGAGTCAATTCCCTATGCTCAATTCCATGCCAGACCCTTGCAGAACAACATTCTGTCTGCGTGGAATGGAAAAATTCAGTCTTTGGACTGGTTCATATCTCTGCTACCAAGAGTAATACAGAGTCTGAATTGGTGGTTGTTGACCAGAAATCTGGAGAAGGGGAAATCCTTTCTTCCAGTGACCTGGAAGGTCATGACTACGGGCGCCAGTCTCTCTGGCTGGGGAGCAGTCCTAGAAGAAGCCTCTGTCCAGGGGAAGTGGTCTTGGGTAGAGAGTCGTCTCCCCATCAACATTTTTAAACTCCTGCAGTCAGTCGGGCGCTGAAGTTCTGGACGCCCAGACTTCGGGGTCACCCTGTCAGGGTAAAATCCGACAATGCCACGGCCATGGCTTATGACAACCATCAAGGAGGCACAAGGAGTCTTTCAGCCCAGAAAGAGGTGGATATTATCCTGTCCTGGGCAGAGAAGTTTGTGCCATGTCTGATAGCAGTATTCATTCCGGCAATGGAGAACTGGCAGGCAGATTACTTGAGCCGTCAACAGATGTCTCCGGGGGGAATGGTCCTTACATCCCGAGATTTTTCAATTGATTTGCCTACGCTGGGGGGTCCCAGATGTAGATCTGTTGGCATCCAGGTTCAACAACAAATTGGAGAGATTTGTGTCCAGGACCAGGGATCCACTCACAGTCAGAGTGGATGCTTTGGTGACTCATTGGGAGGAGTATTCCCTGATCTATGCATTTCCTCCGGTACAGCTGATATCATGTCTTTTGTCAGGATCCAGCTGGAGGGGAAACCAGTAATTCTGATAGCCCCGGCTTGGCCAAGGAGGATTTGGTATGCACAAATCCAGAAGTTGGCAGTGACAAGGCCCTGGGTCCTTCCACTGCATCCGGACTTGCTCTCTCAAGGCCCGATATTCCACCCTGCTATACAGTCTCTAAATTTAATGGCTTGGCTTTTAAAGCCTTAATCTTGGAAGAGCAGGGTGTCTGGCCCAGCAGTTCATACACTGATAAACGCTAGGAAACCAGTCTCTAGAAACATTTATTACAGGGTCTGGAAATCCTACATTGCCTGATGTGAAGCCAGGAAATAGCATCCCCGCAAATATATCATCGGGAGAATTCTATCCTTCCTGCAAGCAGGGGTAGATATGAAATTAGCCCTGAGCACGATTAAAGGGCAGATTTTAGCTTTATCGTTTTTTATTTTTTTTCCAGGAACCGATCGCTTCCCATTCGTTGGTGGAAACCTTCGTCCGGGGAATATTACGTTTGCTTCCTCCAGTGAAGCCACCATTGTGTCCTTGGGACTTACATTTTGTGTTGGCAGTTTTGCAAAAACAGCCTTTTGAACCTCTGGGGAAGGTTCCCCTAGTTCTTTTGACAGAGAAACTGGTCTTTTAGATTGCAATAACTACGGCTAGAAGGGTATCGGAACTAGCAGCTTGAAGAGCCATTCTTGATATTTTATCAAGATATGGTGATTTTACGTCCTCATCCAGATTTTTTGCCCAGGGTAGTGTCCGCCTTTCATTTAAATCAGGTCATTATACTACCTTTGTTTTTTTTCTAGATCCTCACTCAGAGGAGGAAAAAATATTGCATTCCCTTGATGTAATGTGTGCACTTAAATTTTATTTACAGGAAACAGCTCATATTCGTAAAACGGAGAGCTTGTTTGTGCTGCCAGAAGACCCCAGGAAGGGGTTGGCAGCATCTAAATCTATGATTTCCTGTTGGATTCGCCAGGTTATTACCCAGGCGTATGGTTTAGTAGGAAAGGTTCCACCTTTTCCTGTAAAGGCACATTCTACCAGAGGAGTAGGTGCCTCTTGGGCACATCACAATCAAGCCTCTATGGCTCAGATTTGCAAGGCTGAGACCTGGTCATCGGTGTATACGTTCACTCGTTTCTATAGAGTGGATGTTGGGACCCAGGAGCAGTCTGCTTTTGGCCGCAGTGTACTGCAGGCAGCGGTGTAATCCTTCTGTTAAGGGTCAGATGGGGGTATTGTTTTGGCGTCCCCCCTCCCCTCAGATGCATTGTTTTGGGATGTCCCATATGTTAATATTATGGCTCTGTGTCCCGTGATGTACGAAAAGAAAAATTGATTTTTAATACAACTTACCTGTAAAATCCATTTCTTGAATTACATCACGGGACACAGGGGTCCCTCCCCTCTTCTATGGGGTCTTTTATTGCTTGCTACAAAACTGAGGTACTTCCTGGGTGGGAGGGGTTATATAGGGGGTCATCAATTCTGATTGGTTGCCAGTGTCCTTCACCTATAGGTGGCCTATATAACCCATATGTTATGATTATGGCTCTGTGTCCCATGATGTACTTCAAGAAATGGATTTTACAGGTAAGTTGTATTAAAAATCAATTTTTTTTAAAACACATGCAGTGGGGCACATGTCCTTATTTACCAGAGGGGATTGTATCATCACAATATAGTGTTATTAGCAGCAGGAGGGGAGGGGGCGGGCACTGTCATGAGTGAGGGGGGAGAGAGGAGGACAGAGGAGAGCTGTGGATGACGGAGGCATGTGAACTGACCACTAGGGCTGCGCATCTTTACTTACCTCACGATTCGATGCGATTACGATTATTAGGGTCGCGATTCGATTCCGCGATGCATCACGATGCATCACTATTACTGTCCATGCCCAGCCCACTGCCCATGCCCAGCCCACTGCCCAACGGTTTTCAAAACTTTATAAAAAAAAAAACAATCAAGCATTAAAGAATCATTTTTATTTTCATTTGCTTTTAAAGGACGCTCTTGTCACACTACAGGAGAGGGTCAGAGATGACACACTACAGGAGAGGGTCAGAGACTGCAGACACACTACAGGAGAGGGTCAGAGACTGCAGACACACTACAGGAAAGGGTCAGAGACTGCAGACACACTACAGGAGAGGGTCAGAGACTGCAGACACACTACAGGAGAGGGTCAGAGACTGCAGACACACTACAGGAGAGGGTCACAGACTGCAGACACACTACAGGAGAGGGTCAGAGACTGCAGACACACTACAGGAGAGGGTCAGAGACTGCAGACACACTACAGTAGAGGGTCAGAGACTGCAGACACACTACAGTAGAGGGTCAGAGACTGCAGACACACTACAGTAGAGGGTCAGAGACTGCAGACACACTACAGGAGAGGGTCAGAGACTGCAGACACACTACAGGAGAGGGTCAGAGACTGCAGACACACTACAGGAGAGGGTCAGAGACTGCAGACACACTACAGGAGAGGGTCAGAGACTGCAGACACACTACAGGAGAGGGTCAGAGACTGCAGACACACTACAGGAGGAACTAGACAGAAAAAAGCCCCAATGTGATAGGCACAGTAGTACACAGACTGGAGGTACAGCAGAGGTGGGGGATGGGCCACTTCTATGCACTCACTCACTCCTCACTTACTTTTAGCATGACAGGCTGGTCTCTCATCTTCCGAGCACTCCTAGCAGTGCACCCCTCCTCCTCCTCCCCTCGCAGCTCATTTCCTGAAGCAGACTGTTTCTTCCGAGGGATGTGATGATAGCTGCAGCCATGTCTGTGTCGGCTTTGAGCAGGACTACACCCGCCCATGGGGGAGGTGAGAGCTACAAATCCCGAGGAAGGGGGAGAGCGTGGTTGGGGCGGCCCGTTGGTGTGCTGCAGCGCCCGCCTCCTGAGGCTACACACCATCCAATGAGAGGGCAACAGCGCCGGATGCAGCCAGGCCACCGCTGCATATTAATCCAGCAATGACACTTCTGTGGAGGGAGGGAGGGGGGAGGAGCCAGGAATCGATTATTCAGGGTTCCCGCATCAATGCAGAATCACGAAGGGTCGAATCGCGATGCATCGATCTTTCGATTATATTCCGCAGCCCTACTGACCACGGTATCAGGGCTCAGCAGCCATTATAATCCGTGGTCAGTTTACATGGGGGAGGGCAGCACAAGGCAGGATCAGCCAGTTATTTTAGGTTGTATAAAGGGCTAAATTTTGCAGTAGAAGCACTGTGCTGTATAATATGCTCTAAGTGAACAGGATCCATTTTTTTGGGTAACAAACACTTTAACTTTTGGGAATTGCAGGGGTTTAAAGCTTCAGGTCTTCAGGGAAAAAGTTTCTGCCAAGGACCTAACACTTCTCCCCTCTCCTCCATTTAAAAATGATCTTTCATTGTATAAACTACCTATAATATGATCTGTGATTGGAGGAGAGAATCCTGTGGCTGATCAGACTTTTCCTCCATTCACAGATTATTGAAAACCGCAGTGAAAGCAATGTAAGAACATTTCTCATTAGAGGAGGAGAGGGTGAGTCCCCGTCTGGACTTTTTCACTGCAGCTTCTCTAAAGAGCTGAGGCTATTAACCCCCACGGCGCTAGACATGTAGAGATAGAGAGGGGACAGGGCATCCCTGCGCAGAAGATTTCCTTAGTATCTAGCTGTCTGGGACATCTTCATTACAGGTAAGTTTGCTAAATAAAGCTATAGACGATGTTTTCTTATGGCTAAACTTCAGCTTTAAACATGAGCAGCCAAAATGTGTTAATTTAGTAAATAGTTTACTTAAATCTGTTGCTGCATGATTGTGTACCCTAAAGCTGAAATATTTAACTCCCTTTTTTTAAATCTCATTTCTTTCTTCCTGATCTTTGCTTTTATGCTATGTTTTTGTGAATTTATACTTCCCTTAAAGAAAAATTGCACAAAAGTATGCAAACAGATGGAAAACTTGCTTATTGAGTAGGCCTGACACAGTCATAGAACATAAATGTTACCTGTCTTTTCTTCCTCTGGTTTTGGGAAGCCATCATCTGCTACTTATCTAAAAGTTATTTAGTCAGATTATCTTTGGAAACTGGATTTGCAGTTTTACTCTGTCCCCGTATGCTAATCATTGATTTATTTTTCCAATATATGTCTACATATCTGAATGTCAGTTATGCAAGTGACTGATGCTGGTGAAAGTTAAATGTTTTTGTGGTTAATTCTAAACACTCTGCAACTTGGAAATTCTTTTATCCAGGTATCTGTTCCTCGCATTGAAGAAGGTAAATCTGGACCAGATGACATGCAGAAAATACTCACATTTCTGCATCAGCTTCAAGCAAGACAAGACGTACTTGATTCGACTGTGGAATCCCTAAAGAGGTACAGTAGACTGCTTGTAGAGCTGCATAGGAATTGTAGGGTACTGAAGTTTACAGTGCATACCCTCACAGCTAAAAAAAAAAAAATCAAGTAGACATCCCTTGAAACTGGCTTGATTGACTTTGGAAAGAATGAGTATGTTCTTAGCTCTGAAAGGCTTTTGAATATTCCTTTAAAGTCAAAGCATTCTGGGATTTTATGAAACTCATTAAAAACATATTGTTTTTCCTTTTAACTCAGGGAAAATGAGGCCTTGTGGAAAGAGGTCATACAGTTACGGCCAGCTCAGCCGCAGTTTGAATCCGTGAGTACTGTGTACCGTGTGTATCCATGTACTGTATGCATGTGTATATATATATACTTATTTTTTTACTCCAGGATGGCTCTAGAACCTGAAATCTGCTGCTTTACCATTTGTCGGATCTCTTGCTGGTATTAAGTGCTGTCCCCATTGTGTGCAATGACCAGGGACCATAGTGCTGCAAGGCAGAAGTACTAACTAGTAAGCAATTGCTGCCCCAAGCATTTTTTATGTGATCTTTGTTTTTTTTATGTTTTTTTTTTTAATTATATTTGTGACATGAACTCTTTATCTTTGTACAATTTTAAATACTATAATTATAGCAGGATCAATAGTGTAATACATTCAGGTATAGCTGTACACCCGTTCTCAGCAGTTGTTGACTTTGTGCAGCACCGTCAACTTATTCCTAATGGATAAGTTCACCTTTGGAACATGTTACATGATCCACCTGTATTTACCTGTACATGCTCCTGCCTCTTCTCCAGTCCCCTCAACCCCCCGATCCCCCTCTTTGTGACAACGGGCTGTGGATCTTCTCCCGGCACCCATTGTCTGCAAATGAAAACAGCGCAGCGTGCATGGCAGTGTCATTCATTCATTCTTTCATTCACAGAGCTCTGTGAATAAATGAACTATATCTACCACCAGCCTCCAGTGCCGATGGCTTGTGTTTCCTAATGAACTGGTGAATGTCCTCAAAGTCCAATGATTCTTCCTCCAATTCATTGACTGTCTGCCAGTACGAGGTACGAGCAGACAGCTGTGCTAAGTGTCTGCAGGATTGTCTGCATAATTAAAGCATATTTCTCTTTCGTTCATTGACGGACACAGCTTCTCCATTATTCGTGTATCGCCCTTACAGGGGTAGGGCACTAGACAGAAAAAAGATTATGCCTATGGGCAGTCCCAGGTGGTAAACTCCCCTCTCTCTTCTATAGGTCTTCAGTTTTTTTCTGCCTAGTAAGGAGTAGGGGGATTTTTGTTTGATGCCTCAAGTCAAAAAAGAGGGGGTGGGACTTTTACGGGCAAGTGAGTTTATACACAATTTGTAAAAAAGTAGTCAATATTTATTTGTACAATATTGTTTACAATAATACATATATCCAGTGCATATGTGTTTTGGGTTATAGACCCAAATGGTGTTTAAAAGAAAGGAAAGTTTTGGAGAATATCCGTGACATAGGTGAAAAAGTGACTTTTATTTTGGACGTTGCTCTCTGTTTTTTCAGGCGTGTTGCTTGAAAAAGTTTCACAGAGATCCAATTGTGAGTCCAAAGCGCATTTCCGACGCGTTTCGGCTATAGGGTAGCCTTTTTCAAGGGCTTTGGGTTATCACTATTCTGTAAAGATAGTGATAGATGTTGTTTAAGTCTTTTTGTATTTTAATAAAGTATTTTTTTTTGCTTAGTATTTGTTAATTCATATATACATACTTTTTCTGTTTATTTCTGTGAGCCTCCTTTTGCCTGGATGGATTCGCAGCAGGAACCACTATGGTGCAGTCTGAGGGATATATATATATATATATATAATATATATATATATATATGCGTTATATATTGTTTGGTGTATATTGTATTAGGTTTGGAGGTAAGTATATGACTTACTGTATTGTTGTCTTCCAATTTTTGAAGTTGGAATGTGGGAGGTAGTATCCTATTCTTATGATGAGTGGATCTGAGAATACATACATGTAATGTTAATATTTGATGATTGTGCAGGGTAGTGGAATAGGTTTTTTGTTAGTTTCTTGGGTGGGGTACTTACAATAGAAGTAACTTTTTCCCCTTTTAGTTGATAATTTTTTGAAGGTTTTTTCTTATAGTATTAGGTTTTTCTGAAAGATATTCCAGGTTATTTTGTTAGAATGTTTGTACAGTATCTACACACGTACACTCGTATGTGCACACATGTGCATACATGCATGCATGCACACGTATGCACGAATATACCGGTGTGAGCGTATACACTTACTCTTATATCGTAGGTATGTAGTAAAGGAGACCTTTTTCCTCCCGCACAATCATTAGTATGTGGTAGTCACAGTTATTGTGTAGACTTACTGTTGGTGAGAAGTTATATATAAAGTAAATAATATATATACACATGGAGTCCAGTGAGCTAAAAAGTGCTGGTTTTATTATTCAAGTGACTTGTAGTGTTTCCAGTGGATGATGGGTCATCCTTAAAGGACTTACTGTTTAGTGGTTGCTTCCTCGTGCTGCCATTCAGTCTCTCCAGTCCCTTCAGTGTGAGGGGATCGTGGAGAGACGTTGGTTCCCCGGCCTTATAAAGCCTGTCGCGCAGGCGCCGTGGGTCCCGCACGTACTCGGCTAGGTTACGCAATTGGCGCGGTCCGGGTTACTGCGCATGCGCCCGAAGGTGCGCGCGCATCCCGAGGTCCGTCATTGCGTATTGGCCGCCGACACGGAGAGGAGGAACCAAGATCCCTGGGAGGGGGATCTTGATGGGGAAGATGGTATGTCCCGGTGTTCCATCTTAACCCCTGGTTGTCCAGGGGCTTACCGTGCCGGGTGCGATTTTATCCAGGCTAATATGAGGCTCAAGCAAATAACACAGAATAATCATATAGTTAAAGGAAATCAAACATTGATATCACATAATAGGTCATATATACGCAAGTAATGGAGCAAAAAGAATAAATGGAAAAAACTTAGTTTTAACAGCAGTTTCAAGAGTATAATTCTCTGGTTTATATGGGGGCGATCAGGCTTGGGGTACATTCTGGGAAGAGGGAGGGGAAAAGGGGGGGGAGGGAAAAATAATAATGGTAAAAAATAATAAATAATAAGAAATAAAAAATAAATAAATAAAAAATAATAATAAAATAAAATAAATGAAATAAGGGGAGAAGGTAAAAGGGAGGGAGAGGGTAGTGAGGGAGTTTTATTTAGTTTTGATGAACCTGGATAAGGGGTTTCATCATGGTAAAGTATCTCTATGGAGTAGTATCCTGTGGGGTGGATGTCACATTGTTTTTTAGTTAGCAGAACTATGTACAAGAATTTTGGTGAATGGATGAGAATACTTCCTTTTTAGGAAAACTGGATATCTATTGTCACATTCAGTCAGTTTTTCCCGAGGCGAAACCCTCAAGGAAGGGACGGAAACTTACAATCTTGTTTAGGCCTGGTGGTTTGGTTGCCTTTAAATGTTGTATCCATCTTGTTTCTATTTGGAGGAGTCTTTTGTTCCAGTCTCCTCCCCTGTGTGGAATATGTATTCTCTCAAGAGCAATAAATGTCACTTTGGGCATTTTGTAGCCGTGTTGGTATATTACGTGTCTCCCCAAAGGGAGATGGGGGTTGCATAGCTCCATACTGTTTATATGTTTGTTTATTCTCTTTCCCATCTCTTGTTTGGTTTTGCCAATGTAATATGATCCACATTCGCAGCGCATGAGGTATATTACTCCTCTAGTCCTACAATTAACAAAGTGTTTGGGTCTGAATTCTTCACCGTTGGGAAGTATTGTATCAGTACATTTTTGGATGACCTTACATTGGGCACAACTTCCACAAGGGAATGTGCCTTTGGCTTTACAGGGGTCTTTCCTGCTTCCCTCTTTATATTCGCTATGCGTGAGGTTCTGTTGTAGAGAGCCAGCTTTTCGGTATGTGATCCTTGGGGTGTCTGGTATAAGATGTTTTAATGTAGGGTCTTCTTTAAGTATAGGCCAGTGTTTTTGTAGTATCCTTTTGATCTTTGGATATTCATTAGTATATCTCATTATAATCCTGGTATTGTCACTTTCCTTCGTGGTTTTTTTCTCTTTCTTTTTGAATAGGATTTCTTGTCTTGATTGTATATTGACCTTATTGTAAGCTTTTCTGAGGGTACTTTTTGTGTATCCCCTTTGGATGAGTCTTTCAGTTAGAAGTCTTGCTTCCTGTTGGAAGTCTTGATCAGCTTTACAGTTTCTTTTAAGTCTCAGGTATTGGCTATATGGAATAGCTCTTTTAAGGGGTGTGGGGTGAAAGCTGGAGGCATGTAGAATAGTATTTCCTGCAGTCTCTTTCCTGTAAAGTGTTGTCTGTATTTGGCCAATTTCATCTTTTATTATCCAGGTATCCAGGAATGCTACTTTTGTATTGCTATAATTTGACGTAAAAAACATGTTATGATTGTTGGTATTCATTTTATTTAGGCATCCTTTTATTTGTTCTTCTGGTCCATCCCATACGATCAGGATATCGTCCAGATATCTTTGCCATAATAGTATATGGTCGGTATACATATGGTTTTCTTCATTGTTTAGGAATTCTCTTTCCCAATCTCCCAGGTATATGTTGGCGTAGGATGGGGCACAACTTGTGCCCATCGCTACGCCACATGTCTGCAAATAGTAATTACCATCAAAGGTAAAGTAATTATGATTAAGAATGTATTCCATCTCACCCGGATGTTGGAATACATTCTTAATCATAATTACTTTACCTTTGATGGTAATTACTATTTGCAGACATGTGGCGTAGCGATGGGCACAAGTTGTGCCCCATCCTACGCCAACATATACCTGGGAGATTGGGAAAGAGAATTCCTAAACAATGAAGAAAACCGTATGTATACCGACCATATACTATTATGGCAAAGATATCTGGACGATATCCTGATCGTATGGGATGGACCAGAAGAACAAATAAAAGGATGCCTAAATAAAATGAATACCAACAATCATAACATGTTTTTTACGTCAAATTATAGCAATACAAAAGTAGCATTCCTGGATACCTGGATAATAAAAGATGAAATTGGCCAAATACAGACAACACTTTACAGGAAAGAGACTGCAGGAAATACTATTCTACATGCCTCCAGGTTTCACCCCACACCCCTTAAAAGAGCTATTCCATATAGCCAATACCTGAGACTTAAAAGAAACTGTAAAGCTGATCAAGACTTCCAACAGGAAGCAAGACTTCTAACTGAAAGACTCATCCAAAGGGGATACACAAAAAGTACCCTCAGAAAAGCTTACAATAAGGTCAATATACAATCAAGACAAGAAATCCTATTCAAAAAGAAAGAGAAAAAAACCACGAAGGAAAGTGACAATACCAGGATTATAATGAGATATACTAATGAATATCCAAAGATCAAAAGGATACTACAAAAACACTGGCCTATACTTAAAGAAGACCCTACATTAAAACATCTTATACCAGACACCCCAAGGATCACATACCGAAAAGCTGGCTCTCTACAACAGAACCTCACGCATAGCGAATATAAAGAGGGAAGCAGGAAAGACCCCTGTAAAGCCAAAGGCACATTCCCTTGTGGAAGTTGTGCCCAATGTAAGGTCATCCAAAAATGTACTGATACAATACTTCCCAACGGTGAAGAATTCAGACCCAAACACTTCGTTAATTGTAGGACTAGAGGAGTAATATACCTCATGCGCTGCGAATGTGGATCATATTACATTGGCAAAACCAAACAAGAGATGGGAAAGAGAATAAACAACTGAATGTGACAATAGATATCCAGTTTTCCTAAAAAGGAAGTATTCTCATCCATTCACCAAAATTCTTGTACATAGTTCTGCTAACTAAAAAACAATGTGACATCCACCCCACAGGATACTACTCCATAGAGATACTTTACCATGATGAAACCCCTTATCCAGGTTCATCAAAACTAAATAAAACTCCCTCACTACCCTCTCCCTCCCTTTTACCTTCTCCCCTTATTTCATTTATTTTATTTTATTATTATTTTTTATTTATTTATTTTTTATTTCTTATTATTTATTATTTTTTACCATTATTATTTTCCCTCCCCCCCCCTTTTCCCCTCCCTCTTCCCAGAATGTACCCCAAGCCTGATCGCCCCCATATAAACCAGAGAATTATACTCTTGAAACTGCTGTTAAAACTAAGTTTTTTCCATTTATTCTTTTTGCTCCATTACTTGCGTATATATGACCTATTATGTGATATCAATGTTTGATTTCCTTTAACTATATGATTATTCTGTGATATTTGCTTGAGCCTCATATTAGCCTGGATAAAATCGCACCCGGCACGGTAAGCCCCTGGACAACCAGGGGTTAAGATGGAACACCGGGACATACCATCTTCCCCATCAAGATCCCCCTCCCAGGGATCTTGGTTCCTCCTCTCCGTGTCGGCGGCCAATACGCAATGACGGACCTCGGGATGCGCGCGCACCTTCGGGCGCATGCGCAGTAACCCGGACCGCGCCAATTGCGTAACCTAGCCGAGTACGTGCGGGACCCACGGCGCCTGCGCGACAGGCTTTATAAGGCCGGGGAACCAACGTCTCTCCACGATCCCCTCACACTGAAGGGACTGGAGAGACTGAATGGCAGCACGAGGAAGCAACCACTAAACAGTAAGTCCTTTTAAGGATGACCCATCATCCACTGGAAACACTACAAGTCACTTGAATAATAAAACCAGCACTTTTTAGCTCACTGGACTCCATGTGTATATATATTATTTACTTTATATATAACTTCTCACCAACAGTAAGTCTACACAATAACTGTGACTACCACATACTAATGATTGTGCGGGAGGAAAAAGGTCTCCTTTACTACATACCTACGATATAAGAGTAAGTGTATACGCTCACACCGGTATATTCGTGCATACGTGTGCATGTATGCACATGTGTGCACATACGAGTGTACGTGTGTAGATACTGTACAAACATTCTAACAAAATAACCTGGAATATCTTTCAGAAAAACCTAAAACTATAAGAAAAAACCTTCAAAAAATGATCAACTAAAAGGGGAAAAAGTTACTTCTATTGTAAGTACCCCACCCAAGAAACTAACAAAAAACCTATTCCACTACCCTGCACAATCATCAAATATTAACATTTACATGTATGTATTCTCAGATCCACTCATCATAAGAATAGGATACTACCTCCCACATTCCAACTTCAAAAATTGGAAGACAACAATACAGTAAGTCATATACTTACCTCCAAACCTAATACAATATACACCAAACAATATATAACGCATATATATATATATATATATATATATATATATATATATATATCCCTCAGACTGCACCATAGTGGTTCCTGCTGCGAATCCATCCAGGCAAAAGGAGGCTCACAGAAATAAACAGAAAAAGTATGTATATATGAATTAACAAATACTAAGCAAAAAAAATACTTTATTAAAATACAAAAAGACTTAAACAACATCTATCACTATCTTTACAGAATAGTGATAACCCAAAGCCCTTGAAAAAGGCTACCCTATAGCCGAAACGCGTCGGAAATGCGCTTTGGACTCACAATTGGATCTCTGTGAAACTTTTTCAAGCAACACGCCTGAAAAAACAGAGAGCAACGTCCAAAATAAAAGTCACTTTTTCACCTATGTCACGGATATTCTCCAAAACTTTCCTTTCTTTTAAACACCATTTGGGTCTATAACCCAAAACACATATGCACTGGATATATGTATTATTGTAAACAATATTGTACAAATAAATCTTGACTACTTTTTTACAAATTGTGTATAAACTCACTTGCCCGTAAAAGTCCCACCCCCTCTTTTTTGACTTGAGGCATCAAACAAAAATCCCCCTTCTAGATATACAGGGACGGAGGCAAAAAACTACTACTCTGCTACAGGATCAAAACAAACGCCTAGTAAGGAGTAAGGACCTAGTTCCCTGCAATTTTTGATTTAGTGCAGGTTGTGGGGTGATCTGCTTGCTGGTGACCCAGATGGTGCTACCGGCGCGGTGGGGGTGGCCCATAGACCCTTTTTCTGGGGGTCCCCCTCATTTCTTATGGAGTCTTAGGAGCACCTTTCCGCATCTTACCCCCTTTCAGAGACTGGGGTCCCAGCCCTCCATGGGTGCATGGGTCCTGGAGTCCTTTCTTATCCAGGTGGAGGTGACCTTTGGGTGGTGGGCTAGCAAAAAGTGTCCCCCGACTTCCCCTGCATCATCTGTCTCATCAGATCCTGTATCTGACTCAGCCACCATAGACGTTGCCCACCCTGCGGGGTCTGCGGCCATACTTCCTGATTATCAGATAGTGAGGATGATTCCTCCACACGTGCAGCTGCGCACGAGAAGGCACTAGTTGTGGTACTATCCGCATTTGTGTGAGAAACTTTATCAATGGAGGATGCAGCTGTGACTGCGACGGAGGAGCTAGTCCCCTTTGGCACCCACATGCTGTCTTGCATGGCAAAATTTGTTTCCTTATCCCTCCTGTTTTGACAAAATTGTCTCTAAAGAGTGTTAGCGTCCTAAACGTCGCTTTTGTGGTGCTATACCCCTTTGAGGAGTCTCTCCTAAAGGAGTGGACTGTTCCACCCCCTGTCTCCAGATTGAACAAGGCATGATTCCAATAGATGAATCTCTGGCTTTTAACAATTCAGCTGACAGGAAGGTTGAGTGTGTGGCCCACAATATGTTCACTATTGCTGGTTCGGCGAGTCCTGGCCATTGCCCTGGTGTTCCAAACACTAACTTAGTTGGCTACACTTTTGCTCCGTAACCTAGAGGGTGAGAAGATTCACTGCTTTTTCTGAGTTAGCGGACCAGTTGGTCCAGGGGCTGCAGTTTGTCTGTGATGCCTCTCCCCTGATTTCTAAGCAATCTGTTTTGGCAGTGGTGCTTAGGAGTGTATTGTAGCTTGAGTGTAGGTCTGCTGACCAGACTTCTAAAAAAGAAGAAAAAAAAAAAAAAAAAAAAGCTCTGACTGATTTACCCATCCAAGGCGATCGATCGCCTGTTTGGGGCTATCCTAGATGACATCATTAAGAGTCTCACTGGGGGGGGGGGGGGCCCTTTCTTACATAGTCTGGGAAGGGAAAAGAGCCCCGACCCAGATGTGGCCCATCTTTTTCGGGTTGCAAAAAGTTTTAGGGTCCACTGACACGGGTTCAAAACATTTCAAGTCCTCCTTGGGAGGTTCCAAGCGGCCCTGTTCTGGCAAGCCGAGAGCAGGATTCTGTAGACCTGCAGACAAGACTCCTTCAGCGTGAAGGTGCGCCCTCAGTCATGCCTGGGGTGGGGGGGACGTCTTTTCTGGTTTCCGGACCCATGAACCTCCTTGGTAAACAAGTGGGTCCATGAAGTGATACTATCTGGTTACAAGATAGCGTTTCGTTCTTGCCCTTCAAGAAGGGTTCTTCCCTTCCAACGTTCGTCTGTCCCTAGACCAATTGCAAGCTCTCTTTGGGGCACTGCAAGACCTGACCTGCTGTGATTGTCCCGATTCCAGTACCCGAACAGTTTCAGGGTTTTTGTTCAAATCTGTTCACAGTCCCAAAAAAGGAGGGCAAGGTACGTCCAATTCTGGACCTCAAGGCCCTGAACTGCTTGTGCGGGTACAGAAGTTCGGAATGGAGTCCATTCTTATTGTGGTGGCATCCCTAAATCAGGGGAATTTTCTTGCCTCTGTCAACATCAAGAATGCTTACCTGCACATTCCAATATGTTCATGACACCAGCGCTTTCTCCTTTTTGCTGTAGGAGAAAAGAAATTATCAGATCGTGGCATTACCCTTTGGTCTCGCCTCCGCTCCTCGGGTCTTCACAAAAGTGTTTGGCCCCGGTTCTGGCATTGCTATGTCATCGGAGGATTGCGGTGTTGGGCTTTCTGGACGACCTCTTTTTTGCGAGCGGAGTCTTCTACTGCCTTTGATAGACAATGGGGAAATCACTATACAGATCCTGAAGGAGTTTGGCTGGCTTTTAAATTACCAGTCTGCTCTTATTCCATCCAGGAAATTGGATTATCTGGGTCTGACTATGGATTCAGCTTTAGCCAGAGTGTTCCTTCCTCTGGATAAACTCCAGAAGTTACATGCTGTGAATCATCTCCTGTTGTCCAGCAGATGGTCCTCCTGCTTCGGACCTGCTTGCAGGTGCTGGGCCTGATGGTTTCTACCTTCGAGGCGGTCCATACAAGGTCCCTTCAAAAGGAGAGCCTGATAAAATGTAACAAGTGTCCGAGGTCCCTGGACAATCGGATCTGGCTGAGCCAGGAAACCAGGGGCTGGTGGCTCCACTCTCTGGCTCTTCGTCAGGGCAAATCCTTTCTCCCCTTTTATTGGAAACTGGTCACCACGGATGCCAGTCTCTCTGGGTAAGGAGGTGTCCTGGGATTGAGCTCCGCTCAGGGTTTGACTACTGATCAATGTCTTGGAACTTCAGGCGATCAGGCTGTGCCTGGATCGCTGGATGGATCGCCTCTGGGAGATTCCGGTCCGGTTTCAGTCGGACAATGCCAGTGGCTTGTGGCAATCACCAGGGCAGAACAAAGTGTGTGTTGGCAGCCCTGGAAATAGCAGGCATTCTCCGGTTGGCAGAATGCTTCATTCCGGCCCTCTCCGCCGTCCACATTCCAGGAGTGGAAAACGGATGGGTGGACTATTTACCGCTTGAACCGCTTTGTGTGGGTGCAGAAGTTTGGAAAGGAGTCCATTTGGTCGGTGGTGGCATCTTTGAATCAGGGGGATTTTCTGGCCTCCATCGATATAAAAAGATGCGTATCTCCGCGTCCCCATATTCGAGGAGCATCAGCGATTCCTCCGCTTTGCGGTGGCAGAGGAGCACTTTCAATTTGTCGCGTTACCCTTTGGTCTCACCTCGGCTCCCAAAGTTTTTACCAAGGTCCTGGCCCCTGTGCTGGCCTTTTTACGTCAGAGAGGTATCTCCATTGTGGGATATGTGGACGATCTTTTGTTGCGAGCAGTCTCCCATTTGGATCTGCTTGGCAACGTCTCTACCACGATTCAGACCCTTCAAGAATTCAGGGGGGACGATCAATTTAAAAAAATCTGCTCTGACGCCATCCGCGCGGGTCACTTATCTGGGGCTGATCCTTGACTCTACTCTGGCGAAGGTCTTCCTTCCCTTGGACAAGCTTCAGAAGTTGCAAAGGGCTGTCCGCTTGCTGATGGAGACCAATCAGTCCTCCTTGCGGGCCTGCATGAGGGCCCTGGGTCTGATAGTCTTGACCTTTGAAGCAGTCCCGTTTGCTCAGTCTCACTTGAAACCGTTGCAGAAAGAGATTCTGGTAAAATGGAACAGGGATCCTTGGTCATTGGACCTGAAGATTCGGTTGAGCCATCTCACAAAGTCGGTTATTTTGGTGACTCCAGTCTCCTGTCCTGTGCCAGGGCAAATCCTTCCTGCCAGTGTTTTGGACGGTAGTCACCACGGACACTAGCCTATCAGGCCTGGGTGGAGTGCTGGGGAAGGTCTTTGCCCAGGGGGCTTGGTCGACGGAGGAGTCTTCCTTGCTGATCAATATTCTGGAGCTCAGAGCGATCAAGCTCTGTCTGCTTCACTGGACGAGTCGGCTACGTGGCTCTCCGGTTTGGATTCAGTCGCACAATGCCACGGCCGTGGCTTACATCAATCATCAAGGGAGCACAAGGAGTGCTCTGGCAGCCACAAAGGTGGCCGAGATTCTAGTTTGGGCGGAACACAATGTAATGTCTCTCTCCGCAGTCCACATCCCAGGTGTGGAGAATTGGCAGGCGGATTACCTGAGTCAGCAGGTGTTGGATCAAGGGGAATGGTCCCTTCATCTGGAGGTGTTTCATCTTCTGTGTGCCCAGTGGTGGACTCCAGAGGTGGATCTGTTAGCGCCTTGCCTCAACAGGAAGGTTCAGCAGTTTGTGGCCAGGTCTCGGGATCTTCTGGCCGATGCCACAGATGCTCTGGTGGCTCCTTGGTGCCAGTATCGCCTGATTTATGCCTTCCCTCCGCTCATACTCCTCCTGCTGAGGTTTCTTCGCTGGGTGGCGGTGGAAGGCGTTCCGGACGTTCTGGTGGCACCAGACTGGCCTCAGCGGTCTTGGTACACAGACCTGGTAAAAATGGTCCTGGAACCTCCATGGCGCCTTCCTCTACGAGAAGATCTGCTATCTCAAAGACCGATCTTCCATCCTGCTTTACAGTCGCTTGCTTTAATGGCTTGGCTGTTGAAAGCAAGGTGTTGAGGGATAGATGTATCCCTGTACATCCAGGAAGATCTATCATTGTACGTGGAAACATTTCATGGTGTGAATTGCTGCAGCTGCACCCTCGCTTGTTTTCTGTAGCTAGGGTTTTGGCCTTTTTGCAAAAGGGGGTTGAGCAGCGATTGGCCTTGGGTATTATCAAGGGCCAGGTGTCGGCCTTTGCTATTTACTTCCAACGTCTGCTGGCTACTAATAGCTTGATTCAGACTTTTGTTCAGGGGGCGTGTCATCTGGCTCCTCCGAGGATATCCCCGTTGCCTCCGTGGGATCTCAATCTGGTTTTGTCTGTTCTTCAAAAGCCTCCTTTTGAGAATATTAGGGAGATTTCTCTGCTTTCCTTGTCACAGAAGGTTGCCTTCTTAGTGGCTATTACTTCTGCTTGCAGAGTCTCTTAGTTGGCGGCGCTGTCCTGTCGTTCGCCTTATTTGGTGGTCCACAGGGATAAAGTGGTCCTCTGCCCAAATCCGTCTTTTTTCCCTAAGGTGGTGTCGGATTTTCATCTTAATGAAGACATTGTGTTGCCTTCCTTATGTCCTAAGCATCCCAAGAAAATTGCCTTGCACTCTGGATGTGGTTTGGGCGATGAGGGTTTATCTGACGGTCACTGAGTCCTTTAGGAAATCGGACTCTCTCTTTGTCCTTACAGATGGTCCTCAGAAAGGTTTGGCTATGTCTGCTGCGACCATTTCGAGATGGATCAGGCAGACGGTTGTTCAGGCTTATTCTCTCAAGGGTCAGGTTCCTCCTTTCCCTGTTAAAGTGCATTCTACTAGAGCGATGAGTGCCTCTTGGGCTTTTCGCCATCAGGCCTCGGTTTTACAGGTTTGTAAGGCAGCGACTTGGTCGTCTTTGCACACCTTTACAAAATTCTACAACGTGGATTTGTTGGCTTCTTCTGATGCCTCTTTTGGCCGCAAGTTTTGCAGGCTGCTGTTTCATAAGAGAATGTTTTCTTCTTTCTCTTAGGAGTCTTTTACCTGGGTGAGCTCAAGTTGTTTTGGTTGAGCTTCATGTTACCCAGTTGGCTAAGTTTAGCCTTTTGAAGTTTACGTACTATCTGGTTGCATTCTTCCCACCCCTTATGCCGATTCTGCTTTGGAACGTCCCATACAGCTCATGAAGAAGAGGCTGCGTCTGTCAATGGACGATAGAGAAAATAAGATATTTGTAAGATCTTACCGTAAAATCTTTTTTTCTGAAGTCCATTGACAGACGCAGCACCCGCCCTTCTGATATGGGGTTGGTTTTTTGCCTTCACTGCTTGCAACTAAACTGATGTGCTGGGCTGTGTGTGTGAGGGTTATGTCTGGAGGGACAGCCCCCTGGGCGTGTGTATATGTAAAAACTTTGTACTGTTGTACTGCCCTAGACTATTCTGGCAGGTGGCAGCATAACCCATACAGCTCATGAAGATGAGGATGCGTCTGTCAATGGACTTCAGAGAAAAAGATTTTACGGTAAGATCTTACAAAAATATTTTTTTTGTTGTCCCACCCCTCATTTTTGGCACTGCCTGGGGACATCTCTATGGTTCTGAATA
The DNA here is from genome assembly GCF_965119305.1 of Pelophylax lessonae. NCBI lineage: Eukaryota > Metazoa > Chordata > Amphibia > Anura > Ranidae > Pelophylax > Pelophylax lessonae. The sequence continues at coordinate 415,856,262 of NC_138770.1, forward strand.
ATAGAGAAGCTGTGTCCGTCAATGAATAAAAGAGAAAATGGGATTTTTGACTTACCGTAAAATCCATTTCTCTGAGTTCATTGACGGACACTGCTTGTTACTAAACTGAAGACCTATAGCAGAGTGGGGGAGTATACTACCTAGGACTGCCCATAGGCATAGCCAAGTCTTTTTTTTTTTTTGTCTAGTGTCCTTCTCCTGTAGGGGGCGATATAACCCTATGATTCTGAATGATAGAGAAGCTGTGTCCGCAAATGAACTGAGAGAAATTGATTTTATGGTAAGTCAAAAATCCCTTTTTATTTATTTATTTTTTCCTGCAAAAAGATGTGGCGTTTATTATTTTTCTTGTAATCAGTGAACTTGGCTTTGTGAAAAAATTGTATTTATTGTTGCTTTATAATAACAACCACATAGGACTTTGTTGTCCTAGTGCCACAAAGAAGTCCCTAGATCAGTAACTTTTTCAGTTGTGTTTTAGATTTTAAAATGTCTAAAGTCTGTGCTTTGTAATATTGCTTGCTAATGTACATATGTTGAAAGATCATGATGAATTATAGTTCAAACTGTATTGAATCATTTAGATCATATCTGATATGTACATACTTTATTTTATAGGTTGGAACATCTCACTCGTTTGAACAAATAGCATCATTTCAATCAAACCAGTAAGTACTGTTTACATTTACTTAACTAAAATGGCAATAAAAAAATAGATCAGATCAAATGACTTACTGTCATGATAAATGCCCTTTACTGATGTAAATTACTAGGGAATAAAAATAGCAAGCTGAAATTTTTTTCTAAAAATAGGGTAATTCTGCTCTATAAAAATTAGGTTTTGGCCTTTTTGGTCATAAGAAGCAGAGTTTCTTTGGGAGATGTTAGAACTGTGTGTTTTTAATTTCAGCACTCAAAACATATGTATTTTCATTATGTAGGCCTCTCATGATTGACAGTACTGGCAACTACAATCAGTTATCTGCTTCCAAAACATCACAAACCACCATTCAGGTAAGTCTTCTTTTTTATTTTTTTTTTCTTGATTTTACTTTTATTAACCACTTTACCACCGGAGGATTTTGCTGTCTTACGTCTGTGCCACTTTTTGTGATTCGGCACTGTGCGACTTTAACGGACAATTGCTATAAATATGCACTGTTACTGTAAAAATGGCACTGGCAGGGAGGGGGTTAATTTTAATTGGTGATCAAGGGGTTAATGTATGCCTGGTGCTTACTGACGTGTGTGGGGGGGAGGGGACTATGTGACACAAGGACAGATCGAGGGTTCAGCTATGCTGAACCCTGCAATCTGACCCTGCCTGTCACTTAGGAGATCCGCCCGCTTGTGTTTACACAAGCAGGCGGATCTCCACACTCGATTCCCCGACGATCGGGGAAGAGCGGCGGCGATCGCCGCCGCTCCTCCCCTGGCCCGACTCCCGCTGTGACTGAATACAGTGGGAGTGAGCCTCCGGGAGAGGGGAATGTCTGGTGACGTAGTACTATGTCGCCAGATGTTATCGAGCCACTTTGCCGCAGTGCGGAAGTGGTTAAATAATGATAATGGTCAAATTGTTTTAAAACCTTGTTCATACTTACAAAGAAGGAAGTGTATCCTTGCCTCTCTAGCTGCCTATGCCACTGAATGGTCTTGTGATGCCCAGGCATTGCTTCCCAAAGTCTTCTCAGAAAGTGACACTTTGACTTTGGGAGTGTTGTACGTTTGATCCCCACTGCGTACAGAGCACAGTGGTGATGTAAAAGTTGGAGGAGGAAGTGCAAAGTGCTCTGGGGGACCAACATACCACACTGCTGAAGTGTCTGTTTTTGAACAGATTTTAGGAAACAACAACTGCATTAGAACAGCGCCTGGCATGTAGGCAAAAAAAAGCAAGGGAAGTATATGCTTTCTTTTTTTATATATCTTTGATTAGAAAATGTTATGTACAACCAGCCTGCCCATAGATGGGACAAATCTTAGTCGGTCTTACTGAACCGACCAAGATTTGATTTATCTATGACCAGCTTTAGCCCTATCCCTAAGACAGCAGGACATGAAATGAAGTGAAAGCTCCCCAACGCTGCCATTAACTACAATAAAAATGTGACACAAAAGTATTTGCTCTTTTCATGTTTATCAAAAACTGCTATACAAAAATGTTGGTTTGTTGGGCTTAAGGGCCGCACACGGGCTGAATGACGGGCGACATTGCCAGTTCAATAGAAACAGGCCAACATTACGCCGTGTGTACGGCAGCTGGTCCAACAGAAGCCGGCCTAACAGAATGGGTATGACTAAAAAAGGCCAATGGCTAAGAGCACTGACCAGTGTGTTCTGGCCAGGGGGAGCATCTCCCTGTAAGAACACAATAGCTCAGCGGGGGAGAACGCTGTACTAACCTTGCATAGTTAGTACAGCACCTCCTCCCGAGCTCTACAGTTGTTTTTTTTTTTTTTTTTTATTCAGCCCACTGGTTTTATGGTTTAAGTGAAAAAAAATAAAAAAATAAAAAAAACTGTAGTGTGTACTAGAAAATGGTGTAGCGCCAAGAAGCACACCAATGCGCTCACCTCAAGGTTTGACCCCTGTTTCACCAGCAGGTCAAACGATGCAATATTGCAGAGTGTTCACACTGAACAAAATTATAAACGCAACACTTTTGTTTTTGCCCCCATTTTTTATGAGATGAACTCAAAGATCTAAGATTTTTTCTATGTACACAAAATGCCTATTTCTATATGATAGCGTGTTCCAGGTCCTGCCAATATACAGCAACTTCGTACAGCTATTGAAGAGGAGTGGACCAACATTCCACAGGCCGCAATCATCAACCTGATCAACTCTATGCGAAAGAGATGTGTTGCACTGCGTGAGGCAAATGGTGGTCACACCAGATACTGACTGGTTATTGGACCTCCCTGATACAGTAAAACTGCACATTTTAGAGTGGCCTTTTGTTGTGGCCAGCCTAAGGCACACCTGTGCAATAATCATGCTGTCTAATCAGCATCTTGATATGCCACACCTGTGAGGTGGATGGATTATCTTGGCAAAGGTGAAGTGCTCACTAACACAGATTTAGACAGATTTGAGAGAAATAGGTCTTTGTGTACATAGAAAAAGTCTTAGATCTTTGAGCTCAGCTCGTGAAAAATGGGGGCAAAAATTTTTTTTTCAGTGTATATTTAACCTGGCCAACTGAAAGTGCTTTCTCCCTGTTCAGTCCTGATTGTGTTTTGCTGAGATTTATATGCTTAAGTTTATTATCTTATGCAATGCAGGCCTTTGAGAACAGATCACCATGGTACACTGAACAGAAGCCTAAAGGCATCAAAAGAGTCATCGGGGAAGATCATGATAGCTCTTCAGAAGAGCCCAACAACCATTTGAAAACTTCTTTGTAAGTAGATCTGCTTTGTGTTAAAAAAAACTTAGAACTCATGATTTTACATAAAATGGCCTGTTTCTAGTGGCAGGTATAACCTGCTTCTCAGCAGCTGCAATTCTCAGGGAAATGTATAACCGACCATGACTAGAGTTGTGTGTGGCTGCATTCCTTTTTTTTTATATCAGATTTTTTCGTTTATTTTCATGCGGTGATCCTGTCATAATCACACTTCTGTCCTATGGTGACAAAGCTTCGTTTAAGGGCTCATTCACACTGGGTGCTTTTTTGCAGGCCTCATGAAGGTCTGTGTTTTCCCGGCGTGGGGATGCAGAAGTGTTGCATGCATCTCTGTGCCACGTCCCATTAGTTTCTGTTAGGACATTCAGCTTCACAGACACAGCCGTTGTTGTCCTAACATGACACGCGGGTGAGTGTAGGTCTCTGAACGCACTCTGTATGCATTCAGGGACCTGCAAGCATACTCACCCACATGTCATATTAGGAAACACTAGCTATGTCCGTGCAGCTTCATGTCCCAACAGAAATGAATGGGATGTTGCCACGGGGATGCATGCAGCACCTGTGCATCCCTATGCTGGGAAAACATGGACCTGAATTGGGCCCACTGTAAAGCGCACCGTGTGAGCGATCCCTAACTGGAGGAGCAGTGATGTCATCCTAAGGTACTCTCCTGAATAGTAATATTAATCTAAAATATCAGCGCACTAGAACTAAAAGCAAAAAACTTTTATTCCTCTATCGTCCATTGACAGACTCACCTCTCATACTTCTTAGCCATTGGGTTATGCTGCCCCTTGCAGGAGTAGTACTAGGCAGGAAAAAAAGCAATTCACCATGCCAATGGAGCTGTCCCTATAGGCATAACCCCATACACCCTGCTCCAGAAAAACAGTTTGTTTCTGCCTAGTGAAGGATTAGGACCTAGGTTTCCTGCTGGGACTTTCGGTCTGAGTTTCCTTTTTTTATTCTTTTACAGCGGGTACGGAAAGTATTCAGACCCCCTTAAATTTTTCACTCTTTGTTATATTGCAACCATTTGCTAAAATCATTTAAGTTCATTCTTCTTCCTCATGAATGTACACATAGCACCCCATACTGACAGAAAAACACAGAATTGTTGACATTGTTGCAGATTTATTAAAAAAGAAAAACTGAAATATCACATGGTCCTAACTATTCAGACCCTTTGCTCAGTATTTAGTAGAAGCCCCCTTTTGATCTAATACAGCCAGGAGTCTTTTTGGGAAAGATGCAACAAGTCTTTCACACCTGGATTTGGGGATCCTCTGCCATTCCTCCTTGCAGATCCTCTCCAGTTCTGTCAGGTTGGATGGTAAACGTTGGTGGACAGCCATTTTTAGGTCTCTCCAGAGATGCTCAATTGGGTTTAAGTCATGGCTCTGGCTGGGCCATTCAAGAACAGTCACGGAGTTGTTGTGAAGCCACTCCTTCGTTATTTTAGCTGTGTGCTTAGGGTCATTGTCTTGTTGGAAGGTAAACCTTCGGCCCAGTCTGAGGTCCAGAGCACTCTGGAGAAGGTTTTTGTCCAGGATATCCCTGTACTTGGCCGCATTCATCTTTCCCTCGATTGCAACCAGTCGTCCTGTCCCTGCAGCTGAAAAACACCCCCACAGCATGATGCTGCCACCACCATGCTTCACTGTTGGGACTGTATTGGACAGGTGATGAGCAGTGCCGGGTTTTCTCCACACATACCGCTTAGAATTAAGGCCAAAAAGTTCTGTTTTGGTCTCATCAGACCAGAGAATCTTATTTCTCACCATATTGTCCTTCAGGTGTTTTTTTAGCAAACTCCATGCGGGCTTTCATGTGTCTTACACTGAGGAGAGGCTTCCGTCGTGCCACTCTGCCATAAATCCCCGACTGGTGGAGGGCTGCAGTGATGGTTGACTTTCTACAACTTTCTCCCATCTCCTGACTGCATCTCTGGAGCTCAGCCACAGTGATCTTTGGGTTCTTCTTTACCTCTCTCACCAAGGCTCTTCTCCCCCGATAGCTCAGTTTGGCCGGACGGCCAGCTCTAGGAAGGGTTCTGGTCGTCCCAAACGTCTTCCATTTGAGGATTATGGAGGCCACTGTGCTCTTAGGAACCTTAAGTGCAGCAGAAATCTTTCTGTAACCTTGGCCAGATCTGTGCCTTGCCACAATTCTGTCTCTGAGCTCTTCAGGCAGTTCCTTTTGACCTCATGATTCTCATTTGCTCTGACATGCATTGTGATCTGGAAGGTCTTATATAGACAGGTGTGTGGCTTTCCTAATCAAGTCCAATCAGTATAATCAAACACAGCTGGACTCAAATTAAGGTGAAGAACCATCTCAAGGATGATCAGAAGAAATGGAAAGCACCTGAGTATAATATATGAGTGGCACAGCAAAGGGTCTGAATACTTAGGACAATGTGATATTTCAGTTTTTCTTTTTTAATAAATCTGCAACAATGTCAACAATTCTGTGTTTTTCGTCAATATGGGGAGCTGTGTGTACATTCATGAGGAAGAAGAATGAACTTAAATGATTTTAGCAAATGGCTGCAATATAACAAAGAGTGAAAAATTTAAGGGGGTCTGAATACTTTCCGTACCCACTGTAAGAATATTTTATTTTAATTATGTTTACTCACTTGCTAGTTAGTGTTCAGGGGGATCCTCCTGGTGATCTATAAGCAATGCCGGCTGAGGTTTCGCACTGGATAATCTAGATCTTTAAGGTCTCCTAGCCTGGCCTACGAGCGTGAGCAGGTTATAGTCCCGCACTAGGCCTCGCCATGATGGAGCCCCTTTTTGGATGGGGACGAGCCTGCGAGTGGATGTCTCGCTGGGACGCGACCACCTGGAAAGCCCTGAATCGCAGCGTACCCCTCGGCTGGCAGCACCCACTACGGATGGGAGGTGGTCTGTCCGGAGCGGAGCCCACCCGGTCCATGGTATGGTGAGTAAATGCAGCCCCCCCTTGTCCCTGGCCTGTCAGGCTACCAGGCCCTGTGCCCGCCCCCTCTCCCTCCCCCTGGGGGTGCTATTGTTGCAGTGCCCGGCGCCCTGGTGGGGGGGTGGAAATGGTACCTTTTCGTGCTGGGTCTGGTTGTAGATCCCTTGTGGCTCTCCTATTGGGGGTCCCTGACCGCATGGCGCGCCGTGGGTGCCGCCATCTTTAGTGTTGGCAATAGGACTTTTTTCTCCATTGACTTGTATGGGGCAGCCATTTTCCCTGTGCTTCCCATAGACTTGCATTGGCAGCCATTTTTGTGTAGCCCTATTGAGCTACACGGGCAGCATGACCTTTCACATACCAGGCTGATACATATCCTGTGTCTCTCACTTTCCTGCTACATAGACCGATTCAGGAGGTTTCCTCTGAAGGTGGTAAAGTACTGGGGTCTTTGTAGGCATATCCCTGCGCACTCTGCTATCTGTATATATTTAAAGGGGACTCCACAGTCCGCTATGTTCGGTGGTGGGAACCGCGATCGGCACTTTTAATGTGACTGTTTCTGTTAAGTTACTATGGAGTCCCAGGTAGTAATTTCACTTTCAGACCCCCTTAGTGCGACTACCGGATCGCAGTCGCTGGCCGCAATTTCAGCAGCTCTGAAAAGCCTGGCGACCAAGGTCGATTTTGTTATGAAAAAGGTTACTAGCCACAAACGGCTGCTGCCTTCACCATCATTGATGGGGTTCTCTGATTCAGAGACTGATATGGTTGCCCCCCACCTGAGGGGTCGCTGTTCTCGCAGTCGGATGGTGAAGAGGACCTGTCCTCTTCAGCTGCAGCGCGGGAACGCGCTTTGGTGGAAGCCCTGATTGTTTCAGTAAGGGAAACTTTGAAAATGTTTTGCTGAGACGGTTTCCAACCATTGGACGATACCGCCTAAGGTTGATCATCCTGTTTCCAGGTTGAACAAATCTACTATAGTGCCTGTGGAAGATTCCCTCGTTTTTACGGATCCGGTGGACAGGCGGGTGGAATCCCTTTCCCGCCATCTTCATGTGTTGGCGGGTTCTATCCTGAAACCGGTTTTTGTGTCTGTTTTGGTGTCACAGACAGTTATAGAATGGGTGAAGGTTCAGAAAGGGAACTTGGATCCTGACATAGTTCCCCCAGGGGCTAATGGAACTTATGGACCAGATGGCCCAGGCCCTGGTGTTTTTGTGTGATGCGTCCTTGGATGCGGCTCCCCTGGTGGCCAGAGTGTCGGCTGTGGGGATTGCCTTAAGACGCATGGTTTGGCTGAAGAGCTGGTCGGCTGACCAGGCTTCCAAGAAGGCCTTAACAGATCTTCCTTTTCTGGGAGATCGATTATTTGGCGACTTGCTGGATGAGTTGATCAAGGGTCTGACTGGTGGAAAGAGTATTCTTCTTCCTCAGTCCTCCAAAGGTAAAGCATCCCATAATAAGCTGGGACCTTCCTTCACCGCTCATAGATGGTTTTTTCATGCCTCTGGGGCGCAAGAAAAAGGTAAGCCATTTAGAGCTTCTGGAGGGACTTGGAAGCCCTGGGGCAAGCCCAAGACCAGTCAGTCCGGTTCTGCGGACAAGTCTTTTTCAGCATGAAGGGGCACCCTTAGCCTGTTTCTGGGGCGGGGGGACGTCTGCGCTTCTTTCATGAACCCTGGATTTCTTTAGTTCAAGACAAATGGGTTCACAAACTGATCTGTTCTGGGTACAAGATCGAATTTCGGTCCCAGCCAGGGGACAGGTTCTTTCAGGCAAATCTTCGCCTGTCTCCAGATCGTTTTGGAGGATCTCCGGGAGGCTGTGCAGGATCTCCTTGCTCAAGCAGTGATTGGCTGGTTCCTCCGCAGGAAAGCTTTTATTTCAACGCTTTCTATTCAGACCTGTTCACAGTGCCCAGAAAAGAGGGCAAGGTGCGTCCAATCCTGGATCTCAAGGCTCTGAACCGCTTTGTGTGGGTGCAGAAGTTTCAAATGGAGTCCATTCGGTCGGTGGTGGCATCTTCAAATCAGGGGGATTTTCTGGCCTCCATCGATATCCAAGATGCGTATCTCCACGTCCCCATATTCGAGGGACACCAGCGATTCCTCCGCTTCGCGGTGGCAGAGGAGCATTTTCAATTTGTGGCATCACCCTTTGGTCTCGCCTCCGCTCCCAGAGTTTTTACCAAGGTCCTGTCCCCGGTGTTGGCCTTGTTACGTCAGTGAGGGATTGTGATCTTGGGATATCTGGACGATCTCCTGTTACGAGCAGACTCTAATTCAGACCTGTTGGATGACTTCTCATTTACAGTTCAGACCCTTCAGGAATTTGAGTGGATGATCAATTTAAAAAAATTTGCTCTGACGCCCTCCGTACAGGTGACTTATCTGGGGCTGACTCTAGACTCTGCGTTGGCGAAGTCTTTCTTCCATTGGAAAAACTTCAGAAGTTGCAAGGGGCAATCAGGTTGCTGTTGAAAACCGATCGGTCTTCCCTACGGACTTGCATGAGAGCCCTGGGTCTGATGGTATCGACCTTCGAGGCGGTTCCGTTTTGCTCAGTCTCACTCAAGGCCTCTGCAAAAAGAGATTCTTGCAAAGTGGAACCGGGATCCTCGGTCGTTGGACCAGAAGATACATTTGAACCATCTCACGAGGTCGGCTCTATCCTTGTGGATCCATTTGCCAGTTTTGTGTCAGGACAAGTCCTTCATGCCGCTGTTCTTGACGGTGGTCACCACGGACACCAGCCTTTCAGGCTGGGGTGGAGTGCTGGGGAAGCTCTGTGCCCAGGGGACTTGGTCAACAGAGGAGTCTTCCTTGCCGATCAATATTCTAAAGCTCAGAGCGATCAAGCTTTGCCTGTTCCACTGGACGAGTCGGCTACACGGTTCTCCGGTTCGGATACCATCGGACAATGCCATGGCTGTGGCTTGCATCAATCATCAAGGGGGCACCAAGAGTGTCCTGCCAGCCAAGGAGGTGGCCGAGATTCTTGTATGGGCAGAAGACAATGTTCTGGCTCTTTCTGCAGTCCACATTCCAGGTGCGGAGAATTGGCAAGTGGATTACCTGAGTCATCAGGTGCTGGATCAAGGGGAATGGTCCCCTTATCTGGAGGTGTTTCATGTTCTGTGTACCCGGTGGGGGGCTCCAGAGGTGGATCTGTTTTGCGTCTCGCCTCAACAGACAAGTCCAGAGGTTTGTGGCCAGGTCTCGGGATCCTCTAGCTGACGCCACAGAGGCTTTGGTGGCTCCTTGGAGCCAGTATCGGCTGAACTCCTGTTGTGGTTTCTTCGCAGGGTTGCGGTGGAAGGAATTCTGGTCGTTCTGGTGGCCCCAGACTGGCCTCGTCGATCTTGGTACGCAGGCCTAGTAAAAATGGTAGTCGATCCTCCGTGGAGACTTCTTCTGCAGGAGGAGATGCTGTCCCAGGGACCGATCTTCCATCCTGCTTTACGGTCACTGGCTTTAACGGCATGGCTGTTGAAAGGGAGGTGTTGAGGGGTAGAGGTCTTTCGGACTCAGTGATTCCTACACCTTTTGAAGGCCAGGAAGTCAATGTCTAGGAAGATCTATCATCGTACGTGGAAATCGTACATTTCCTGGTGTGAATCGCTGCAGCTGCAACCTCGCTTGTTCTCTATAGCTAGGGTTTTGGCCTTTTTACAAAAAGGGATTGAGCAGCGGTTGGCTTTGGGCTTTATCAAGGGCCAAGTGTCGGCCTTGGCCATTTACTTCCGTCTGTTGGCTGCTAATGCCCTGATTCGCACCTTTTATTCAGGAGGTGCGTCATCTGGCTCCCCCGCACAGATCCCTGCTGCCTCCTTGGGATCTCTGGTTTTGTCCGTTCTTCAAAAGCCTCTTTTTGAGAACATTAGGGAGATTTCTCTGCTTTCTTTATCCAAGTAGGTTGCCTTTCTGGTGGCAATTACTTCTGCCCGCAGAGTGTCTGAGTTGGCGGCTGTCCTGTTGTTCGCCTTATTTGGTGGTCCACAGAGATCAAGTGGTACTCCGACCTAATCCGTCTTTTCTTCCTAAAGTGGTGTCAGATTTTCATCTCAATGAAGACAGTGTTGCCTTCTTTATGTCCTAAGCCTCAGCATCCCAAGGAAATTGCCTTGCATTCTCTGGATGTGGTTTAGGTGATGAGGGTATATTTGATGGTAACTCAGTCTTTTAGAAGATCGGACTCTCTCGTTGTTCTTACCGAAGGACCTCGGAAAGGTTTGGCTGCGTCTGCCGCGACCATTTCCAGATGGATCACGCAGACGGTTGTTCAGGGTTATTCATTGAAGGGTCAGGTTCCTCTTTTCCCTGTGAAGGCGCATTCTACTAGAGCGCCGAGTGCCTCTTGGGCTTTTTGCCATCAGGCCTCTGTAGTGCAAGTTTGTAAAGCAGCGACTTGGTCGTCTGTGCACGCTTTTACAAAATTCTACAAGGTAGATTTGTTTGCATCTTCGGATGCTTCCTTTGGCCGCAAGGTTTTGCAGGCTGCTGTTTCATAAGATAATCGTTTATTTCTTTTTAAGGGTTTTTTCTTTCATGGGTGAGCTCCTGTTGTTCCTGGTTGAGCTTCTTGTTACCTTGTTGGCTAAGATTAGCCTTTGGAGTTTACGTTTACTATCTGGTTGCGTTCTCCCCACCCCTCATGCCTACACTGCTTTGGGACATCCCAATGGCTAAGAAGTATGAGAGCTGCGTCTGTCAATGGACGATAGAGAAAACTGAATTTTTGTAAGATCTTACCGTAAAATACTTTTCTCTTGAGTCTATTAACCGACGCAGCACCCGCCCCTCTGATATGGGGATGGTTTTGTGTCTTTCACTGCTTGCAACTAAACTGTTTTGCTGGAGCAGGGCGTATGGAGTTATGCATGTAGGGACAGCCCCATGGGCGTGGTGAATTGCTTTTTTTTCCTGCCTAGTACTACTCCTGCAGGGGGGCAGCATAACCCAATGGCTAAGAAGTACGAGAGCTGTGTCTGTCAATGGACTCGAGAAAAGGATTTTACAGTAAGATCTTACAAAAATCCAGTTTTCCCCACCATCTGAATACTTCCCTATGTAGAGAAAATAAGAGGGTCCTAACCAGCGCTCGTTAACCAATAATAGTCCCAGAAACAGTCCATTAAGTGTTCTCCCACTATATCACTTGGTAACCCCTGGATCAAATAAAGTACATTTGTCCAAATTAAAAGTGCGCCTGGCTCTCTATATCTTTATCCAACAGGTGGAGTTTCAGTATACAGGCTGATCTTCCCCCTGTTGGATAAAGATCAAGAGAACAAGACGCCCTTGTACTGTAATTGGGACAAATGTACTTTATTAGATCCAGGGGGTACCAAGTGATATATTGAGAGAACATTTAATGGGCTGTTTCTAGGATTAAAATTCATTCAGGAGCACTGGTTGTGATCTTAACTTTCCTGAACAGACTACAAACATCTCCCCCATCTCCACATCTGTAATACATTGGGAAGAGGGGTCCTAAAGTTTACATTAGATAGCTTATAAGGCTGATAAGATTGTTTGATGTTTGAATTCGGTGTCCATGAAATGCAGTGTTAGCACACTGCACATTAATCAACCTTCATTCAGATGAGAGATGATAAATACTTGTTTCCATGTGATTGTACTTGTTTTTTTTTTTTTTTTTAATACGCAGAAAAGAAAATGTAAGTACTGGTTTACAGCACTGCATTTATTTATTCTGAACACATGAGGAAGAACTCTATAATTAAAAAAACTAGATCATTTTAAAATGAAGAGCTTGTGAAATAACTTTATACTTCAGTGAACCTAATGATCTGCTTTTTTACTACAAGAGAGCAGTACATAGTGCTTGAACACAGGTTATTTGAGCATTTTGGTAAATTGAGGTGTCTGATTCCAGAAATCGAGGATATGAAAATTACCACACAGATGAATCTGATGATCCCTCAGATTTATCCTCTTATGAAAGCGAGCTGGTCATTAATGAAGATACTGCCTCGAACCTCGAACAATCATTTACAAATCCAGAAGAAAAGTAAGTAATAACCCTAAAAATTTGAAACCCGCTTTGATTCAGTGACCATACTTAAGTGACAGAGCATCATATACACACTATTGCATTGTACTTCGGAGGACACTTCCAGCAAAAACTGAAAGCCCTTTGTTATAGTTTTGTGTTTTGTTTTTTTTTTTTTGTTTTTTTTTTTTTTTTTTTTTACACATTTATGTTTGGATAATGTCTTTATTGCCCTTTCTTTTGGTGATATCATTATCTTGCAAAAATTATTTTATTTTTTTATGCAATCCGTAGGCCACAAATGTAACAAAAAATAGAAAAAGCACTTTTTTATACTTTGGTCAGTATTCTTAAAAAATTTAATTTAATGTAGTTAAAATGTGTGTGTGTGTGTGTGTGTGTGTGTGTGTGTGTGTATATATATATATATATATATATATATATATATATATATATATATATATATAATATATTTTTTTTTTTTACAATGGGCCATTTTTAAAATTAGGGTTCTAACACAGTCCTTAACAATTCCCTTGAGGGGTTTGGTGGGTCTACATCCCCTCCTACTCCCTTAAGATCATATTTAGACAAGTTTGATTTGGTGGATGCCTGGAGATGGAAGCATGCGGTTGAGCGAGAATACTCGTGCTATTCTGACATTTATCACATATTGGCTTGTGTTTGCTATCTTCGGAGATGCTTAATATGGTCTCCACTGTTGGATACCTCCCGAGGGCCGGTATCTGACCACTTCCCTTTTGTTTTGTTTTTTTGAAAGGTGTTTATTTTGGAAATTTACATAGTTACATAGTTAGTGAGGTTGAAAAAAGACATCAGTCCATCCAGTTCAACCTATGATGTGTGTGTGTGTTTGCTTTTAACCGTACATTGTATACCCCTGTATGTTGTGGTCTTTAAGGTGTCCATCTAATAGTTTTTTGAAACTATCAATGCTGCCTGCTGATACGACTGCTTGTGGAAGAGAATTCCACATCCTTACCGCTCTTACAGTGAAGAACCCCTTACGCACTTTAAGGTTAAACCGCCTTTCCTCAAGTTTTAGTGAGTGGCCACGTGTCTTATTGTATCTCCTTTCTCTGAATAGTTTGTTCCTTATGCTAGGGTCGCCAGTACAGTATTTGTACATTGATATCATATCCCCCCTCAATCGTCTCTTCTCCAGAGAGAATAGGTTCAGTGCTTGTAGTCTTTCCTCATAGCTGATGTCCTCCATTCCCCTAATTATTTTTGTTGCCCTTCTCTGGACTTTCTCCAGTTCCAGCACATCCTTCCTGAGGACCGGTGCCCAGAACTGGACAGCATACTCCAGATGTGGCCGGACCAGAGTCTTGTAGAGTGGAAGAATAATCTCTTTATTTCTGGAGTGAATCCCCTTTTTTATACAACCCAGTATTCTGTTGGCTTTGCTTGCGGCGGCTTGGCATTGCATGCCACTGCCAAGCCTGTTGTCTACCAGTACCCCCAGGTCTCTTTCCATCCTAGACTCACCAAGAGGTTCCCCACCTAGTGAGTAGCTTGCTTTCTGGTTTCTGGCCCCCAAGTGCATTACTTTACATTTTCCAACATTAAATCTCATCTGCCATGTAGTTGCCCACCCCGTTATTTTGTTCAGGTCTGCTTGCAAGATTTCCACATCCTGCATAGAAGATATTGGCAAGCCTAATTTAGTATCATCTGCAAATCCTGAGATTGTACTCGATATCCCCTCCTCTAGATCATTTATGAATAAATTAAACAGGATTGGTCCCAGGACAGAACCCTGGGGGACCCCACTTTCCACACCCGCCCAATCCGAGTACTCCCCATTAATCACCACCCTCTGTACTCTCCCCTGGAGCCAGTTCTCTATCCAGGTACTCACCTTATGGTCCATACCTACCTTCCTTAGTTTGTACAGTAAGCGTTTGTGGGGAACGGTGTCAAAGGCCTTTGCAAAGTCCAGATACACCACATCCACCGGCTTACCTTTATCTAAGTGGCAGCTCACTTCATCGTAGAAGGTTAATAGATTGGTTTGGCACGAACGATTTTTCATGAATCCATGCTGATTACTACTTATAATACCGTTTTCATTACTAAAGTCTTGTATGTGGTCCCTTATCATCCCCTCCAAAATTTTGCAGACTACTGATGTTAGGCTGACCGGCCTATAGTTACCCGGGATATATCTCGGCCCCTTTTTAAATATTGGTACCACGTTGGCTTTTTTCCAATCAGCTGGCACCATACCCGTCTGTAAACTATCCTTAAAGATCAAGAATAATGGTCTGGCAATCACCTGGCTGAGCTCATTAAGAACCCTTGGGTGCAAGCCATCCGGTCCCGGGGATTTATTTATGTTAAGTTTCTCTAGTTTAGCTCTAAGTCTATCCTCTGTTAGCCATGGCGGCCCTTCCTGAGGTGTATTATTTAGTTCGGCCTTACAAGCTGGGTTCGTGTAGCCCCCCGATTCCTTTGTGAAGACTGAAGAAAATAAATTATTTAACACTTCCGCCTTTTCTCTGTCCTCTGTGGCCATTTTTCCTTTATCATCTTTTATGGGGCCACTGTGCTCTGGCCTCGCTTTCCTACTGTTTATATACTTAAAGAACTTCTTGGGGTTCTTTTTACTCTCCTCCGCTATATGTCTCTCGTGTTCTGATTTCGTCTTTACATTTCTTATTACACTCTTTGTAGTGCTTAAATGCTGCCAATGACCCCTCAGTCTTGTATTTTTTGAAGGCCTTTTCTTTAGCTCTAATATACATTTTTATGTTGGAGTTTAGCCACCCAGGGTTTAGTTTTGCTCTTTTAAATTTATTTCCCTGTGGAATGCACTGGCCCACCCCCTTGCTAAGTATGCTCTTGAAGCACTCCCATTTTTCCTCCGTGTTCTTTGTTCCCAGGGTTCTATCCCATTTGATATTTTCTAGCAGCGAGCGCAGTTTAGGGAAATTGGCTCTTTTGAAATTCAGTGTCCTTATATTACCCTTGTGTTTCCTATTACTGTAATTAATACTGAAACCAATTGACCTATGGTCACTGTTCCCTAAGTTGTCCCGTATTTCTATATCCGTGAGCAGGTCTGTATTGTTGGTAATCAGTAGGTCAAGTACCGCATTGTTTCTTGTCGGTGCATTCACCATCTGACCCATGAAATTGTCCTGCAAAACATTTAGGAACTGCCGAGCCTTGGCTGAATGCGCGGTTCCTTCTGCCCAGTCTATATCAGGATAATTAAAGTCCCCCATTATAATGACATTTCCCATCTTTGCTGCCAATCCTATCTGTAACATGAGGTCCACCTCACCCTCCTCCCTCTGGTTGGGGGGCCTATAGCATACGCCCAATATTACCTTCCCCACCGTGCCTTTCCTTTGAAGCTCTACCCATAGGGATTCTGCCTCGTCCATAGCTCCATTATTAATATCATCCCTCATATTTACCTGTATACTGTTCTTAATATACAAACATACCCCTCCCCCTTTTTTACCTTCTCTATCTCTGCGATAAAGAAAATACCCCTGAATGGTCGCCATCCAGTCATGAGAGCTGTCAAACCAAGTCTCAGTTATCCCCACAAAATCTAAGTCCTCCTCAAACATCAGCAGCTCCAGCTCTCCCATCTTGTTGGCCAGGCTTCTGGCATTGGTATACAAGCCTCATAATTTTGATCGGTTACATTTATCCTCATTTGATGTTTTTAGGCTGCTCTCTTGATTTTTCCCCGTACCCACCCTGGGTTTAGGAGCTCCGAACACCCTACCGCTAATGCCCCCATTTCTGCCCTCTGAAACTTGCTTTCCACTGGCTAATTCTACATCTGTACCCTCCCCCCCATCACCTAGTTTAAAAGCCCCTCTAACTTTTTGGCCATCCTCTCACCCAGTACGGCTGCACCCACCCCATTTAGGTGCAATCCGTCCCTACCAAAGAGCCGGTGACCGACTGAGAAGTCGGCCCAGTTCTCCAGGAACCCGAAACCCTCCTTACTACACCAGCTCCTCAGCCACTCGTTAACTAATCTCCCGCTGCCTCTCTGGTGTGGCTCGAGGTACAGGTAGTATTTCGGAAAATACTACCTTGGAGGTCCTAGTCCTCAACTTAGCGCCTAAGTCCCTGAAATCGTTTAGGACTCTCCATCTTCCTCTGCCTATGTCATTGGTACCCACGTGTACCATGACAGCTGGGTCTTCCCCAGCCCCACCCAATAATCTGTTCACCCGATCCGCGATGTGCCGAACCCGAGCGCCCGGCAAACAACAGACTGTTCGGCACACACGGTCTTTGTCACAGATTACACTGTCTGTCCTTCTAATAATTAAGTCCCCTACCACCAGCACCTGTCTTTCCTTTCCCTTTCTCCCGGCCTCACTGGAGGAGTTCTTCCCCTGGCAGCTAGGGGCATCGCTCTGCTCCAGCAATACTGGTCCCTGACTGGTTTCCCCATCATCACACATCGGGGCGTATCTATTGGGGTGCTCCAGCCCAGGACCAGCCTCCTTGCCTTGTCCCCTTCTACCCCTCCTAACTGTCACCCCTCTACTCTGCTCTGATGCCTGCACCTCCAATACTCCGCCCACCTCTGTGCAGACCCCTGCCTGCACCTGACTGGTACGATCCTGGCTCTCCTCCGGTATGGACATTCGTCTCAGTGTTGCCAGCTGCTTCCCTAGATTCAGGACCTGAGCTTCCAGGGAAGCAACGTGCTTACATTTTGCGCATTTGTATTCGCCCTCGATCACATGTCTGAGGAACGCATACATATCACAAGATGTACACCGAGTCGCACCTCCACACCCGCCGGGCATTGTACCTACTATCTAATCTAATGGGGATTCAGCGATTTAAGTCTATCCTATGTGGCTATTTCCTGGCCTCCTAACGCTACCTTCTCACCCTCTGGTACTCCGCTCCACTCACTTGACACTCAGTTGCACAACACTCACAATCTCACAGCCCGGTCAGACGCACAACACTCAGTCGCACAGCCCGGTCAGACGCACAACGCTGAGTCGCACAGCCCGGTCAGATGCACAACGCTGAGTCGCACAGCCCGGTCAGACGCACAACACTAAGTCGCACAGCCCGGTCAGACGCACAACACTCAGACGCACAACACTAAGTCGCACAGCCCGGTCAGACGCACAACACTAAGTCGCACAGCCCGGTCAGACGCACAACACTGAGTCGCACAGCCCGGTCAGACGCACAACGCTGAGTCGCACAGCCCAGTCAGACGCACAACGCTGAGTCGCACAGCCCGGTCAGACGCACAACGCTGAGTCGCACAGCCCGGTCAGACGCACAACGCTGAGTCGCACAGCCCGGTCAGACGCACAACGCTGAGTCGCACAGCCCGGTCAGACGCACAACGCTGAGTCGCACAGCCCGGTCAGACGCACAACGCTGAGTCGCACAGCCCGGTCAGACGCACAACACTGAGTCGCACAGCCCGGTCAGACGCACAACACTGAGTCGCACAGCCCGGTCAGACGCACAACGCTGAGTCGCACAGCCGGTCAGACGCACAACACTCAGTCGCACAGCCCGGTCAGACGCACAACACAATTTGCATGAAAACACATAAACAACTGAACAGAGAAACAAAATAGCATACAGTGGTAAAGGCCATTGGTTTGGTAGTATCATTACCTCACCAAAACATGGTGCAAGGCCAAACAGTGGTTGACAGGAAAGGGGAGGAAGGACCCCACTCTCAAAGGGGGCCCACCGCAGAACCTGAACAGGGCTAGTCATAACCTAAAATCTACCAGTACCCCTGCAGAGGCACTGAAGGTATAATTTAACGAAAGACAACCAGCCAAATACACACATACACCAAAAACACACACTCACACAAATACACACCACCCTCCACCATCCATGCCCCCCACCAGGGGGGGGGGGTACAAACAAAGGTACCCTACATATGTCAGTAGCATCAGAGGAAGTATTCCGCCTCAATTGCATGACTTACACTGAGTCAATGGAGTGTCCATCCAGAAGGAATCCTCAATATCCATCCAGGGTTGCTACATTTTGGAGAACTTGTTGGGGCATGCCCTACTCTTGTATATCAACTTATACAGTGGCACATCACTATTTGCCATACCATAGAATTGTACCCTGGGCGGCTCAGCATTTTTCCATTTCAATAATATTAATTTCCTAGCATAGAATAATAACACATGGATTAAGGTCCTAAGCATGCGTGCGGTGTACAAAGTCATTGAGTATGCCCAGTAGTCCAACTTCCAGGGTGTGAGGCATCGGCAGGTGCAGAGTGTCATCAGAAAATTCAAAAATGTCCTTCCAGTAGTCCTTTATGAGGGGACATGACCAGAATATATGTAAGAGGTCTGCTGCTGAACTAGCACATCTAGGGCATGCGGCCGCTAGGGGGGTATAGTGTAGGTGATGAATAAACTTAAATTGAATGAAACAATTATTAGAACTAATAAGATCCTGAAAAACAGACTTCTTAGGTCTCCTCCCACCCCTCCCCAGACAAGCTCTGAAGCAGTGCAACCCACCTCCGCAATGCCAGCTGGAAGGGGTCAGCACCCGCTGCCGGCAATCGTGAGTAAATGGTAGTAACCAATTTCGTGATATCAGGGATAGACAATACCTTTTCCATAGGGGATTCCGAGAGCTCCAAGGTCAACCCCCCAAATTGTGCCCGAACAGCATGACGTATCAACAAATATTTGAAAAAGAACCTATTAGTCACAGCATGTCGGGCCTTAAGGTCCTCAAAAGATACAAGAAAGGTAGATGTAAATACATGAGAGATATGAGTGACCCCGAACCTGAACCACCAACGGGAATTGGGGTGACCCAGGAGCTCGGGAAAGTTTGGGTTATCCCACAGTGGAGCATTCAGAGAAACCGTAACCCTCTCCATCAACAACATATTGCCGGCATGCCAGGCCAACCATCCCACCTTGATGGGCGAGAGACGGGAACAACGTCTATAGGACGACCTGTGCATGGCGTCAATAACCGTCATATATGTATGCAAGTTGTGATGCCATAAAATAGTTAAATAGATTTGGACAGGCCAGCCCGCCACTAAACTTAGAGGCTTGGAGAGAAGATTTAGCAATGCGGTGGCGGCTGCCCTGCCAAAGAAAGGAGGTTAAAATAGTCTATTTTGCAACAAGCTTTTGGGCAAAAATACAGGTAAAGCTCGAAATACATAGAGAAATTTGGGTAAGTATATAATATTAAAGATGTTGATCCTACCGATCAGATTTAAGGGCAGAGTGGACCAGGTGCGCAGTCTAGCTTCCATGTGGGATATTATTGGCTGCACATTAAGAAAGTGATAGGTTGAGAGGTCAGAATGTATGTGTATACCTAGATATATAAATTGGACAAAACCTGTAGTCTGGATCTATGCAGTTAACCATAATCTGAGGCAGGGCCAATCGGAAAAGCGACCGACTTGTCCCAACCAACCCGCAGGCCCGATACCTCCCCAATCTCCTCCCCCACCCCCATCAAAGCCGCAAAGGACGGCTCCAAGCCATCCAGGTAAATCGACGCGTCATCCGTGTACAGCGATATTTTTTCAACCTTATCCCCACATGTTCTACCACCCACCGTCGCCGTCTGCCGCACCGCCAAAGCCAAAGGCTTAATGGCAAAAGAAAACAGGAGTGGCGAGAGAGGGCAGCCTTGCCTAGTGCCCCTTTGGAGGTTGAATGACTCAGAGACATCCCTATTTGTGCATACCCTGGCCAACGGTTTGGTGTTTAGCAGGTGGACCCAATTAATAAAGGAAAGGCTGAAGCCCATTCTATATATAACTTGCCAAAGAAAGACCCACTGAACAGTGTCGAAGGCCTTTCTGACATCCAGTGAGAGCACCAATCCACTTCTGGCCTCAGTGTCCGCCCTATGTAAGTGCAGATAGAGCCGGCGGATATTATCATACGTACTCTCCAGGCATGAACCCGTTCTGGTTAAATGAGATGAGCTATAACCTCAACAAGGCGTACAGCTAAAAGTTTCGCTAAAATCTTCATGTCGCTACTAAGCAAGGAGATAGGGCGGTAAGATTCGCACTGCAATTTATCCTTGGGCTTGGGCAACACAACTATTATGGCCTCGCGCATAGAGGCAGGAAGCTCACCGTCCGCCAAAGGCTTGTCAAATAACCCTTGTAGTCTCTTGGCCAGGTCCCCAGCATATGTCTGGTACCATTCCGCTGGCAAACCGTTTAATGTTTAATGTTATACGTTGCATCTTAGATGTGATGTGTAGTAACCATTTTTGTTCTACTGGGTTTGCATGTGGAGCTGACTTCTTGTTACCTGGGTGTGGCTGCCTCACAGATGTGTTGGCTTGTCTTCTACACACCGTGTAATCTGCAGTCTGTTAACTCAGCTGGCAGAAGTTTAATCTCCACCTGTTTTACAGAGCCATCCATTTCCACTAGTGCAGAGCTGGGAAGGAGGAAGTGTAAACTCCAGAGCTTTTGATGAAGGACTTGTCAGCTGGTGTACTATGCCTTCACTCACTTGGGATTTGACCATACATGCCTCAGTGGTTATGTGGGGTTTATCTTTGCCATACACATTCTGTGATAGAGGTCTGTCTCAGAATGAATATACAGCCTTAGCACAAGTCTATCTTTTGGGCCTAAGATTGCCTGATTTGCAGTAACCATTTTTGTACTAACAGTTTTGTTTGTAGAGTCACATTATGTTTACATGGGACTCCCTTATGCCTAGACTGTGGCCAGGACCTTAGGTTCAGGTCCAGGGTTTATTTATACATTCTGCTGCTGTATTTCACCCCTGCTTACTGCCACCTGTAACTTCTAGAGGTACTCCAAGGTTGGATATTTCTCTGGAAAATCTGTTGCAGCTAAGGCAGCAGAAGAAGCTTCTGTCTTCAATGGGGCAGCAACAGGGGTCTCCAGTAAAGTCAGCAGTAGATATTTTAACTCTATTCACCACAATATTTATCCTCTATGTATACTGATCTATTGCAAAGGTATAATACATTTATGTAACGTCTCATACTGCATGTCAGCACTTGGTTTGGTCTGGGGTTGCAGCCAGTTACACTTTAAGCCCTTGTCAGGGTAGGTGTTGTACTCATGTAATTCTGATGTTTATCCCATTCTTCAGTGTTAAATATCGAATTAGGTAATGTCTTTTACAGCTTGGTAACACTTGTTTTGCAGAGTTCTGCAGCCAATCAGCATTTTAACACTTGGACCGAGAGACCTAGTGTGGTTCCTGTGCTCTTTTGGCGGCGTTATCCATCCTACACCACTGTTTCAGACCTCTTCATGACTTCCTTGTAGTGAATGTGTCATCTACATGACTTCCTTGTAGTGAATGTGTCATCTATTTAGAACAAATAGAGAATGTCATGGGCTTGCACTGCAGCATGAGTGTAATCCTAGAACCATTAACACTACATCTTTTACCATGTGCTTTACTTATGAGCGCTGGGGTTATCTATCTTGTACCACAGTGGTTCCCTCTTCCTTGCACATGGGTAGAAACTCGGTTTCTCCAATGTTTTAAGGAATTTTTTGAAGGGTTTTGTCTTGCTTTGCTTCACTTAGTGTGGAATGTTGCAACAAATTTACATTTGCAACCCTAAGTTCATTTTGCAGGTCATACTTAAGCATTTTGGGGTTGTGTCTATCCTGTATCAAAATGTCATACCTCTTCGATGGCTTTATGTGTAGATGATATGCTAGTTTATATTGCTGCATTTATGTAGTGTGTGTCCTTGTGCTGCATGAAATGTTGATACAGGGGTACAACTATATTTTGCATGGGCAGGGCAATGGACAAATATGCGAAAAGAGAGGATGCGGCACTTCCAAATGCAGGAAAATCGTGGAGTTTATTGCACATAAAATCACCCGAAATAGACCATAGGACAACACACCATTCAGCAAAGGCATTTCACACGATAGTGCTTAATCATCGTCCAGGGCAGTGGACGAACCATTGTCACTCATATCCTCTTGGCAGCCAGACTCATTCTGGCATGGAAGTGGAAGGAGCACAATGCCCCAAATCTTGGGGAAGTCGTTGAGCTTGTCCGTATACACTCTAAAAATGAATGTACGATAGCAACTAAGCAAGGAAGTAGAAAAAGTTTTGACTCCCATTGGCAACTATGGACAGATTCCCAATTAAATGAACCTATATATATATATATATATATATATATATATATATATAGTGGTTAAATCATTACAGGACCAAGACTTGCTCATTCCCAACTTACAGTCAACCTGGAGCCCTTCATTGGCTCCATCTTCCAATCCCCCCCCCCCCCCCCCCATTTTTCTTTTTCTTTTTGTTTTCCCCCCTGGGTTCTATATCTTTGTCTGTGTATGTTCCATAACTCTGGCATTGCCCAGTCATTTACATGTGTACTATGTTTGCATTGACTAAATCCATGTTACTGTTTTATGCAATGTTCTGCTGTTTCTGTTGGATTTTTTTTGTATTGTTTTCTATAAAATTAATAAAAAAGAAATTGAAAAAAAAAAATTGTCACTGAAGGCACAGGGATTTGCCTGGTTCAGCGTAAGATGCTCAGGGAAAGATCTGTTAAGTACCTTTTTGTTTACACCTGGGGTATGCACATATAGGTATTCCAAATTTGGTTCTCTGGCCAACCGCAAAGTCTGAGTTTAAAACCTGCTAAACTTTACAAAAAGCCCTTCATCAACATAAAGATGTGCCTTTTTACTTTCCAGTGGAGGGGCTTTGGTAAGCTTTGAGGACTCCTGGATAATTTGCCTTTCAGGTGCTTACTTGTAGAGAGGGATATTCCGGGGAAACAAACAAACTAAGCCTTCACTCCCAGCAACCTTTTCGGCTCCTCACCTTCAACTTTACTTTGCCACAGTGACCTCCTTCCCCATAGTGATTTTCTGGTTTCTCGTGGTCAATTAGGATGAGTACCTACAGGTCTTCACCCTTCCAGTACTCTGACTTTGGATCCTCACCCCTTGAGTTCACCAGGGTGCAGACCCCAGTGTTAGTCCTAGTGCATTCTAATTTCAACCCCATCATGGGATATTTGGGTGACCTTCTGTGGAGGAAACCGTTTGCGCAGCTTTGTTGCAGAATGTCTCTGATTGTGCAGATGTCTCAACGATTCAGTTGAATCATTGCTGCAATCCCCTCATCGCTCTCAGGCAGCTCTGATTTCATATCCTTGTCCTTCATTCTTCAAGTTGCCTGCCTCTCAGTTTTTGCATGAGAGCTATGGGTCTGTGGGTAACCCTTTTTTTGAGGCAGCCACTTTTTTCCAGTCTTTCCTCAGACTGCACTAATAACTACATTCTGTTGTCCTGAGAAAAGTTGGTAGAGTTTGAGTAGACTGGTTTGACTGCCCCTGAGGATCATGCAGTCCTTGGTCTGTTGGATCAGTCTTTCGGTTCTGGAGATGGAAAGTCCTCTCTTCCCACCTTCTGCAAGATCCTATCATCAGACATTGGGCTGGGGAGGAGGCGTGAGCACCCTGATCATTGGAGAATTATTGTCTCTTAGTCAATATCCTGTAGTTTCAGGAGATGTCTTTTCTGCATTGATGGATTATTCCCTTGGCTGGTCATTTGATCTGGTTCTAGTTGGACAACGCCATGATGGTGCCATGCTTCAACCATCAAAGAGAAACAAAAGATGTTGCTTTGGTAAGAGGTAGTTTCCACTCTGAGCTGGGCAGAAGTTAATTCTAGTGCTGTTCAATATACCCATATCAGGTGAAGATATTTGGTGGAAAGGCTTCTTCATGGTGCCATTTGTGGACCCCCTGAGATCCTGCTTCAACTGCATGCTCAACCGATTCATCTCCAGGTGCAGAAATCCTCTACCGGCAACAGTGGATGTTCTTGTGACATCATGGGATCTGTATGCCCAGAGCTAAACTTCCCTTCCTCTAATGCTGCTTTCTGGTGGGCTTCCTTGCTTCATTTTGACCCAAGTGAATGTATCTCGCCGACCTTGTAAGCTTCCTGACTCTTTGGGACGCATTGGATTTGGTCTTTAGGATTGTTTTTCTCCTTTCCTTTCAAGACTTACTTCACTGACTAAGTGAGTGTTTCTTGGTCTTAAACATTGGTTTTCCAATGCAAGGTTACAACCTGATATTTTTTTGTTGCATTTTTGCTACCAGGTGTGGGTTGCAGCCTTATCTGATGCCATCTTTTAAGTGTATGGCCTTTCAGTTGGGTCTTGAGCTGCTGGCAATCCTCAGATTTTTATTTATTCAAATTGGACCTGTTAGCAATTGTTTGCCCACTCCTTAGTTGGACTCCTTTTGGACATTCCAAAGGTGCATGACTTTTGTGTCCCTCAATGAATAAGAAGGATTAGGATTTCACGATTCACCTTAAAATCCCTTTTTTGGAGTCTGTTGAGGGACATTCGTTTTTTCCCTCTGTGTTTTTAATCATGCTTTCTCTACTGCCTTGCTACAAAAATGAGGCATGTTGGTAGTGGGAGGGGTTATTCTGGCCTGGCACACAAAATGTTTTTGTTTGCCAATGTATAAGCCTCATGTAGGTGGCAGCATTACCCCAAGGTGAATGACTTCTTGTGTCCCTCAACAGACTTCAAAAATGTTTTGAGTACTAAAACCCAATGTGTCTCCTTTCCTAACCAATTTAGCTGTCTCCTCTTTAACTTTTAACTTTAACTTCCTTTTTTTTCTTTTTTGTTCACGTTGTTGCCTTGCATCTTCCATATCCAGATTTTCTTCTCCTTTTAATATTCACCCTGTCTTTGTAGTGAAGCACAATGATTTTCAATATAGCATAGTACTACAAAATCAAAGTGGATGAAAATTTGTTTATGTGCACATTTTGAAAAAACAAGATTTAAAGACTGGTGAAACAGAAGCAACTTAAAAAAAGACCAGCTTTGGTCATCTGTGAAAGTGAAAATGGAACCCCAGCATGTTATACCAGAAGGTCCTTCCTCCCACTTTAATATACAGGTTTCTGTCAGTGCTCCTGATACACAGAGCAGCACCAGCTCTTATAGGTGTCATTTACTGTAGTGGCAGCCCTTGCTGCCCCCATCTGAAAAGCAATTCATGGTGGATCACTTTTCAGAGGGTGGCTGGGTATGTGTTTTGTTAACTCCACAGTCCACACCACCTCTTTTTACTATGAAAAGCCTTTACCACTGTGCTGCAACCACAAGTTGCTTGCATGAACGAGCCCAAACAGCGGAGCCCCGCAGAGTAAACGAAGCCAGTCCCCTGATGCGTACCTGAAAAACATCCGTTTGGCAATTGAGTTGCCTGTATGAAGCGGAGCTTTATGCTCACAGGGTTTCCGATGTTTCTTTGTAAACGCTATGCTTAAACCGCTTCCTAGATTCATTGTTTAATTTTCAAACATACTTGATATATTACAGTATGAAATTACTTAAAATGCTTTACATTAAAACAACTACAATTATTTTGTGTTTAACATATTTTACTAAATTTAAAACATCATTAGGAATGATTTGGTTATTTTTTTTTTTCTTTTTACAGCTCAGTGACTAATCACAGAAAATCAGGACCACACAAGAGGCTGAAAAGCTATGCAGAAAGACAAGATTCTGTAAGTACTAAGAATTGTTGAAATACATACAAATTGTATATGATGGTAATAAAGATATATTTGGTAAATGTATGATTAATGGAACTATATACACATTCACATTATATATAAAAGGTTTCAAAGATTTTAAATGAACATTTTGTCTTTTCTAGTGCTTATGCTTTAAACATTTTAAACCTTTTAGTGGCGATTCACACTATAGCAATGTCCGACCTTGCATGTGATTCGCACTGCTATGCAAATCTCATGCAATGTCTGTGTGATGTGAATTCAGATTGTATGGCTGAATTCGCATCGCATTCGAACCAAAGTCGTGCAGGACCCTTTTTTTGGTCCTCACCAGAATCGGATCGCATGGGTGTTCACACCTATGCGACCTGATTTCTGTCCAAATTGACAGTTCGCACTGCGATATGCGAACTAATCTGGGGGTGTCATTAACTTTTTATTGACACTCTCAGCAGTACGCATATGGCAGTGTGAACTGCTTGCGAGTTGGGTGCGATGCAAAACCCGCAGTGGATTTGTAGGGTTCCCGCATCGCACCAATGTGAACTGAGCCTGAGGCTACATGCACATTGGACACTCAAAAACCAGTCAAAAACAATTTTTTTAGCGTTTTTGCAGTGTTTATAAGCATTTTTTAAAGTGCTTAAGAATGGTAGTGTTTTTATGGAGCAGGTGTCCACCCAAATCCTTAATAACTGCCACCTTCTTAACAACAGATGACTAGTCAGCTGAATGTAAACTAAACAATTACTGACATTAAAAAAAATTGAGAACAAAACAGCGTGAGCCCCCCCCCCTATGTTAAGGGCATGTGGCCTGGTATGATTAAGGAGGGATGCTCGCTTTTTTTATGTTTGGCATAGAGTTTCCCTTAAAATCAGTACCAGATCCGAAAGGGCCTAGTATGGATTGGTGGGGGGGCCACACTTTTTTTCTAAAGTTTTGTTTACAGTCAGCTGTTCGTGGGGAACCCTGCTGACTGCTAGTGATTTACTCCTTGTTGGAGACACAGCAGTTGGCTTGCCGGCCCGCTCCTTAACAACCAGATTTACACTGGTTAAGGCCGCTGGGCGAAGGAAAAAAAATGCTGGAAACCAGTGCTTAGTAACAGGTCACAG
The DNA here is from genome assembly GCF_965119305.1 of Pelophylax lessonae. Taxonomy (NCBI): domain Eukaryota; kingdom Metazoa; phylum Chordata; class Amphibia; order Anura; family Ranidae; genus Pelophylax; species Pelophylax lessonae. The sequence continues at coordinate 415,883,377 of NC_138770.1, forward strand.
CATTTAGGAGCTTCAAGGAGCTGTTAGCTTTTTTTTTTGCTGGCAAATCGCTCCCAATAACTCAGAGCCCGAAACTTGAAAAGGGGCTTCTAGCTTAAAATAGTGTGCATGGACACATAGAATACCACTGTTTTGTTTCTAGGGGAAGAAAAAAAATGCTCAGTTTCCTCCTGGCCTGCATTTGACCTACACTATATTACCAAACAGTATTGGGACACCTGCCTTTACACGCACATGAACTTTAAAGGCATCCCAGTCGGCTTACCCTTGCAGCTATACCAGCTTCAACTCTTCTGGTAAGGCTGGCCACAAGCTTTAGGAGTGTATCTATGGGAATGTTTGACCATTCTTCCAGAAGCGCATTTGTGAGGTCAGGCACTGATGTTGGACGAGAAGGCCTGGCTTGCGGTCTGCACTCTATAATTCATCCCAAAGGTGTTCTATCAGATTGAGGTCAGGACTCTGTGCAGGCCAGTCAAGTTCCTCCACCCCAAGCTCTCTCATCCATGTCTTTATGGATGTAGCACCCTACAAGGTAGGTGCTAGGTAAAAGTTTAGTAGGCCTTGTCTGCTTATCAGCAGGGCCATGATTTTCAGCTGGTCTGTCATGGTTTCCAGGTGTGACTATTGAGACTGGGGAGTCTCCCCACTGTGCTCAATGAGGGCCCTCATTGGGCAGTGGAGGAAACCCAGGCAATATCTCACCCAGGCTTGTATCTACCCCCCAAAAGGCAGATTCTGCCGCACAGCATTATGGGAGTGGGTATAGGTTTGAGGAGAGCACATGACGCAGCGTCTTTGGCGGGAAGCAGAGTCCCAGCAGGGAGAGTACGGCTGTCTCTCCTCCTGTCAAGAGAAATCGGGTGTCCCAGGCGGCTTGCCTGAGGGGACAGAGGGCTGAGCTGAGCTGCAGAGAGGATCCGGTGCGGTGGACCAGCTGAGCTTAGAGGGGTCGAATTTTCAGGAAAGCAGTACTGCAAACTGCCCCTGGGGGTCTGCCTAGAGAGAGGGGACCACTCCGGAGAAGGTCAGAGGGATCTAAACGCTAGCTAGTCGGTGCAGGAGCAAAGTAAAGGGGGTGCCAGTGTTGACCCTGAAGAGTAAAGGGGGTGCCAGTGAGTGGGCCCTGAAGTATTCAGTGTACCGTGGAAGTATACAGCGTATAGTGTTGAGAGTTGCAGCAGCAGTGTTAAAAAGGCTACCTCAGTCAGGAAGGACTGGAGGGAGCAGTGTCAGAGACTTTTGAGCTAACCAGAGCTTCAGAAGTCAGTCTTGAGTACAGTCAAGTACTTTTGAGCTAACCAGAGTGTCAGAAGTCGAGTTTCAATACAGTGCAGCAAGTCATTGATTTCAAACGCCAGCAAGCATTGGTCGGAATCCAGCCGGCGTCAAGTCAGCACTGAAAGGAATTATTTCTCAAGTTGTCCCAATTTGTACCTAGTTGAGCTAGAGGAGTATCCCACTCATTCCCTTATCCCATCCCGATATAAAATAAACAAAAGAAACCAAAGATGCCGTCCTGTTCTCTAAGGGCTCTTTCACACGGCCGCTCCGTGAAAGCTCCGCTGCGGGACTTTTTTTTTTTCACAGAGCGGATGACATTTGTGTCATCTGCTCCGTAAGTCCGCATATCATCCCATCCATTTGCGGATGATATGCGGACATAATGTAAGTCTATGGGGATTGCGGATGTCAGCGGATGACACCGCTGACATCCGATTTTCCTTCCTTTCCGTTTTTTTGAACGAAGGAAAAATAGGGTTCTGTTCCGTTCCAAAAAAACGGAACAGAACTGAAAGGAGGAAAATCAGATGTCAGCGGATGGTATTCCGCTGACATCCGCAATGCCATAGACTTACATTATATCCGCAAATCATCCGCAAAAAAATAGGATGATTTGCGGACACACGGAGCGGCCGTGTCAAAGAGCCCTAACTCAAATCTCACACTTGGGCATTCAGCTTAAATGTGCTTTTGGTGTTACCGGTGACCATGGCAGACCCATATCAGGCCCGATGCCTGGAAATATTGCTACATTTGGGAGCTCGTCCGGGATTTTGCAATTGGTTACTGGGCCAGTTGCCCCTGGCAACGGCAGAAGAAAAAGTTGGAAAAGTCCATTTTTGTGCCCAGAACTGTTATTCAAAAGTCAAGCCAAGTGTGAGGCCGGATCTGCGGGAGGCAGGGAGAGTGGGATGAAGATAGAAGTGCACATGGAAGGTTGCCCATGGCAACGCAAGTGTCCAAGTAAAGTCTGCAAAATGATGGGAACCTTCCACATGGACTATGACATGTACTCTGCTGTCAGATATTGGAAAGCAGAGGGAAAAGGAGTGAAAGTGTACAAATGCTGCAACTGCTTAACAGGGAGAGGTCCCAGTGGGGACGGAGCAGATGGCGTCAGGGGTCCCGGTGGGGACGGAGAAGATGGCATCAGATGTCCCAGTGGGAGTGGAGAAGATGGTGGCCGGGGGCACGGAGAGCAAGGTGCCAGGGGCCAGGTGTGTGTACAAGCTATATGGACTAATGTTTACAATGCATCCGACAGCGGGACATTTATTCTGTATAGTGAGTGCATGGATACTGTGAGGATTGCAGTCGGCCATGCCGGGAGGGGCAGTGGGACTAACCTCGGAGACAGTATGGAGGATCTTTTTTGCACATGTATGGCTGGGGAGAGAACTATCGACCATGCGTCTGACAGCGGGATATTACACTTGCCTAGCAAGGAGGGACAGCTGGCTTCAGAAGAGGAAGGCGCAGTTGTGGCCCTGGTGCAAATAAGGAGAGTGGATGCATGTCTGGCAAGTGACATGATCCTCTTTGCAGCAACTTCCCTGTGGGCTAGAGTGAGAGAGCATGGCAGGGGAAGAGTTACTGTACCGCACGGGAAAGCGCGCTTCACACAGACCTGCCTAGCAGGAGTAGCTACCGCCATGACGAAAGGGTGGAGATAGCGGGAACATCCAGCCAATCAGGAGGGACCGAGGGAGTCCTATTAATACCCCCTCCTTCGGGTGTGGCTGCGAGGGAGACACGTGTAGGAGAGAGGAACATGGCGTTTTTGAGAGAGCAGAAGAGTGTGACCGCTATTGCTGCCGCCATCGGCAGAGACTCTGCTAGGCAGACACCGGAGCAGATCCACCAGCCCAATCCATCCCTTGTGTGGGACACATGCATCCGGATGGTGCCTGAAGGTGGACTTGCGATGTGCACTGGAGGCGGCCTGGAATACCTAGGAGCGGTATGTCCTCAATGTGCTAATATAACGTTAAAAGTGCAAGCGTGGGTTCAATGTGGGCAATGTGGTTATCTGCTGCTGCGGGCAGAGAGAAGCGAGGGCCGGCCCAAGAAGTTGTATGTCACTTGGGAGTCAGGACTCACTCAGGAGGTGACAGGGACAGAATCCAAGTTCCTCCGTGGAGGCGGGAGGGGCATGTTGCGCCTAATGATGAAGCTGGAGGCCATGCCAGCAGGCAGTGGGCCCTCAGTATTTGCAAGGGGGGCTCGGTCGCAGAGCTCTCTAGGGAGAGGGATGCATGCCAGCACAAGCGGCTAGAGGGTGGCTGGAAGATGCATCTACCTCAGCAGTAGTGGCAGGATCTGCTCCCATCGCTATTCAGCAGCCTACAAAGCATGCAGTTGTTCAAGTCTCATTCACTAGTACCAGTGGTGAGGAGGAAGCAGGAATTGTACCCATAGGATCCCCATCCTTGCAGTACAGATATGGCTCTATAGTAGAGAGGATTGACGATTGGGGGTCGGTTGATGAGACAGAATGGGACTGGGGTCAGAAGCTGGGAGCAGCTCCACAGGTCCTGAAGTTGCAGTGACAATTGACAAAGAGGCCAAGGAAGCTATGGAGAGAGGGAATTTAGCTCAAAAGCTGTGAAACTTATGTTTTAAAAGGATTCCAGATTTAACCCCTCCTGGAAATATTGCCCGTGCTCGGGATCAGAATGCCGCATATGAGAATGATTCAGCGGGTGAAAACCCCATTTTCTCCACCTGGGAGAGGCAACAGGAAGACTCTTACCGGCTGTCCCGTATGCAAAGGTGGATGCAGCGAAAGGTGGCGCTAGAATATGGGTACGATTACCCCTATGCTCCAAGCAAGGTAATGCTACTAATTGAAAAGTACAGAGACTTCTGGTGTGATGAGGTCATATGGGACTCTTTATTCATTCCTAAGCAGTATAGAGACTCACCAGAAGCGGAATTAAAGGAAAGATTCAATGCTGTGAAGGCTCAATGGAACTTTGGGCGTTCTATCTATATCGACAGAGTGGAAGTCCACCGCCCAGATGGATCAGGCCAGGCTTGGTCTGTGAGAGTAAAAGATGAGCAAGGTGCTTATGTCCAGTTTCCTCATCCCGACTACTAGATTTTAAAGGAAAAAAGTGTTCTTTTCAAAAACTTTTAAACTGTGCATTCATGGCCGGCTAGCCATCACAACTGACCAAAAGGACTGTGCAAGAGAAAAATGTAATGCTGAATTCTACAAGTTTTCTGTTGAGAATATTTTAAGTTCATTTGAAAACCCCTTGGGCCATCGAGCCAGGGTTTTAAGGAGAATGTTTGCTATGCCAGATCCCTTGGGCCATCGGGCCAGGATCTATGTGGATTACAAATACAGTGTGAGAGACTTTCCACAGTTCAAGCAAGGAGAAGCTACAGATGACTAATACAAGTTCAGGTGTGTATCCAGAAACTTTGGTGAGTGGTGCCCTGAGACCCCTGTTGCTACTTCCCTGACTCATCAGGACTGCAGGCCATCCAAGCTTCAGTGGTTTGCCGTTTTCCTGACAAGAAGTACTCTGAGAAACAGCCAGGAGGCGCTGTGTCTTCAAAGAAAGGACTCTGCATAATTAGCCATTGTTAGGGCACAGACTTCGTACCCGGAAGAAGTGGAGCTGGCGAGTCAAGACACTGATCAGCAGAGGTAGTCAGGGAAGTGAGTGAGAAGGTCGCCCTGAGTAGGAGGGTCTTCTCGCTCAACTGTATAGTCAGTTAGTCTTGTATTTTCTTAATGTATGCAGTTGACTAACTTTTCTTTCCATTTCTCTATAGGTGGGCTCATCATAGAGAGTCAGTAAGGGAGTGTAAATTGCATTTGCTTGAAAATCCCCACCAAGCGAGTTCGTTTGGTGGGGGATGCATCATCATCATGCACCTAAAACCATTTGTAAACTTTTTACAGCAGAGAGTTTATATCTATATTTTTCCACAATATTTTATTTGTACATTCGTTCTTTCCCTTTTTCCCCTTTCCAGGTTTGTGGGATACTCCTGAATTTTTGGCTGAAGTTTTTGATAGGAGGCGGCTGCCTCTGAGTCAATGGGGACATGACTCAGTTTGGTGTGGGGTGGATGTAGCACCCTTCAAGGTAGGTGCTAGGTAAAAGTTTAGTGGGCCTTGTCTGCTTATCAGCAGGGCCATAATTTTCAGCTGGTCTGTCATGGTTCCCAGGTGTGACTGTTTAGACTGGGGAGTCTCCCCATGGTGCTCAATGAGGACTCTCATTGGGCAGTGGAGGAAACCCAGCCAATGGCTCACCCAGGCTTGTATCTACCCCAGAAAGGCAGATTCTGCCGCACAGCATCCTGGGAGTGGGTATAAGTTTGAGGGGTGCACATGATGCAGCGTCTTTGGCGGGAAGACGAGTCCCAGGAGGGAGAGTACGGCTGTCTCTCCTCCTGTCAAGAGGAATCGGGTGTCCCAGGCGGCTTGCCTGAGGGGACAGAGGGCTGAGCTGAGCTGCAGAGAGGATCCAGTGCAGAGGACCAGCTGAGCTGAGAGGGGTCTAGTTTCAGGAAAGCATTCTTAGTCATGAGTACTGCAAACTGCCCCTGGGGGTCTGCCTAGAGAAAGGGGACCACTCCGGAGAAGGTCAGAGGGATCCGGGAGCTAGCTAGCTATCCGGTGCAGGAGCAAAGTAAAGGGGGTGCCAGTGTTGACCCTGAAGAGTAAAGGGGGTGCCAGTGAGTGGGCCCTGAAGTATTCAGTGTACAGCGTGCAGTGTAGAAAGTTGCAGCAGCAGCAGTGTAAAAAGGCTACCTCAGTCAGGAAGGACTGGAGGGAGCAGTGTCAGAGACTTTTGAGCTAACCAGAGCGTCAAAAGTCGAGTTTCAATACAGTGCAGCAAGTCAGTGATTTCAGGCGCCAGTAAGCGTTGGTCGGCATCCAGCCGGCGTCAAGTCAGCGCTGAAAGGCATTTTTTTCTCAAGTTGTCCCAATTTGTACCTAGTTGAGCCAGAGGAGTATCCCACTCATTTTCTTCTCCCATCCCCATATAAAATAAACAAAACAAACCAAAGATGCCGGCCTGTTCTCTGACTCAAATCTCACACTTGGGCATTCAGCTTAAATGTGCTGTTGGTGTTACCGGTGACCTTGGCAGACCCATATCAGGCCCAATGCCTGGAAATATTGCTACATGGACCTTGCTTTGTGCACTTGCGCTTTTGGAAGAAATGGTCAAACATTCCCAAAGACACACTCATAAACCTTGTGGACAGCCTTCCCATAAGAGTTGAAGTTGTTATCGCTGCAAAGGGTAGCCAACTCAATATTGAACCCTACGGCAGTGTTTCTCAGCTCCGGTCCTCAGAGCACACTAACAGGCCAGGTTTGCAAGAAAACTGAAATACATCACAGGTGGTATAATTTGCTGCTCAGTGATTGCAGTATTCTAATTATATCACCTGTGAGGTATTTAAATTTTCTTGCAAACCTGGCCTGTTAGTCTGCCCTGAGGACCGGAGTTGAAAAACACTGCCCTACGGACTAAGACTGGGATACCATTAATGTTCATGCGTGTGTAAGAGCAGACGACTTTTGGTAATATAGTGTACTTTAATGAGGCGGTCCACTCTGTTAAAAATAAATTATATAGCTGTTAACTTTTAATAAAAGAACATTCACCTTTCCAGGGATCCAGTGCCACCCTCACCCGGGCTAGTTTTTTACTAGCCTTTGGCTTCCTGGCGCTGGCACCCTAACTGTGAGCAGTTATAGGATCAGCGCTAACTTTTGTCTTTCACAACCCAGTCCATAAAATATCTTTCCAAAGATCTTTAACACCTTAAAAGCATAGAATCCACACCGTCTTCACTAATCCTGGATCTTTTAGTAGTGCTCCACTTGACAAGACTTTCTTATAATGTGCTTGCATTAATAAATCGAAAAAGACAACAGGTAATAGAAGCTCCCAAAAATGGGGAAAAAAAATATATACACACACATATATGTAGTAATACCATAGACAATCTTTTATCCACAAAATATAATTAAAACTACTCACAAAAATGTGTTTATAAATGTGTGTTCCTTTAGACCCAGTAATAAATCCACCGCTGCAGTGTTGCCAACCTACCAGATTGAAATTTACTGACACGACACCCAAAATTTACTGGCACAACCAAGTTTTTACTGACATTTACAAAAGTTACAAAATTACAGTTTTAAGTGCAAATTTCAGGATTTAGGCTACAAACAAATACAATATGCAATTAGCAATGTGATTTTAGGTAGATATTAAGGCAAAAAACATTTCTTTTGTTTTCGATATAGTAAGTAAGAAACTCATGGACGAGACTTGGGAGGGCAAGAAATTAGAATGGGCAGGCACGCACATGAAAATTGACTTAGTGACACTGACAGCAGTGTGCAGCAGCATAGATGACACCCCATCAACTTGACATGTCCCCTCCTGACTCAGTAACAGTCTCTCTCCACACAAGGTGTTCCCTTCAGTCCACTCCAGCACCGACAGTCCCACTTCCGTGACAGTTCCAGCTCCCTTGCACTATGACATTGTACAACATGTTCAGCCCCCTCTTCCGGCAGGCACCTGAACACACTGTAGCAGGCAGTCAGATGGTCTCAGCCAGCTCCGAAATGGGTCTGCTTAGTTCCAAGCCCAGTGTGACAGCCATATATTTTACAGGTAACTTTCATGTCACTGGCATTTACTGGCAGGAGAAAAGTGCCCATTTTTTACTGCCTACCAATAAAAAAACTGACGGTTGGCACTGAGCATGTGCGTATTTAGTGGATTAAAGGTTCTCTACAGTATTGCACTATATAAATTTCATTTTTGGGAACTTCTTTTACCCATCGTTAGAGTGGGGGAAATTTTCCAGAAAGAATACAAGTTCCCCCGGGAAGAGGTTCATTGGAGTCACATGGAAGGCTGATTTTTATAATTTGGAGAGTAAGGGTGTATATAAGAGAATTCATAGAGATGTCTCGAGATTAATCGTCTTGTTGAGTAGAACACTATTTCAGATCCAGGATTCTATTCTTTTAAGGTGTTTAAGATCTTTTAGAAGGATATTTTATGAACTAGGGAGTGGGAGACATTAATAGTTAACGTTGATCTTATAACTGATATCATTAAATATGACAGCTATTTTTACTCTTAACTTTTTTTAAGGTCCATCACTTCGCTCTCATTTTCTAATCCAAAATATAAAGGAAACTGTTCTGAAATACCAATTTTCTAAAGTGAGCTCCTTTTTTAGAGGATTATAACATACACTATATTGTCAAAAGTATTAGGGTGCCTTCCTTTACACGCACGTGAACTTTGGCATCTCAGTCTTAGTCCGTGGCCCACCCTTTGCAGTTTTAACCGCTTCAACACTTCTGGGAAGGCTGTCCACAAGGTTTAGGAGTGTGCCTATGGGAATGTTTTTGACCATTCTTCCAGAAGCGCATTTGTGAGGTCAGACACTGATATTGGATGAGAAGGCTTGGCTCGCAGTCTTCGCTCTAATTCATCCTAAAGGTGTTCTATTGGGTTGAGGTCAGGATTTTGTGCAGGCCAGTCAAGTTCCTCCACCCCAAACTCGCTCATTCATTGTCTTTTATGGACCTTGCTTTGTGCACTGGTTCGCAGTCATGTTGAAACAGGAAGGGGCCATCCCCACATAGTTTGGAGTATGAACTTGTCCCAAATGGTCTTGGTATGCTTTCACCTTAAGAGTTCCCTTTACTGAAACTAGGGGGCCAAGCCCAACCCCAGAAACACAATCCCATGCCATATTTCCCCCTACACCAAATGATTTGGACCAGTGCAGAAAGCAAGGTCCATAAAGACATGGATGAGCGGTTGGGTGGTTGGTGGAGGAACTTGACTGGCCTCAATAGAACCCGATAGAACACCTTTGGGATGAATTAGAGCGGAGACTGCGAGCCAGGCCTTCTCCAACATCTGTGCCTGACCTCACAAATGCGCTTCTGGAAGAATGGTCAAACGTTCCCATAGACACACTGCTAAACCTTGTGGACAGCTTTTCTAGAAGAGTTGAAGCTGTTGTAGCTGCAATGGGTGGGCCAAGTCAATATTGAAGCCTATGGACTAAGATTGGGATGCAATTAATCGCTTGCCGACTATTTACGGCGGCGGTCAGCCCCTCACAGGCAAAGCGACGTAGGGCTACGTCGCTAGCCTATGAGGCTCTAGGGAGCGAGCACGCGCCGCCGGAGGCGCGCTCCCGCGCGGTCACGGACTCTCGCGCGCGTGTGCCCGGCGGACCCGATGTCCGCCGGTCACTCGCGATCGTCCGTTACACCGGTAGAAAGGCAGGCGGCTAATGTAAACAAAGCCGCCTGTCATTCTCCCCTGTGTAAGAATGGTGATCATACGGTTGTACTATGTAGAACCGTTGATCACTGTTCTTACACATCAAGCCACAGCCAATCAAAGTTAGAAACACGCCCCTAGGGACACACTTAACCCCTCCCTCTGAAAAAAAAGTTAACCCCTTCACTGCCAGTGTCTTTTTTACAGTAACAGTGCATATGTATAGCACTGATTACTGTAGTAATGTCACTGGTAACCCCAAAAGTGTCAAAAATGTCAGTCAAGGGTTCGATCTGTCCGCCGCAATGTCGCAGTCCCGCAAAAAAAATCGCAGATCGCCGCCATTACGCGTTAAAAAAAAAAATGACAAAAATCTTTCCCTTTGTTAGTAAACGCAATAACTTTTGGGCAAACCAATCAAAATACGCTTTTTGCGATTTTTTTTTTTTTTTTTTTTTTTTTTTTTTTTTTTTTTTTTTTTTTTCTCCAAACGCATGGTAAAAAAAAAATTGGCCTAAAATGTTAAAAAATTTTGGTTTTTTACATTTTTTTGGGAATTTCATATAAAAAAATGTGAAAAATATTGTTATTTTTGCAAAATTTACTCTATTTTTTTGTTTATAGCGCATGATCAAAAAATCGCACAGGTGATCAAATACCACCAAAAGAAAGCTCTGTTTGTGGGTAAAAAGGACATCAAATTTGTTTAGGTACAGCGTCGCACGACCGCGCAATTGTCCGTTAAAGTCATGCAGTGCCGAATCGCAAAGTAGGCCCTGGTCAGGAAGGGGGTAAAATCTTCTGGGGCTTAAGTGGTTAAAGTTCATGTGTGTGTAAAGTCAGGCGTCTCAATACTTTTGACAAAATAGTGTATATAAATAGGATAGGAGCAGCAGACGTAAAGTTTAATTTTTAACTACTTTTAAGGTTTTTCTCTGTTGGATTGCAATTTTTTTTTTTTTTTTTTCAGCTGCTGCTAAAGTGAAAGTTTTGGTTTTATTCCTTTGGTCTCTAGTGCACCATTTCTGATATGAAGTGTCACATTTAATGACGTCAGAATGTTAACAATCTCTAATGTACAGTATGTTGGGGATTGACAATATTTGTCAGATATATTATTTTTTAATACACAAACTATTCTGCTTGCCAGTGCTAATTTGTAGTGCACCTCACCTATAGAATGAGCTACAAAATGCTGGGGTAAAGGATAAGATGAGCTACAATTAACATTGTTGAGTAGAATGGTTTGTAAAAATAAAAAAAAAATTAAAAACATAACAGATACTTATGCAAATATTTAATACAACCTATATATGTCTTTTGTCATTAAAAAAATTCTAGACAATAAAGCGCAGAATTGTATACAGTGGCTCAGAGAATGAAGATGAACAAAAGAGCTGTCATATGGACTCGGGTATCTTTCTGTTCTATTCTTGGTGTTCTCTATCATTTTAGCATGTATATTATGTTTGCTAATTCTGCAGTCAGCCCTTAAATTTGAACTATGGGCAATAAGCTACATACATACATACATATACATGTATATGATGCTGTCTGTCACTGGCATTAACACGGCAGTTTTTGTTTTCCTTGGTCCCTAGTAGTGTCCTCCCAACAGGGTGACAGTACTATTTGTTCTGCAGTGAAAGTGCACCACAGCAATGTTACTCGGTGCATAAAACTATCACATTCTGATCTAGTTATCTCATGTTCCATCCAGTCTCCTAACAGCTGCAATCACAGGGTCTCTGGCATATGTCCCTGTATATTCAGCTCTATCTGACTCATTTTGTCTCAAGACCTCTGACGAAGTTGTTATTTTGAATCCTAAACCTTTTAATAATGTTTCTGTGCTATAAGGAGCTTTTTTTCTTTTTTCCCGGGGTATCATTCTTTCCAACAATATCCACAATGTACACTATATTACCAAAAGTATTGGAACGGCTGCCTTTACACACACATGAATTTAATGGCATCTCAGTCTTAGTCTGTAGGGTTCAATATATTGAGTTGGCCCACCCTTTGCTTCAACTCTTCTGAGAAGGCTGTCCACATGGTTTAGGTCTGTGTGTGTCTATGGGAATATTTGACCATTCTTTCAGAAGTACATTTGTGAGGTCAGGCACTTATGTGGATGAGAAGGCCTGGCTCGCAGTCTCCGCTCCCATTTATCCCAAAGGTGTTCTGTCGGGTTTAGATCAGGACTCTGTGCAGGCCAGTCATGTTCCTCCATTTCAATCTTGCTCATCCATGTCTTTATGGACCTTGCTTTGTGCACTGGTCCGACTCATTTGGTGGAGGGGGGTTAAAGTGTGGGGTTGTTTTTCAGGTGTTGGGCTTGGCCTCTTAGTTCCAGTGAAGGGAACTCTTAAGGTGTCAGCATACCAAGACAATTTCATTCTCCCATCTTTGTGGGAGCAGTTTGGGGACGGCCCCTTCCTGTTCCAACATGACTGCACACCAGTGTACAAGGCAAGGTCCAAAAAGACATGGATTATCGAGTTTGGGGTGGAAGAACTTGATTGGCCTGCAAAGATCCAGACCTCAACCCAATAGAACATCTTTGGTATGAATAAGAGTGGAAACTGTGAGCCAGGCCTTCTTGCCCACATCAGTGCCTGTCCTCACAAATGCGCTTTTGGAAGAATTTTCAGACATTCCCATAGACAAAGCTTGTGGACAGCCTTCCCATAAGAGTTTAAGCTGTTATAGCTGTAAAGGGTGGGCCAATTCCATATTGAACCCTACGGACTAAGACTGGGATGCCATTAAAGTTCATATGTGTGTAAAGGCAGGCGGCCCAATACTTAATAGTTATTACTTAGTAATCTAGTGTTTGTGTGTGGCAGAACTGGTTATACCTACTTTTATTAAAGCTGTGAATGAGAGAATATGAGTAAGATATGCCTGTATTGGTCAATCATTTAATTGTGGGGAGCTTCAATCCAAGCAGTGGTGGCTCTGCACACTTAGAATTGGTGTGAATACACATGTATAGTGGAGTTATTTGCAGAGAGATGTAGTGATTCTTGGTGTACTTTATAATTAGTGTGCTGCCTTTTTGATTTTTATCAATTTATGTTGTGGTTTTGATTTATGTAGGGAATGCAGAACTTTATTTAGGTTTTGTTGCACTAAAAAAATTAGACACTAATAAAAGTATTACATTTTGATTACAGTAGAAAAATGAGGTTAGACTACTGTAGCAGTAAAGGTAAGACTCTTTCTACTACTACTATTCATCTCTTTTTTTTTTTTCTTTTGAAAGGGTCAGTAGACAAGTCCATCAGATCCTGCCGATCATCTTGTTACAAGATGGACCAGATGCTAAAACAAATGCATCGGGATCACACTCGTCTGACAAAGAAGGTCCTAACGGTGGAGCAACAGTCTTTACAGAAACTTTCTGAAATATCAACAGCACTGAGCACATTAAGCAGCTACATCATGAACACCCCGAATCCCCAAAGACCTTCATGTCCTCCTTTTCTAGATGCAAAGATTAAGCAAAATGAAAGGCAGGGTTCCAAAAGTCATCGCCATGGACTGTGGTCAGACACCTCTGCAAATCATTCTACTAAAAGAGAGTATGAGTCTTAGCAACTCTTCACTTGAGTGCCTGCATAAGATCAGTTGCATCTATTATAGTTCTTCTGTTCAATTTGTAATTGTATCTGCTAGTAGTTATGTGAATGTCCAGCAGACTACTTCCACTCATGTTACAAACCATAACATACTTTAAATAAATACTAGTAAATGTGTGTCAGTTGGCTGAAAGGTAGAATATATAGAAGGAAAGAATGGAGTGCGTGAGAGTGCCAAAGATCAAACTGTATGGATTTTAAACAATTATTTAGAAATTACATGCTGTTATATAATAAATGGATACAAAATACATTGGTGTATCAGTTGGTGTGTGATTTCAGTGTAGAAAAAATGTGAAGCGTTTTTCACATAAATAAATGAACTGTGACTATGATGGAAAAATGTGTGATATAAATTTGCATGTGCATAAGATTCATTAGAGAGAGTTTTGGGATTTCAGCAGTACAGGTGGGGTTGGGATTCATGGGCCTGGAGATGGAGAAAATCAATGGGCACTCATTGGTAAAAATAAGTATATTGAATCCAAGATAGTTTGCAGGATGAAATTTCAGTCCCAAATGAGCCAAAGGTGTTCTTCTTACCAAAGGCAAAACAGACCTAGGTAAAGGTGTGGGCAATGCCCTGTGCTGAACAATTTTAGGATTTGATCTTTTTTGAGCATTTAGTTCTTTCTATTTAGGGACTTACAGGATATTGGCCCAATGTTCTTCTGGCCCTTATAGACTATTAGCTATATTTTCATTATCATTTTCCTTCCACTGCACAATTACGTGCCACTTTGTGTTGGTCTATCACATAAAATCCCAATAAAATACATTTTACGTTTTTGATTGTAAAATGACAAAATGTGGAAAGTTTTTGATGGGTGTGAATACTTTTTCAAGGCACTGTAGTTATTTTATGATGTGGGTTTAGTGACACTTTAAGGACGATTAGCAGAGGACACTCTTCTCTTGGCAAAGGTAGCACAGTCTAGCTCCCAGAGCTGGGAACCATGATGTAGTTTACAGAACCATCTATTTTCTCATAGCTGAGGACCATGAGGCAGGTTTCTCTGATTTTGCTGTTATAGGGAGTCAGTCAGTGGCTTTGTTTACAAGTCCTAGAGCAGCTACATCCTAAGACTCGATCCCTTGATGGAGAGGTCCAGCATTCAGTCCAGAGGTACTTCGAGGGCAAGCAGCCCCCTGAAGCTCACAAATCTATTCCTGGTGCAGGGAAAGACAGTCTGCCCAGGCCTTCGGGCTATTTACCACCTCCCTGACCACCCTCTGGGGATACCTTGTTCAAAATCCCTTTCATAGTAGAAATTGGAGACTTCTCAGCTCGTATGATACAAAAGTTTGTCTTAAAGTAAAACATTAGGCAAAAGAAATGGTCAGGCTTCAAAAGGAGAGAGAGATGTATGACAGATGTTACATGCCTTCAGAGTGAAGGATGTCCTTTACTCTTTTGTTCATCGACACAGTGCTCCATAAATCATAACTACTAGGTTATATTGCCTCCTCCAGGAGTAAGGACTAGGCAGAACAAAAAACACCTTGCTACGCCCAATGGGCCATCCTCAGCTTGGTAAATAACCTCCCTCTCTGCTCTAGGTAATCTGTTTTAATCTGTCTAGTCAGGAGTAAGGACCTAGGCTCCCGGCTGGGATCTCTGGTCCTAGCAATTTTTTTTTCTCCTTCCTTACATCTTTTTTGTTTTTTCTCTTGGAAGATCTACAATCAACTGCCGGGCTGGATAATCCAGTGGTCCCCCCAGCCCAGCCAGCGAGTGCTTGCAGAACGCAGCAATGCGCAAGGTTGGCCGTGACATAACTTGCAGGCCAACCTATGTCCATGAGGCTAAGTGTTCCGCATGGTCACATACGACCGGGCTTGGGTCTGAGTCACAGCAGTCCCTTGGCCGACAGCTCCTCTACTTCAGTTGGGGAGGGTTCTGTCTGGAGCGTTACCCGCGCCATGGAAGGGTAAGTACAGTCCTCCCTCTCCCCTTTTGGCTTTTTTTTTTTTTTTTTTTGGGGTGGACCTAGGGTCTGGAGGGGGTCCCAGGGCAGAGAATGCAGCAGAGACCCCTGGGGGTCTCCCCCGCTTTCCCTACTCTGTAAGGGCCCTGGGATAGTGTGTGTCCTGCCCTAGAAGTCTGGAGGGGTCCCAGTGTAAGAGACCCCTAGGTGCGTGCCCTACTGTTTGCAGTGTGGGTATAGTACCCAGTACAGTAATACCCTTTGTGGTCCCCAAATGTTTTGCTGTATGTTACCCTCTTGAGGAGTCCCTTTTAAAAAAAAAAAAAAAAAAAGTGGACTAGGTCACCAGTCCCTCCTGTTTTCAGGTTGAATAAAGCAACCATGGTCCCAGTAGAGGAATCCCTGTCCTTGAAGGACCCGGCTGACCGGAAAGCAGAGGCTGTGGCACGCAGCATGTTTACTATGGCTGGTTGTTTACTATGGCTGGTTCGGCATTGCAGCCAGTCTTTGCCTCAGCCCTGGTGTCTCAGACCCTAACTGAATGCTCCAAGCTTTTGTGCCAGGGCCTGGGGGGTGAGCAACTCCCCTCTGCCTATGTTGATTTAGCGTACCAGTTGGTCCATGGGCTGTAGTTTTTTTGTTATGCAGCTTTGGATACAGGTCCTGTGCTGTCCAAACTTTCTGTTTCAGCGGTGGTGATTAGGTGTGTGCTGTGGCTTAAGATTTGATCCACAGACCAAGCCTCCAAGAAAGCTCTTATTAATCTACCCTTTCAAGGCAATCGCCTGTTTGGGGTTACCCTGGATGACCTCATTAAGGGTATCACGGGCGGGGGGGGGGGGGGGGGAGAGTACCTTCCTGCCACAATCTGGTCTGATGAAGGAGCACTATTGTGCATGCTCCAAAATGCATTACCGCCCCCTGATGTTGTTACGCCCCGTGCGGTCCACGGGCAAAGCATGCGTTCCACCGCTGCCTCGAACAGAAGTACTTTACCTGGCTGGGCTCCTCAACTCTAACACCCCCCCCCCCTTGCTGCTGGATGGCTGAAGAAGATGGCCACAGGGTCAAGAATGGACCCCGAGTGATTTTGTCACATGCCTGTTTTACTTGTCTATCTTGTAAGTTTTAATTCTTTGTGTGCCAATAAATGACGTCTACAGTGCCTTGCAAAAGCATTCAGCCCCCTTGACATTTTACCTATTTTGTTACATTACAGGCTTAAGCTGGGTACACACTATTCAACTTTTGTTGTTTGATTTCCTTTAGATTTACCTTCAACTATGTAGTGCAAGGGCCTGCCTGATTGCATACAAATTGAAAGTGTTTAGGTTTGTCCTCATATTATATGGTTTTGGTAAAGCTAAAGGAAAAAATCTATAGAAAATTGTATAGTGTGTATCCAGCTTTAAGTTCAATGTTTTGTTAATCTGAATCTTAGGTGATGGATCAGGACACAATAGTCTAAGTTGGTGAAGTGAAATGAGAAAAATATATATACATAAAACTATTTTTTAGAAATACAAAACAGAAAATTGGCATGTGCGTATGTATTCACCCCTTTTCTTATGAAGCCCATAAAAGGCTCTGGTGCAACCAATTACCTTCAGAAGTCACATAATTATTGAAATGATGTCCACCTGTGTGCAATCTAAGTGTTACATAATCTGTCATTACATATACACACCTTTTTTGAAAGGCCCAGAGGCTGCAACACCTAAGCAGGAGGCACCATTAACCAAACACTGCAATGAAGACCAAGGAACTTTCCAAACAAGTAAGGGATAATGTTGTTGAAAAGTACAAGTCAGGGTTAGGTTATAAAAAAAAATATCCAAATCTTTGATGATCCCCAGGAGCACCATCAAATCTATCATAACCAAAGGGAAAGAACATGGCACAATAGCAAACCTGCCAAGAGACGGCAGCCCACCAAAATTCACGGAGCGGGCAAGGAGGGCATTAATCAGAGAGGCAGCACAGAGACCTAAGGTAACCCTGGAGGAGCTGCAGAGTTCCACAGCAGAGACTGGAGTATCTGTACATAGGACGACATTAAGCCGTATGCTCCATAGAGTTGGGCTTTATGGTAGAGTGGCCAGAAGAAAGCCATTACTTTCATCAAAAACCAACATTGCACCTTTTTGAGTTTGCGAAAAGGCATGTGGGGGACTCCTAAAATGTATGGTGGAAGGTGCTCTGGTCTGCTGAGACTAAAATGGAACTTTTCGGCCATCAAAGAAAACGCTATGTCTGTCGCAAACCCAACACCTCACATCACCCAAAGAACACCATCCCCACAGTGAAACATGGTGGTAGCAGCATCATGCTGTGGGAATGTTTTCCAGCAGCCGGGACTGGGAAACTGGTCAGAGTTGAGGGAAAGATGGATGGTGCTAAATACAGGGATTTTCTTGAGCAAAACCTGTACCACTCTGTGCATGATTTGAGGCTAGGACGGAGATTCATCTTTCAGCAGGACAATGACCCCAAACACACTGCCAAAGCAACACTTAAGTGGTTTAAGGGGAAACATGTAAATGTGTTGGAATGGCCTAGTTAAAGCCCAGACCTCAAACCAATAGAAAATCTGTGGTCAGACTTGAAGATTACTGTTCACAAGCGCAAACCATCCAACTTGAAGGAGCTGGAGCAGTTTTGCAAGGAGGAATGGGTAAAATTCCCAGTGGTAAGATGTGGCAAGCTCATAGAGACTTATCCAAAGTGACTTGGAGCTGTGATTGCCGCAAAAGGTGGCTCTGCAAAGTATTGACTTTAGGGGGGTGAATAGTTATGCACATTAACTTTTTCTGTTATTTTGTCCTGTTTGTTGTTTGCTTCACAATAAAAGAAAAAAACATCTTCAAAGTTGTGGTCATGTTCTGTAAATTAAATGATGCAAATCCTCATACAATCCATGTTAATTCCAGGTTGTGAGGCAACAAAACACGAAAAATGCCAAGGGGGGTCAATACTCTCCCTTTTTTGTCCTCTCAGTTAGAGTCACTTCTACTTTTCAAAAGAGCTGCCCCAGTGCAGCGTGGCAGCCCCTTGCACGGACGTCAACCAAACCCCCCCCCCCCCCCACATTCCATCATTGAGGATTGATCTACCTAATAGAAGCGCCCTATGTTCCATGTACTTCCTGCCACAATCCAGGAAAGGGAAGGAGCCTTGTTGCAGACGGGGGCCCTCCTTCTCAGCCCAAAGTTTTTTTCGTGCTTCTGGGACTAAGAATAAGAGAAATAGATCTTCTAAATCTTCCCTGAGAGGTTCCAAGCAACCTTGGTCTGGTAAGTCTAGAGCTAGCTTCTCTGGACCAGCAGACGAGATCCATTATTGGGCTGGGGAGACATCTTCAATGGTTTCTTTTTGGGGTACCCAGAAAGGGGGGCAAAGTTTGTTATTTTCAGGTTTTTTAGGTCCTGAGTCTCCTTGTGCGGATTTAATTCCTGCCAAAGTTCAGGTAATGTCCAAACTACCTAAGGTCCCCCCTATCCCTGTCCAGGAAATTGAAATAGCTAGGTCTGATTTTAATTCTGACCAGGGTAGTCCTTCCTCTGGACAAATTTAAAGAACCACAGGCTGTGATTCACCGGCTGCTGTCACACAGATAGTTCTCTCTCCCGATTTGCATACAGGTTCTGAGTCTGGTGGTATCCACCTTCAAGACAGTTCTTTTTGCACAATCCTACATGCAGCTCATTTAGCAGGTTTGGCTTTACAGGAGGATACTGAAGTTTGTTGCAAGATTATGGGTTCCTCTGGCAGACACAGCAGGCGACCAATGGCCACGGTAAGGCCAGTATCATCCTCGACTCAGGCTTCTTGCGCAGTACCTGTGAGGAATCAAGAGCAAGGATTTTGCAATCATCCTGATGGCCATAAACGTCCCTTGGGGGATTCCTCTCCAGTTGCCCCAAGGGCCAATCTACCATCCTGCTTTATAGTTGCTGGTTTTATTGGCTTAGCTGTTAAAAGCCAGGTACTGAGGTAAAGAGGTTTATCTGCATCGGTGATCCCTACTATGGTGAAGGCAAGGAAGTCTTCTTCCAGCAAGATATACCATCGTACGTGGAAAGCGTACATTTCTTGGTGGGAGTCGATTAGCGCTCATCCTCTATCCTTTTGTGGGGCTCGGATCGTAACCTTTCTGATCAGAAGTTGGCCTTGAGTACAATCAAGAGCCAGGTGTCTGCCTTGGTAATCTTCTTTCAGCGACCCCCTTGCCACGCACTCCTTAGTTTGTACCTTCATTCAGAGGGTTCCACATATGGCTCCAACTGTACGGTCTCTTTTGCCGTCATGGGATTTAAATTTAGTGTTTTCGCTTCTCCAGAAACCTCCATTTGAGAATATTCGGGAGATTCCCTTGTCTACATTATCCCAGAAGGTGACATTCTTGGTGGCTAATAGATCGGCTCACAGAGTATCGTAATTGGTGGCATTATCCTGTCGCAGTCCATATTTGGTGGTCCATAGGAATAAATTGGTTCTTTGTCCATGTCCATCATTTCTGTCCAAAGTTGTCTCTGACTTCCATTTGAATGAGGACATTGTGTTGCCTTCCTTGTGTCCCAAGTCAGCTTAGTCAGCTTATCCCAAGGAATTTGCTTTGCATACCTTGGATGTGGTCCGTGTGATTCGGGTGTATCTGGCAGCTACTGAGTTCTTTCAGTGGTCAGACTCGCTTTTTGTGGTGACGGACGGACAAAGAAAAGGTCTGGCCGCTTCTTTGGCTACCATCTACAGATGGATCAGACAGACTGTTTCTCAGGCCTATACCATTAAAGGTCAGGTTCCACCTTTCCCTGTCACAGTGCATTTTACTCGGGCGCTGAGTGCTTCTTGGGCCTTCCGTCATCAGGCATCAATATCGCAAGTTTGCAAGGAAGCCACTTGGTCGTCGTTGCATACCTTCACAAAATTATATAAAGTAGATACTTTGGCATCTGTGGTTGCTTCTTTTGGCCGCAAAGTTTTGCAGGCTGCTGTTTAAGAGGGGCTGTTCCCTATTGAGGGGTTACATAGTTAAAGGTTGAATAAAGACAACAGTACATCCAGTTTAACCTGTGCAGGTGTGTGTGTGTCAGTGATGTATTAATTTCCCATAACCCTGAATGTTTTGATCTTTGAGATGCACATCCAAGAGTCTTTTAACTTCTTCCGGCCCGCGTTATAGCTGAAAGACGGCTACAGCGTGGGCTCTAATTTCCGGGAGGCCGTCTTCATACGGCCTCCCAGTGACAGGCTCCCCTCGCGATCCCTTGGACACAGCCAATCACAGATCATGGTGAATGGCCAATCACAGCGGCCATTTACCAGGTGATCGGACCGTGCAATGAGAGATGATCTCATATGTAAACATATGAGATCATCTCTCATCGCCAGCTCTCCTTCCTCACACAGAGACTGCAGTGTGAGGAAGAGCAGAGCCGATCAGAGGTTATGGGACACAGAGGAATGTAATCAGGGCACTATTCACCAGTGCCCTGATTACACAAAAGGTAAATAAAATACAATCAGTGCCCACAATCAGTGCCCATAGTGCTGACAGTCAGTGCTCATCAGTGCCTTACTCATCTAGGCACTGATGGGCACTGACTAGCAGCACTATGGGCACTGAGTGTGGGCACTGATGGTGCTGCCCATCAGTGCTCATCAGTGCCGCCTGTCAGTGTCCAGCAGTGCCGCCTCTTAGTGCCCAGCAGTGCCACCTATCAGTGCTCATCAGTGCCACCTATCAGTGCTCATCAGTGCGGCATATTAGTACCTCCTCATCAGTGCCCATAAATGCCACCTCATCAGTGCCCATAAGTGCCGCCTCATCAGCGCACATCAGTGAAGGAGAAAAATGTATTTATTTTCAAAATTTACTCGCAGAAAATAAGAAAAACTTTTTTTTTCAAAATTTTCTGTCTTTTTTCTTTTTCAAAAGAAAGCTCTATTTGTGTGAAAAAAATTATAAAAATTTCATATGGGTACAGTGTAGCATGACCGCGCAATTGTCATTCAAAGCATGAGAGCGCTGAAAGCTGAAAATTGGCCTGGGCAGGAAGGGGGTGAAAGTGCCCGGTAGGCAAGTGGTTAAAAGTAGCCATACTCCCTGCAGTTACCACCAATTGTGGAAGAGAGTCCCACATTGTTACCGCCCTTACAGTGAAAAACCCCTTACGCAACTTAAGGTTAACCACTTACCGCAAACTGACGTAGATCTGCGTCGGCAGACTTTGCGGGGGTATACCGGGATGATGCCTCTAGCTAGAGGCACCATCCCGGTACCGTGGTTAACAGCCGACGGTCGGCTTTCCGTCAGTAATGACCGATGCGGCTCGGGAGCCGCTCGATCGTTACCCGGGTGAGCGGGATGGGACGTCCCCCCCCCTCCCGCCGCCTTCCACGACTTTGCTCGGGGCTCCCGTCCCACCGAGCACCCAGCCGGCGCGTCCGCCGGCTGGATGGAGTCCCGATCAAAGCTGGAAACGGCTTCGATCGGGTCTCCGATGACGTGACCCGGAGGCGGCGTCCATGACGTCACTTCCGGGTTACTCTGCTGCAAAAGGCGGCAGATTTAAAAAACGGCTGTATGCAAAAACGCAGTTTTTGGCGTTTTGCATACATGGAAGTGTAGTGGAGGGGTCTAGGGTCTTTTTAGACCCTCGATCCCTCCATAAAGTGTACCTGTCACTGCATATTGGTGTCACAAGGGATGTTTACATTGCTTGTGACAGAAATAAAAGTGATCAGATTTTTTTTTTTTTTTTAAAAACCTGTAATAAAGTTAGAAAAAAATAAAATAAATAGGAAAAAAAAAATTTTAGCCGCCCCGGTCACCGTTAGCTCGCGCACAAAAAAAAACATATTCGGAAGTCGAGCCGCAAATTAAATTACTGTTCAAACCACACATGTGAGGTATCGCCGCGATCGCCAAAGCGTGAGCAATAATTAAAAAAAAGAGCTACACTCTAACTCTAAACTGGTAACCGTTAAAAAAATGTAAAGCGTCGCCTATTGAGTTCTCTATTGACCGTAGTTTGTCGCCATCCCACGTGTGTGCGCAATTTTAAACCGTAACATGTTGGGTATCTATTTACTCGGCGTGACATCATCTTTCACAATATATAAAAAAAAATGGGCTAACTTTACTGTGTAGTATTTTTTAAATGCAGTGAAATGTGATTTTTCAAAAATTTTCCCAAAAAAATGGCGTTTTAAAGACTGCTACGCAAATACTGCGTGACAAAAAATATTGCAACGACCGACATTTTATTCTCCAGAGTCTTTGCTAAAAAAAATATATATATATAATGTTTGAGGGTTCTAAGTAGTTTTCTAGGAAAATATACTGATTTTAACTTGTAAACAAAAAGTGTCCGAAATAGGGCTGGGGCTTAAGTGGTTAAACCGTCTTTCCTCTAATCTTATCGTGTGGCCACGTGTCCTCTTACACTCCTTGAGACCAAATCTTTTTTTTCTTATGCTGGGATCACCATTGAGGTTTTTGTAAATCGCTATAAATTAAATAATAAATAAGTCAAATAAATAAATTAAGTGCTTGCATTCGCTCCTCATAATTAAGGCCCTCCAATCCCCTAATTAGTTTAGTTGCCCTTCTTTGGACTCTCTCCAGTTCCAGCACATCCCTTCTGAGGATTGGTGACCAGAACTGGACAGAATACTCCAGATGTGGCTGGACTAGGGTTTTATAAAGTGGTAGGATTATAGCTTTATCCCTGGAATATATCCCCTTCCTTATGCATGCTAATATTCTCCCGGCTTTGGCAGCTGCAGCTTGACATTGCATGCTATTGCTTAGTCTATCTTCCAATAGAACCCCCAGATCTTTCTCCATCCTTGACTCCCCCAGAGGTTCCCCCCTAGAGCATATTTTAGAAGGGGTTCCTGTGACGCGGTAAGGCTCCTGTGTCCTGGTTAGCGGCACTTATGTTTAGCCTTGCGTTATTTTCCCCACCCTTCATTTTCCTTTTTCACTGCTTTTGGACATCCCAGTTATTACGATTTATGGAGCGCAGTCCGCTGTCTGAAACTTCTAATACTGCTTGCTACTAAACTGATTACTTAGAGCAGAGAGGGGGGTTATATACCAGCTGAAGACGGCCCATGGGTGTAGCCAGGTGTTTTTTTTTTCTTCTGCCTATTCCTACTCCTGGAGGAGGCAATATAACCAAGTAGTTTTGATTAATGGAGCGCGGTGTCCATCGATGAACTCAGAAAAATTGATTTTTACAGTAAGTACAAAAATCTCATTTTCTCATCTCTCTCTCTCTCTGAACTTGGTACAGTGGTACATTTATACTGTATGAAAAGATGATGTCAGCAAAAAGTATGTCCTAAATAAGGTTGTATTACTAAATATAAAATGAACACCCTCTGTTGCATATATGG
The DNA here is from genome assembly GCF_965119305.1 of Pelophylax lessonae. NCBI lineage: Eukaryota > Metazoa > Chordata > Amphibia > Anura > Ranidae > Pelophylax > Pelophylax lessonae. The sequence continues at coordinate 415,906,945 of NC_138770.1, forward strand.
TTTGAATCTATAGTAAGAAACCTAACTGACATAGGAACTAATGGGCCATACACACTATACAATTGTCTTTTGATATTTTCCTTTAGATTTACCAAAACCATATAATATGAGGTCAAATCTAAACACTTTTAATTTGTGTGCAATCAGGCAGGCCCTTGTACTACATAGTTGAAGGTAAATCTAAAGGAAATCTAACCACAAAAGTTGTATAGTGTGCATCCAGCTTTAGAATAGAAATGCATACGTAGCAAAATTGCTTCTTTGTCCTTCACAAAGACATATTGAAGTAGCCTTCAAAACTAATATATTACATTATAACATTCATATGTATTTCAGAGACTTATTTAAAATAATATTAAACTCTAAATCTCTAACATACCTCCCAGAGATTGGCAAGGGCAAAGTAAACATTCTGGGCCAGTCATTTGATTTTGAACCTTATCCCAGAGGCAAAGGGAATCAACCACACTCCTAGCCTATGAAACCATGATCAGACCAGGGTGAATGTTCACTGCTCCTCTGCTTACAAAATAAGCCAAAAACGAAATCTATCTACATTAAATGTTTGCTCCAGAAATGACAGCCCATAGTTGCCAACTGTCCCGTTTTTGCCGGGACAGTCCCGGCATATAGGAGCCTGTCCCGGGTAGTTTACATCCCTGGAAGCGCCCGTTAATCTGGCTGCCCATAAATGCTACGCAGAAGTAGTGCAGCTGAATGGGAGAATTATTCCAACTCTGCTACTTTGGCCTTAAGTTTGAAATTCCCTTTTTAATTTCCTGTAATTCTCTCTATATTGAGTAGACCCAATAATCTGATAAGTAGGCAGAGATTAATTCTGCGGAGTGGTTGGAGCTTTAGGGAAGTGGGTGTGATAAGTAATTGATAGCTGTGTTGTAAAGTGTTCCTGGAAATTCTTTTCAAATGTTGGCAACTATGGCAGCCCAATCATTTGAATGGGCTGCTGTGCCGCGAGAACCGCAGGTAAAAGGTGCATGCACTTTTTTAAAAATGCGGTCACAGGGAAACCACATAGTCTTTTTGACCATGTGGTTCCCGCACCCGTGTTTGCACTGCGGGCTGAGATGCGTGGGAGCACCTTGTGTCTCGCAAGAGCAGTGCGATTTGTCTGCTGGTATCGATACGATATCCTCAACGCACAGTGTTGGGCTAGTGTGAACCCAGCCTAATGCTGGCCATACACTAAATGAAAAATCATTCAAACTTATTTTTGAATAAGGAACACGCGGCTGTGAGAGCAAACGATTTTGCCATCATGTAATGACCAAATTTTGATCGATAAATTGGTCAAAGGACGTAAAAAAGAAAAAAAAAAACAGTTTTTTGTTAGTTTTGTCACATATGCCTAGTGCAAACAGTTCGGAGGAGAAACAAACGAACCTTTCAATTTATCGCTCTGCAGAAATTTTCCAAACTTGTCCTTCATTTTTTTGTTGGCTCAAAAAACATCACAACTGATTACCAATTTGTGTCCATTACCTGGCCGAAAAATGAATGAACTGTTCAAATGACAGATTTTCAAACAATTTTTTTGTCTGTGTATGGGCACCATTAGTTATATTATATCAAAGCTGGTACTTAAAGGGTATCTCCACTTTTGTGGGGTAAAAGAAAATAGCGTATACAATTGCGACACAAGTCATATTGTAATTGAATGTTACTAAAAATGACCTTTCTTTTTCAATTTGCAGCTGTTGTAATTTTCTGAAAATGCAATGCAATATGGCTACCTGGAGCTGTTCTGTACACAGAATGTGTACTGACCACACCAGAGAAGCATAATTTCCTGCTTGTGTGATTGGCTCACCAATTTTCCCAGAAGTCTGCCTAAGATACAAGTCAGATTTCTGGCATCCCCTGCAACAAAAATGTCATTTTTGGTGAGATTCTCCCAATAGGAACACGTCTAAAGGTATTCAGGTCCAGCAGATTTCCTCAGAGCCCTGCAGCTGCCACAGCTGATAGATAATTATAAAACCACTCCCATAAGACTCACTCAGCACAGAGGAACAAACAATGATTTCTTCAGAATAACAAAAGGTAGGAATCTGCAACAAACTTTGTTAAAATCTTTGTAATGTACATAGATCACTTTTTCTCAACAAAAGTGGAGTAAAGCTTTAAAGCGGAGTTCCACCCTAGAAATTTTTTTTTACCTAAAAATACCCCCAGTCAGGACTAGTGCATTTCAGCAACGATAGCCTCTGAACTGTCCCATTTCACTTACCTGTAAGAAGAAATACTTACCTTGAAAATGTCTTGTCCAGCGCTGCCATCTCAGGTGTGGGCAGCTGAAGCCGGAGTGTCCCTCTTCGGTGACATCGGCGTCCCAGAATGCCCTACTCGTCACTTCCGGAGCAGGCGCTTCATCCCTGCAGTTTCTGGGCATGCCCAGAAGCTGTTCAGCAGGGAATGACGCGCCTGCCCGGAAGTGACGAGCGGGGCCGGTGCAGGCGCATTGACTCCTGGGATCGATTACGCTCATCTCCCAGGAGTCAATACAAGGAGGAATTGACGTTGTGCGCTGTGTCCGCAGAGAAAGGAAGAGGAAGGAAAGTAAGTATATTTTCATTAAAAACAAGGTAAGAGAAACGAAAAAAAAAAAAATTTAATTATCCAATTCTTTTTCAGGTAAATTAAAGTGGAGCTCCGGCCTCGGGGGTGAATTTTAGATAAAAATACCCCCGGGACAGTCAGGGCTAGTACATTTCACATTGGATAGCCTCTGTACTGTCCCGGGTCGCACTTACCTTTTAGAAGAAATACTTACCTTTAAAATTTCTTCTCCAGCGCTGCCATCTCAGGTGTGGGCAGCTGAAGCCAGCGCGTCCTCTTCTGCCTCCTCTTCAATGACGTTGGAGTCCCAGAATGCCCTGCACCGGCATGCCCAGAAGCTTATCAGCAGGGAATGCCACGCCTGCACCGGAAGTGACAAGCCGGGCCGGTGCAGGCGCATTGACTCCTGGGAGCGATGACGTTCAGCTCCCAGGAGTCATCGCAAGCCGGTGTTCCGTGAAAAAACCCTACCCGTGAAAATTCCCTACCCTCGTCACTTCCGGTGCACTTACGTCACACCGACGTCATGGAACAGCTGAGCAGGTTACCATTGCGCATGCTCAGAGGTCCGGAGGGTAGGGAATTTTCACGGGGTAGTGTGTTGTAACGTTACACCGCATCAGCTGTTGCCGCGGTTACATTAAAACATCTCGGCTGCAACATGAAATCATCTCCGCTCCTACCTCTGTCACTTCCCTGATCTCGGCTACTAAATGTAAAAGCGGCAGGTCTATGAAAATATAAATGACGGCGATCTCGGCTCCGTGATTTATATTTTCATAGACCCACCGCTTTAAAATTTAGTAGCCGAGATCAGGGAAGTGACAGGGGTAGGAGCGGAGATGATTTCATGTTGCAGCCGAGATGTTTTAATGTAACCGCGGCAACAGCTGATGCGGTGTAACGTTACAACACACTACCCCGTGAAAATTCCCTACCCTCCGGACCTCTGAGCATGCGCAATGGTAACCTGCTCAGCTGTTCCATGACGTATGTGCACCGGAAGTGACGAGGTATGGAATTCTCACGAGGTATGGTTTTTTTAACGTTACACCGGAAGTGACGGTGCGGGCCGTGGCTGCAGAGGGAGGAAGTGGAAGGAAGGTGAGTATATTTTCTTCAAAAACAAGGTAAGTGAACAAAAAAAAAATTTGGGAGCATCCATTTCTTTTTCAGGTGACCCTCAGCAAGCGGATGGCCCAAAATAGATTTTGAGGCCGGAACTCCGCTTTAAGCCTATAATGAAGTTTGTTATAAAAAAAAATGAAAATCACCATGACGATACTTTTTTTTTTTTTATAAAACTTTATTTAATCATCAAAATTATATACATAGTAACATAATTTCATTGGAAGAAATAAACACTTGACTATAGAAGCCTCCTAGTTCAATTGCTGCATACATTGTACTATACGTCCCGCCTTCACAGCCGCTAAAAATAGGCTATAAACCGCCGCTGGGTCCACCGCGACATGTAAGGCCTTCAGCTACTGGCTGGAGGAAGGCTAAACGTCCCCTGTCTCTGAGCCATACAACTGGTCAGCGACCTACTCGGCATCAACCCCACCGTCCAATCATCTCTGGCAGACTTCCAGCACACGCCCACCTCCACCTGTGCCCGCACGTGAGGTTGGACCCGTTATGTAAGGAGGAGCCCCAGTCCCGTCTCCTCGTCCAGTACGACGCTGCAGCGTCAGGCTCAGGAGGGGCGTGGTGTGGTGGAGGCGTAGGTGAGGTGTCCGGTTGGCGCATGCGCATAAGCTCAGTCTAAGCTCAGTGCGGCCGACTCGTACTTTGTATTGGCTCGGGACAATGAAGCAGAATTCTAACGTACCGGCGTTCCTGAGCAAACTGTGGACGTTGGTGGAGGACTCGGACACGAACGAGTTTATCACATGGAGTCAGGTAACCGCTCTTCTGCTCTGTGTGCATATAGGCACGGCTTCCATCTTGTGGCAGCGGCCCAGGTGCAGACATGATGCCACCCACTACCAACTGAGCCCTGTTCACATGCTGCCGTGCCTTCCTGGGCTCGCCTCCTTTCCTCATGGTTAGGTGGGAGTTAGTCTTAGGGTTATAGATACGAACATGTATTCATTCTAGAGCTCAACTCTCCTACTTCTCTGTCAGTGGGCACTTCTGTTCCTTTGGAGTCCCCTCATCCTGCCTTCTAGACTATGGAGATACGAGATGACACCCAGCCGTCCTAAAGCACAACTAATCCCATTGATTTAATTGTTCACTCTTACATGTACTAGTGTGCACATGTTGGCTCTCAATAGTATGGTCAGATCATCCAATAGCTGGTGTCCTGGCCGATCACATGTGCAGCACCATGGCAACTGTAGATCAGACAGAGGCTAAGATGGCAGCTTCCTTGCCTGTAAAGGATAGAAGGCATTAATTCTGCTTAACTACTCAAGGACCGTCCCATGTGCATATACTGTGGCAGCAAAATCACATACCTATACGTGATTTATTTCTTTTTTCCTCTTCCGAGTCTGGGCGCGTGCCACCGACGACCTGCACCATTTGATTGTGTTTTATAGCATAAACCTATCCTTTAAGCAGACCATAGATTACTATATTTCTTTCCTTCCACCACGGGTGTAAGGAAAGAGAATTGCTCAATTCCCCGGTCAGTGCTATTCTGACCTATTGATAGGTTAGTAAAAGTGCTTTCCCATTTCCTAACCTAGACAAATCTCAACAGTTAATCCTTGTAGTGTGGGTGCAGCCTGACTGCAAGGGAGGACTTTCGTTTATCCCAGATTTGGGGGTTATGTTAGGCCTGTTTTTCACCTTTTTTTTTGTTTTTGGATTGTGGGAGGAAACTGGAGCACCTGAAGGAAAATATTTAATCATGGAGTTTGTTAAAACCCTATTTAACACAGCCACAATCTAAAGGCATCAAAAATACACTGTCTTCAAAAATGTCCCAAATCTTGTTGCAATGTACGGTTATAAGGAAAATTTTGAACTTTGTCTATTGCACAGAAGTTATTGCTTTTACATAAACACATGTAAACCACATCACAGTGGAACATACTGTAAAAGGCACACAACATGAATGTTTTCTGATTGATTTCCAGCTGCATGCCTACGTATGCGTAGGACTTCAAGAGATTGGAGGAACTCCCACCACTCTGGGGCCTCAGTGGTCTTTTAACTACCTCCCACCCGGCCATAGTACATATACGGCCGGGCGGGAGTCTCGTCCTTCTGAATGGACGTTCCGGAACGTCCTTCAGAAGGAGAGAGATCGCGCCGCCGCGGGCACGCGCAGCGGCGCGATCTCGATGTGCCTGTGTCCCTCGGACACAGAGCGACATCATTCGGCAGGAGGGCCCTGTGATTGGCCCTCCTGATCACATGACGGCTGTGTCCAATCACAGCCGTCGTGTAATGTAAATAGAGCCGTTGTAACGGCTTCGATCTCTTCTCCTCCTGACAGATCATGTCAGTGAGGAGAAGATCAGAGGATCTGTGCTGCTGCGGGGGTGATCAGTGAGTATTTCTAATTACTCACTGATCACAGGGGGGGTCTGTGCTGGTAATCAGAACATTGATTACCAGTGCAGCCCTGGGGAGGGGGAGGGGTGCCACTAAGCCACCAGGGATGCCCACCCATGACCACCAGGGATGCCCACTATGGCCACCAGGGATGGCAAGCAGGGCTCAGAGAGCCCCCCAGTGCCCTCCCTATCAGTGTTGCCCACCAATGGCATCTATCAGTGCTGCCCACCAGTGCCATTATTGCCATCTATCAGCGCCGCCCACCAGTGCCCATTATTGTCCACCAGTGCTGCCTATCAGTGCCGATCAGTGCCCCCCATCAGTGCCGATCAGTGCCACCCATCAGTGCCGATCATTGCCGCCCAACAGTGCCACTATCAGTGCCCATCAGTGCCGCCAATCAGTGCCCATCAGTGCTGCCTATCACTGCCCATCAGCGCTGCCTATCAGTGCCCACCAATGCTGCATATCAGTGCTATCTATCAGTGCCACATATCAGTGCCCATCAGTGCTGCATATCAGTGCTACCTATCAGTGCCCATCAGTGCTGCATATCAGTGCCACCCCATCAGTGTCTCCTCATCAGTGCGGCATCATCAGTGCTCATCAGTGCAGGAAAAAACATATCTATTTACAAAATTTTATAACCTAAACAAAAAAACTTTTTTTTTTTTTTCAAACTTTTCAGTCTTTTTTTATTTGTGCACCAAAAAAGAAAAAACCTGACGGTGATCAAATACCACCAAAAGAAAGCTCTATTTGTGGGGAAAAAATGACACAAATTTGGTTTAGGTACAGCGTTGCATGACCGCGCAATTGTCATTCAAATTGCAACAGCGCTAAAAGCTGAAAATTGGTCTGGGAAGGAAGGGGGTTTAAGTGCCCTGTATTGAGGTGGTTAATATGTTCAAATGGATCTGGAAATATTAAAGCCACTGGGGTTGGTTTACTAAAACTGGAGATTTCAAAATCTGGTGCAGCTGTGCATGGTAGCTAATCAGCTTCTAACTTCAGCTTGTTCAGTTAGGCTGGGTTCACACTGGGGCGGCTTCAAAGTCACCCCAGTCTGAAGCCGCCTGGTGCAGCACGACTTCAGTGGGGCTTGCAAACGACTTCTCTAATAGAAGTCAATGCAAGTCGCCCCCAAAGTAGTGCGGGAACCTTTTTCTAAGTCGGAGCGACTTGAGTTGCTCAGATTAGAACGGTTCCATTGCACAGAATGGAGCGCGACTTGTCAGGCGGCTAAGTCGCCTGACAAGTTACCCCAGTGTGAACCGGGACTTAGGCTGGCCATACACTATACAATTTTCTTGTTCAACTTTCCTTTAGATTTACCAAAACCATGTAATATAGGGTCAAACATAGACACTTTCAATTTGTATGCAGTCAGGCAGGCCCTTGCACTACATAGTTTAAGGTAAATCTAAGGTAAATTGAATAAGAAAATTGTATAGTGTATGGCCAGCCTTAAGCTTTGACAATAAAAGAACCTGGAAGCTGATTGGCTATCAAGCACAGCTGCACCAGATATTGCACTCTCCAATTTTAGTAAATCAACCCCCAGTGAGAAGGTGAGAACAAGTCCATGTTTCGTTAAACATATGTGGTGACTGAAAAGTGTTTAAAGTCCCGGCAAAACCCATCTAATGCTAAACCTGCTCTGTCTACATTCTAAACCTAATCTAGCTAACCCTGTAAAGCAAAAATCACTGTACTTGCCTATTTTTCAGCTGATCCGGTCCTATGCTGAGCTGTCAGTGGCGGCTTCAGCGTGGAGGCGGGTGCAGGAGAGGCATTTGACAACACGGAAGCCCCATAGTAAGCCTATGGCTGACGTCACTTCCCATTCGTTTCACAGCCACTGTCGGTCCTCTCCTGCACAAATCTTCTGCCGCTGGAGACCAGATTGGGTGCGGTAAAGGTACAGCTTTTTTTTTTTTTTGGCGGGGGGGGGGGGTTAGAATGTGGCAGAGAGCAGGTTGAGAGTTAGTTAGGTTTTGCCTGGACTTATCCTTTACCGTATTTGGGTGACCTGCCTTTTATTTACATTAATCCAGGGGGCCAGCATTAGTAAATTTGCATAATGTGCCTCAAAACTTACTTTTTCTGCCGTTTTTGTTAACGTATTAATTTTATTTATTTAGAATGGTCAGAGTTTCTTGGTCCTTGATGAACAACGATTTGCAAAGGAGATCCTGCCCAAGTACTTCAAGCACAATAACATGGCCAGCTTTGTGAGGCAACTAAACATGTGTAAGCACAGTTATAGACTGGTATGCATGTATCAAACGTCTTATAAAATTCATATTGTGTTTATTTGAGACCAGGTAATATTTTGTACATCTTTTTGTTGCTATTGTAAGTTGCAATTGTTCATTAAAGGAAACTTCAACCTAATGGATGCAAATTGAATAACATCAGTACTAGAAAGATGCATAAAGTAGTAGATTCTTACCTTTCCCCCCCCCCCATGCTACATGAAAATTATGAGCCCCTCCTCCTAAGTGATGTGACTTTGTGTGTGGTTTGTACAGCGCAGTCCCAATGCAGAGTCAGCATTTTTTATTTTATTTTTTTTCAGTGCAACATGTTGCAATGCAAACTACCAGATTGCAATGCTGTTTCATTGAATGTGATTAGGAAATAAAGTTCTAACAAAAGTAGACAGTGGGATGCTCCAGGTTAAGTGAGTTGGAACTGTTCCTTCCAGCGAACACCAGTGGCCATGCATTCACCTTCTTGCAAGCGCCGAGAGTGGTTTTTTTTTTTTCCCCCCTTTTGACTTGCCCTAAACACACACATTTGTAGTACTGGTGACCAGTTTAGTTTAGCAGATGCATAGAGAGAGGTTATGTTACATTGATTTTATAATAACTGAGATTTTTAGGAGCTTGGCTGATACTACAGTGTCTAACTGCGGAAGTTTTGTTCTACTTTTTAGATGGTTTCAGAAAAGTGGTCCATGTTGACTCTGGAATTGTGAAGCAGGAGAGGGATGGACCAGTGGAATTTCAGCATCCATACTTCATTCAAGGGCAAGACGAGCTATTAGAGAACATCAAAAGAAAGGTAATGGGAATGCTTGTTTTAAAGTAAATCTGTTTTATTAAAACCTTTCAGACTCCATACGATCAGCAAAATGTAAGTGATATTAAAGGCAGATTTTTTATTTTTTTAAATATAAGTATCAAACATTGTCATACTTGCCGGCTCTGTGCAGTGGTTTTGCGCAGAGCAGCCCTGATCTTCTTCTTCCCAGGTCTCCCACTGGCGCTTCTGGGTCCTCTGTCCTGCCTAGTGCTATGGGGGGCTCCCAAGAAACTACTGTGTGTCCATTTACACACACTGAGTTCAGTACGGCCCTGCTCTCTTTGCCTCATGGCTGTGATTGACAGTAGCAGGAGCCAATGGCTGCTGTCTTTAGCCACTGAGGATGAAAAGACTCGGGAGAGCCACTGCTCTTGTGCAATTCACTGGATTGAGATAGATGTGGGGGTAAAACCTTGAGTCTTTAGACTTAAAAACCACTTTAACCTTTCCCTGCTGCTAATTCTATATCATCGCTATAAAGTGTGTAGGCCTGCCTCCATCTTTTTTATAAAGGACTCTGTGCCCGAGCAGTTCTTCTCTAGGCATGAGTACTGTTGGTTGGGGACTTCTAATAATTGAATTCAAATGTTGTTAATAGGAAATAAATCTTAAAGTTAACTTCTGGGTTAAAAAATATATTTTGCACATTTGTTATACAAAAAAAAAAAAAATGTTTGCCTCCTCTGATGACTGTCCATGTGTAGATGGTGTCCCATTGGGAGAGCTTTTAGTTTAATTCATCCTGGGCGTAACGCTTTGTGAAAAATTATTGAAAAGTTGTAATACAATTATTAGAAAAGTATTTTACAGGTAACTACAATGTAAATCGTACATGGCAAATGTCGTCCAGAAAGTCTTTTTCTGGAGTTCAGCTTTAAGCTGTAATTTAATTTCCCCACAAATAAAGAGAATTTGGGGATGCTGTCGAATTTTATGCAAATACTGGCCTTTAGAAAGCTGCTCTTTCAGTAGGGTCTTCTGCAACGTTAGGGGCATTGGCAGAGAAATATTGCTTGGGTACGATGAGTAATTAGTGGTCCCTACTAATTTAGGGTTGCAGCGAAACCAAATGTTTATGGGCAGGTACTGATACTTTTTGTCAAGGACTCGCCAGTACCGATAATTTTGTGGTGTGATTTGAGCCCATGCAAAAGGAATGGAGTGAAATTGCACTGCAAATATTGCAGGCAATTTGAACAGGAATGCGTTCAGATTCCTTTCTGAATCGCATGTGAGTTCCCACTACGTGTTTGTGAACCGAGGCTGAAATATTTGACAAGCCTGGATTCACACGGGGGGAGGGGGAAACTGCATGCAATTCGGACAGGAATCGCACTGCATTCCTGTTTAAATTGCATTAGATTCTTTGCACAGTACTTGTGAAAATACTCAGTATTGGTGCAACCCTACTACTAGTTATTGCTTAGTTTATATATCTATTACTTATACAAATGCGCTAGAAACAATCTTAAGATTGCACAAAACTTTTTAATAAGCATATGGGTTTGGTTGCTTGTTTCTTGTATAATTTTGATCATGTATGTTTTTTTTTTTTTTTTTTTTTTTTTTTTTTTTTTTTTTTGCCAGGTATCCTCCACAAGACCCGAAGAAACTAAAGTGAGACAGGAAGATATATCTAAAATTTTGAATAGTGCTCAAAAAGTTCAGATGAAACAAGACACTATTGATTCGCGACTGTTCACATTGAAGAGGTATGCATCTTCATAATATTTAGGCAGCATTACCAAGTCTAAACTGTATATAGAAAATTGTACATATGCTGCTCATCTTAATTTGCAATTGTCTTCAGATCTAATAGGAGAAACAATGTGTTCTTCTTCCCCTTTATCTTCATTCTATGCATGAAGATAAAAAAAAACCTGTGTGCAGCAGCCCCCTTTATAATTTCCTGAGCCAATCTCGATCCAGCGGTGTTGTATGAGTGACTCGGCTGTCTGGGACACTTTCTCCTGATTGGCTGAGATACAGCGCCATTGGCTCCCGCTGCTGTCAATGTCAGTGAGCCAATAAGGAGAGCGACAGGGTCGAGTCGAGGCTCCGTGCCTGAATGGACAGTGCCCCCATGGCAAGCAGTTTGCTGTGGGGGTGCTCCACAGGAGGGAGGGGCCAGGAGCGTCGAAGAGGGACCTGAGAAGAGGTTCAGGGCTGCTCTGTGCAAAACCACTGCGCCAGGCCGCGAGTTGGGGTGTGACGTCGCATGCTCGATCCTGACTGCAGATCCCGACTCTCAGTTGGGGCGTGACATCACGTGAGTGCCTCACCCCCCTGCTGCTCGTGGCTGCTGGCTCTCACACCTTGGGATGTAGATCTCACATTTTCTGCCCCCTGCAGCTTGCTGACTCCTGCCCCAAAGGTATGTGGGGCACATTTTAATGGAGATTAATGATGGGAATATTTTATAGAGTGCAGACTGATGGGCACATTTTATGTTCAGGGGCACTATAATGGGCACATTTTATGTTAAGAGCATTGCTGATGGACATGTTTTTGTACCCCAGAGGTGAATCTGTTGGCCTCTTGCCTCAACAGGAAGGTTCAAAGGTTTGTGGCATGGTCTCCGGATCCTCTAGCCGTCGCTACAGATGCTTTAGTGGCTCAGTATCGTCTGAATTACGGCTTCCTCCTCTCCAGCTTCTGCCAAGACTACTACGCAGGATCAAGGCAGAAGGGATTCCAGTCATCCTAATGGATCCAGACTGGCCTTGATAGTCTTGGTACGCCGATCTGGTACGGCTGGTCACCAGTGCTCCTTGGAGACTCCCTCTCAGGGAAGATCTGCTGTCCCAAGGGCCAATCTTCCATCCAGCTTTACAGTCGCTGACTTTGACGGCTTGGCTGTCGAAAGCCAGGTGCTGAAGGACAGAGGGTTGTCTGATTTGGTGATTCCTACGCTGTTAAAAGCTAGAAAATCCACTTCTAGGAAAATTTACCACAGTACATGGAAGACGTACGTTGCGTGGTGTGAATCCCCCCCCCAAGTTCACCCTCCCTCCTTTTTGGTGGCTTGGATCTTGGCTTTCCTCCGAGGGGTTGTGCATCACCTGGCCCTGAGTACTAGGGCTGAACGATAGTCAATGTGATATCGACTATCGTTCTGCAGGCATGGGCGATATTCATATCCCCGAAGACACGATATTCAGGGATTAGGCAGGGAGAAGTCGGGACTCGGGGGGAGGAGGAGGACTCACAGTGATTACATCCGTCCCACACTTCCCTCCCAGCTCTGCCTCTAGTATCCAGCCGACCATTACTCCGCCCATTGTCTCTCCTTCCTGCATCGGGGGCGGGATCAGGCTGTAATGTTTTGTAAATAGATTCAATGGAGAGACAATGGGCGGAGCAGGGCGGAGTAATGGTCGGCTGTTGACTAAGAGGCAGAGTTGGGAGGGCTGGAGTGCGGGGCGGATTGCATGGCGGCAGAGAGGCTACAGTGCAAAGCAGCAGGAGAGGGGGGAGAGACATCCGGAGCATGGAGGAGGAGCACCGCGTGACAAAGGCTGCTACCGACACTTCACTCAGCCCGCTTCCTCTACACTCCGGCTCCGACACAAGGCTCGGGCTGTCCGGGCGGGAGAAGTTCTACAAGTGTGGCGGATCCCCTGGCAGAAAGCTGAGCTCTGCTCACTGATCCCTCCTCCGGAGACTGTCTGGGAGAAATATCGCAATGTACTTTTTTCCCCAATATCGTGCAGCCCTACTGAGTACCATCAAGGGCCAGGTCTCGGCCGTGGCGGTTTTCTTTCAATGCCCATTGGCCACACACACAAATTGGTGCGAACTTTTCTCTAGGGCTTGGGACACCTGGTTCCTCTAGTGCGGTCTCCCTTGCCGCCGTGGGACCTCAATTTGGTGTTGTCAGTCCTCCAGAAGCCTCCCTTTTTTCACATAGTTTTGTGAGGATGAAAAAAGACATCAGTCCATCCAGTTTAACCTATGATGTGTGTTTGTTTGCTGTTAACCGTACATTGTATACCCCTGTATGTTGTGGTCTTTAAGGTGCCCATATAATAGTTTTTTGAAACGATCAATGCTCCCTGCTGATACAACTGCTTGTGGAAGAGAATTCCACATCCTTACTGCTCTGACAGTAAAGAACCCCTTACGTATTTTAAGCTTAAACCGTTTTTCCTCACATTTTAGTGAGTGGCCACGTGTCTTATTGTATTCCCTTTCTCTGAAAAGTTAGTTCTTTATGCTAGGGTCCTCACCAGTACAGTATTTGTACATTGATATCATATCCCCCCTCAATCGTCTCTTCTCCAAAGAGAATAAGTTCAGTGCTTGTAGTCTTTCCTCATAGCCGATGCCCTCCATTCCCCTAATTATTTTTGTTGCCCTTCTCTGGACTCTCTCCAGTTCCAGCACATCCTTCCTGAGTATGTATCCTTTGAAAGTATTCAGGAGAATCTCCTGCTTAAGGGGGCCTTTTTATGTGGCCATTACTTTTGGCGCGCAGCGTGTTTGCACTGGCGGCGTTGCCTTGTCATTCACCTTACCTGGTGGTTCACAGGGATAAGGTGGTTCTGCGACCATGTCCATCGGTCCTACCAAAGGTTGTCTGAATTTCATCTGAATGCAGACATTGTGTTGCTCTCCCTGTGTCCCAAGCCTAAGCATCCTAAGGAAGTTCCGTTGCACTCCCTGGATGTGGTTCAGGTGATAAGGGTGTGATAAGGGTGTATCTGGCAGCTTTTAGGAAATCAGACTCACTATTTGTCCTCACAGATGGACCTTGCAAGGGGCTGGCTGCTTCTGCTGCGACCTTTTCCAGATGGATCAGACAGACTGTGGTTCAGTCTTATTCTTTTAGGGTCAGGTACTACCTTTTTCCCTGTCAAGGTACAATCTACTCGAGGGGTTGGTGCCTCCTGGGCCTTTCGTCATGCAGGCTGCTACCTGGTTGTCTTTACACACATCCACAAAGTTTTTTTTTAAAGCGGATGTGTTGGCATCTGCATATGCTTCTTTTGGCTGCAAAAGTTTTCAGGCTTGCTGTTTATGCCTCGTTTCCACTGAGTGGTTCGGTTCAGTACGGTACGGTTCGGAACGGTACACATTGCGTTTCCACTGCCAATAGTACCCTTTCATGATAGGCGTGGTGTAGCAGGAAAGCTGTGATAGACGATTCTCTGTCAACCAATCAAAGTTAATTAAAGTAAAGTTAAATAAAGTTAATCTAATGTGCTTGGTACCCCAACGAAAGGGTACCAAAAAAATGGTACGGTTCGGAATTGGGGTACCATTCATAATGGAAACGGCATAAAAAGCATGACGTACCGAACCGTACCAGAAAACTCAGTGGAAATGAGCCATTATTAGAGGACTTGTCCTCTTTGAGGTGTGGTGTTTTTTTTTTTTTTTACCTTTCTTGGTGAGCTCCAGTTGTTGTCAGTTGGTGCTCCAAGTTACCTGGTTGGCTATGTTTAGCCTTAGGGAAGTTTGTTTTTTCTGCTGTTCCCACCCCTCATGTTTGACACTGCTTTGGGACATCCCTACAGTCAAGAAGATGAAGAACTGTGTCCGTCTATGAACAAAAGAGAAAATTGGATTTTTGTCTTACCATAAAATCCATTTCTCATGTTCATTGGCGGACACACACCCACCCTTCTATGGAGTTGGTTTTTTTTTCGGACACTGCTTGTAACAAAACTGAATACCTATAGCAGGTAGTGGGAGTATACCTCCCCCCGGGACTGCCCCATAGGCATGTTCAAGCTAGTTCTCTGCTTAGTGTCCTACTCCTGTAGGGAGCAGTATAATCCTAGGGTCATGAAGATGAAGAGCTGTGTCCTGCAATGAACATCAGAGAAATGGATTTTACGGTAAGACAAAAATCCAATTTTTTTTCATCTAGGTGTAGAGTGCCCCCCTTGTCCTCTGTGATGACCTTAAAGTAAATAATTCAAAATCAAGTTCACTATATGGACCCCTTATGTATTTATTCATGTTGATAATATCCCCCCTTTATCTCCTCTTCTCACGAGAATAAATTCAGTTCCCCTATATCTATCCTTTATAGCGGAGCTCCTCCATGCCGCTTATCAGTTTGGTTGCCCTTATCTGCACTTTCTCCAGTCCCCCCATATCCTTTAATAATCCCATAATCTCAGATGAGGTGTTACTAAAGATTTGTACAGGGATAAAATGACCCTCTCCCCCTTTTTTAAGTATGATGCGTGCATATTCTTAGCCCCCAAGTGCATAACTTTACATTTATCAACATTAAACCTCATTTGACACATGAAACCGTGCATTGAGGTCTGCTTGTAAGTTGGAGACATCCTGTAAGGACGTTATTCTACTGCATAGCTTGGTGTCATCTGTAAAGACTGAAATGGTAAGAAAGAAATGCTCAGTTTCACTCTGTATTAACAAAATGTGGTATCTATCCCAAAGGGTTAAATGTAGAAAAAATCCCAAACTGGATTAGCAATATAACAGAGAAATATAATAGGAAGTGCTGATTTAAAGATGTATAAAAAGATGATGATTATATTTTATTGGTACAAATTAAAAAAATCTATATGCTGCAATAGCATCATAGAATCATCATATTGGTATAAAAATATTGGGATTTTGGAGTCCATATGCTATGCTGTACATTAAGTGATTTATTTTTTTTGAACCATTTGCTATTGTTTGTATTTGTATTTTTGTACTAATATGAGGATTCTTTGGTGCTATTGCAGTATATAGATTTTTTTTTTTTTTTTTTTTTATCTTGTACCAATAAAATATAATTTTTATACATCTGTGAATCAGCACTTCCTATTATCTCTCTGGCATCGTAATGTCCCTTTCCCCGATTGCTAATCCCGTTTGGGATTTTTTCTACATTTAAGACTGAAATGATACTTTTAATCCCAGACCCTATATCATTTATAAATATGTTAAAAGTAAAGGTCCCAACACTGAACCTTGGGGTACACCACTGATTAGCCACTGATTAACTTCAGAGTAAGAATCGTTAACCACTGCTCTCTGAATTCTATCTTTTAGCCAGTTCGCTATGCATTTACAAACTTTTCTAAGCCAGTAGACTTTACCTTACACATTAGCCATGTGTGGGGAACTGTCAAACGCTTGCAAAATCCAAGTATACTTGGTTAGTGTTCTCCTAACTTGTACAGCATGTGCTGAGGCTTAACCACTTGCCGTCTGGGCCATAGCCGAATGACGTCTACAGCGCGGTCGGCTTATTCTGGGAGGGCGTATAATGACGTCCTCCAGAATCGCGCTTCCCGCATGCCCCCTGGGGCGCACACATAGAAGTGTCTGTGCTCGCCAGGTCTTGGGTGATGCGGCGCATCACGGATCGTGGTAAAGGGCCAATGATGGCAGCCCTTTAGTATGTGATCTTGTAAACAAACCGGCGCATGTCCAGTTTAATTTCTCTCCTCTCCTTGCACACTGTACACAACGATTGGTACAGCGTGTGAAGAGTAGAGAAGCTGCAGCCATCCTCTGCCTCCTCCATACCAAAATTATGCCCATCCGTGCCACATTTGTGCCCCGTCAGTGGTCATCCGTGCCTCGTCAGTGCATCACAAAATTGTAATGGAAGTCAGGAAATGACAGTGCTCCCTGCATGTTGGGCCTCTGTAAGTGGCTAGGCTGTAGAGAAGTGTCACGCATGTGGTATCGCTATACTCAGGAGGAGTAGCGGAATGTATTTTGGGGTGTAGTTCAGGGTTCGTACGGTCATGAAAATCCTGGAAAAGTCATGGGATTTTGACATGACACTTTCCAGGCCTGGAAAAGTCCTGGAAAATGGGCAAAATTACTAAGTTTTGGAAAAGTCATGGAAAAGTGTTTTGACACTATTTATTTTTGTCTCTGGGCCCCCTGTATTCTGTGGGAGCGGGGGACAGTAAATGGACTATTTTCTCTGTTTCGGGTTTGGCGGATTAATCTGCCGCAGCGCACAGCTGAAGCCTGATCACTGGTCTCTTCAATATGAATAGACCGTGACAGGCTAGGAACTCTGCGGCGGATTGATCTGCTGAAACTGAAACAGAGAAACTGTGCATTTACTGTCCCGCTCTGAGGGAAGTAGCTGCGGGGCGGGGAGGCCGCGATCACTGCGGGGTGTCAGGCTGGTGTCCATCGGGCAGGGCGGGCGGGGGGGGCCGCGATCACTGGCGGGTGTCAGGCTGGTGTCCATCGGGCAGGGCGGGCGGGGGGGGGGCCGCGATCACTGGCGGGTGTCAGGCTGGTGTCCATCGGGCAGGGCGGGCGGGGGGGGGCCGCGATCACTGGCGGGTGTCAGGCTGGTGTCCATCGGGCAGGGCGGGTGGGGGGGGGGGGCCGCGATCACTGCGGGGTGTCAGGCTGGTGTCCATCGGGCAGGGCGGGCGGGGGGGCCGCGGTCACTGCGGGGTGTCAGGCCGGTGTCCATGCCGCATCTCTGTGTGAAGAAGGCAGCTGCAGAAGGAAGGTCAGTGAGGAGTCTCGTGTGCTGGATAGGAGGGGGATGGGATGGTACAGCTGCATAGAGAGGAATTGAACTTTCATATTCCTCATGTCGCTGAGTGTTGTTACTCCTCCTCTTAGAAGCTGCACTAGGAATATGGAAAGTTCAATTCCTCTATATGCAGCTGCCCCATCCCCCTCCTATACAACTTCCTTTGCTGGCCCCCCCTCAGTGCTTTTTTAGCCCCCCCCAGTGCTTTTTTTGAGCCCCCCCAGTGCTCTTTACCTCCCCCCTGCTCTTAGCCCCCTCCGTGCTCTTAGTCTGGCTCCCCCTCAGTGATTTTCTTTTCCTCCCTCCCCCTGTGCTCTCAATCATCCCCGTTTTCCCTGCCTGCCCCCCCCCATTGCTCTCCACTCCCCTGCGCCTTCCAACCCCCCTGCAATGCTTTCCAAACCCCCCCTTAATTCTGTCTATTCCCCCCCCCCCCCATGCCCTTCAGCTCCTCCAGTGCTCTCTGCTTTCCCTGTGCTCTCCGGCCCCCCCTCATTCTCTTCTATCTTCTACCATGTCCGCAGTCTCTGACCATCTCCTGTACCATGTCCGCAGTCTCTGACTATCCCCTGTACCATGTCCGCAGTCTCTGACCATCTCTTCTACCATGTCCGCAGTCTCTGACCATCTCTTCTACCATGTCCGCAGTCTCTGACCATCCCCTGTATTATGTCCGCAGTCTCTGACCATCTCCTGTACCATGTCCGCAGTCTCTGACCATCCCCTGTACCATGTCCGCAGTCTCTGACCATCTCTTCTACCATGTCCGCAGTCTCTGACCATCCCCTGTATTATGTCCGCAGTCTCTGACCATCTCCTGTACCATGTCCGCAGTCTCTGACTATCCCCTGTACCATGTCCGCAGTCTCTGACCATCTCTTCTACCATGTCCGCAGTCTCTGACCATCCCCTGTATTATGTCCGCAGTCTCTGACCATCCCCTGTACCATGTCTGCAGTCTCTGACCATTTCTTCTACCATGTCCGCAGTCTCTGACCATCTCTTCTACCATGTCCGCAGTCTCTGACCATCTCTTCTACCATGTCCGCAATCTCTGACCATCTCCTGTACCATGTCCGCAGTCTCTGACCATCTCCTGTACCATGTCTGCAGTCTGACCATTTCTTCTACCATGTCCGCAGTCTCTGACCATCTCTTCTACCATGTCCGCAGTCTCTGACCATCCCCTGTATCATGTCCGCAGTCTCTGACCATCTCTTCTACCATGTCCACAGCCTTTGACCACCTCCTGTACCATGTCCACAGCTTCTGACCACCTCCTGTACCATGTCCACAGCTTCTGACCACCTCCTGTACCATGTCCACAGCTTCTGACCACCTCCTGTACCATGTCCACAGCCTCTGACCACCTCCTGTACCATGTCCACAGCCTCTGACCACCTCCTGTACCATGTCCGCAGCCTCTGACCACCTCCTGTACCATGTCCGCAGCCTTTGAAAATCTCCTGTACCATGTCCACAGCCTCTAACTATCTCTTCTATCATGTCCGTAATCTGTGACCATCTCTTGTCTTTTATCATGTTTGCAGTCTCTGAGGGGGTCTGGAGAGGAGTCAAAAGTGGGAGTGCGGTCGGGATGGGGATCACAGGAGAAGTCAGACATGTGTGGACTAGGGAGAGGAGACTACAGGATAAAACCAGAGCATTGTGCACCTAAGAGGAGGTCAGTGACAGTGCTGGCCAGCCAGTCTGAGGGGGGGGGGGCCCCTGATGTAAGGGGGCACTGTTATAAAGGTTCCTCCTTATATCAGGACCCCCCCTCCCTTCCTTAGTGCATTCACTCTGTGGAAAGTGGTCTCTGGTCACCAGAGTCCCCCCTACATCAGAGTTATCAGCTTTTTCACCCGTGCGCCTGAAGTGACACCCGCTCCGAGCTGCGGCAGCGGTGCTTCCATCTCATCCACTGTAAAACAAGGGACCATTTTGAGTCGCGCTGTATCCAGAAACGAAACCCTAACTGCAGAGGTACTGTACACTACAAAGATTGTCATTTATTTTAGTAAAAATATGCTGGGTGTGACATGGATTTTCTTCTTATTTAACGTGTATACATAGACATTTCATGAAACTTTAGGTCATGAATATTTACGTGAAGTCATGGAAAAGTCATGGAAAAGTCATGGAATTTTATTGGTAAAAATGTGTATGAACCCTGGTAGTTGCAAGTATGCCTATACAGTGTGTGAGAAATAACTTGGTAATATGACCATTTTGTGGGGGGGGAAAAAAAATTTAGGCAAAGAATTGTGAAGGAAAAAAATACAACTTCCAAAAACTCACCATGCCTCTTACGGAGTGCCTGTCTACTTTCCAAAAAGGGGGTATTTGTACTCTACTGGCTTGTTGGGGTCTCAAGAAATGAGATGGGCCGTCAGTACATCAGGTGTGATCAATTTTCAATGATTGGCACCATAGCTTGTAGACTAAAATGTATACTTATTTGGGTTATTTTGACTTAAAGATTTGTAGCAGTAGGAATTTGACTAAAATTTATGAAGAAAAATGACTAAATTTGCAAAATTGTAAAACCGAAACGAAGAAAACTGCATTTTTTTTTTTTGTTTTACAGAATTTTGGGGCTTTTTCATTAATAGCACAAAAAATAAAAAACCCAATTATGATTAAATACCACCAAAAGAAAGCTGTTTGTGTGAAAAAAAGGACGAAAATTCCATATGGGTACAGTGTTGCATGACTGAGTAATTGTCATTCAAAATGTGAGAGCACTGAAAGCTGAAAATTGGTCTGGTTAGGAAGGGGATTTAAGTGCCCAGTGTGAAAGTGGTTAAAGTAGAACGTCTTTTCATTCTATATCTGTCAACAACATTTTTCATGGACAAAGCCATTTCAGGGGGGTGAGGAGGTAAGTGTGCAACAGTTGCTGGTGGGTGTACTCCATCAGTTATTTTATTTCTCCAAGAAAATATATAAAGGTAGTGCCTTGTGTGAGGGATTAGCTCGGTGGCGGGTGTGGATGACCCCTTGGGGGGGGGGGGGGGTTAGTTACACAGGGAGATAGCCGAGAAGTGGTTGCAAACAACACTGTATGGTTTTATTCTTGCAATTTTCTTCACAGAAGTGCAAGCATCAAAAACATCAAAAATAAAACACAAAATAAATCCTTGCCACTGTGGGCGGCTACCTTCTCACACACAGGAACCTACCTAAGGAGTCTGTCCCCAACCTACTGTTGGGCAGACTTTGCTGATCCTACAGCAGACCATCAATAGTCCATTTATTTTCTTTATATTATAGAGAATGTCCCTTTTTCTCTTCACATAGAAAACATTCCTTTTGTTTTTCTCTTCACATAGAAAACAATCCAAGACCTCACCTTGAGAAGTCTTCACTCTTGTTACCCTCCTCAGCGCACATCGCTTCAGGAGGTATTCCTCTCCTATGCTCACAGAGCTTCAGGAGGCATACATCTGACTGTCCTCCTCTACTCACACAGCGTCAGGAGGCAGCAATCAATAGACTTCCTCTGGACAAATTATAGAGGCCTTAATTTCCTCATTCTGAATAGCTGAAGGTTTTTCAACTTCCTTAAACCTTCCTGCTGGCTACCTCTGCAGCCGACACCCTATAGTAATTGGTGAATTGTCTAAACCAAGCAAAAGTGTATCTCCCATCTGTGACAACACTCACAGATTTATCTGACTTCCTGTCACACTTGCTATTGGGCAATTTGGCAGTGCGTAGGAGCCAGGGCGGGGGACCCCGGAAGAGGAGGATGGAGGTAAGCATGACATTTATATTTACATTGTTTTCCTTTAAAATCCCTTTAAAGCTTGTGCATCCGTGCTGTTTGATTATTTTTTTTGGGAATCCAGAAATGTCTTGTGTGTGTATGTGTGTGTGTATGTGTGTGTGTGTATGTGTGTGTGTGTATGTGTGTGTGTATGTGTGTGTGTATGTGTGTGTGTATGTGTGTGTGTATGTGTGTGTGTATGTGTGTGTGTATGTGTGTGTGTATGTGTGTGTGTATGTGTGTGTGTATGTGTGTGTGTATGTGTGTGTGTATGTGTGTGTGTATGTGTGTGTGTATGTATGTATGTATGTATGTATGTGTGTGTGTGTGTGTGTATATATATATATATATATATATATATATATATATATATATATATATATATATATATATAATATATATAATTTTTTTTTTTTTTTTTTCTTGCAGAGAAAATGAAGCCTTGTGGAGAGAAATAACTGATCTGCGCTCCAAACACTCCCAGCAGCAGCAGGTTATTCGTAAGGTAATGCTTTACAATTTGAGAATAATGTTCTTTAGGCAATCTTTGTGGGATTAAGTGTATATACAATCTTCTCTGCATCTGCTGTGGTGGCTTTTACCAGCAGAAGTCACATGAGAGGGTAGGGGCATCTTTACTGTCTGCAGTCATGTGGCAATCTATCTAATCTTGGTAAACGTTTTTATAAATTATATTAACCACTTTAGCCCCGGAGGATTTGGCTGCTCAAAGACCAGGCCCTATTTTGCGATTCAGCACTGCTTGACTTTAACGGACAATTGCGCGGTCATGGGACGCTGTGCCCAAATGAAATTGGAGTCTTTTTTTTTTTTTTTTGGGGACTGCAACATTGTGGCGGACAGATCGGACCCCTGACTGACATTTTTGACACTTTTGCGGGTACCAGTGACATTACTACAGTAATCAGTGCTATAAATATGCACTGTTACTGTAAAAATGACACTGGCAGGGAAGGCGTTAAGTGTGTCCCTAGGGGCGTGATTCTAACTGTCAGGGGGCGTGGCTAGTGAAGTAACCACAGAGACATGCAATCCTATATAGCATTATCGCATAGCCTCTGTGCTTACTTCAGGGAAAATGACAGACGGCTGTGTTTACATCAGCCATCTGTCTTTCTCCCTCTCCTGCGGGAGATCGCCAGTGGCCGGCGGCCATCGGAGCTGCCAGTCACAAGAGCTGACTCCCCAGGTAACGAGCGGGGGCGGGAGCGCGCCGCTGGCGATGCGAGCTCGCCCTCTACAAGCTCGTGGGCGCAGAGTGCCGCAGTAAATCTACGTGAGCCCGTCGTAAAGTGGTTAAGACACTGAGGTGTTACATTTATATTTAGCTGTCTGTAGTGTGTCTAAAACTTCAACTGTAAGTAAATGCAAAACATGATTTTGTTTTGTATACAATTCAATGATGAGGGATTATTTAGGATTTTGTTGCTGCTTGTTAGGGAGATTTACTGTCTTTGTTCTGCTTACCATTATTGAAATTAAAAAAAAAAAAAAATGTAATAAAAATCCTAAATTTTGGGTTGTCCTCGGAACAGAAATGGAGGGGGGAATATTCCAATGGGGACACCAATTCTGGTGACAACCAGATATTCCCTTACTACTTTTAGAGGGATTTTTTTTTCTCACTTCTGTTTTGCTTGTGGGACAAGTATTGAATGGAAATCTACCTCCAATGTAAAGAGAAAAAAAGGCATGGGGGGTCACATAAATCAGTCACTTTATGGATAAATGTATCCCAGAAGTCTATGGTGCCTTCTCTATGACACTATCTATCGATGTTTAAGCTCATTCCACCAGGGCCATGTCATGGGCAGAAAGCGCTGGGCAGGGCCAAGCTAGATCTGCAAAGTCCCAAACTGGACCAGCTTTTAGATGTTCGTTTCTCATTATTGGCTTGGACTCTATGGCTGAGGGTCTGGGTCTTTGCCCAGGTTTTTTTTTAGCTTAATGTGGATCATTTGTTTCCTATTTTCTCTTGCGTCCTCTGACAGTCGCCGCCCGATGGTATTAGCCTTCACTAATGGGTAATGGCGAACTCTGCAGGAGCAGGCTAGGCAGATAATTATCAGGTTAATACAAAAAAACTTTTATACCTCGGCACGCCACTAGGGGGCCATCCCTCAGCCATTATCCTGAACCCAATCTATTACCTCAAGTTTTATGCTGCCTAGCGTCAGGAGTAGAGCTAGGTCTTCCCTGCTGAGACCTAGGGTCTCGGTTTTCTTTGTTTTTTCTTTCTAAATTTGTGTTTTTCTTTGCACAAGTTTTTTTTTTTTTATCTCACTATCACTAGTTAGGGATTCCTTTCCTGGAGGACTACAAGTGACTGCAGCGCTGGGCCTCGGACTGGGTAATATAGATCCTTATGGAGTCCCAGCCTGCCAACGAGCGTCGTAGGTTACTGGTATGCCCAGGCCTCGCAACAACCGTGCCTCTCCGAATGGGGACGAGCCTGCGGAGCTGCATCTTCGCTAAGGGTGTCTCAACCCGGATCGCCCGCGTGTTGCCAGCATCCCTCCTTGGCTGACGGGACCCCCACTGAGGGTGGGAGGTCTCCCGTATCTGAGCGGTACCCGCTTCTGGACTGGTGAGTACTAATACCCCCTTGTCCCTGGGGACGTTTGGAGGGTTGTGGGCCCGCTCTTAGGGGATAGCAGGGCTGGTGGTCTCTGTTGGATCCCCCTTCTGGCAAGGTTGTGGGCTCTCCCTCCCTGCTCCCGCTGGGGGTGCTGTAGGGGTCTCCCTGTGGTCCCTGATGTTAGCCAGAATGTGTTTGTACACTTATTTTGCCGCCGTTCGGGGCGGCCGCCATGTTTTATGGTGTGCAGAATCTAAGCTCTGTGTGAGGACAGCAGCCATGTTGGGATTCTGCATAGGCTCCCAGTCGGACACCATCTTGGATGTGGGCAACATGCCTAGTAAGGGCAAGTGGCCATTTTTCCTGTGACTTTTGTCATTGACTTTCAATAGGCACCTTTTTGTCTGAGCTCGAGGACTGGGCCTCTAGCAATGTGAGGTCACTTCCTTTTTTTTCTTCACACTTTCTCCTGTGTAAAAATGTGCTGACAGGCTGGGGATTTCTGTTAATTAATCCTTTGGTCATTTTTTCAACCAAAACATTTTTTACATGTGGCTAGTGTGTTTTCACAGGGGGCTCTTTCTGTTTGTGCAGATTGCGGGGGGGGTCCTCGGGAACCGCCGTTTTAAAGGGCCAGCGTCCCTTTTTCATTTTAAGGCAAAAATGGACTTCCCGCAGACCTGGTTGGGGCTTCGGATACACCTGAATCCTCTTCCATGACCTCCATATCTGCTGCTCTTGACTGACTTTGGTGTCCCAGGTGAATCTGCTGATGTCGACACGCTCCTCCAAAAACGGCCTGTGCCCTCCCAGTCCTCTGACTCTGAGCCCGAATAGGTTGCCACAGACGATGGTCCCCCTGAGGGGTCCCAGTCCTCCGCTTCTGAGAGGGGGGAGGAGGGGGAATCTTCCTCCCCGGTAGCGCGGGAACACGCTACGATGGATGCTGTCATTGGCATCATAACAGAAATTCTCAATCTTGACGATGAGCCAGCTCAGTCAAGTAAGCGGTCCGGTTTCGGGTTCCGCAGACCCCAGTAGTCGGGTCAGGCTTTTTTCCTGCCAGAGGAATTTCACGTGCTTGTGAATGGCCAGTGGCGGCGCATTTAGCACTTGTTGGTGCCTAAGCGTTTTTCCCTCCGCTATCCGTTTTTGGAGGCGGTAGACAAATGTTGGATTGTGTCCCCAAGCAGGGGGTCACACTGTGTCTAGGCTGAATGAGTCCACCTTGCTGCCAGTAGAGGATTCCTTAGTATTCAGGGATCCGGCAGATAGGCGTGTAGAAGCGCTTGCCCGCCACATTTATCTGGTGGCGGGTTCTCTGTTGAAACCTGTGTTTGCTTCAGTGATGGCCTCTCAGGCGCTCACGACATGGTGCAAGGGGCTTCGCAGCAGGATCCGCTCATCCACACTGCGATGTTCCTGTGCGATGCGGCCTTGGACGAGGCTCCGTTGGTTGCCTGGTTGTCGGCGGTGGGGATTGCTGTCCACCGCATTACCTGGTTACAGAGCTGGTCGGTTGACCAAGCGTCCAAAAAGATGGTGTCTGAGGTCCCCTATGAGAGGGGTTGTCTTTTTGGGGAAACTCTAGATGAGTTGATTAAGGGGCTCACGGGAGGTAAGTGTACTCTGCTGCCCCAGGTCACCAAGGGTGAGGGGGCCCTCCTTCAAGACTCAACATAATTGCTTTTGTGCCTTTGGGGCGCAGGAGAAGGGTAAACCCTTCCGACTTTTCAGTGGCCATGAGAAGCCGTGGTCGTTTAAGCCAAAAGCCGGTCAGTCTGGTTCGGCGGCCCAGTCCACTTCTTCCTGAAGGGAAGCCCTCCCCCGATGTCGGGGTGGGGGACGTCTGCTTTCTTTTCAGGAACCCTGGTTGTCCGGCATTCAGGACAAGGGGGTTCACAAACTGATTCGTTCAGGGCACAAGATCAGACCTGCAGACAGGTTCTTCCTGTCAATTCTCCAGCTGTCCCCCGATCGTCTCAGTGATCTCATGAGGGCAGTGCACGATTTGCCTGCCCAAGGAGTCATTGTACCCTGTTCCTTCCCGGGTAAGGTTTCATGTTTTTTACTCCAACCTGTTCACGGTGCCCTGGAAAAAGGGCAAGGTGCGTCCGATTCTGGACTGAAGTCCCTGAACCGCTTTGTGCAGGTACAGAAGTTCAGGATGGAATCCACCCAGTCGATGGTGGCCTCGTGGAGGCCTGGGGACTTCCTGGCATCCATCGACTTGACGGATGCTTATCTCCACATCCCTATTCTCGAGGGTCATCAGAGATCTCTCCGCTTTGCTGTGGCTGGGGAGCATTACCAGTTTGTGGCGTCGCCTTTCGGTCTCGCTTAGGCTCCCAGGGTTTTCACCAAGTTGTTGTCTCTACTGCGTTTACGGGGCATTGCGGTCCTCGGTTACCTGGACGACCTTGTTAAGGTAGAACTCATGTGTGACCTTGGCGAAAGATCTGTCTGTGACGGTTCAGACACTTCAGGAGTTCGGGAGGGACCGTCTATTTTCAGAAGTCAGCACTGACTCCCTCTACTCGTCTCCAGTACCTAGGGATGGTCCTGGACTCTGCTCAATCTCGGGGTCTTCCTTCCGGAGGACAAACTCGGGACTCTGCGGGAGGAGATCAGAGCTCTCGAACGACTATCTCTTTGCGGACCTGCATGCGGGTTTTTGGCCTGATGGTCTTGCCCTTCGAAGCAGATCCGTTTGCTCAATTTCACACCAGGTCTCTGCAAGCGGAGATCCTGGACAGGTGAAGCGGCACCGCAGTCCTTGAAAAGGAGAATTTCTTTGAGTCATCCGGATCTTCTGTGGTGGCTCCGGCCGCAGTCCTTTACACTGGGTTAGTCCTTCTGACTTCTATTATGGACGTTTGTCTCCACGGATGCCAGCCTGTCGGGCTGGGGAGGAGTTCTGGGCACGCTTTGCACCCAGAGGACGTGGTCGGCGGGGGGAGACTTTGCTACCGATCAACATCTTGGAGCTCCGAGCGATCAAGCTTTGTCTGTTCCGGTGGTCATCTCAGCTTCCGGGGTGTCCGGTGCGGGTACAGATGGACAATGCAACGGCTGTGGCTTATATCAATCACCAAGGGGGCCGAGGAGTGCCCGGGCGGCCAAGGAAGTGGCCGAGATTTTGTCCTGGGCCGAATCGCATGTTTCGGCGCTCTCGGCCGTTCACATTCCGGGTGCGGACAACTGGCAGGCAGACTATCTGAGTCGCCAGACTTTGGACCAAGGGGAATGGTCCCTGCATCCGGAGGTGTTTCACCTCCTGTGCGCCCGGTGGGGGACTCCGGACGTGGATCTGTTTGCGTCCCGTCTCAACAAAAAGGTGGAAAGGATCGTGGGCAGGACTCGCGATCCTCTGGCAGACGCCGCGGACCCGTTGGTGGTGCCTTGGCACCGCTATCGGCTACTGTATGCCTTTCCTCCGATTCAACTGTCCAGGTTCCTCCGCAGGTTGGTGTCGGAACGGATGTCAGTCATTCTGGTGGCCCCGGACTGGCCTCGACGTTCCTGGTACGCGGACATCGTTCAGATGGTCGTCGAACCTCTCTGGCGGCTTCTGCTGCGAGACGGTCTTCTGTCTCACGGACCGATCTTCCATCCTGCTTTACAGTCTCTGGCTTTAACGGCATGGCTGTTGTAAGCCAGGTCCTAAGGGATAGAGGTCTTCCTCGGTCAGTCATCCCTACCTTGTTAGAGGCTCACAAAGCCACTTCAAGGAAGATTTCGCACCAAGCGATATATGCTTTCCCGGTGCGGTGAGAAGTGCATGGTTTTCACCCTCGTTCCTTCTCGGTGGCGAAGGTCTTGGCCTTCCTGCAGAAGGGCATGGTTCAGCATTTGGCGCGGACTACGGTCAAGGGTCAGTTGTTGGCCTTGGCCGTCTTTTTTTTTTCCAACGACCTTTGGTGTCGCATTCTTTGGTCCGCACCCTCATTCATGGGGTGCGGCATTTGGCTCCCCCGAGGAGAGCTCGCTTGCTTCCCTGGGATCTAAATTTTGGTTTTGTCAGTGTTACAAAACCCTCCCTTCGAGAACATTGGAGAGATTCCTCTGTCTGTGTTGTCACAGCAAGTTGCTTTTCTGGTGGCCATCACGGCGGCTCGCAGAGTGTCTGAATTGGCGGCCTTGTCCTGCCGTTCTCCTGATCTGTTACTTCATAGAGATAAGTTGGTTCTGCGACCGAATCAGTCTGTTCTTCCCAAGGTGGTTTTCTTCATTCCACCTCACTGAGGATATCGTGTTACCTTTGCTGTGTGCACGACCCAAGCATCCTGGGGAATTTGCCTTGCATTCTCTGGCTGTGGGCCAGGCGGTCAGGGTCTGTCTGCCACGGAGTCGATTCGGCAGTCTGATTTTTCTATTTGTTCTTCCTGAGGGACCTCGGAAGGGATCGGCCGCCTTCGGCAACCATTTCTAAGTGGATCAGACAGACGATTGTTCAGGCCTATTCCATCACGGGTCAGGTTCCTCCTTTCCCGGTAAAGGCTATTCTACTCAGGCCGTTGGTGCCTCTTGGGCTTTTTGCCATCAGGCGTCTGTGGCTCGGGTGTGCAAGGCGGCGACCTGGTCGTCCGTGCACATTTTTCAAAAGTTTTAAAAACTTGATGTTTTGGCATCTTCCGATGCTTCCTTTGGCCGCAAAGTTTTTTGAGTGCGGCAGTTGTTGTTTTAAGGGGACGTTTTTACTGTCCCTCCTTTATGGGGTGTTTTTTCTGAGTGTTGCTCCAGTTTTTTTCCTGTGGGCTCAGGTTGTTACTGGCCCGGCTATTTGCATTACCTTCTTAATTGGTTGCATTGCTTTCCCACCCCTCATACCTGCACTGCTTTCCCACCCCTCATACCTGCACTGCTTTGGGACGTCCCATTAGTGAAGGCTAATACCATCGGGCGGCGACTGTCAGAGGGCGTAAGAAAATATAATTTTTGTAAGAACTTACCGTAAAATTATTTTCTGAGTCCTCTGACAGTCGCCGCCCCCGCCCCTCTGGTTTTTGGATCTGGGGGTTGTTTCCTTCCGGTACTGCTTGCTACAAACTGAGGTAATATCAGATTGGGTTCAGGATAATGGCTGAGGGATGGCCCCCTAGTGGCGTGCCGAGGTATAAAAGTTTTGTATTAACCTGATCAATTATCTGCCTAACCTGCTCCTGCAGAGTGCGCCATTACCCATTAGTGAAGGCTCATGCCATTGGGCGGCGACTTCAGAGGACTCAGAGAAAAGAATTTTACGGTAAGTTCTTACAAAAATTCTTTTTTTAGATGTAGCCTCTCATGTGAGCTGTCCTGTAAATTGAGTCAATAGGTAATAACTTTTTTTTTTTTTTTTTTTTTTTTTCCCTATTAGGTTGTGCAGTTCATCGTGACTTTGGTGCAGAATAACCGATTAGTGAGTTTAAAGAGAAAAAAGTAAGTTGTGTGCTTTTTATATTTTTAGGTAGGTCTGTGATAATGTACAGTATACAAACTCCTAAAAACTTTTCTCTATTATAGGCCTTTACGTCTCAACACGCAGAGTTCTCAGAAATCCACAATTTTACAGACCATGGTTAAAGAAACCACTGAAGACAAACATCATGTAAGTCTTGGTAAAAATCTTCATTTTTATGTGCAGGTTGGCTACACCACACTGGATAACTGAGCCATATTAGTAGTAACACATTTGTAGTATGGCAGATTTGTAAAGATGACCTGCTGAATGTCATTATCTGTACTGCAAAACCTCCACACCTCTCTATCCAACAATTGCAGTTATTGAATGTAACTGAGCTCCATTTGAAAGACTTTGGGCCCCATTTATAAAGCAGCAGTTTGGTTTCTTTTTAAAGCAGCAGTGTGGTCATAATCGAGAACTGTTTAAGATCCATGAATTAAAGTGTAATTCCAGTCAAATTCTAACTAAGGCTAAATCTACTCCTGCCCCTGTTCTAAGAGCATTCTATCTACCCTTTAAAATAAAAGCTGTGTATACTTGCCTATTCTGCCTATACTTACTGTGTGACCAGAGCAGCTTCAGAATAGGCAAGTATAGACATCACTTCTTTTACAGGGTAGATAGAATAGTCTTTGAGTTGGAGTAGATTTAGCCTTAGTTAGAATTTGACTGGCATTACGCGTTAACCACTTCCTGCCGCATGTTTACTGTGGCAGTGTGGCCCGGCTGCGAAAAATCACGTACCTGTACGTGATTTTTTGCAGGAGATCGGGGGCACTCGCGTGTGCCGCGGAAGCACGGATCTCTGTTTTTCCTTTAGTGCATCCCCCCCCCAGTTAGAAATCACTTCCTAGGAGCATACTTAACTCTTTGATCGCCCCTGATGTCAACCCCTTCCCTGCCGGTGTCATTTATACAGTGACAGTGCATTTCTTGTTTTTGTCACTGATCACTGTATTGGTGTCACTGGTCCCCAAAAAGCGTCACTTAGTGTCAGATTTGTCCTCCGCAATGTTGCAGTCCTGCTCAAAAATGCTGTTCGCCACCATTAATAGTAACAAAAAAAAAAACATGCATCTATCCCATAGTTTGTAGACACGATAATGTTTGCGTATACCATCAATATACGCTTATTGAAATGAAAATAATATATATTTTTATTTTTTACCAAAAACATGTAGCATAATACATATTTCTACCTAAATTGATAAAGAAATTACATGTCCATGTCTTCTAGGCCATTGGGCTTTATGCTGCTCTCTTTAGGAGTATACCATCACTTCCTGCTATATGGCTTCATTTTTTTCTGCCTAGTCAGGAGTAAGGACCTGGTTCTCTGCTGGGATCTGCGCTCCTGGCATTTTTTTCCTTTTTTTAAATTGAATTTCTCTATTGTTCATTGACGGACGCAGTTCTCTGATCCATATTAGTAGGGTTATACTACAGGAGTAGGACACTACCGGGACAAGTTTCGGCTAGCCTATGGGCAGTCTGGAGGGTACACCCTCTCTCTTCCTGCATAGGATGTCAGTTATAATCTGCCTAGTCAGGAGTAGAGACCTTAGTTCCTTGCTGGGATCTTTGGTCCTGGCAAAAAATGTTTGTTTGTTTTTGTTTTTTTTGCCAGCCTTTTTCTCTGGATTTTTTTCCTGCGAGATCTTCAAGCAACTATGCCAGACTGGGGAACGGGCTGGTTATGTAGATCTATCGGTCACCCCAGCCAGCGAGCACATGCAGGCCTTAGCTCCACGCTGGGTCGGCCGCGACATAGTCCCACTGGACAGGGACTGGCCTCACGAGTTAAACGTCTCACCAGGACGCACACGACCGGGTCTAGGCTTATGACGCAGCGTTCCTATTTGGCTGACAGCACCCCCACTTCGGTGGCATGGGGTCCTGTCAGGAGATAGCGCCTGCCTATGTTCCTGGTATGATGAGTAAACGGCCCCCCCAAACCCCCCCCCCCCCCCCCCCCCATGTTGGGGATTGTTTGGGCCTACCTAGGGCTGGGACCTTGTTTGCTGGCCACACGAGGGGTCGGGGAGTGCGTTATGGACTGACCATGAGGTTTGTGCAGCTGGCTGGTGTTAGCTGGGCTGGCGGAGGGGTCCCCCTGTGGGTCCTGGTTACCGCGTTGTGGCCATCTTGGTACACCCGTTTTCGGCCATTTTGCTGTGCAGGCCGGTGGGTGTGCCTTGAGGCGTTTTTTTTTTTTTTTTTTTTTTGGTGGGAGGAGCCCCTCCCTTCACCCCAGGCAAGCTTCCTTGCTCACTTCCTTTCATTGAGCCACCGCTGAGACCTTCCTAATCAGATTGCTTATCTGGGGACAGTGGTTACTGAGGGTGATCTCTCTCTCTGTGGTGTTCATTAGCGCGTGCCTGACCTCCGGGGGGCGCTGTGGGGCCACTTTTTATTTAAAAAAAAAAAAAAAAAAAGTCGTTGCCATTTTTTTGCAAATTTTTGCTTGTGTCCCCACCTGACCCCTCACGGAGGCCGCATGGTCTTCCGGATCTCCACTGTCCCATCAATGCTTTTTTGGCGGTTCAGCATTCGGGCCCGGGTGGAGGTTGGAGGTGCGCTGAAATGTCCACCTACCCCTGCCTCATCTGATGTCTCGGATTCTGAGTCTGACTCAGCCGCAGACGTGGGCCTCCCTGCCGGGTCTCTTGCCTCGCGCCCTGTCTCCTCGGATAATGTGGATGACATTTCTACCTCCCCTGCCACGCATGATACAGGTGCTGGTGGATGCACTGGTTGTTTCGGTGCGTGACACCCTGCAATTTGGAGGATGCATCGGTGACTGCGCCTGGGGCGCAGGTAGCATCTGGCACTTACATGCCATCTGGAGCAGCTTATTTTGCTAGCATGCTGATATAGGATGGGACTGTCCTGAGACATTCCCCTGAGGTGTCTAAGCGGCTGCAAGATGTTACCCTTTTGAGGTGTCTCTGGTAAAGTGGACTGTTCCACCTATGGTGGCCGTATTGTCTCTAGGCTGGATAGGGCTACCTTTGTTCCGGTGGAGGAATCCCTGTCCTTTAAGGACTTGGGAGATAGGATGGCGTGGGCTGTGGCCTGCGATCTGTACTGCCTGGTGGGGTCTGCACTGGGAACAGTGTTCATGATTGCCCTTTCCACGTAGACGCTGCCTGATGGGCGGAGTTCCAGCACCGTGTCTTGCGTGGGGGTAGAGTGCCTTTCTTCCATAGGCTAACAAGGGTAAGGACCTTTGTCACGGACGGGGTCCCTGCTTGTCGGCTCACAAACAGTTTCTTCGTCCCTCGGGGACAGTGGATGTGGCGAAGTCCTTCAAGACTTCCAGACGACCCTGGTCTGGCGAACAAGAGATCGTGTGTTTTTTTTTTTTTTTGTTTGTTTTTTCTAGACCTGCGCAACAAGGCCTAATCGACCTGAAGTTGCGTCCTTGCCCATCTCTGGGGTGGTAGGACGTCTTTGCCGGTTTTTGGAACCTGCGGCTGGCCCAGATCCCAGGCAGTTGGGTTCAGGTGGTCATGCGGTCTAGTTGCAAGATAGTTTCGATCCGTTTTTTTTCTTGTAGGGTTTTCCCTTCCAATGTACAGCTGTTCCTGGATCACTTGCAGGCACTCTTGGGGCAGTTCAGGCTCTGATTTCAACAAGCTGGACCTACTGGCCCTTTGGTTCCGTGCAGATCAAAAATTCAAGATGGTATCGGTTCGCACGATGGTGGCTTCCCTACATCAGGGGGATGCCTACCTTCACATCCCGTTATGTTCAGGACACCAACGGGTTCTCCATTTTTGCCATAGGGCACCAACGGGTTCTCTGTTTTTGCCGTAGGGTAGGATCTCTATCGGTTTGTGGCGTTACCCCTTGGTCTCGCTTCTGCTACTCAGGCCTTCACAAAGGTGTTGGCTCCGGTCCTGGCACTGTTGCAGTAGCGGGGCGTATTGGTCCTGGTTTCCTGGCTGATCTGCTTCTCCGTGTGGAGTCCCCTATGGTGCTGACAACGAATTTGGATCATCACCATGAGGAGTTCAGGTGGGTTCTGAACCTTCAGACATCATCCCTGGTCCCTTCGATGAGACTGGACTATCTAGGCCTGACTTTGGAGTCGTCCTCAGTCCAGGGTGTTTTCTCACTCCAGGAAAACACTCTTGGAACCTCAGACTGCGGTTCAACTGTTACTATCCAGCACATGGTCATCCCTTCTGACCTGCCTGCGAGTTCTGGGGCTGTTGGTGTCGTCTTTCGAGATGGTCCTTTTCGCTCAATCTCTCTCGAGGATCCCCCAGAAGGCGATCCTTCTCGAATGGGACTAGAATCCAAACTCTCTGGAATTCGGATCCGGTGGAGCCGGGTGACCAGGGAGTCTTGATCTGAGAATTGTCACCGCGGATGCAAGCCTGTCTGGGTGGGGAGGAGTCCTTGGCAGGTTCTCTGCTTCAGGAGTATGGTCCCTGGAGGATCTAGGTTACCTATCAACGTCCTGGAGCTGAGACCGATCCGGCTTTGCCTAGTTCACTAGATCGGGCACCTGCAGCTGTCCAGTGCACATTCCATCGGCTACACCACGACCATGGCTAACATCATTCACCAAGGGAACACCTAAGGTGTCCTTGTGGCCTTGGAAGTGACAGGCATTCTTCGTTGGGCAGAGCGCCTGCCCCCAGCTTTCTCCACTGTTCCCTTCCAGGTGTGAAATATTGGCGGGCGTATTGCCTCAGTTGCCAGGCCTTGGATGCAGGGGAATGGTCCCTTCATCCAAGGGTGTTCCTGCAGTTGTGCCTTCATTGGGGCACTACAGACGTGGACCTGCTGGCGTTGCATCTACTGGATAGTGCAGAGATTTGTGGCCTGTTCCTGGGACCCTCTGTCAGGTGCAATGGTGGCACCATGGATTCTGTCATAGGCAAGAACATTCGCTAAGTTCAACTTGAACGATGCTATGGCGTTTAGCATGGTCCACTGCGCAAGGTTGACGCCGGCATGGTCGTGTGAGAGTGATCACGGATGGGCCAAGGTCAGTATAAGTTGCTGTCTGCCTTTCCTCCTCAAGTTGCTGCCAAGAATTATGCGCATGATCGAGGCGGAAGGGATTCCGGTCATTCTCGTGGCTCCGGACTGGCCTCGCCGAGCTTGGCACGTTGACCTGGTCAGGCTAGCCTCAGACGCTCCTTAGAGACTTCCTCTCAGGGAGGATTTATTGTCTCCAGCTCCAATCTTCCATCCGGCTTTACAGATGCTGGCTTTGGCAGCTTGGCTGTTGAAAGCCAGGTGCTGAAGAACAGGGGATTGTCTGCTTCAGTGATTCCCACCCTGCTTGAAGTGTGGGAAGCGACTTCTTCTAGTATGATTTTTTTTTTTTTTTCTTTTCATCATACGAGAAAGTCGTATATTGCGTGGTGTGAGTCTCTTTGGGCTCCCCCTCGCTCTTACTCGGTGGCCTGAATCTTGGCTTGCTTCAACTGGGAGTTGATCAAAAGTTGGCCTTGAGTACTGTCAAGGGTCAGGTTTCCGCTTTGGCAGTTCTTCCAAAGGCCGTTGGCCACCCATTCCCTGGTGTGTGACTTCTTCCTGGGGGGTGCGACACTTGGTACTTTCGGTGCGACCTCCGTCACCAACTGGGGACCTTGATTTGGTGCAGTTGGTTCTTCAAGAACCTCCTTTTGCAAGTATTCGAGGGTTTCCCCTGCCTACCTTATTACAGAAGGTGGCCTTCTTGGTTGCTGTCAATCTGCGTGCAGGGTGTTGGCACCGGCGATATTGTCCTGCCGTTCTCCCTATATCTTGGTTCATGGAGACAAGTGGTACTTCGCCCGGATCCGTCCTTCCCTTTCTAGTGTTCACTTGAACAAGGACATTGTATTAACATCTTGTGTCCTAAGCCCTCACATCCTAAAGAATGTGCATTGCATTCTCTGGATAGTTCAGGCACTCAAGGTGTACTTGGCGACCACTGAGTCTTTTTCGTAAGTCAGGCTCGCTCTCTGTTCTTACGGAAGGCCCATGAACAGGACTGCCTGTGTCTGCTGCGACTATTTCCAGATGGATCGGACAGATTGTGGTGCAGGCATTCTACTCGGACGCCTAGTGCTTGGCAGGCATCTGTGCTCCAGGTTGCAAGACTGCTACCTGGTAGTCTGTTCACACCTTTACTAAATTTTATAAGGTGTATGTGCTGGCATCTGCAGATGCCTCCTTTTTGGCCGCAAAGTTTTGCTGGCTGGAGGGCTTTTGGCCTTCCTTGAGGGTGTTTACTGTTTGTTTTCAGGTGGGCCTCATCTTTTGTTCTGCTGAGTCCTATGTTGCCTGGTTGGCTATGGCTTTGGGACGTCCCTACTGATGTTGATCAGAGAACTGCGTCAGTCAATGAACGATGGAGAAAACTGGATTTTTGACTTACCGTAAAATCCTTCTCAAGTGCATTGAAGGAGGCAGTACCCGCCCCTCTATTTTGAGTTGGGTTGGTGTTACTTTCTAACACTGCTTTGATACAAAACTGACATCCTATGCAGGAAGAGAGAGGGTGTATCCTCCGGGACTGCCCATAGGCGTAGCCAGAACTTTTTTTTTTTCTTCTGCCTAGTGTCCTACTCCTGTAGGGGGCAGTATAACCCTACTGATATGGATCAGAGAACTGCGTCCATCAATGAACTTAAGAGAAAAATATTTTTTACGGTAACTCAAAAATCCATTTTTTTTTTTTTTACTTTCTTTGTTTTTGTTCCTGTATGAACTACAATCAACAGCCGGACTGGGCGACGCACTGGATATCTTAGATCCTTATGGTCTTTCCAGTCTGGCCTGCGAGCGCTACCCAACTATTGGCTCCGCTCTAGTTTGGCCACGATATAGCCCCACTGGATGGGGGCTGGCCAGTGAGAGAAACACCTTGCGAGGTCGCATAGCCCTGGTCATGACCACAGTCACAATCAGTCGCAGCGTACCTCAGGCCTCGGCACCTCCTTTCCAAGATGGTGTGGTGGACTGCTGGGAGTAGCGCCCGCCTGGTGCCATGGTGAGTAGTGTCCCCCCTCCTTTCTTATGGAACTGCTGCAGTGGTCTCGGGCCCTCCCTGGGGATGGTAGGCCCCCTCCTGTGTCTTCCCTCCTCCTCACGGTCTTTCCCTCTCCACAGCGGGGTTCCCCCTGCGTAAGTTGCTCTCATCTGCCCCCCCCCCCCCCCCCCCCCTCCATAGCCTCTCTTGGAGCTCACGGGTGCAATTGGGTAGGGGGGCTGGCCGGAGAGGAGTGGGTGCTGCTGTCGGCTCCCCTTTTTGGGGGTGCCTGTACTTGGGTGCTGCAGGGGGGTCCCTGGGGTGTTGGGACCATCATATATTCCTTCCTAAGGGTTTAATTTGAATGAAGATATTGTGTTGCTGTCTTTGTCCTAAGCTGAAACATAAGGAAATTGCTTTACATCCTTGGATGTGGTCAGGGTGATTCGGGTGTGCCTGGCGGTGACTGAACCGATTTGAAAATCTGATTCTTTGTTTTTTCTTACGGATGGACCTCGTAAGGGGCAGGCCGCATCTGCTGCGACCATTTCCAAGTGTATCAGGCAGACGGTGGTGCAGGCCTATTCCATTAAGGGTCAGGTTCTTCCTTTCCCTGTTAAAGCACATTCTTCAAGGGCATTTAGTGCCTCCTGGGCCTTCCGTCAGGCGTCGGTGGTTCAGGTGTACAAGGTGGCTACGTGGTCGTCTCTACACACGTTCATAGTTTTATAAGGTGGCTGTACTTGCATCTTCGGATGCGGCGTTCGGCCGCAAAGTTTTGCAGGCTGCGGTTGCAGAGGCTCTCGCCTCTTGAGGATATGATTTATTTCTGGTGGTGAGCTCCAGTTGTTCCTGGTTGAGCTCCTGTTTTTTACCTGTATGGCTATGTTTAGCCTTGTTAGGAATTATGTCTCTTCCTGTTTTTTTCCCACCCCTCATATTGCACTGCTTTGGGAAATCCCAATGGTCTAGAAGACATGGAGCTGTGTCCGTCAGTGAACCTTAGAGAAAAAGATTTTATGGTAAGACAAAAATCCAGTTTTTTGTTTTATAGTCCAAAAAATAAAAATCAGAGGTGATCAAATGTCACCAAAAGAAAGCTCTATTTGTGAAAAAAAAGACATCAATTTTATTGGGTTACAGCATTGCACAACTGCTTGGGTTTCAATGCCATGTGCTAAATCTTTAATTTAGGTGAATTAAAGAATTGTAGAGCTTCTTTTGTTGGGAGTTGATGTATGGAAAGTTGGTCGTTCCTGTTTTGCACACTTTTTAAAGCTCACAGTGCCTAAGTAGCATTAGCTTATATCATTCGCACACGCACTCTATTTTTATTTTTATTATGAATATAATATTAAAGCTTCACTTTTTTCAAAATACTTTGCAGATGACCCATAGAGGAGAAAGCTTAAACAGAGGAGAGATTTCTGATGATATAGTAATTTTTGATATAACTGAAAATCTAGAGGAAGAAGGAGAGGGAAATGTACTTGCCCAAGAAAATTCTGATCATTCTTCTGACACGCTGAAGTAGGTGAACATTTTACTTTGTGTTTCAACTTTGAAATGTTTTTAATACTGCATTAAAGTGCAATTAAACTCCACAATACTTGCTTACCTTCCTTTAACGGTCTGGCATCTTGGCAGGTTGGGGGGTGGTTCCCATTGGCTGGCTTGGAATGATGTTGCTACTGTGCATGTGCAGGAGTGCAGTCATCCCAACACACAGTTGTTTTGCTGGAATGTGGTTTGAGCTGTGCTTGGGCTGCTCTGTGTACATTCCATAGAAGACTGCGAGCAGGTAGGTATGTTTTATTGCAGATTTGCATGTCTCTTCGCAATAAAGAGCCTGTGTGCTTTCAGTTTTCAAAAGTGTGAATTTAGTTCTCCCGCTTTGATACTTATGCATTTACCTTCCAATACAGCTTGAGTTCTGCCTGGTCACATCTTTAGATCTAACTTAAGCAAGGTTCGAGAGGTGAATTACCAGCGGACACACCTCTCCCAACCCCCCTCCTGCTGTTTTTATAATTTCTTGTCAGTGAATCCAGGATTGACCAGATGGATTCTGATTGGTCAGTGTAATAGGGCTGACTGGTCAAAACCCATTTGACCCATCATAAAAGCGCTGACAAATGTTGTAAGAGCTGGGATTTGCAATCTTGACTGCTGGAGTTGCTCTGGCAGTGCTAAATGGAATGAGTGTTTGGTGGTGGTCACTTTTTTTTTTTTTTTTACTTTTTGTTTTTATAAAGGAGAACTAGTTAAAAGTGTTTCCATCAAAGATTACTGTTTAATGCTACAGCATACAAAGACATTTTAGGTGACTGTGGTTCCAATATTCTGGCAAGGGGGACAGTCCTTCTTTTTCTGTTCCAGAATGACTCTAGCTCAAAGCTATGCCCATAAAGATCTGATTTTAATGAGTCTGATGTTGAATTTGAGTGGCCTGTACAGAGTCTTGACCCCATCCTCACTGAACACCTTTGAGTTTTCTTGGGAAACCTGATTGAGCCCAAGTCCTCTATTCGAACATCTGTACATGACTTGGCAAATGTTTTTTACTGAATGGGCACACATTCCCAGAAGAGTGCAGACTGGTATAGACACAAAGGGCAAGACAACTGCATATTCATAGCTGTGGCTTCAGAAAGGCATGACCAAGAAGCTCATATAGGCTTAATAGTAAAGTGTCCACAAACCTTTGGCCGTAAAACATATTTACTTCTGTTTTAAGACAGGTCTCTAATTTAATTTAAAGTGACTCTTTCCCTTAAACACAGCCTGCATGGACACAGTAGTGGCTTGACCTGTGCAAGTTTGCAATACCAGGACTTCAGCATTTCATGAGTTTGATTTTTGGCACCTGCTTCATAAAAGGTAAAACTACATTTTTGTGTCTTGTAATTGTTATATATATATTTTTTTTTAACCCTCTCAGTGACCGGCTTTCACCTGAAATTGTGATAGTGGAGGATGATGTTGAGGATGATGCCTCCCTTCTGCCAGAGGATAGAAATTTAGAAATGATTGTTCCACTGAGCCCAGTCCGAGAAGACATCTCAAGCCCCCTGATGTCTGGTCCTCTTCAGCTTAATAACCAGTCCTCGCTTACTGCAGAAGACCCTGTCACCATGATGGATTCCATTCTTAATGAAAGTGGTGTCCTTTCTCAAAATATTAATCTCCTTGGAAAGTTAGTAGGATATGTAATTTGTCTAGTAATTTTTTTTTTTTGTCTTACCATGACAAAACCTTTACATGACTTTAACTTGTTTTTCACTTTATTCGCAGAGTTGAACTGTTGGATTATTTAGACAGCATTGATTGCACCTTAGAAGATTTCAAAGCACTATTGTCAGGACGTCAGTTCAGCATAGACCGAGATCTTCTAGTTGATGTATGAAGCCATTTTATTTCTTTCAATTCCACAGTGGTTTTATTTTGTCTGTGCATGTACAGGGACTAAGAATGGGTGTTTTCTCAATTTCAGTTAAAGCTGAATTCCAGGAATTCAGCCACTTTGTAAAAAACGAAGGCGCACTATGAGTGAAGTCCAAGGAGCTACACGAACTCTCCTGGGCTTACCTTTTACATTTGATAGGTTTTTTTCTCTGCCAAGATGCACTCTAGGGATCTCAGAGGAGAGAAGTACGCAGAGCCAACCTCTTCCCTTCCGTCCATTCTCAGAAGCCTTTGTATTTTGGGAATCTGGGTCCCACCATCCCAGGGAGCGGCTGACGTCCATCCCAAAACCCTCCAGGAGTAGGGGATCTACTTACCATACCAGAAACAGAGTGGACACCGCTCCGGACAGCTCACCGCTCCATTGGAATGTGTGTGGCTGTTGGCCAGGAGGAAAGCTGCGACTCAGGCCGAAGGCCAGGTCATATGCGCCCTTGTAGGACGTTTAACTCGCAGGCCAGCCCCCATCCAGTGGGGCTATGTCGCATCCGACCTAGCGCGTTCACTGACCAGATTGGTGGTCACTGTGGGTCTTTAGGCCCCCCCTATCCCTGGGTGAGGTTATGAACTGGCTTTTGCCACATGCTGTAAAGGGGGGTTTGTTGGAGTTGCTGCGGACCGGGTTTTTCCTGGTGCGCAACAGGGGGTTGAGCAGGGTTCCCTGCCACCCTGGGGGTTGGTGACTAGGGCAGGTATGTCCTCTAAGCTCCCTGCAGCGCCTGTTGGGCTAGGGGAGGGGATGGTTTAGCATCTGCAAGTCCGTGCCGGATCCGGCCAAAAATTTAGGCTGTGGCTTTGCGGCCTACGGGTCGGAAACTGTGGGGCAGCCCCTGTGAAGGTGGCTATAGCCACTGCCTCCCATTTGGGCATCTGCCCTCCCCTCCGCTGCCTCTGGGTGGTCAGCTTCGCTGGGGCTTGTGGCTGGGCGTCCACAAAGATTTAGGCTGTGGCTTGCGGTCTCTGTTGGGGAGTGGCCCCAGTGAGTTTGGCTGAAACTCCCGCTCTTCCTTTGGGCATCTCCTGGACTTGGATCTGTGCACTTGCGGCTGGGCCTCCATGAAAATTTAGACCGCAGCTTGCGGCCTGCTAGGCCATGCGATCAGCTTGGCGCGTCCCTTGGAAGGGGTGGCGCTGTGGGGGTGGTTCATTTTTTGATGACAGCCTTGCTGCCATTATTGTGTGGGGCACCTTCCCCTTCTTAGGGCTGTGGGACCATCAGGGTGTATCCTGCCTTCATGTTCGCGTCACTATTGAGGGTGACCCCCCCCCCCCCCCCCGTTCCCTTTTTATGGGGTCCAGTTGGTGGGTCCTCAGTCTGCGTCCCCTTTGTGGGATTGCAGTCGGCAGCCCTCTCCTGATTGTTACATCAGATCCTGAAATTGTTAGGGATGCGAGTCACCCTGCTGGACCTGCGTCCAAGCATCCTGAGTGCACAGATAGTGAGGATGATTCCTCTGCTCCTCTAGCCGTGCATAAAGACGCTGGCGGGTGCACACTTTGTGTCAGTGCATGAAATTAAATGGATGTTGCAGCTGATGCTAGCTCGGAGGAGCTGGTCCCTTTCAGCCCCCACAGGCCCTCCAAAGTGGCGCGGGTGTTACCCTTTCTGCTTACTTTTAACATTGTCACAAAACAGTGGGGTTGGTTAAAACTCTTAGTGGTTCCTAAGCGTTTTTTGCCTTGCGGTATCCTTATGAGGATTAACTCTCTCCGCTAAGCGCAGATTATTCTGGTGACTGCAGGTGCTGGTTTCCGCTGGGTGAGGAGTCTGGTGGGGGTCCTCTGCTGAGGAGCGCTTGGTGCCATGTGCCTGTCGACCGGGTGGTGCTACCAGCGCAATGGGAGTTGTCCCTTTGCTGTGTTTTTACACTTTTGTGGGGTTCCTCTGGTGCCTCATGGAGTCTTTGGCCCACATCCCCCCCCCCCCCCCTTCCTGATCCCCATCTCTGAGGCTGCGGAGCCCTCCAGGTCCCATTCATCTATCAATGCACTGGCGGCTGTCCTGAAGTCCTTTTGTGTCCTGGGTGGAGGTGGCTTTCGGGCGACGGGCTAGCAAAAAGCGCCCCTGCCTCATCTGTCTCATCAGATCCTGAATCTGATTTAGCTGCAGTGCACGTGGGTCACCCTGTTGGGTCTGCAACCACGCGCCCAGGATCCTCAGATTACGAGGAGGATTCCTCCACATCTGCAACCACGCACAAAAAGGCTGGTGGACTGATTGTATCTGTGCGTGAGACTTTACAGATGGGGGATGCAGCTGCGACGGAGGCGCAGGTTCCCTTTGGCACTCGCAAGCCCTCCGGAGCGGCAAAGGTGTTTCCTTTTCCCGCCTCTTTTTGACAGAATTGTCGCTAAAGAGTAGGGACGACCAAAGCGCCCTCTTAGGGTCCCTAAGCGATTTGCTAGGCGATACCCCTATGAGGAGTACCTTATTAAGAAGTGGTCTGTTCCACCGGTGGTGGTCCCTCTGGTTTCAAGATTGAACAAGGCAACCATGATTCTGGTTGGGGTCCCCGGTCTTTAAGGATCCAGCTGACAGGAAGGCGGAGGCTGTGGCCCATAATATGTACATTCTGGCTGGTTCAGCACTGAGGCCAGTATTCCCCATTGCCCTGGTGTCGCAAAATCTGAGTGGGCTAAGCTTTTACACCGTGACCTGGAAGGAGAACAGCTCCTCCCTGCCTTTGCTGAGCTGGTGGACCCAGCTGGTCCAGGGGCTGCAAGTTGATCTGCGATGTCTCTTTGGATGCGGCTCCCCTAGTGGCTTGGCTCTGTTTCGG
This sequence comes from Pelophylax lessonae, assembly GCF_965119305.1. NCBI lineage: Eukaryota > Metazoa > Chordata > Amphibia > Anura > Ranidae > Pelophylax > Pelophylax lessonae. The sequence continues at coordinate 415,949,654 of NC_138770.1, forward strand.
CAGTGGTCCTTTGGCGTGTCTTTTGGCTCAAATGCTGGTCTGGTTTAAAAAGGCCTTGACTGTTCTCCCCTTTCAAGGATATGGCCTATTTGGAGCTACCCTGGATGACGTTAAAGGTCTCACGGGGGGATAAGATAACCTTTCTTCTGCAGGCTACTAAGGGCAAGGACCCTTGTCGTAGACGTGGGCCCTCCTTCTCGGCTCATAAGCTGTTTGGGGCAGTGCGAGACCTGTTCATTCAAGAGATTATTGTCCCGGTTCCGACTTTGGATTATTTTCAGGGTTTTTACTCAAACCTGTTTACAGTTCCCAGGAAGAAAGGCAAGGTGTGTTCAATCCTGAACCTCAAGGGGCTGAACTACTTTGTGCGGGTGCAGAAGTTCAGGATGGAGTCCATGCCGCACGGTGGTGGCATTCCTGCATCAGGGGGATTTTCTTGCCTCTATCGACATCAAGGATGCTTACCGTCGCATTCCAAAATGTGGAAAGCAAGGGTCCCGCGCAATGGAAATTAAATATGAAAAATTAAGGTCCCGAGCAGTGGAAAATAATTTGAAGGAGTTGCTGCCTGCCCAGAATATTTCCCACCAAGGTGAGAAATCAAGGGATAGGAATAGATTTATGGGCTCTGGGGTGTGTGTGTGTGTGTGTGTGTGTGTGTGTGTGTGTGTGTGTGTGTAAAAAAAAAAAAAAATATATATATATATAACCATCGACCAAAAAAATACCCTGCTGAAATCATCCAGGAAGGTTAAAGACTCACCCTACAATACTGAATATGCTAGTTACATATTATGCAACTAGCCATAGACCTTTTTAAAACTTCAGACCTTGGGTCTGCTTGCAAACTGAATTGAGCTGTAACAAAAATGTGTGTACACAAATGAGTGCACACACATACGTATCGAGATGTGCACTCCCTAAGATATACATCTAGATAAATTACAATAAAAACGGAGAGGGGGGGGGGGGAAACTGATGAAATGACTCTAGGCTTGGGAATAAACGGACTTCCATAACCATAATCTTGAATATGAATATATATATATAATATATATAACTTTATCCATAAATCTCCCACCTATATGGATGTCTGGATGTTACCACAGTAAATAGTGACCATACACAACCCCGTGAATCTCTAGATCTTCATGGATACCCCCAGGTGCTAGGGACCCTAAAGTGAATATCCAATAGGATTCCCTCTTGCATAGTTTCTGAAACCTCACCCCATCACCCTGGTCCCTAATGATTACTTCATTGCCGAAAACCTTCAATCCATTTGGGTCCCCATCATGTAGCTGACCAAAATGTCAGGGTACAGAATAGTTATTGCGTTCTCTTGGTCCTTCCTTTATTTTTTTTTTTGTTTAATATACTACACTTGTGTTCCCCCGAATCTCACTCTCAAGGGTTGTATGGTGCGTCCAACGTATAGTAAACCACACGGGCAAATCAGAGCATAGTTCAAATAGCTGGTACCACAGTTAATAAACTGTTTGATCTTATGACTCCGACCGCTGGAACCTGCTGCTACTTTTTTCTGATGTCACGTAAAGGGGCAGGCCCCGCCGTTTTTGACCCTGCATCTATATAGATATATATATGTATATGATGTGTAATATTTTTAGCTGTATTTTTAGTTGCATTTTTATCTGCCCTTGTATACATGTGCTACTGGTTTGATTGTGCAAATATGGTGCAGTTATTGCATGGGTACCATGAATCCACCCTGCAAGGGATTCCACAAGTGGAAGGGGTGTAGTATCACTGCCAGTGCCACACCCCAAGAGGGAGGGGTTCCTAAGACCTTAGGGAGGAGGCTTGAGCAATTTACTGCTATTTAAACTTGTGAGTAGGTCATGACACAGTGGCTCTGAGAGAGGCTAAGCCTCAACGTGTCAGCCGTCATCTCAACAGAACTATGGACAATTACATGGACTATTCCTGACACTCAAGCTATTGAGTCTGATATGATCATTTTTAACTTCTGTTTGTGAGTAGCCATTTTTGTTAGGTCTGTGCTCCCTTCTTTGTTTTTTTTTTTTTTGTTTGCACTACTGTGGACTACCCCAGTCCTTTAGGGCAGCAAGACTTTAGCCATCCGAGACGCCATATGTGAGTCCTGTGGGAAGTGTGGTCGGGGAGCTTGGATTTTAAGCGCAGGAGAAAGGTGGTATCGTCATATCGTCTTGGCCACATGCTCCCTGGTGCGTACCTTTCTTTAGGGGGTTAGGCACTTGGCCCCTCCAGTGCGTTCTATGCTGCTGCCTTGGGACCTTTAATTTTGTGCTGTCAGTCCTCCAGAAGCCTCCTTTTGAGAATCTTCAGAGATTTCCCTGCTTACTGTCTCAGAAAGTGGCCTTCTTGGTGGCTATCACCTCTGCACGCAGGGTGTCTGAATTGGCGGTGCTATCCTGTCGCTCACCTTACTTAGTGGTTCTTTGTCCCTGTCCATCGTTCCTTCCAAAGATTCTTTGATTTTCATTTGAATGAAGACCTTGTGTTGCCTTCCCTGTGTCCCAGGCCAAAACATGCAAAGGAAATTGCTTTGCATGCGTTAGCTATGGTCCTGGCGATTAGGGCTTTTAGGAAATCAGACTCGCTATTTGTGCTTAAGAATGGTCCTTGCAAAGGGTTGTCCGTTTCCTCTAACCATTTTCCAGATGGCTCAGACAGACGGTGATTCAGCCCTATTCCATCAAGGTTCAAGTTCCTCCTTTCCCTGTCAGGGCGCACTCTCTACTAGGGCGCTTAGTACCTCATGGGCCTGCCACCATCAGGCGTCAGTGACGCAGGTTTGCATGGCGGCCACCTGGTTGTCGGTGCACACTTTCACAAAGTTCTATAAAGTGGATGTATTTGCATCTGCGGATGCTTCCTTCAGCCACAAGGTTTTGCAGGCTGCTGTTAGAGGACCTGGTCCTCTTTGAGGGTGTATTGTGTTTTTTAGTTTTGGTTGAGCTCCTTTTTTACCTGGTGGGCTATGGTTGGCCTTGATTTTTTTTTTTTTTTTTTTCCCGCTGTTCCCACCCCTCATGTTTAACACTGCTTTGAGACGTCCCAATGGTTAAGATCAGGAACTGTGTCCATCAATGAATGAAAGAGAAAATGGGATTTTTGACCGTAAAATCCATTTCTCTAATGTTCATTGAGGGGCACAGCACTCACCCCTCTGAAGTTGTAATTCTTTTGAAACTGTAACAAAACTGAGTACCTATAGAGCAGAGAGAGGGTTTAAAGTGTTCGAAAAAATACAGAATTGTCCTGTTTTTTTCATTTGAATCATTACGGTTAAAGTGAATTCTGATGATGGTTCTGCAGCATCCGAAGATTTTATAGCCTGAGCTTTGTGCTTATGAAAATTTACCAGTGATCCAGTTGGGTCTTCCAAAGGACTTGTTTACACTCGCAGCTGAAATTTTTGCCCATTTTTGTTCTGTGGTGGATTCCCTTGCAGAGGCATTTTACAGGCTGTTCAGATGTGTTGTCTCCTGGATGCCTGTTTTAACTAGGGATGGGCCGATATGTTTTTTTCAGGGCCGATACCGATTATTTTGGTCACAACGTTTCCGTAGCGGTCGATATTTTGTACATTTAAAGTTTTGAAAAATAAACACAATTTTTGACACATCTGGTACTGAACATGTTAATTTTTGTTTAATGCTTAATGGCTGACTGGCACCCTGTGGTGGCTGGCTGGCTTTCTGGCACCCTGTGGTGGCTGGCTGGCTTTCTGGCACCCTGTGGTGGCTGGCTGGCTTTCTGGCACACTATGGTGGCTGGCTGGCTGTCTGGCTGACTGGCAATTGGCTGCTGTGGGTGGGTGTATGGCTGTGATACACTCCCGCAAGACAAGTCGTGACTCCAGACGAGGCTGTCCAAGACGAGGGAGGCGGCCTAAGAAGGCAGAATGACATCACAAAAATCGGCCAGTTCCAGGGCCAATAGCGATATATCGGGGAAAGTGCATATCGGCCCCCGATAATCGGTCTATCCCTAGTTTTAACCCTTTAAAACCACAGCACTACATTGCAACCGCAATTACACATGATTGCGACACAACCCCATCCACTTAAATGGACCGCATTTGGTGGCAATACTGGCTGTTGAAAGCAACCTGTAGTTTAATTTTTGCTACACTGCACGATGGCCGTTTTAACTTAGTTGGGCAATAAAACCATGGCTCAACAGCCGTTTTTTACTGCCACCTGGCTGCCTGTGTAAATCAAGCCCTAGATTACTTGTCAAATAACTCGCCTGTGTCTGTTGCCTTAAAGTATCTGCTTTCTTCCTTTTAATCTTCTCCAAAAGAATAGCCAGCAAGAATCTGGTTGCTATGGTATGTGTGTATACTTTTGATACACCAAACTAAATCTGTGATTTGCATAGTGAAGCAGTTTTTCAGTTTGTGTGACTTTACACTTTAAAATATGTTTTTGAACATGCTTATCTTGCTATATTGTTCAGTGTTAGGCTGGGCATAAATTATACAATTTTCTTATTTAATGTCCTTTTTAGATTTACCTTCAGCTATATAACGCAAGGGTCTGCCTGATTGCATACAAATTTAAAGAGGAAGTAAACCCTCCTCTGCAAGTTGTACCTATAGGTAAGCCTATGATAAGGCTTACCTATAGGTACTGTAAATATCTCCTAAACATGTACCGTTTAGGAGATATTTACCTTCGATGCATCCAGTGATGTCACTGGCGCATGCGCTATGAAGGAACGGCCGCTCGTGCTGTTCCTTCAGAGCCCCGTGCCGTGACTGTCGGCTCCCGCGGGAGTGACGTCACCGCGGCTCCGGCCAATCAGATGGCCGGATGCCGCGATCCCGGAAGACGGGCGACTGGACATGTCGCCCGTCATAGAGGTGAGCGGACGGCACGTCGGGGGCTCGTTCTAAGGTAAGTATTGCATAATGAGCTAGTATGCGATGCATACTAGCTCATTATGTCTTTCTCTTGCAGGGTGTAAAAAAAAAAAAAAAAACCCCAGAAACAAGTTTACAACCTCATTAAAGTGTTTAGGTCTGGCCTCATATTATATGGTTTTGGAAAATCTAAAGAACTATGTAATTTATGGCCAGGCTTTGAATACCGATGTGTGGTATAGCAAGTGAATTTGGTATCTGGATATTGGCACTACAATCTGTATTTATTATTTTTATAATTTTCCTTTTCCAGATATTCTCCAGTAATGTGCAAGTGAGTCCTTCTGACTTTCTTAATGGCCCAAAGGTATGCATTTCATAATGGGTACTGACCTGTGTTCTTCACTTGGTGTATCAATGGGTAGTGAAGCCATGATGGGCAATTGGTTCTGAGTTCACTTGGTCATTCAGGTCTTGGCAAATACAGGCAGTATCAGTTTGTGAACTGTAGTGAGTTGATCATACATCCAAGTGATTCCTGGACTTTGATTTCTCTGTGACTGAAGTGTTTGCTTTTATGTGTACTGAATCTGAAATTGTAGACAAGAAATAAACCGTAACTAACTTCAAGGCAGTAGGCTCGATGGTTGTAATAATGTAGCTTCTGTCCCAGTATTTGATGCCAACTCTCAAAAGCCATAAGGATAAAAATGTTGCAGCTAAGCTATTCACTAGAGGGTATACTGCTTTTATCTAAGGCAGGCCATGGATGGGTGAGATTGGTTGCAGGAAAGAAATTTGCCTAATTCCGTGTTGATGGTGGAATCTCACGTGGAGCTATTGTGTTCTACGGGGAGGTCGATAATTGCTAGTGGCTATAGTCCTAAAATGTGATAGGTTGGTTGTACCCAAGTCTATCAATGGATGGACTTGGAAACATTCAGCCTGCCCATAGATGGTTAGAATCTCGGTCGGTTCAGCAGGGACTGGCCGAGATTCGAGCCATCTATGGCTGGCTAACAATTGGAGCGTTGTAAAGCTTAGCATTGTGGGAAGTAGCCTAGTTTACCCATGTTTTTTTTAATTCCATTTAGCATTTTGTGGGGCTTCCATGACTCTTAGGTGATAACGGAAGTAGGGCTTTCGTTTTTATGGTCGCTCTCCTAAGCTGACAATGTGTAAACTCAGCAACAAAGATTCACCTAAAATTTTAGCTGAATATTACGTCACTATAAAAAAATTAAATTCACTATTACATATTAGCATGATCCTATATTTCTTGTCATTTTTGGATGGCATTTTGCAGTATAATTCTTCAATCACCTTTTTTTAAGAAGTCCTTTTTTTATACTGTGTAACAAATAAATTTGGCACAACCTTTTTAGACAGTTGTCATGTGAACAAGCACCCCTATTGTAAGATGTCCCCTCCTATTCCTGTTCTGGTCACAACTCAACATTTTTTAGATTTCCGCTCACTTTCATTCTTTGACATTTGGTGATCAAGACAGTAGGAGAGGATGAATCTTCCTAATGGGAGAGTGGTTATAATCCCGAGACACACTCTCCAAATGGAAAAGAAAGATTTGCTGTAAGTTCAATCTTCTCAATATTCTCAACCAAGATTCTTACAAAATTTACTAATTTCTCTAACGTTCTTTGACAGACGCAGCTCTTAATGCTTCTTCACTACTGGGTTATGTGCCATCTACAGGAGTAGACTGTGCAGTGAAAAGTTTTCAGTCGACATGCCTATAGGGGCTGTCCCTCGCGACTTAACCCCAGACACAGTGTCCTCTCAAATCAGTTTCTTGCTGCTTAGTTAAGTAGTAGGACCTAGGTTTTCCTCTGGGACTCCGGTCTCAGTTTTTATGTTCTTTTCAGAATGTTTTTCTCTTTACTCACTATTGCTAGCTAGTGTCAGGGGGATCCTCCTGGTGAACTACAAGCGACAGCCGAGCTGAGGTTTCGCACTGGATAATCTAGATCCTTATGGTCTCCCAGCCTGGCCAACAAGCGTGAGCAGGTTGTGATCCGCCCAGGCCTCGCCACGACGGTGCCCCGGTGGATGGGGGGGAAGAGCCTGCGAGCGGATGCCTCGCCGGGACGCATCGACCTGGAATGGCCTGAGTCACAACGTACCCCTCTTTGGCTGGAATCACTCCCACTCAGGGTGGGAGGCGAGATGTTTCGAAGCGGAGCCTGGGGGGGGGGGGGTGGCTGCTGGAGATTTTACCTTGTCCTGGGGGGGTCCCGTTAGGTGGATTCCCGCGGTGGCCTCATGCCTGGGGTCCTTAGAGCTTGGCGCCTTTTTTTTTTTTTTGCATGCTATTTTAAGTGTCGGCATAGGCTCTCTGTGTAAGGGCAGCGGCCATTTTCCCTAAGCTTCCTATACCTTCCTATACCATTTGTTGTAGCCTGAGGCTACACAGGCAGAGTTCGGCCTCTAGTGATGTGTCACTTCCTGTCAGAAGTTTCTCATGCTGAAGACTGACTGCAGAGCAGCTGCTTTCCCAGCGGTGGAAAAAGTAAGGGGTGTTGGTCCTTTGGGTATTCCTCAGGCACACTTTGCTCTTGTTACCGAGTTAAAAGGGGACCCTGGATATAGCGTGGTATAGCGGTGCGGACCTCGATTTTTAAAGGGACAGTACTAATTTTTTTTTTTTTTTCTATTGTAAAATGGAGTCGCAAGGTAAAAATTCCCCCTCTGACTTTATGCGTCCAGGCCATTCGGATTGCCGTCTCTCATGTCTGTCTGCAGCCTTAGAAACTCTGGTGTCGAAGGTGGACCTTACGATAAAACCAGGTCCATGCCTTCTCAGTCTTCTGATTCAGAGCCTGCTATGGTCGCCACAGACAATCCCATTCCTGAGGGATCTCTGTCCTCGCAGTCAGATGGTGAGGAGGATGTGTCCTCCTCCGGCTGCGACGCGGGAACGGGCTATGGTGGAAGCACTGATTCGTTCAGTGAGGGGAACATTGCAAATGCATGATGAGCCCACACAGTCAGGAAAGTGGGTAGTTTTTGGCTCCCGCAAGGCCCAGAAGTCGGGTCAGGTGTTCCCTTGTCCCGAAGATTTTTACGATATTGTGAATGAGCAATGGCGGAGCATTAAGCACATGCTGGTGGTACCAAAGTGCTTTGACCGCTGTTACCCCTTTGCTGTCTCAAATCGTTGGACAGTGTCACCTAAGGTGGATCACCCTGTTTCCAGATTGAACAGATCTACTGTGGTTCCTGTGGAAGACTCCCAGGCATTTCCGGACCCTGTGGACAGACGATTGGGATCTCTTCATTTGTTGGCGGGCTCGATACTTAAACCGTCCTGGTTTCTCAGGCGGTTACTGAATGGGTTAAGGTACTTGGGGGGTGACATGAACCCTGCGACAGTTCCCCCGACTCTCCTTGATTTCATGGACCAGATGGCCCATGCCATGGTCTATCTGTGTGATGCGGCCCTGGACGCGGCTCCTCTGGTTGCCAGAGTGTCTGCCGTGGGGATTACCATAGGCCGCATGGTGTGGCTGAAGAACTGGACGGCGGACTAGGCTTCTAAGAAGGCCTTGACTGATCTACCATTTTTGGGTGAACGCCGGTTTGGTGACTTCTTGGCCGAATTAATAAAGGGTCTAACGGGGGGTAAGAGTACTCTTCTTCCCCAATCCTCAAAAGGCAAGGCTCCTTGTAGTCGGCGGGGGCCTTCTTTCGGGGTTCAAAGAAGTTTTTTTTTTTTTTTTTTTTTTTTCGTGCCTCGGGGACAATGGTAAACCGTTCAGAGCCTCTGGAGGGAACAAGAAGGCTTGGTTGAGTGAGCCAGAGACTAGCCAGATCGGTTCAACGGACGAATCCTCCTCTGCATGAAGGGACACCCTCACCCGATTTGGGTGTGGGGGGGATGTCTGTGTTGCTTTCAAGAACCCTGGACATCCCTGGTTCAGGCTGAATGGGTTCACAGACTACTTCGTTCAGGGTACAAGGCTGATTTTCGGTCTCGCCCAGCACACAGGTTCTTTCCACCATGTCTCCGTCCATCTCCGGATCACTTGTAGGATCCGGGGGGAGGGGGCAGTGCAGGCTCTCCTTGCACAGGGAGTGACTTTTCCTGTTCCTCGGCAGTAAAGGTGTGTGTTTCTTCTTTTTTTTTTTTTTTTTTTTTTTATCAAATCTGTTCGGTGCCCGGAAACCCTGAGTCTTCACCGCGGTTTTGGCCTTGGTGTTAGTTTTGCTCCACAAAAAGGGATTGCAATCCTTGGGTATCTGGACAGTCTCCTGTTGAGACCAAGTTCTCATCCGGCCTTGTTGGGCGACCTGTTAATCGTGGTTCAGACCCTTTTGGGTGGACCATTAACTTTCAGAAGTTTGCGCTGACCCCGTCTGTGCGCTTTTATTTCCTGGGTATGAATTTAGACTCCTCTCTGGCAAGGGTTTTTCCCCCTGGGGCAAACCCTTCAGACTTTGCAAGGCGAGATCAGTTTCCTGATGGACACCGGTCTCTCCTCCCTGCGGACTTGTATGAGGTCTCTGGGGCTGATGGTGTCGCCCTTTGGGGCTATCCGGTTTGCTCAATTTCACACAAGACCTCTACAAACAGGAACCAGGATCCGCAGTCCTTGGGCAGGTGGATGTCTCAGCCCTTTTGCGAGGTCGGAACTCTTGCGGTGGCTTCTGTCGCCCGCTCTGAGCCAGGGCAGGTCTTTTCTACCACTGTTGTGGACGGTGGTCACCATGGCTGCCAGCCTGTCGGGCTGGGGTGGAGTGCTGGGCAATCTCTATGCCCAGGGACGCTGGTTCATGGAGCAATCCTCTTTAATCACGGGTACACTCCGACAATGCCACGGCTGTGGCTTACGTCATTCCTCCAAGGGGACACCAAGAGTGTTTCCGGGCAGCCAGGGAGGTAGCCGTGATTCTGACTTGGGCCAAGAAACATGTTTCGGCTCTCCCCAGAGTTCACATTCCCGGTGTAGAGAAGTGGCATGCAGAATGCCGGAGTCGTTGGGTTACAGGTCAGGGCGTATGGTCTCTGCGTGCGGAGGTCTTTTCCTCTCCTGTGTGCCCGAGGGGGAACTTGGGAGGTGGATCTGTCTGCGTCTAGTCTGCGCAAACGATACCGAGGTTTGTGGCCTGGGTTCAAGATCCTCTGGCCAACGCCACATACGCATTGGTGGTGCCCTGGAGCCAATATCAGTTGATTTATGCCTTTTCTACGATACAGCTTTTGTTCCTCTGCAGGTTGGTGGTGGAAAAGGTACCGGTGATTCCGGTTGTCCTAGACTGGCCTCGCTGGTCCTGGTTCGTGGACCTGGTAAGACGGTCATTGAGTCTCCTTGTGGACATTTTATGGAAGGTGGTGGTGTCTGCTGCTTCCACCTTACTGAAGATATTGTTTGATCTTCGCTCTGTCCTAAGACAGTGCATTCCAAGGCATTTGTCTTACTTTCTCTGGATGTGGTTCGGGCAATCGGGGGTTTACCTGTAGGCCTCAAAGCCTTTTAGGACACCTGATTCTCTGTTTTGCCCTTACTGAGGGTTCTCGTAAGGGTTCGGCTGCGTCTATATCCAACTCGATCAGACGGACAGCTGTACAAGCCTACTCATTCTTGGGTCAGGTTCCTCCTTTCCCTGTGAACACGCATTTACTAGTGCGCTGAGTGCCTTTTGGGCTTTTCACCATCAGGCATCTGTTACTCCAGTGTGTAAGGCGGCAACTTGGTCTTCTGGACACACTTTTACAACGGTCTACAACGTTGGTTTCATGGCATCCTCGGATGCCTCCTTTGGCCGTAAGGTTGTGCAGGCTGCTGTTTTTGAAAGATTTGTTTGTTTTTTTTTCGTTTTTGGGGGTAAGCTCCTGTGAAATTTTTGTCTCCCAGTTGGCTACGTTGTTGGCTTTGGAAATACGTTAACTGTTTTTGGCAATTGTAAGCAGGGCAAATAATCCAGGAGGCACTAGCTCGTCCTCCCAACGACACTTGTGGTTTAGCCCATCACTTGGTCCCGATGCGTAGCATCAGGCCAACGGACTTAATCAGGGGATGAAGCTGGCTCATATTTACTGTGCTAGCTTACTATTTAAAATTGAGTGTTTTTAGCTGTTTTAATAGAATTTGGGAAACCATATCACACTATGTGGAGCCTTCCTCTTTTTATACACCATTCATATTGAGGCGATATCTGGACCACCACTGACCAGACATCCCCTACTTCAGAGGGTCATCAGTTGAGGCCACCTTAGGAGACTCCCCAGAGGCAAAATCCAGCTTAAAGATATCTATGCTGTAACCTTACAGCTGTAAGGTGAGGGAATAGCACACACAGAGGTGTCCCCATATTGGATAATTGAGACACCAGTCACTTTCTTTTTTTGGTGTTGGAATATTCACTCGGATTTGAATCCAGAGTCTACCATTTCACTAGTTTTGTATATGAAGATTTTTATTATGTTTCTAGCGATGGACACTCATTGATCACTAGATGGTTTTATATGATTCTGGATGGGCATTTGGAGTTTTGGTCTGTGGTTCACTATTTCTCTTTCGTTCATTGACGGACTCAGTTCTCTGATCCAGATCAGTAGGGTTTTACTGCCCCCTACAGGAGTAGGCCACTAGGCAGAAAAAAAAGTTCTGGCTTCGCCTATGGGCAGGCCCGGAGGGAACACCCTCTCTTCCTGCATAGGATGTCAGTTTTTTAATCTGCCTAGTTCCTTGCTGGGATCTTTGGTCCTGGCATAAAAGTATTTGTCGTGTTTTTTATTGTTGTGTTTTTTTTGTTTGTTTTTTTCTTTGCTAGCTTTTTTTTTTTCTCCGGAATTTTTTCTTGTGAGATCTTCAAGCAAATATGCCGGGCGACGGGCTGGATATCTAGATCCAGTTGTCACACCAGTCTGGCCAGCTTAGAATGGAGCTAAGGCCTGTACGCGCTCGCTGGCCAGACTGGGGTGACCACTGGATCTAGATATCCAGCCGTCACCCAGCCTGGCATAGTTGCTAGAAGATCTCACAAGAAAAAATTCCGGAGCAAAAAGCTAGCTAAAAAAATACTTTTATGCCAGGACCAAAGATCCCAGCAAGGAACTAGGTCCTTACTCCTGACTAGGCAGATTAAAAAACTGACATCCTATGCTATGCAGGAAGAGAGGGTGTTCCCTCCGGGACTGGCCCCACGAGTTAAACGTCTCGCCAGGACGCATACGACAAGGTCTAGGCCTATGTCGCAGCGTTCCTATTGGCAATGTCAGGAGATGGTGCCCGGCTGTGTTCCTGGTACGGTGAATAGACATGTCCACCCCCTCTTCCCTGGTGGATTTTGGGGTGGACGCGGGCCCCTCCCTGGGATGGTCGGACCTTTACCCTCCATGGTTTCCCTCTGTCCTGTTGTGCCCCCCTCTCACGTGGGGGACTGTTTCAGGCTACCTGAGGCTGGAACCTAGTGTGCAGGCCGCATGGGGGGCCGGTGGGTGGGCCGTCCGGCGCTCGGTTTATCGTGCGGGGGGGGGGGGTGCTCGGTCGGTTCCTCCAGGGGCAGGATGGTGTAGGAGGGGGTCTCGCTCTGTGGGTCCTGTTGCCGCACGGGGCCGCCATTTTGTTGTAGCCTCCTCTGCTGTTATGGCGGCGGCCATCTTTTGTACACCCCTTTTTTTTTTTTTTTTTCTTTTTTTTTTTTTTTTTTTTTGCTGGCGGGTTATTATGGTTCAGTATGGTCCCTGCAGACCATGTGACCCCACCTGACCCCCTCACGGATGCCACAGGGCCTTTTCCAGAGCTCCACTGTCCATCAATGCATTTTCGGCCGTTGGGGAAGCATTTGGGCCCGGATGGAGGTGGCCTTAAGATGGCGAGGTACGCTGAAACGTTTCTCCACCTACCCCTGCCTCATCTGATGTCTCGGTTTCTGAGTCTGACTCAGCCGCCGCAGACGGGGGGCCTCACTGCCGGGTCTGGCACCTCACGCCCGCTCTCCTCGGATAATGAGGATGACCTTTCTACCTCCCCTGCCGCGCTTGATACAGGTGCTGGTGGATGCACTGGTTTTCGGTGCATTACACCCTGCAATTTGGAGGACGCAGCGACGGCTGCACCTGGGGCGCGGGTTGCATCTGGCACATGCCATCCAGAGCAGCCTGATTTGCTAGCATGCTCACAAAGAATGTGACCGTCTGAGACGTTCCTCCTAGGGTGTTGAGCGGCTGCTTGATGTTACCCTTTTGTGGAGTCTCTGGTAAGAGGGACTGTACCGCCTAAGGTGGACCTACAGTCTCTAGGCTGAATGAGACTACCATTGTTACGGTGGAGGTATCCCCATCCTTTAAGGACCTGGGGAATAGGATGGTGCGGGCTGTGGCCCACGATCTGTACTCCCTGGCGGGATCTGCGTTCCACACGACCCTGGTCTGGCGAAACAGAGATCGTTTTTTTCCAGACCGGCGCACATGGCCTACCCGGCCTGCATCCTCACCCATATCCGGTGGGGTCCTTGCCGGTTCTCAGGCCTGCGGCTGGCCCAGATCCCAGGCAGCTGGGTTCAGGGAGGTCATGCAGTCCAGTTGCACAATGCAGTTTTTGATCCGTTTGTGTTTTTTTTTTTTTTTTTTTTTTTTTTCCCGGTAAGGTTTTCCCTTCCAATGTACGGCTGTCCCCGGATCGCTTGGAGGCGCTCTATGGGGCAGTTCAGGCTCTAGTTCAACAAGGCGGGACCTACTGGCCTTTGATGGTTCCGTGCAGATCAAAAATTCCAGATGGTATTGGTTCGCACAATAGTGGCTTCCCTACATGAGGGGGATTCCTGGCCTCCATAGACATCAAGGATGCCTACCTTCACATCCCGGGTTCTCCGTTTTTACCGTGGGGAGGGATCTCTATCAGTTTGTGGCGTTACCCCTTGGTCTCGCTTCTGTTCCTTGGGTCTTCACAAAGGTGTTGGCTCCGGTCCTGGCGCTGTTGCAGCAGCGGGGTGTATCGGTCCTGGGTTCCTGGCCGATCTGCTTCTCCATGGGGAGTCCCCTATGGTGCTGACAATGAATGGAAGTCGCCATGAGAACTCTGGAGGAATTCGAGGGGGTTCTGAACCTTCAGAAGTCATCCATGGTCCCTTCCATGAGACTTGACTATCTGGGCTTGACTTTGGACTCGTCCTCAGTCAGGGTGTTTCTCACTTCGGGGAAACAAATCTTGGAACGTCAGACTGCGGTTCAACTGTTACTGTCCAGCACATGGTTGTCCCTTCGGTCCTGCATGCAAGTTCTGAGACTGATGGTGTCGTCTTTCGAGACGGTCCCCTTCGCTCAATCCCTATCGGATTCCCCAAAATGCGATCCTTCTCAAATGGGACTTGAATCCTACCTCTCTGGTCATTTGGATCTGGCTGAGCCAGGTGACCAGGGATTTTTGATCTGGAATCCTTCCTCCCCGTTTTACTGGACAATTGTCGCCGTTGATGCAAGCCTGTCCGGGTGGGGAGGAGTCCTTGGCAGGTTCTCTGCTTAGGGAGTATGGTCCCTGGAGGATCCAGGTTACCAATCAATGTCCTGGAGCTGAGAGCGATCCGACTTTGCCTAGTTCACTGGGTCCACAGTGTGGTGTCAAGAAGTTACAAGCTGGAATTCTGAAGCTTTACACACTCAAGTGTCTTTTGTGTTTTTAAAGAAGGTTGTTTCTTTGCAGCACTGGAAAGGTTGCTGTAAAAGAACAGGAAAAGTTTCAAGGCATCTATGAAAACCTTATTAGAGCTTCAATGTTGCCATTTTGCCTGTCCACTGTTCCCAGGGTGTTAATCAAGGTGTTGGCTAATAATGGTGGTTGAAAACCTGGGGGCATCCCCACTATGGCTTACCTGGACAACCTGCTTCTTTGAGAGCGATAGACTCAACATATGTCAGGCGGTGCAGGTTCTTGTGTGCTTTGGGTACTGAACTTCCAAAAGCCTTTTTTAGGCAGTCTGATTTTTTTTTTTTTTTTTCCTTTTCTTCTGCCTGATGGACTGGCTGAAAGGACAGACTGCTTCCTGATCCAGGGTTTCTCAATGTATCCGACAACTCCTCCTTTCTCATGCCTCTGGCATAAAGGACTAAATTCCTCCTTTTCTTTTTCGTTCATTGACGGACACAGCTCCTGTCCATCTTGACCATTGGGTTATACTGCCTCCCTACAGGAGTAGGACACTAGGCAGGGAAAAAAAAACTTCTGGTTAGACCCCTGTGCAGTCCCAGGGGGTATACTCCCTCTCCCTGCTATAGTAACTCAGTTTTTTTTTTTTCCTGCCTAGTCAGGGGTAAGGACCTAGTTCCTTGCTGGGATCTTTGGTCCTGGCAACATTTTTTTTTAGATCTCACAAGAAAAATCCAGGAGGAAAACATTTTCTATCAACTGCCGGACTGGGCAGCGGGCTGGATAATCCAGATCCAGTGGTCACCCCAGTCTGGGCAGCGAGCACAGCAGACCTCAGCTCCACACTAGGTTGGCAACGACATAGCCCCACTGGACGGGGGCTGGGCCTGCGAGTTAAACGGCTCGCGAGGTCGCATACGACCCGTCCTCGACCCAAGTGGCAGCGCTCCTTCTGGCTGACAGCTCCCCCATTTACATGGAGAAGAGGATCTGTCTGGAGCAGTGCCCGCCTGGTTCCTGGTATGTGAGTAGTAGTGGCCCTAGAGGGTTTTGGGGTGGAAGTGGGCCCTCCTTGTTACGGTCTGACCCCCGGGTTCTCTTCCATCCCGCAGGCACCCCCCTCCCACCCTCCCTGTTTTTGCCGAGTCCCTCAGCCTGCCTCCCTCCACATACACTGGGGTGGGTTGGGTGGTCTAGTCACTGGCCTGAGATTGGGGCAGGGTGCTAACCGGCAATTGATTGGGGGGGGGGGGTGCATTGCAAATAAGAGCGGCCATGACAGCGGGGCCCTGTAGGTGGCAATTTCGGCGGTGGTAGCCCCCTCCTTATCCCCTGATGTTGACTCCTGGATCGCTTAGCTTCCTTATTGCCGCACGTGTAGTGCAGATTCTCCTGGTGGTTGCAGGTGCCTGTGTCGGGTGGTGAGTCTGGTGGTGTCCTCTCCCTCTTAGTTGAGGATCGCTCTGTGCCTTGTGCCCCCCCGCCTTCCCCTGCCCCATCTGTCTAATCCGATCCAGAATCTGATTTGGCCGCTGCAGATATGGGTCACCCTGCTGGGTCTGCAACTATGTGCCTGGAATCCTCCTCCATGCCTGCGACTGCGCATGAATAGGCGCTGGTGGATGCACTGACTGTATATGTGCGTGAGACCCTGAAGATGGAGGATGCAGCTAAAGCTGCGACGGAGGTGTAGGTACCTGTTGACACTCGTAAGTCATCCAGAGAGGCAAAGGTTTTTCATTTCCCTATTATTTTTACAGAATTGTCGCAAAAGAGTGGGGATGACCAAAGCGTCCCCGTGGGGTTCCCAAGCGCTTTACTCCTATGAGTAGTTCCTTCTTAAGAAGTGGACTGTCCCACTATGGGTGGACCCTCCGGTTTTCAGATTAAACAAGGCAACCATGTTTCCGGTTGAAGAGTCCCCAGCCTTTAAAGACCCAGTTGGCCAGAAGGCAGAGGCTATGGCCTAAACCAATTCAGCTCTGATGCAGGGAGCTTGACTCCCGAAACGCGTTAGCAGTCCTATCTACAAGGACATGTTCCATTCCATGTGTGGTGGATTCTTGTAATGCGATTTTAATATTCTTCTTGTCTGTGAGTATGCATTTGGCATTTTTATTAAAATATTTTAACGGTGACCTCGGGTAATTCACTAGGTGTTGGCGCCTCCTTTGTCTTTTTTCTTAGAGGCTATGGCCTGCACTATGTACACTTTAGCTGATTCAGCGATGAGGCCGGTATTTACCATTGCCTTGGCGTTGCAAACTCTAAACGAGTGGGCTAAGCTCCTACGCCGTGACCTGAAGGGAGAACAGCTCCCTCCTGATTTTTCTGGGCTGGCAGACCAGCTGGTCCAGGGGCTGCAGTTCATCTGTGATGGCACTTTGGATGCGGCTCCTCTAATGGCTTACCACTCTGTTTTGGCGGTGGTCCTTTGGTGTGTCGTTTAGCCTAAATGCTGGTCTGTGGATCAGACTTCTAAAAAGGCCTTGACTGGTCTTCCCTTTCAAGGAGATTGCCTGTTTGGAGCTACCCTGGATGACCTCAGTAAAGGTCTCAGGGGGGAAGAGTACCTTTCTTCTGCAGGTGGTCGCAAGGTTTTTTCCATCCAACCTGCGCCTGTCCCCAGACAGGTTACAGGGTCTGTTTGGGGCGGTACAAGACCTGTTCCTTTAAGGGGGTGATTGTTTCTGTTCCGACTTCGCAACGTTTTCAGGGTTTTTACTCAAACCGGTTTACAGTTCCCAGGAAGGAAGGCAAAGTGCGTCCAATCCTGGACCTCAAGGCTCTAAACTGCTTTGTGTGGGTGCAGAAGTTCAGAATGGAGTCAATTAGAACGGTAGTGGCATCCCTGCATCAGAGATTTTCCTCGCCTCTATAGATATCAAGGAGACCTATTTTATACATTCAAATATGTGCAAGTCGCCAGCGTTTTCTCCGCTTTGTCGTGGGTGAGGATCATTATCCATTTGTGGCATTACTCTTTGGTCTCACCTCCGCTCCTCGGGTCTTCACAAAAGTGTCTCTGGTGCTAGTCTTGCTACGCCAGCGGGAGATCGTAGTACTGGGCTACTTGGACCATCTCTTTCTGCAAGCAGTCTCTCCCTTTGCTCTGGTGGAGAACCTGGAGATCACAATACGAACTCTGCGGGAGTTCGGGTGGTTCCCTCCACGAAGCTGGACTATTTGGGCCTGGCTCTGGACTCTGCCGTAGCCAGAGTGCTCCTTTTTCTGAACAAACTCCAAAAATTGCAGGCTGCAATTTTGTCTCCTGTTGTCCAACAGATGGTCATCCCTCCGAACTTGCATGCGTGTGCTGGACCTGTTGGTATCTACCTTTTTTTTTTTTTTTTTTTTTTTTTTTTTCAGGCAGTTCCGTTTGCACAGTTCCATACGAGGTCCCTGCAAGGGAGATTCTGACCAAGTGGGACTAGACTCTGCAGTCTCTGGACAATCAGATCTGGCTGATCAGGGAACAAAGAAGTCCCTGGTAGTCTCTGGCGCTTCGGCTGGCAAAATCCCCCCCCCCCCCCCCCTGTATTGGACAGTGGTCACCACGGATGCCAGCCTGTCCAGCTGGGGAGTCGTCCTCGGCAAGTATTCTCAGGGGATCTGGACGCTGGAAGAGTCCAGATCTGCCGATCAATGTCCTGGATTTCCAAGTGATCAGACTGTGTATCATTTGAGGGTTCGTCTTCAGGGATTCCCAATGCACATTCAATCGGAAAATGCCACAGCGGTCTCCTATGTCCATTACCAAAGGGGCACAAGAAGTGCCATGGCAGCTCTGGAGGTAGCCGGCATTCTAAGGTGGGCAGAATAGTTTGTTCCTGCTCTCTCCGCTGTACACATTCCTGGAGTGGAAAATTGGCAGGCGTACTACCTCAGTCGGCAGGCGTTGGACCACGGGGAGTGGTCCATTCATCCAGAGGCGTTTCATCAGCTGTCTCCAGTGGGGGACACCCCAGGTTGATCTGTTGGCATCTTGGCAGAGATTTGTGACTCGGTCAAGGGATCCAGTGGCAGACGCCACAGACTCACTGGTAGGTCTGTGGGGTCGGTATTGTCTGATATACCCCTTCACTCCTCTCAAGCTTCTACCCAGACTCAACGCAGGATCGAGGCAGAAGGGGGTTCCGGTCACCTTAGTGGCCCCGGCCTCGCCGATTTGGTGCGGCTGGTTGCTGACGTTCCTTGGAAGCTTCCCCAAGGACTGATCTTCCATCATGCTTTAGTCGCTGGCTTTTGATATTTTGGCTATGAACGCCAGGTGCTAAAGGATAGAGGCTTGTCTAAATCGGTGATTCCTACTTTGTTAAAAGCTAGGAAATGTACTTTGAGGAAGATCTACCATCATATGTGGAAGATGTACATTGCGTGGGGTGAGTCTTTTTTGGGGTGCATCCTCGCTCCTTCTCATTTGCTCGAATCTTAACCGTCCTTCGATGGGGGGTTGAACAGAAGTTGGCCTTGAGTACCATCAAAGGCCAAGTGTCGGCTTTGGTGGTCTACTTCCAACGACCTTTTGCCACACACTCCCTGGTGCGTAGCTTTCTTCAGGGTGTCCGACATTTGGTCCCTCCAGCGCGGGCTCTGTTGCTGTCTTGGGATCTCAATTTGTTGCTTTCAGTGCTACAAAAGCCTCCCTTTAAAAGTTTTCGGGAGATTCCCCTTCTTACGCTGTCCCAGAAGGTGGCCTTTTTAGTGGCTATCACCTCTGTGCGCAGGTTGTCGGAACTGACAGTTATCCTGTCCACCTTATCTGGTGATTTGACAAGGATAAGGTGGTGCTTTGTCCCTGTCCGTCATTCATTCCTAAGGTGGTCTCTGACTTTCATTTGTATAAAGACATTGTGTTGCCTTCCCTGTGTTCCAGGCCTAAACATCCGAAGGAAATTACCTTGTATGCCTTGGATGTGATCGGGGCAATTAGGATGTACTTGGCAGCTACTGAGTCTTTCAGGAAGTCAGAATCTATTTGTGCTCATGGATGGATCTCCCAAATGGTTGTCGGCTTCCTCTACCATTTCCAGATGGATCAGAAAGACGTTGGTTCAGGCCTATTCTATCAGGGGTCAGGTTCCTCCTTTCCCTGTCAAGGCGCACTCTACTAGGGCACTTAATGCCTCCTGGGTCTTCAGTCATCAGGCGCCAGTGATGCAGGTTTGCAAGGCGGCCACCTGGTCTTCGATGCACACTTTACAAAGTTTTATAATGTGGATGTGTTGGCAGATGCTTCCTTTGGCTGCAATGTTTTGCAGGCTGCTGTTAAGAGGACCTGATCTTCTTTGAGGGTGTTTTTTGTTTTCTGGTGGGCTCAAGTTATTTTGGTTGAGCCCTTGTTGCCTGGTTGGATTATGTTTATCCTTGCTGTTTCCCACCCCACATGTTTAACACTGCTTTGGGACGTCCCAATGGTCAAGAATGAAAGGAGCTGTGTCCATCCATGAACGAAAGAGAAAATGGGATTTTTGACTTGCTTTAAAATCCATTTCTCTGATGTTCATTGACGGACACAGCATCAACCCCTCTGTAGAGTTAAAATTCTCCTGACACTGCTTGTAACAAAACTGTGTCTCTCTAGCAGGGAGAGGGAGTATACCCCCTGGGACTGCCCATGGGTGTAGCCAGAATTTTTTTTTTTTTTTTTTTTTTTTTTCCTGCCTAGTGCCCTACTTTATGTAGGGGGTAGTGTAACCCAATGGTCAAGAATGATGGGCGCTGTGTCTGTCAATGAACATCAGAGAAATGGATTTTATGGTAAGTCAAAAAACAATTTTTCCAGTCCGGGCCCATTCTTCCAGGAGTGTCAAGTGTTTCCAAGGCGATTTAGCATCAAGCTTCAGCTGTTCAAGTTCATAAGGATGACCCCTAGTCCTCTGTTAACACATTTTACTAGGTTTTTTTTTAACAGGTAGATATTACAGCAGCTCTATAATGGGGTTTTTGCCTGGTCTGTTTTTGGGCTTGTTGCTGTGTTTCAAACCCTTCTTTTTCATTGCTTATAGAACATTAAAATTAGTCATGAATAAGCAAAATCCTGTCTCTTGTAATTTTAGGTAATTAGGATTTTGGTTGTGTTGTGCTGAGAGGGGTTATGCTTGGAGTTATTTTGGCCAGTGTCCAGTCACCTGTAGATGGCAGCAAAACCCAAGTAATCAAGAATAAGAAATCCGGTCTTGTGAGGTACTTATTTTCTTTCTGCCAGTGTTGCTGTTGGAGAATTCTCTTTCTGTCTTGTATAACGCTAGACAGGAAATGAGAGAAAATGTCTTGATAGGAGCCCCAGATAGCAGTATAAACCAAACAGGGGTACTAGTACTTTCCCTTTCAATCCAAAACTGAAATAAATTGTTTGGCTACCCGTACACTTTAAGGCCTGGGCCAAGACTGGGTTGTCTTGGCCCAGGATTGCTACCAAGCCATTCTGTCCCTGCATATTGTTCAGAATCCTTTTGAAAGCTAAATGTGCTCTCTTCAAACATTTTGCCTTGTGTTTGTAGACAAGTAGCTTGTATCTAGCGTAATGGAAGCTCCTACTACAGCCTTGCCATCTCTTCTGGTCCTTACACGACCCTGGATTCCAACAAGTCTTGGAGGTAGCTATGACTGACGGTTTACTAAAACAACTCACTATATTGTTAAAACATAAGAGTGTAGTCACTATGATTGTATTTACTGCCTCTGATGCAAATATTTGCATTAGGGGGTTCTTCTGTTGCAGATGGAATCTACAATCAACCTATTTGCAAGTAGTAGTCTCATATTTTATATACTGCATTCTAGTTTTATCTTGAAAGATTCTAGTTTATATAATTTTTTTTTTTTTTTTTTCTTTTTGATGTAGTTGGAAACTAAAGGAATCGACGCAAAAAACAGTGAAGTTCTTTCAGGACAAGCAAATTTCAATACAGATGGTGTGAAATCAGGTTTGTTTTGATTTATATTGCTTGTAGTCCTTCTAAGCTAGCTGCAATTAAACCTTATCTAAATAGATGCATGTTTTAATAGCAAAAGGATGTAAAACAGAACATCAGGTATACAGAATGTAAAGGGGTTCAAAATGGCAAGTTCCAAAGGAGCCTGTAGAGTCCATGCAAGGATCACTGGAATGAAATTCAGAGTAGTAACTTCATCATTTGTGTAGCTGGTAAAGAAAATAAACACAGGCTTCATCAATGATAAATCAAGATACCACAAAGTGAAAATATCTGGTCAAATGAACAGCTGTAACTGTGCGCATCCCGGACACCTCTACAAAATCATGGCATGCCTCCCCCTCCTGAGTTGCAAAGCGAGAGGGCCCTGATAGATTGTTGTGTGTAGCTCAATTACACAAGCAGGCAGGCAAACCAGGAACCAGAATGTCTGCACACAGTTCTTTGTGATTGAGCAAAGTGTCCCCCAATTGCTGAGACAATGTTTCAAGCCTCCAGCTTGAAAATGTAAATCTAGACATACCTTATATTTGATAACAGGAAGCTTGTTGTTTTTTGGTGTATGGAGTTCACCAGTCTTTTTGGTGTCTATAGCAGCAACTATCTGTAATAAGATTTCTCCACTGGATGGTAATTGAGGTTTTGGCACCTTGGGATTGGTGTACTTTTTGCTAGATTTTTATCACCTGGGTTGATGACAGTGTAGGAAGGTGGTCACAGTAGTTGGAGGAGATAAATGCGCACCTGTAGGAGCTAGTTGTTAAAGGGGACTTGACCGATTCTTTATCATACATCATGGGACACAAAGCGTCTTTATCTTGTGAATAGGGTTGTGCTGGCACACAAACAAGGAAGTACTCCCACAAATCTAATAAAGGAAAAAAAAAGTGTGTGTCTGTATATATGTGTATATATATATGTGTGTGTGTGTGTGTGTGTATAGAGAATAAAAGAAGGGTCACAGCAGAGCTTTCCTTCTTGGACTATTGATCGCAGCATGTTTTAGGGGAAACATGTATGTGCACACCTTTCCTTGTGGGGGTGGTAAAGCATCAGCAGGTTTGGAGTGGGCAATCTTCTGGGGTAACCAGTGCCTAGTGTTTCCTGGCACAATGCCCTATCTGATGGTCCAGCAAGGATCACATATATGCATCCGGCAAGTATTTACAGCGCTTCACTTTTACCACATTTTGTTGTTACTGCCTTCTTCCAAAATGGATTAAATTCAATATTTTCTTCAAACCATACCACATATGACAACGTGAAAAGTCTGTAATCTTTGCAAATTTATAAAAAATGAAGAGAATTCCCATGTACATAATTATTCACAGCCTTTGCTCAATACTTTGTTGAAGCACCTTTGGCATTAATTACAGCCTCAAGTCTTTGAGTTTGATGCTACAAGTTTGGCACACCTATTTTTGGGCAGTTTCTCCCATTGTTCTTTTCAGGACCACTTGAGCTCCTTCAGGTTGGATGGAGAGCGTCGGTGCACAGCCATTTTCAGATCCCTCCAGAGATGTTTAATCAGGTTCAAGTCTGGGCTCTGGCTGGGCCACTCAAAAACATTCGCAGAGTTGCCCTGTAGCCACTCCTTATCTTGGCTGTATGCTTAGCGTCATTGTCCTGTTGGAAGCTGAACCTTCATCCCAGTTCAAGGTCCAGAGCGTTCTGGAGCAGGTTTTCATCAAGGATGTGGCTGTACAGTGCTGCATTCATCTTTCCCTTGATCCTAACTAGTCTCCCAGTTCCTGCCACTGAAAAACATCCCCCACCACATAATGATGCTGCCACTACCATGCTTTACTGTAGGGATGGTATTGGCCAGGTGATGAGCAGTGCCTGGTTTCTTCCAGACACTTGCCATTTAGGCCAAATAGTTCAGTCTTTGTTTCATTAGACTAAAGAAATTATTTTCTCATGATCTGAAAGTCCTTCAGGTGCCTTTTTTGCAAACTCCCAGGGGGGCTGTCATGTATCTTTTACAGGGGAGTAGCTTCCATCTGGCCACTTTACCATACAGGCTTGATTGGTGGAGTGCTGCAGAGAGGGTTGTTCTTCTGGAAGGTTCCCCTTTCTCCACAGAGAAACACTGGAGCTCTGTCAGAGTGACCATCGGGTTCATGGTCACCACCCTCCCGAAGTCCCTTCTTCCCCGATTGCTCAGTTTGGCCAGGTGGCCCACTCTAGGAAGAGTCCTGGTGGTTCCAAACTTCTTACATTTATGAATGATGGAGGTCACTGTGCTCATTGGGACCTTCGATGATGCAGACATTTTTCTTTATCCTTCCCCAGATCTGTGCCTTAAAACAATCCTGTACTGGGGGTCTACAGACAATTCCTTTGCCTTCATGGCTTGGTTTGTGCTCTGACATGCCCTGTTAATTGTGGGACCTTGTATAGACAGGTGTGTGCCTTTCCATATGTCCAATCAACTAAATTTACCACAGGTGGACTCCATTCAAATTGTAGAAACATTTCAAGGATGATCAGTAGAAACAGGATGCACCTGAGCCCAATTTTTAAGGGTCCTGACAAAGGCTGTGAATACTTATTTAAATGTGATTGTTTTTTTTATTCATTTTTTTTAAATTTGCAAAGACTTTAAACTTCTTTCACGTTGGGTGCGCATCTTCAGTGATCTCACATTTTGATTTGATTATGATTATCCTGTCAACTATTTGATTCCACAATGCATCACGATTACTGCCCATGGCTTTCATCAAATTCAAGCAGTTAGAAGGACTGAAGGATGGAAGAATCAAAAGAAGGATGGAGGAGTCTGGGGATGGGGAAGGAGGAATCCATGAATAGGAAAGGAGGGATAGAAAAGTCTAGGGATAGGGAAGGAGGAATCCATGAATAGGAAAGGAAGGATGGAAGAGTCTGGGGATAGAACTGAAGGATGGAGGGGTCAAGGGATGAGAAAGGATGGAAGAATCTGAGGATAGGAATAGAAGGCTGTAAGAGTCCAGGAATATTCAATGGAGTCTGGGGAGGGAGTGATAGGAACCGAAGGATGGAGGGTCCAGTGATTGTTCAGGGTTGCATGGGGTGGGGGTGGGAGACTGTAAATGGAGGTGGTTTGAAGGTGAAAGAGGAATGGGCTGGGAGCCATGTCCCTCTGATGTGGAGTTTGGGTGATCTAGGGCAGTGTTTCAACTTTCTTTTTTCGCGTACCTGTCGGGCGCGAACTGAGGAAAGCTGATCAACGGCGCTTCCTATTTACTATGTGACCAGCTGTGATTGGACACAGCTGATCACTTGGTAAAGAGCCTATGTCATAGGCTCTTTACCGGGATCTGAAATCTGACACACCGCACCACCGATCGCCGCTCTGTGCGCCCTATTCCGCTGGATGTCCTATGACACCCAGCTGGGATGGGACAACCACTTTGCCGTCATTTTACCATATGACGGTCGGGAAGTGGTTAAAATAAGGCTGTAGCATAACAAATTGTGAAACAAGTGAAGCGCTGTGAATAACTTTCCAGATGCACTTCAGCAAGTCTGTTTCTTTTTACTGCATTATACCGTAGGCTAAAAACTGCATAGCAAGTCCAGCTACTTCATAGTTTATTTATAAAAAGCAATCCTGAAGGCAAAGAGATACCAGCTGCTTTGTTGGCTCTGATGCAGAACTGTAACTGGGCCAGGAAGGTGGCATTGCACATGACACAATGACCGTATGGCTCAAACTACTGCTGATTTTATTTTGTCCACTTAGAAATTCCTGATTTGAAAGCCGTGAAGTCATAGGTAAAGAATTGTAGTGTTCAAAGTAAATGTCTAATGTCTGCAGGGAAGGAAAATTTGAAACCAGCTTATTGGTTGCTATGAGTAAAAGACTGTTCAATGATGAGACACGTCTTTAAAGCATTTGTTGTAGTAAACCTAAATGTATATGTCGGCAGTTATTAAAAGTATTCTATTTTAAGAGCTGTCATTTTAAAAATGTTCTGAATCATTTGTGTTTTATTTGTAGACAAACAGCTTGTACAATACACATCCTACCCACTCATGGCTTTTCTGGATGGAGACACTGGAGGCTTCACATCAGAGGTCCCATCTGCCAAGGCAAACGATATGGACAATTTTCTAGAATCTAGTCTGGATTCGGAGCCCACACAGAGTAAACTGGTGCGTCTAGAGCCCCTGACTGAGGCTGAGGCTAATGAAGCCACTTTGTTCTATTTATGTGAACTTGCACCTGCACCTCTGGACAGTGATATGTCTCTATTGGACAGTTAAAATACCTGGGATACTGTACGCCTGTATATATTCATCAAAATGATGAACTATTTATTTAAAGTATCATTTTGGTACTGTTTTTCTCCCTCATGTGTTTGCAATTTTTAGACGATGTGCAATTTCACATTTTATGTTTATGCACAAAATAATCTGCTAGATTTGTTTGCATTTTATGGGCAAGTTATTTTAAACAATGGTTTTATAATCTAGGCTTTATCTTTTTGCCTACTTTTAGTTGTAGACTCTCTCACCGAAGCTCCAATAATCCATGTTGCTTTCATATGTAATGTATATACACCTGCTCTCTAGTGTACACACGTTCTTCTTCCTGTGACACAAGCACTAATAAAACTGCACTTTCTTTAGGGCCAAACACACCAAGCATCCAGGTATGCTGGTCTGTGTTATCAGATTATGAAATGCAGTGTGCCTTGGTCTGCATCAGTATTGCATTGAGCAGGTAGTACATATATGTATATAAACCATATGCTGAAATCAGTATGTATGTGTGTGTGTGTGTGTGTGTGTATATATATATATATATATATATATATATATATATATATATATATATATATATATATATATATATATATATATATATATATATATATAACATTGACATCCATGAAGAGTGAGCTAGGAACAAAAGTGCCTGTCCTTTTTAGTGTGTGTTTGTTTTTCGAGGGACCAATGAACATTTCTGTTCAGTTACAGTGGGTCTTTAATGTAAACCCATTCATGCACTACTCTCTCTAAAGGTTGCTTTATTATGGCCGTGACATGTTTTACTTCAATAAACAGATCTGTCAATGCTCTTTCTTTTTTGTTTTTACAAAAGTTGTTGGGTTTTTTCTTTTTTTTTTTTTTTTTTTTCCTGTGACAACACAATACACCTGGTATTGATCAGGACACCACAGATTGTCAAGTTATGTCTAGCTAAAAACTTGTAGTCCTAATGGAAGGAACAAAAACACAAGTGTTTACCCATCTCCCAGCCAATATTCTATCTGGTACAAGTAACCCAGTCAACTGCCACCGCCCAGCCTTGTTGCTGGCTATTCACTCTGTCATTGCAATCAGTGCAGGATCATTTGAATAAATACTAGTCAAGCAGATAAGCAGCTTTCACATATTCTGGATGAGATGTAGCTGCTGGCAGAACACAGGGATAGACCGATATGGTTTTTCCAGGGCTGATATGGTTTTTACCAGTGTGCTGTCTATTATTGGTAGGAGCCAGTCCTGGAGGCGGAACTTCGTATGACAGCACCCACCCCGGGTAAGCAGGTAACCCTGTTCTGTGTAATCAGGCGGTGCTCTAATCTCCATCCCCCCCCCTTCGGAGGCAGAAATATCAGTCATATTGGCCAAGTTTGTGGCCGATACTTTAAAAATAAAAAAGTGAATATCGGCCGCCGATTTATCGGCCAAACCGATAATCGGTCGATCTCTAGAACACAGCACTGCAGATCGAAAAACTGGAATGTGAGCCTGGATTAAAAACAGTATAACCAAGTCCTAGAAAACTTCTATGAAGTGCATCATATCCAAAGGGCATAAATGTTGTCCTGAGAGGGTAGAGACACCTCAGACTTTTAACCAAGATAATTAAGTAGAATTTCAAGTATTATCTTAACTGCATAGTTTCATTGGTTCAGCTTGCATACATGGACCACTGTGCAAGCAAACAATCACTCTTGCAGTCAGTGCCACTACATTGATTGCTGCTATCTTCTGGTTCCTGTGTTGGCTAACTGCCCCACTGCATACTAACCATAGAGTGTCATTCGCTCAGCATTGCCACTTTCATAGAATGCCTTGTAATGTTTTTGATAAATGCAAGGCGTTCTCTGATTGGATTAGGAGATTGTAATGTCACTTCCCTGCCTCTCCACCTTGTCCAAAGAAGGAATGCATTGTGTTCATGTGGGGGGGACCAAGGCTTTCTGTGAATGTCAGTGGAGTCCTGCGAACAACCCCCTGTGGTCAGCATGCAGTGAGGCAGCTGGTAAATGGACCCAGGAGATTACTGCTATCCCTATACTAGTGCCAACTACTGGAGATTGTCACATTCCACAGCGGTCACCAGGTATGAGAGATGTATACTTGCATTAGTCCAAGCAGGATTAATATAACAATGCATTTAAGATCATATCTGGGGTTAAGCTTTAAGATCTTATATGGAGGTATGTAATGTACTGTGCAAATGTTTTAGGCAGGTGTAAAGAAACGCTGTAAAGTAGAATGCTTTCAGAAATATGTATTTTAATCTATACTGATATGGACCGAGTAATGTGTTAGGAATGAGGATGCCACATTACTCTTACGTCCTCCGACAGTCGCCGCCGCCTCTAAGTCATCACTATTGGGTATTGACTTCCGCTCCGCAGGAGTAGCTAGGCATAAGACTTAATCAAAAAGAACAAAGGCATTTGCATATACACACCCATGGGGGCTGTCCCACTAGGTCAATACCCCCCTGCAGTGACCACTCCCAACTCAGTTTCTTTCTGCCTAGCGTCAGGAGTAGTTAGGCTTCCCTGTGCTCGGGCTACGGGCTACAGTCTCAGCCTATCTAATCTTTTTTTTTTCTTTGATTTTTTCTTTAAAAATGTCAGTTTTTTCTTACTTTACTAGCTGTTTAGTTTGTCAGCTTAGTTTTTAGTCGACTCTTCGGAAGAAGATGGATTCATGCGGTGCTGGGATTCGGACTGACCGCCCTGGTTCTCCAGGGCAGAGGGTCAGATGGACCCCCAGCCCGCCATCGAGCGTTCAGCCGTGGTTCGTCCTGGCATTATGAACGACCCATCCCTGTTCGCAGCAGGGATGCAGCCGTGAGGTGGCTACCTCACTGGACACATCTGCGATGCTGCAGTGTAATGTCCCTGGCTAACGGCATTCCCAGTCAGATGAGGACAGCCGATTTCCGTTCTGAGAGGCTCCCCACGCCGTCTGGTACAGGTAAGTACTTCTGTGTGGGGTGGCAGTCCTCTGTGTTGCTGTTTGTTCCCCATGTCTGTGCCTGTGTGGCTCCCTGATGCGATCCCCGCCATTTTAGGTATGGGCAAGCATGTTTGGCTTCACCATGGGCATTGCTACATGCTGTTTTGGCGCCATCTTGCGGTGGCAGAACGATTGTTCCGACCGCATGTTCGGCGGCCATTTTGCCGGAGCCTTCCATTCAGTCCTATGGAGCAGCCATTTTACCTGAGTCATTGCAGCTTATAATTCAGCCTTTTCTGCCATCACTTCTTTTTCCTCTGAGGCAGCGACATCGGTGGTAACACTTTGCGGGGCTCAGCCGACTATCTCTCTCACCCTTCTGTATTGTCATTTCTGGCTGTTTTTTCTTCTCCTGTTTGGGGGTCTTTTGTCACTGTACCTGTAGCGGTGGGCTGCGCACTCCGCAGCGGTTTTAAAGGGGCAGTACCAAATTTATTGCACTGTTTCATCTTGGGCAATGGATTCTCAGGACAGCAAATTCCCCCCCCAGCTTTGGTGGAGGGCCCCGGTTCTCCTGTGGCCCCTCTGAAACCTGATTTGGCCGCTGTAGTGGCTACCTTGGTGTCCAATATGGAGGTGCTGATGGCTGAACGTGCTGCTAGGAAGATGCCCAGATTGTCTCTCTCTCCTCTGATTCAGATGGTGATATGGCTATTGCGGCGAGCGTGCCCTTTTCAGGGTCTCGCTCATCCTTAGACCCGCTGGGGTCTGAGGGGGAGGCGAAGGTGTAGGGGGTTAATACTTCCTCCCCGGGGTCGCCTGCAGAGCGTGCGACCATGGATGAATTGATTGTTTCTGTAAAGGAAACGCTACATTTGGAGGATGAGCCCAGTCCTCCGGGCATTGTGTCCTCATTTGGGACACACAGGACCCGCAAGTCGGCGCAGGTTTTTCCCTGTCCCGCTGCGTTTCATTACACTGTTAATGAACTGTGGCGCACCTTAAAACTTCCATTCCTGGTACCTAGTCTGTTCAAATTGCTTTATCCTTTTGCGCCGGCTACGGAATCACGATGGTGTGTGCCTCCGCAGGTGGATCACGCTGTGGCCGTATTAAACAAGGCTACCTTGGCTCCTTCAGAGGATACCCCGGTTTTTCGGGATCCAACGGACCGGCGGTTGGAGTCTCTAGCCCGCCATTCCTATACGGTGGCGGGCTCGTTGCTCAAACCCATTTTCGCGTCCGTTTTGGTGGCTCAGGCGGTGGCTGATTGGACTAAGGTGCTTAGGAGTAACCTCGTGTCTGATGCTGTTCCACCTGTCTGGCTGGATATGGTGAATCAAATTCACCAAGGAATCATGTATTTGTGTGATGCGGCCTTAAATGAGGCCCCTTGGGCAGCACGCCTATCTAGTGTCTCGGTGCTTAACCGTCGACTGATCTGGCTGAAGAGCTGGTCGGCTGACCAGTCCTCGTGGAAAACAGTTGCTGATTTTCCCTATGCTGGTTCTCGCCTTTTCGGCGACGCGTTCGAAACCCTGGTAAAATGCGTCACAGGGGGCAAGAGCACTTTGCTACCCCAGAACCCGAAGAACAAGTCCTTTCGTGGCAAGCGGGGTTCTGCGTCTCGATCCACTCAGGGGTCCTTTCGTGCCTTTCGAAACCAATCGAAGGGCAAGCCCTTCAAGGGCCAGGGTAACCAGAAGTCCTGGGCGGGCAAGCAGAAGTCAGGCAATGCTGGTTCGGCGGGTCAATCCGCCTCCACCTGAAGGGGCGCCCTCACCCAATTCCGGGGTGGGGGGACGTTTGCGCGGTTTCCTCCAACATTGGCAGATTTCGGACAGGTGGGTTCAGGAAATTGTTCGATCAGGGTACAAGATCGAATTCCTATCCCGGCCAGGGAACAGACTTTTTGCCTCAAATCTTCATTTGCCTCCTGCGTGTCTGCAGGACCTGCACCAAGCGGTGCAGGACCTTCTTGCTCAGGGGGTGATTGTCCCGGTACTTCATCGGGACAGGTTTCGAGGTTTTTGTTCAAATCTGTTTACTGTGCCCAGGAAGGAGGGCAAAGTACATCCTATTCTGGACCTGAAAGCGCTGAACCGCTTCGTCGCTGCGTGTTCGAAAGTTCCGTATGGAGTCTCTCCGCTCGGTGGTGGCCTCCCTGAGTCCAGGGGAATTCCTGGCCTCGATAGATCTGAAGGATGCGTATCTGCACATCCCCATTTTTGAGGGTCACCAGAGGTACCTTCGGTTTGCTATCGCAGAGGACCACTATCAGTTTGTAGCGTTACCTTTCGGTCTCGCTTCGGCTCCAAGGGTTTTTACCAAGGTGCTGGCGCCGGTTATGGGCCTGTTGAGGGCACAGGGCATTGCGGTCTTGGGGTACCTAGACTATCTTCTTCTGAGATCGAGTGTCAGCCAGGACTTACTGCGCGATCTGTCCACCACGGTGCAGACACTACAGGAGTTCGGATGGACTATCAACGTTCAGAAATCGACATTGTCTCCATCGGTTCGCCTTCCCTATCTGGGAATGATTCTGGACTCTGCTCAGGCGAGGTGTTCTTGCCGGAGGACACGCTCCGGACCTTACAGGCCGAGGTCAGGTCCCTCCAGGGACAATCCGTCCTCGTCACTCAGGACCTGTATGCGGGGCCTGGGATGGATGGTTTCGGCCTTCGAGGCGATATCCTTTGCTCAGTTTTCACATGCGGGCTCTCCAGGCGGAGATCCTGGCCAGGTGGGACAGACTTCCTCAGTCCCTGGATCGGAGTGTCTCATTGAGTCATCAGACCAGATTGGCTCCTCTGTGGTGGCTCCAGTCCCCGGCGGTGTCGGAGGGTTGTTGTGGACGGTGATTACCACGGATGCCAGCCTGTCAGACTGGGGTGGTGTCCTGGGCAACCTGTCTACCCAGGGCACTTGGTCGGAGGAGTCCTCCCTCCCGATTAAATGTGCTGGAATTGAGAGCGATAAAACTCTCTCTTCCAGTGGTTGGACCGACTTCGGGGCCGTCCTGTTCGGGTACAGACGGACAATGCTACCGCGGTGGCTTACATCAACCACCAAGGGGGCACCAGGAGTGCCCGGGCGGCGACCGACATTTTGTCTTGGGCTGAGACTCATGTCCTGGCGCTTTCAGCAGTTCACATTCCGGTTGTGGAGATTTGGCAGGCCGACTATCTGAGCCGCCAGACCCTGGACCAGGGGTAATGGTACCTACACCTGGAAGTCTTCCAAATGCTGTGTGCGAAGTGGGGATCCCCGGACGTGGATCGGTTCGCATCTCGTCTAAATCACAAGGTGGAAAGGTTCGTGGCAAGAACGCGCGATCCTCTGGCAGACGCCTCGGATGCGTTGGTGGCCTCTTGGCATCAGTATCGTCTGATGTATGCCTTTCCTCCGATTCAGTTGCTGTCCAGGTTCCTCCGCAGGTTGGCCTCGGAACCGCACCTGGTGATTCTGGTGGCGCCGGACTGGCCACGCCGGTCCTGGTACGCCGACGTTGTTCACCTGGCAGTGGCGCCTGCCACTGCGGGAAGATCTCCTGTCACAAGGTCCGATCTTCCATCCTGCTTTACAGTCGCTGGCTTTAACGGCCTGGCTGTTGAGACCCAGGTCTTAAGGGATAGGGGTCTCTCCCCTGAGGTCATCCCTACCCTTGTCAAGGCTGGGTAAACCTCTTCTGGTAAGATCTATTACCGTACCTGGAAGGCTTATTTCGCCTGGTGTGAGTCCAGGGGGTTCTCCCCTCGCTCGTACACGGTGTAGAGAGTGCTGGCCTTCCTACAGTCTGGGGTGGACCAGCGTCTGGCGCTGGCCACAATCGAGGGCCAGGTGTCCGCACTGGCTATTCTTTTCCAACGCCCTGTGGCGTCTCATTCCCTGGTTCGCACCTTCATTCAAGGTGTGCGACATTAGGCTCCTCCCAGGAAGGAGCCCTTACCTCCATGGGACTTGAACTTGGTTCTGTCCGTGTTACAGCGTGCTCCGTTTGAAAACATACGGAAGATATCGTTGCCTCTGCTGTCCAAGAAGGTTGCCTTTTTGGTGGCAATCACTTCGGCTCGCAGAGTGTCGGAACTGGCGGCGTTGTCTTGCCGTTCCTCGTACTTGGTGATTCACGAGGATAAGGTGGTCTTGCGTCCACGCCCCTCCTTTCTTCCTAAGGTGATCTCGGAGTTCCACCTTAATGTGGACATTGTCCTGCCTTTGCTTTGTACGAAGCCTAAGCATCCTAAGGAGTTTGCTCTGCATTCCTTGGATGTTGTCAGGGCGATCAGGGTTTACCTGTCATCTACGGAATCCTTTCGGAAGACGAATTCCCTCTTTGTCCTTCCTGAGGGACCTCGGAAGGGCATGGCTGCGTCCGCAGCGACTATTGCCAAATGGATCAGGCAGACCATTGAACAGGCTTATGCCTTGAAGGAACGGGTTCCACCCTTCCCTGTTAAGGCGCACTCTACCACATCTGTGAGTGCGTCCTGGGCCTATTGGCATCGTGCCTCGGTGGCCCAGGTGTGCAAAACTGCGACTTGGTCGTCGGTGCACACTTTTTTTCAAAATTCTACAAGGTAGATGTTCTGGCATCAGCTGATGCCTCCTTTGGCCGCAAAGTTCTCAGTGCGGCAGTGCCATGAAGGACCCTTGTTTTTTATGGGTCCCTGGCTGTTGGTATTTGCTTTCCTGGGCAGTTGCTCCTGTTGAGCATTGTTTTCTGTTGCCCAGAAGGTTCTCTTACTGTGCGTGTAAGGTTCCTTTCTCTGATGTGGGTACTGCGTTGCCTTTTCTACGGTTGCGTCTCCCACCCCTCATGTCTTCACTGCTTTGGGACATCCCAATAGTGATGACTTAGAGGAGGCAGCGACTGTCGGAGGACGTAAGAGAAAACGGAATTTTTGTAAAATCTTACCTGTAAAATTCCTTTCTCTGCGTCCTCCGACAGTCGCCGCCCCTGCCCCTCTTTTGGGGTTGTTGTCTTATTACCTACTGCTACGCTACCAAACTGAGTTGGGAGTGGTCACTGCAGGGGGGTATTGACCTAGTGGGACAGCACCCATGGGTGTGTATATGCAAATGCCTTTGTTCTTTTTGACTAAGTCTTATGCCTAGCTACTCCTGTGGAGCGGAAGTCAATACCCAATAGTGATGACTTAGAGGCGGCGGCGACTGTTGGAGGACTCAGAGAAAGGAATTTTACAGGTAAGATTTTACAAAAATTCAGTTTTTTTTTTTGATGGAAATGAAAATGATCAGCCTACAGAGGAACCCAGGACCCACTGCACTAGCATAGGGTCTGATGATGGGTCCAAGGATTTTATCCCAATAGCTAATGGCTGGGTGCCATTGTCTAGCCTGTAGAGGTCTGTGCGTCACTCCATGGATATGCCTCACCAGACCATCACTGACCCTCCACCAAACCGGTTATACTGAAAGATGTTACAGGCAGCATAACCCTTCTCCAGACCCTTTTTACGTCTGTTGTGCTCAGGTGGAACCTGCTATCATCTGTGAAAAGCACAGGGTGCCAGTGGCAGACCTGACAATTCTGGTGTTGAATGGCAAATGCCAATCAGGCTCCACGGTGCCAGGTAGTGAACACAGGGTCCACTAGAGGATGTCTATCCCTCGGCCCACCCTCAAGAAGTACCTTCCAGGACGGCAACACATGAGAGATGAGAGGCTCCACCCTCCAGCAAACACAATCAGTTCACATCTGTCAAAAGGCCCCACCCTTCCCTTTGTCCCTCCAGTATTGATTGTGTTTCTCCCACAGCAAAACATTTAGGTTTTTTTTTTTTTTTTTTTTTCCTCTGACCAGAAAATCCAGAGTCAGATGGTACTCCTGTGAGGCAGGTTCAGGAACGCTGGTGAGCTTGTTGCCCCACTTAGCAGCTCGGTTCTCCTCCTGTCCTCCCCTGCAAACAGAAATAAACAACACTAAGTTGTCTGTCTTTTTCTGGTTTGACTGTGCCTTGTTGAGCATCAGAAATACACAACATTGAAGTTTATTTTGTCTTTTTTTTTTTTTTTTTGGCTTTGACATTTGTTTACTAGAAATACACCACATTGAAAGTTGTGGGTGTTTTTCTATTATGCCTTATTTTTCTGTACATTAGAAATGCATAACCTTGAAGTTGTTAACATTTCTGCTGGTTACATGGCTATACCAGGGCTGCTAAATCAGAAATGCACAACCTTAAAGGTTACTTTAGTTAGTTAAGGTTAGTAACATTTCTGTTTCATGGCTGTACCATGTTACTATTTAGAAATGCGCAACATTAACCACTTAAGCCCCAAGCCTATTTTTGGCACTTTTTGTTTACAAGTTAAAATCAGTATTTTTTGCTAGAAAACTACTTGGAACACCCAAACATATTATATATATATATATATAATATATTTTTTTTTTTTTGCAAAGACTCTGGAGAATACAATGGCGGTCATTGCAATATTTTTTGTCACCTGGTATTTGCGCAGCGGTCTTCCAAATGCCATTTTTTTTTTTTAAATTATGAAAAATCACATTTCACTGCATTTAAAAAGAGCTAAACCGTAAAGTTAGCCCATTTTTTTTGTATAGTGTGAAAGATGATGTCACGCCGAGTAAATAGATACCCAACATGTTATGGTTTAAAAGTGCACACACCTGTGAAATGGCGACAAACTACGGTCAAAAATCTCCATAGGCGACGCTTTAAACATTTTTAACGGTTACCAGTTTAGAGTTAGTGTAGTGTTTTTTAAATTATTGCTCATTCTCTGGGGATTGCGGCGATCCCTCACATGTGTGGTTTGAACTAGCTAGAGGCATCATCCCGGTACAACCACTTAAAATGAGCCGACGTAGGTCTACGTCGATTTACGTTAAGTGGTTAAGGATTGCTTGTGACATTTCTGTTATGACTACACTGTTATTAATCAAGATGCACAACTTAAAAAATTTTGTTAGTAGCATTTATTTTAATCTAAATGCTGTGCGTTTTTTTTTTTGCAAATTTTTTATGGGTCTTATGACTGTACCCTGTTGCTTATCAGATATGCACAACATTGACGTTGGCAGTGTCTGTGTTTTATGACTCTACCATGTTGCTTATTAGAAACGTACATACAACATTGGTGTGTCTTCCTGTTATGACTGTACCTCGTTTACAATCAAATATGCACAACATGGAAGTTTTAGTTCAATTACAGGGATGTCTCCCGCGCTATCTTGGATTTTTGTGTATAATAAAAATTGTGCGTAAGTGAAATGGGGGGCTGCTGCTAACACTTAAAAGCTTATCCTTAGCCTTCAGTAGTTTGCAATATATGGTACAGTGGGTACGGAAAGTATTCAGACCCCCTTAAATTTTTCACTCTTTGTTATATTGCAGCCATTTGCTAAAATCATTTAGGTTCATTCTTCTTCCTCATGAATGTACACACAGCTCCCCATACTGACAGAAAAACACAGAATTGTTGACATTGTTGCAGATTTATTAAAAAAGAAAAACTGAAATATCACATGGTCCTAAGTATTCAGACCCTTTGCTGTGACACTCATATATTTAACTCAGGTGCTTTCCATTTCTTCTGATCATCCTTGAGATGGTTCTACACCTTCATTTGAGTCCAGCTGTGTTTGATTATACTGATTGGACTTGATTAGGAAAGCCACACACCTGTCTATATAAGACCTTCCAGATCACAATGCATGTCAGAGCAAATGAGAATCATGAGGTCAAAGGAACTGCCTGAAGAGCTCAGAGACAGAATTGTGGCAAGGCACAGATCTGGCCAAGGTTACAAAAAGATTTCTGCTGCACTTAAGGTTCCTAAGAGCACAGTGACCTCCATAATCCTCAAATGGAAGACGTTTGGGACGACCAGAACCCTTCATAGAGCTGGCCGTCCGGCCAAACTGAGCTATCGAGGGAGAAGAGCTTTGGTGAGAGAGGTAAAGAAGAACCCAAAGATCACTGTGGCTGAGCTCCAGAGATGCAGTCAGGAGATGGGAGAAAGTTGTAGAAAGTCAACCATCACTGCAGCCCTCCACCAGTCGGGGCTTTATGGCAGAGTGGCCCGACGGAAGCCTCTCCTCAGTGTAAGACACATGAAAGCCCGCATGGAGTTTGCTAAAAAACACCTGAAGGACTCCAAGATGGTGAGAAATAAGATTCTCTGGTCTGATGAGACCAAAATAGAACTTTTTGGCCTTAATTCTAAGCGGTTTGTGTGGAGAAAACCAGGCACTGCTCATCACCTGTCCAATACAGTCCCAACAGTGAAGCATGGTGGTGGCAGCATCATGCTGTGGGGGTGTTTTTCAGCTGCAGGGACAGGACGACTGGTTGCAATCGAGGGAAAGATGAATGCGGCCAAGTACAGGGATATCCTGGACAAAAACCTTCTCCAGAGTGCTCTGGACGTCAGACTGGGCCGAAGGTTTACCTTCCAACAAGACAATGACCCTAAGCACACAGCTAAAATAACGAAGGAGTGGCTTCACAACAACTCCGTGACTGTTCTTGAATGGCCCAGCCAGAGCCCTGACTTAAACCCAATTGAGCATCTCTGGAGAGACCTAAAAATGGCTGTCCACCAACGTTTACCATCCAACCTGACAGAACTGGAGAGGATCTGCAAGGAGGAATGGCAGAGGATCCCCAAATCCAGGTGTGAAAGACTTGTTGCATCTTTCCCAAAAAGACTCCTGGCTGTATTAGATCAAAAGGGGGCTTCTACTAAATACTGAGCAAAGGGTCTGAATACTTAGGACCATGTGATATTTCAGTTTTTCTTTTTTAATAAATCTGCAACAATGTCAACAATTCTGTGTTTTTCTGTCAGTATGGGGTGCTATGTGTACATTCATGAGGAAGAAGAATGAACTTAAATGATTTTAGCAAATGGCTGCAATATAACAAAGAGTGAACAATTTAAGGGGGTCTGAATACTTTCCGTACCCACTGTATATTGCTGTGCTGCCTCTCCTGAAGTGCAATGTGACTTGGATAAATGATACCTTCTTCTAAAATTACAATAATACAGGATCACAATTTTAATATATCTGTGTAAAAAATATCAAAAACAAATATCATGGTTCTGCATGCAAACTTTTGATATATGCCGTTAAAATTAAATGGTGATAAAAATAAAGTAGTGTATAAGGTATACAATAAAGTGCTCAGTGCTAAAATCTGTGATCAGGTGATACACTGGATAGCATATAAAAAAGAAAATATATCTCCACACATAAACCGGCGCTGTGTGTAAGTGTGGACGTCACTTCCGGGTATGCTCTGTCTCTGCCCTGCCTTTCCGGGACCCTGGAAGAAGTCACAACGCACGTGACGTAACACGTAGGGCAGAGACGGAGCGTACCTGGAAGTGACGTCCACACTTACACAGCGCCGTTTTATGCAGTCTATACGCGAGTCTGTATGTTACTTTTTTATCTAAATAAGATTAGTATATATTACACCACGAGAGGTTTCTCTGTACCCCCACCCCTAAGAGTCTGATAGATGGAAAAGGAGTAGTGGAAACGAGAGGTAGCCGCGTGGGCTCCACACACTCAGGACCCCCTGGAGACACCTATCTATATAAAAGGCTGTTTACAAGAAAGTGAGAGGTCTGAGGCTAGTCACACTGGTTGGTGGCACTGCACTGAAGATCACCACCACTTCCTTCAGGATATTCATAAGTGAAGGATTCCCCATGTTGCACTTCTAATTGGACATTTATATCTTAGTTTGCACTTTTGTGGCATTTCATATATATGAAATACACTACATTGAAGTTTATGTTGTGTCTTTCCTGGATGGTCTATCAAGCTGCACTTCAGAGATGCACAACGTAGCGGTCTATGGTTGTGTCCTTTGTCTACATCTGTTTTCGGGGTGCTGTGCGTTAGTAACGCACAATGTATGATCTTTTTAGGTTTGTGATATTATTTATACCTGTATCCCTTTTATTTCAGACCTTATTTTCTTAGGGACATGGAGGGGCCAGGAGTTCTGGCTGAATTTTCTGACATCTGAGGTTTTTGCCGTTACATATGGGCATACCAGAGGCATTCCCACTGCTTGAAACCTGGCAAGGTTGTAGGACACTAGAAGAAGGTTATAAAATATCCTCCTCTCTCTTTTAAGAACTTTGTTCATAGATGTATTATGGCCTAAAGAGGCGGTCTCAGAACCTGTCTGACCCGTATACCTAACTTAATAGGTTTACAGTTCTATATGTATTCTTCAGATCACTCTGTTGGCATAACTGGTTGTAGTAAGCCAATGTGAGTGTTCTGCTACTGCTATGAACTTACTCTGAAGTTGAGATCTGCTTAACCACTTAAGCCCCGGAAGATTTTACCCCCATTCCGACCAGGGGGTATTTTGCGATTCGGCACTGCATGACTTTAACGGACAATTGCGCGGTCGTGCGACGCTGTACCTAAACGAATTTGGCGTCCTTTTTTTCCCACAAACAGAGCTTTCTTTTGGTGGTATTTGATCACCTGTGCGATTTTTTTGATCACGCGCTATAAACAAAAAAAGAGCGTCAATTTTGCAAAAATAACAATATTTTTCACATTTTTTTATATGAAATTCCCCCCCCAAAAAAATGTAAAAATCAACATTTTTTAACATTTTTGGTCAATTTGTTTTATGCTACCTATGTTTGGTAAAAAAAATCGCAAAAAGCGTATTTTGATTGGTTTGCGCAAAAGTTATCGCGTTTACTAACAAAGGGAAAGATTTTTGTTGTTTTTTTTTTAACGCGTAATGGCGGCGATCTGCGATTTTTTTTGCGGTACTGCGACATTGCAGCGGACAGATCGGACCCTTGACTGACATTTTTGACACTTTTGGGGTTACCAGTGACATTTCTACAGTAATCAGTGCTATATATATATATATATGCACTGTTACTGTAAAAATACACTGGTAGTGAAGGGGTTAACTTTATTTGGGAGGGAGGGGCTGTGTGTCCCCCTAGGGGCGTGCTTTCTACTGTGATTGGCTGTGGCTTTAGCTGTAAGGACACTGATCAACGGATCTACATAGTAGATCCATGTGATCAGTGTCTTTGCAGCGAGGAGAATGACAGGCAGCTTGTTTACACAAGCTGCCTGACATTCTCCCTCTCCCCCGCCGATCGCCGAGTGGCCGGCGGACATCGGGTCCGCTGGTCACACGCGCGGGGGGTCCGTGACCACGCGGGAGCGGGAGCGCGCCCTCGCTCCCTAGACCCTCACAAGCAAGCAACGTAGCCCTACGTTAGTTTGCCTGTGAGGGGCTGACCGCCGACGTAGATAGTCGTGCGGCGGTCGGCAAGTGGTTAATGTATCCCTCATCAGTACAAAAGGGCGCCCAATGGTGTTGAAGTGGATTATGGTGCCAGGCATCAGGTAGGACACCTGATCTCTACAGTATGATTAAAAAAAAACATTATTTTGCCAAGCTCCTTCCAACTTAATTTTTTGCATTTGTGGGCAGGTGTATAGGGAGTTTTTGGTGCATAGAGCATTTTCACTACTGACATGCCAACATTCAGATGTGAGGGAAGTCATAGGTTGGTGTACTTTGGAAATAAACTCCCCTTGATCTATTTCCCTTAAGTGGGCTTCCCTTTACCCATCAGTATGGGAAAGAATAATTTAAAGGGGCCGTCTTAAGCCCCGTACACACGTACCGATCGTCGGCCGACAGAACGGCTGACAAATGTTCGCGGCTGGCGTGTTTGTTGTTTGTCTGTTGAAAAGTGCTCAAAACTTGGCCAGGACATTTGTCTGCCGACAGAAAATGACGTCACTACGTTCCACGCACGTTCGCCGCTACAAAAGAGGAAGTGAGTGTTTGGCCGTGACCCTTCTGGGCATCTCGCGCTGATTTCGGTAGCATTTGTTTGGTTGACGACATTTCGCTATTTTCCGAGACATCGTTCGAGAATTTATTATGGCGACCGTGAATTCGACCGTTGCTGTCATTAGGGTTCGGAGTTTTTGCTCTGAGACGACGTACGTGCAATAGGAAGAAGAAGCGGACCTCCTGGACGAAAAATTGGTTCCTTAACCGTGATCAATTTTCTCATATGTCCTTGCTGAGGGAGCTCCAGGAAAATAATCCTGATGACTTCAGGAATTATTTGAGGATGACGGATCCCATCTTTTACCGTCTTCTTGCCCTGGTGTCCCCCTATATTCTGAAGCAGGATACTTTTATGCGGCTTGCAATTACTCCTGAGCAAAGGTTAATTGCGACTTTGAGGTATCTTGCAACAGGGAGAAGCCTGCAGGATCTGAAGTTCACCACAGGCATCTCCCCCCAAGCACTTGGAGTCATCATCCCTGAGACCTGCTCTGCCATCATCAAGGTCTTGCAGAAGGACTATATCAAGGTATGTTTTATTTTTTACATTACATTACATGTATTAGTCGTTTCACCCGAATTATTAGGTTTTTGGATGTACAGCAACTGACACAGGCCATTATTTTGTAACTACCCTCTGTCCGCATGCACATAGTAGTAAAGATGTAGATTATCTTAACCATTTATAAAATTACCCACTAACCACTCCACCATTCTCTCCTATGTGTCCCTAAACGCATTGCGTGTTAACAGTATTTTGAATCTGTGTCATTTTATTACTTTCCCTCAAACAATTATTCCTTGGCCAATGTTTTATTACCTAGTTTATGATTTATCTAAAATACATCAGTCCATCCATTCCCACCTATGATTGTGTATGTTTATGTAATGATGTTAAAACCTTCACTGACCACAAGCCCTTATTGATGTATAAATGCCCAGTTTTACTTACCCATCCCCCCACCCACATGCTAAATCTCAAAGTCAGCATATACCAAAGCTCAAGCTCAGAGGTCTTCAAACTATGGCCCTCCAGTTGTTCAGGAACTACAATTTCCATCATGCCTAGTCATGTCTGTGAATGTCTGAATGTCATAGAATTACAAGGCCTCATGGGATGTGTAGT
The DNA here is from genome assembly GCF_965119305.1 of Pelophylax lessonae. Classification (NCBI taxonomy): domain Eukaryota; kingdom Metazoa; phylum Chordata; class Amphibia; order Anura; family Ranidae; genus Pelophylax; species Pelophylax lessonae. The sequence continues at coordinate 415,991,251 of NC_138770.1, forward strand.
TCTGCAACAGCTGGAGGGCCGTAGTTTGTAAATTTCAGCTCTAGCTGGTGAGTATAATGGGCCATACACACTATAAGATTGTCAGAACAATTTATCCTTCCGATTTACCAAAACCAAATAATATGAGGTCAAACAAACACTTTCAAATCCTATGCAATCTGGCAGGCACTTGCACTACATAGAAAAGGTAAATCTGCACGAAAATTTCTTCAGAGAATCTTATAGTGTGTATGGCCCTTTACAATATAAGAACAATAGGAGGTTGAAAATAAATGTATGTAGATGTTACATCCCCAAATCAAAACGTTTGCCTTCCTGTTGTTTATATTTTTAACAAGTTGCATAAGCATTTAACAGACAACTCTGTGTGTAATTAATAATGTGATGTGCTCAAGCACTAATTTTTTATTTATTTTTTTTTGCCCCACAGTTCCCTTCAAACGCAGAGCAATGGCTGGAGATTGCTGCTCAATTTCTGGAGAAGTGGAATTTTCCCAATTGTGGGGGTGCTATTGATGGGAAGCACGTCCGCATTGTCCCCTCTCTGAATTCCGGCACATTTTATTATAATTATAAAGGTTTTTTTTAGTATAGTCATGCTAGCCATAGTTAATGCAAACTATGAGTTTATTTATTTGGATATTGGCAAAAATGGCCGCAATTCGGATGGGGGAGTTATTGGGCAGACGGAGTTCGCTCGTCGTCTTCATAACGGCACTCTGAACCTGCCATCCAGGGAGCAAACTGTTGAGGGTATGAGCTTTGTTTTTATCGCAGATGATGCTTTTGCGCTTGGGGAGCATCTCATGAAGCCCTACCCTCAGAGGAACCTCACCCCCGACCAAAGGATTTACAACTACCGGTTGTCCAGAGCTCGCAGAGTTGTGGAGAATGCCTTCGGGATAATGGCCAACCGGTTCCGGATATTCCTGATGTCCATACACCTGGCACTGTACAAAGTGGATAATGTGGTCTTGTGTTGCTGCATTTTGCACAACTTCCTACGCAGGAATGTACACAATTATGTATTGCAGCAACTGGATACTGACCCTGCTATGCCAGGTACAAGTGGAGAGGCCCAACCTCCTGACCAAGTGGAGTCCATGACGTCAATGCAAGTTGGACGGTCAGGATTGGCATCACACAGGGCCCGTCAGATCCGCCAGGAATATCTGGACTATTTCTTGGGGAGAGGAGCTGTGTCCTGGCAGCAATCATTGTCACACAACCAATAAACTTCATAAATAATTTCCTAACACGATAAATGTCATAGATCTATGATTTTTGAACACAATAAACAAAAATTGCTATGATTCTGTATTGTGGATTCTAATCATTTGGGCACATATGGCAAACATAATTTTTTGGGTAAATCATGTGTTATATATGTGTGACTTTGGAAGGGTTAATACATTCATCAGTGTGTTTCTTTACTGTAGTCTCTCACCAGCTGATCCAAAGTGATGATGGCCATGTGTTATTTTTGAGCCAGTGGTGTAAATACAAGGGCCTTCTGCACCCCACAAAATTTCCACAAACCCTCTCACATTGAGAACTAGGTCACACCCAAGGTTCATCTAATGTCACCTTACATTGGTGGTCATTGTCCAAAAGTTGCCCATACTATATATTTCATATAATACATTAGGGTATTAACAACGTACCTACACCTGTTATGTTGTGTTCATTTATGACATCCTTCTCACTGCCCACCAATGTTAGGATATGTCAGTGTTATGTGAAACTTGATCATTGTTCATCTCAAAGTGTTATATATATATATATATATATATATATATATATATATATAGGTAATGGAAAGTGAACTAGAGCAACGAACAAGCAATACACTATAGATTACACTGATTGCTACTGGCAATATCAATGCCATATTGAATCCTAGGACTGCTAGTACCTTGAGTGTTGAGTCACACTTATGCGATGCGGGAAGTCTGCGACTTTGCATCCTTCCTGCATCGCATAAGGGTGACCCGCCACTAACTTTTTCCACAGGATTGTATTACACAAGTGTGAAGCACTGTGCCATCCAATCCTGATACATCAGAAATAAAGGGTCATGTGCGACTTGTGTGCGTATTCAGTGCGAATGTAGCCATACAAAGTGTATGTCTCAATTCGCACTGCACTCGCACAAAAGTCGCACATGATGCATTTATTCAGCTGCATCAGGATAGGATCGCACAGTCGTTCCCACTTGTATGATCCGATCCTGTATGAAATGTCAGATCGCACTGTGATATGCGTTTAAACTGTTGGGATCTTTAACATTTCATTGACACCTCCAGCAACTCGCATATGGCAGTGTCCAAAATGCTTTCATTAACATGTAAATATGAGAATAGGACAGCCATCATACATTTAATGCTTCTTTACACAGCTTTAGACCTGGTCCCCCCAACGAAAGTCAAATAAAGAATGGAACACACATTGTTGAATGTAAAAAATTTTTGGTAAGAAACATTCACAGGGTTAGGGTTAGGGTGTTTTCAAGTGTTTTTCCCAAACGTGGGTACACTCTTAACAACTGAGTGTCATCAAGATATCATAAAATATTACAAAACATTTGTAATAAAAGGAACCAATAAAAACATAAAAAATGTAGTAAAAAAATTTTAAAATTTGGCAATCATGTCCACAAAATCGTGCATTTTGGATTGCAATGCCGTTGCTGTTTCCTTGATTTGCTCGAGGTCTGAGCAACATTGGAGAGCCTCACGTGTTAATTTTGCTAAAGTGCAAGTAGGTAAATCATGATCTGTAAAAAAATATACAACTGAGTCAATGTGAATCACCTACATGAGGTCATAATAGAGAAACATTTGGTGTCCAGGTTATATTAAATTACTCTCGAGTTAATACCTACCCTGTTCTTATGCTCTTTTGCCCTAGGCTCTTCTTCTTCCTCCTGTCCTCCTCTGATCCTGTTGCTGATGATTCTGCCGGTCTCCTGAGCTTACTATATATTCATTAGGGGTGTGAACGCATGATGACGTCATTGTGAGGGCATGGTCGTAATGTATATATATTAAGCTGCAGAGACCAGAGACGGGCAGAATGCACGGCAACAGCATCGTAGGAGGACAGGAGGAAGAAGAAGAGCCTAGGGCAAAAGAGCAGACAACATAAGAGCAGAAGATTGGACAGCAGAAGAGTGGAGAGGAGAAGATCCAAAGAGCAGAGTGGAGAAGACCGGATGAAGATATTTAAGAACATTTCATAAACGTCTCCTGTCGTTATTCACATACACTTCCATTTATGTGGTTAATGTGTAGGGGTACTATGTACCCCATACCCATTCACATAGTGATTGGGGTCTGGGATCTGGGGGCCACCCTTTGTTAAAGGTTGCTTCCAAAGTCCTAGGAACCCCCTGGCCGCATGACCCCCCAAAACCACCAGACAGGGTTGTGGGGATGAGGCCCTTGTCCTCCTCTACATGGGAGCAAGGTGCTTTTGGGTGTGCGGTGCAGAGCCCCCCTGGCCCAAAGCAACAAAACCCCCCCATGTTGAGGGCATGTGTCCTGCTGTGGTCCAGGGGGTGTTTGGTTCTCTTGCTCGTTCTCTTTCCTGGCCTGACAAGCTGCATGCTTGGATAAGGGTCTGGTATGGGTTTTGGGGGTAACCCACGCTGTCTTTTTGTTGTGGGCCTACCCTCAAACTCAATACCACACACAAAAGGCCTGGTTGTGAACTTGGGGGGGACACCCACGGTGGGTTATTCAATTTTTCTGTGTAGTTCCCCCTCAAAAATCTTCACAGCGCAAGTGGCCCCGCAAGTCAGAGCATCCTGATCCGACTTACAGTGCGACTTCCATTCAAATAAAGAGGCTCCCATAGGGAACTAGTGTTGACAATTGGAGGCTAAAAATAAGACTGATAAAAATCATTATGAAAAAACCTACGTGGGCACACAATTGGCTCTCTGACACTTGGTCCTGGATCCTCCACATTTTCAGATGTGGCTTCCACGCTGCTTGGCAAGTTGCCAGGAGATGTTGGTTCTGACCTGGCTGGGGATGCCACATCCTCGTAATTGGGCCGCTCGTAATTTGCCAACTTTCCATCGTAATCCATTTTTTCTAAAATGGAGACCATCTCCACCATTTCTGCCTTGGTCATGGGTGTAGCCCTTGATTTTCTGGTGGCCCAATCACTTCGGCCCACACTAATTGAGCTCTCAGATCGTTGAGACATGGTTCTTAATTAAAAAACGATTATTCCACTGCCTCAGGTGTGTGAGTGTCGCATGTAGGCCTGATCTTCGGCACGTACACACCCCTGCACAAGCCCGCCACTGGAGGAGGAGTTGACGCATGCGCTGTATTTAAAGGACGCCAGATCTTTCGGCCGACGATTTGCTAGCGGACATATCGATGGTTGGAGCACGATCGAACGGCGAATCACGACTTTTCCCCACAAACAAAGGTACGACTATTTTATTAGAAAGTGTGTGTTTTGGGCCCTATACAGCTTTTATTAGGAATATCTTTATTATGTCCCAAAATACATGCTATTTTAATATGTTTTGTGTTGTGTCTTGCAGGCATATACTGTCCTGCAAAATGGTGGACAATTTCACCAGCCATAATTTCCTCATCAGCTTCATTGATGAATTCAGGCAACTGCCCTGTTTGTGGAAAGTAAAGTCGGCTGAATACAAAAACAAGCACCTAAAAAAACAGGCCATTGAACATTTAGTGGCCTTCTACAAGCCCGCCTGTCCTGCGGCAAATGCCGAGTATATCCGCAAAAAAATTAACAGCATTCGCAGTGCCTACAGGCGGGAGGTTAAAAAAATTGAGGAGGCCACAAGGTCAGGAGCAGCTGCAGAAGATGTCCCTGTACCACGGCTGTGGTATTTTGATAACCTCAGGTTCCTGGCAGACACATTGGAATCGAGGCCATCAATTTCCACGCTGCCTTCGACTTCGGCAGAGGGCTCAGTGTCTGTAGATCCAAGCCAGGATGAAGATATCCTAGAGGGCAATTTGACTCAGGTATGGCATTTCACAATATATTGTCTGCTAAAAATGTAATCATGTAACAAAATTATAAGCTAAACCATAATTGACCCTTTATGTAAACTGGCATAGCAAGGGGTTGGCATGACAGGCAACCGCCAGGGGCGCAGGCCAAGGGGGGTGGGTCGCAAAAACATTGGCATTGTTTTAGTGATTTTTTTAACAATCCACTCAGCCTGCACACCCCAGAACCCCCAGTTTGCAGGCGGATTCATGCAGGTGTAAAACATTGAGAGCTGCTTCATGCAGGTGTAAAACATTGAGAGCAGCTGAGCCAAAAGACCAGGAGACTGAGAGTGCCTCTCACTGCATCCCCAGCACACCTCCGGTCTTACAAACACTGCTGCATCCCCAGCACACCTCTGGTCTTCCAAACACTGCTGCATCCCCAGCACACCTCCAGTCCTAACAAACACTGCTGGAGCCTCAGCATTCCTCTGGCTCAACCTTTTTTAAAACAAAACTAACAAACTAACAGCTCCTGCAAATGATACATCCATCCTTGCTTCCATGTCTCTGGTCTCTCACTCTGGGTCAGCAAGGCAGGTGGCTTCCTTATTCCTGTTTTCCTGCAACGCTTCACCCTCAATGCTCTACATCAAGCCCTCTGCAAGTTCAGGCCCCTCTCTCTCTGCAACCCCCCTCCTCTCTCTCTCACACCCCTCTTTCTCTCCCTCTCTCTATCTCTCACCCCTCTCTTTCTTGTTTTTCACACCTGAGACAATGATTGCCCACTAGAGAGCTCTACACTGGGCAAACAAGGGACAAATGAGAAACATTTAATGCCCTTTCAGATTTTTTTTGGGGGGGGGTTACATTTTTACATTGATCTTGGGGGGGGGGGGTTGTTGCAAAATACAGCTCCTCAACAAGGGCACTGGAGACCCTAGATACGCCACTGTATGTAAAGTCTGCTATTTGTTCACAATAATATAACAAACATGCATTTTTATATACACTATAACATTCTAATCAATTGTTAATTTCATCAACAGGGAAGTGTCACTGAGAAGGAGCCAGGTTGCAGCCAGGAGCCTGGGGAGCCTGCGGAGCCCTTGGAACTCTTTCCAGCACCACCTCCTCCTGCCAAACGGAGGCAAAAGAGGAAGCACGTCGATGATATCACCGACGAATTCATACATGAGGCCACCATAGCCCTACGTAGGAAACCGGAGGCAAATGAGTCCTTTGGGAATATGGCGGGCAAAATTTTAGGGCAGGTGGATCTCAGGCAGTGTCACTATGCCCGAAAAATTATTCTCGATGTGCTGCAAAAGGCGGAAAACGGCGTCCTTACTGAGCACAGCCACGCATGCGAGGAGCACCCATGCCCTTCACCTCCACCACACCCACCACCTCGCCAAATGCCACATGGCCAGTGGCAATATGGCCAGCAGGATCCAAACCTGCCCTCATGGCAGCCTGATTATAGTTATCAGCAGTTATAATTTTTGTAACCCCCTATTATTTATTTTACCCCTGTTTGTCATTTTCTAATTTAATTTAGTCCAAATGGACCTTTTTTATGTTCATTTTTTAAATACGGAGAGTATTAATATTTTCTTTTGTTTTTTTCTGAAAATAAAAAATGGCCTATCTGAATTTGTTAACATGTTTAATATTGTGCATAACCTGAAAAATATGTTTTATACATTAATTCATAAAAGAATAAAGGGTCATATCAATAGTTAGATATTTGGTGTGAAAATACAAAAATAATGGTGAAGAGTTAAAATTATTTAATTATAAAATTTGATAGAACAGATAGAATAGACAAACATTATCTTCATCATAACAGAACACATGCCTTTTTATTAGAAAAGTATGGCATTATGAGCAGCATCTTCCTTCTTCTCACATTTATCAAGATGAGCATGTGCTCCGCATTTCCCATATTTTTTGGACTGCCGCGAGCCAAAAGTTCTTTCTGGATAAAATGTTGAGTTTACTAGAGAAAATTCTTCCGGGACCTCATTTGGTTTGATCATGCGTGTTGGGATTTGTAGCTGTGTGTCGGCCGAGTTCTGTACTGACTGGCGAACAATCGGCCGTTCTGGTGTCGGCATACAAAAATTTTAATGCTTGCATGACAGATTCTTGTCGGCAGAATGTGCGCTGACGGCTGTCGGAGGCATCATACTAACAAGCGTACAATCGGCAGATCGTTCGTCGGCCGACGCTTGTCTGCCGACGATCGGTACGTGTGTACGGGGCTTTAGATTAGTCCTTTTTTAGTGGTCCTAAGAAGTGTTTCGACGTGATAGACTACGATTGCTAGATGGTTTAGGCAGCCAATCTTGCTAACCTACTGATTTCATCTTTAAGTTCCCACTCCACATAAGTCCTGCATCCCAAGCAGAGAAGGCGGAGACGTCGGAGGTGTAAACCTGCTGATCAGCTCTTGATCCAAGATCTCTTCATCACTCATAATGGAGTGGAGGTAAAACGTGCTGTAAGCCTGGCATTTGGCAGGAAGGTCTTGCAGGTAGTGGTCCCTCCCTAAGGTAGGCCTTTGGTTGTTTTATTATCCTCTTCTATAGCTGGCCTGGAAGGTAAAGGGGGAAAACTGACCATTTAGACTTACCGGTAATTGTGTTTCTACGAACCTTCCAGGACGACAGGCCTACATCTCGCCCAGTTAAAAGGGTGAGGAAAGAATGTAAACAATAGGTGGTGAATACCCAAGTGAATGTATACCCCTTATGAATCAGTTTGGAGAATTACTTTTTTACAAGGGGAAGGGTGGGGACAAGGGGAAGGGTGGGACCTTTTAACAGCTGTGAACTAATTGTGTTTGCTGTAGGGTGGAGCCTCTCATGTGTTGCCATCCTGGAAGATTTGTAGAAACACTGTTACTGGTAAGTCTAACGGTCGATTTTCTTTTTGTTCAGAGACATTTACCCCAGTGGCCTGCTGGAGGTCATTTTGTAGGGCTCTGGCCTGTTCCTCCTTGCACAAAGGAAACTACACCGGTCCTGCTGATAGATTAAGGACTTTCTTCTACGGCCCTGTCTCTCCTAGAGTAACGCTGTTGGCAATAATTCAGACTCGAATGGCCCTAGGCATCAAAGTTCCTTTCAGATATCTGGGAGCACTCAATGACCCACACACAGACAATGTCACAGAATGCTCGAGTTTATTCAGACTATACAGAACATTTTATAGAGAAAGTAAAAGGGGAGGTCATTGTACATAGAGTTAATACAAAAGTAGCAGTTTACCATTACGTGCTTCAAGTCACGTACTTAAATATGAGTTAATTAAAAAAGGGCATAGTTATTGACATTACGTCAGACTTTTTGAAAAGCTTAAGATAAGGCATAATTTGTTTACTTCAAACAGACTTGCTTTTCAGGGTCAGTTTAACCACAGAGCATAACGTCCTGGAAACTTCCAAGGACATTTACTTAGATGAGTTCTTTAATTAAACTTAAATTGAGTCTAGGATTTTAGTAATAAGATTAAGTTAAAAGGACAAAATGGAGAATAGAGATTACTTCAATTGCCTTTCTCCTGGAATCTCCTCCATGCTCTTGAGACTCTGGGGGGAGACCCACAGCAAACCTACTAGCAATGGCACGTAGTGCCACCCTGGAGGAGTTGGAGTGCCTGTGCAAACTCTATAGGATCTATGCATCGCCTCATGCTACCAGTAGTGACACTGACCCTAGCTAAATGCAAAACTAGTTGAAAACAGTCAGAAAAGATGCGTAGAGGAAAAAAATGTCATTGGCCTCCACCTGTAAAACCATTCCTGTCTTGGAGGTAGTCTCATTGTTCCCCATTTAGTGCACCTGTAAATCAGTTTAAGCTGTTTTATTTGGTAATTTTATTAACACCAAAGGCACATCATGCTTACTTCCCTTTAACATCAAAAGATTTCCAGCAGTGCCATCAGCACAGAACTGGTGGAAACCAGTGGGACCCAGGTACATCCATCCACTGTCTGGAACCGTAAGGCCAGAAGTGGTCACCTTGGAAGAATTGCAGCCAAGTCATACCTCTGACGTGGAAACAAGACGCATGTTATGCATGAAAACCTAGGAGCAAAAAAACAGCAGCAGGTGCACTGGACTGTCAAAATGTGAAGTATTTGGCTGTAGCAGGGAGGCAGTTTGTTCACCGAAGGGCTGGAGAGACGTACAGTAATAAGTGTCTGCAGGCAACAGTGAAGCATGGTGGAAGTTCCTTGCAACTTTGGGGCTGCATTTCTGCAAATGGAGTTGGAGATTTGGTCAGGATCATTGGTGTTCTCAATACTTCAAAATACAGGCAAATATTTATCAATCATGCCATACCTTTAGGGAGGGCCTGTGATTGGCCCCAAATGTATTCTGCAGCAGGACTACAATCCCAAATATACAGCCAGTGTCATTAGAAACGATCTCCATTTACATGCCTGGAGCCCATGAACCTGGACGGAAGACTGCATGAAGATGGAAGCCTTATCAGCGGTGACAGCGTGCTGCTAAACTGCTTCGTTTTAATGGAAGTCTTTCATAATCTGCGATTATGCGATGCATATTGACACATTATGCCGTCACCTTGCAGGGGGCCTTGAATTTTTTATTTTATGGGTTTACTACAGCTTTAAAAAGATTAAAATCCACTTGCATGGAATACATTTTAGTGTATATGCCACAAAGCAAATGTTGCAGAGTGCCAGAATGTAAAATTTCAGAGTACATCTTGGTGCAATCTCTTCCCCAAAAAAGTGGTGAACATCCACCCAGCCGTCCACATGTTTTAAAAGAAAATGTGATTCCTCAGACCAGGTCACCACCTTTCATTGCTGTTTTTTTTTTTTAATGCTCATGTGCCTATTGGCACTTTGGGCCGTGGACATGGGTGAGCATGGACACCCTGACCAGTCTACAGCTACACAGCCCCATACACAACAAACTGTGATACCCATTTTAAAAATTGTTTTTTTTTTTCCCCCTGAAATTCAGAGGGATATATTAGGCAACCGGTAAATATGTTATCCCTGAAAATGTATTAAAAACACACCAAAATAAAACAATGGATTTTGGCAAGACCATGCTGTAAAATCCTTTTCTCTGAAGTCCATTGACAGATGCAGCAGCTATGCTTCTTGACCATTGGGTTATTTGCCATCTACAGGAGTAGTACTAGGCAGTGAAAAAAATTCACTGACATGCCTACAGAGGCTGTCCTTCACAGAATAACCCCACACACACTCTGCCACAAGCCAGTTTCTTGCTGCTTAGTGAAGGAGTAAGACCTAGGTTTCCTGCTGGGAGTTCGGTCTCAGTTTTTTTAAATTCTTTTAAGAATGTTTCTGTTTATTTCTCTTTACTCACTGACACTAGCTAGTGTCAGGGGGATCCCTCCTGGTTAACTACAAGTGACAGCCAGCTGAGGTTTCGCATTGGATAATATAGCTTTTTACGGTCTCCCAGCCTGGCCGACGAGCGTGAGCAGGTTATGGTCCAACTAGGCCATGCCACGACAGAGCCCCTGTGGACGGGGATGAGCTTGCGAGTGGATGTCTTGCTGGGAGGCATCAACCTGGAAACGCCTTTAGTCGCAGCGTACCTTTCGGCTGGCAGCACCCCCACTCAGGGTGGGAGGTGGTCCGGAGCAGAGCCCACCCAGTCCATGGTATGGTGAGTAAACTGAGCCCCCCATGTCCCTAGTGGCCTCTGGGGCGGGGGATGTGGTCCCACTCCTGGGGGGATAATAGGACCCCATTTTCTTAAAAGATCCCCCTGGCCTGTCAGGATACCGGCCCTGCCCTCCCTGCTCCTGCATGGAGGTGCTATATTCGGCACCTGGCGGGGGGTAGGGGGGCAGGGTTATACAGCAGTACCTTTATCCTGTGGGTTTTTTTTTTTTTTAGGTATATCCCTGATGTGGCCTTGTATCTGGGTCCTGACCGCATGGCAGCGTTCGGCCGCCATCTTAGGTGTGGGCACCGGCTCCCTGTGTGTGAGGATGTGGCCATTTTCACTGGGTTTCCTATACATTTAATAGATTTAGGATGGATTACTGCGCTTCCTAAGGAAGAAGAGGCTGCAGGCACTCCAATGCAACAATATTGTTACTAATTTATATAATCCTTATATGTGCCACGCTCAAAATTTATAAAGTCAGATTCCTCCCACTTGTATAGCAATTAAAGTGTAACCACTTAAAGCGGAGTTCCGGGCACAGAATCGTTTTTTTTTTTTTTCAATCTCCCCCTAACAATCACCCTTACACATCGATACATCCGCTAATCCTGGTTAGAATGGTGAAATAATGAGTTTGCAAGAATAAAATCTTACTTTATATAATTTCTGATGTGCGGCGCCATCTTTGTTGTGGATTGCCGAGTCCGTTGTGGGGAAATGTCTTCCCTTCTTCCTGATTCCAGTGGGCGTAGGCCTGTGAGTCAAGAAATGAGAACAGTGGTCGGCCGCCCATGTGACTGCAAAGTGCATCATGGGAGGGCCGAGGAAGAGCTCCCAGGACGCATTGCGGCAGGAAGTGACGAGGAGAGCAGAGGCACAGGAGGGAGGAAGTCCTTTGAAAGGTGAGTATACAAACCTCTGTAAACAGGTAAGTGGAAAAAAAAAAACTATGGGAATATCCATCTGACTCAGCGGAGAGTAAGGAATACAATGCAGTAATTATTAGAAATTGAATTTTGTGCCCGGAACTCCGCTTTAAAGTGCTGGGTGCATATAGTGTAAACATCAAATGACTATGATTTGTGTCCTCGCATAATAGGAAACCTAGATCTCCCAATGCATAAACTTATACACTAATTCTGAAACAGAAGTCACCCTATTACAGTGATGGCGAACCTTGGCACCCCAGATGTTTTTGAACTGGATTTCCCATGATGCTTATGCACTCTGTAGTGTAGTGGAGCATTGTGGGAAATGTAGTTCCAAAACATCTGCATTGCCAAGGTTCGCCATCACTGCCCTATTACATTTAACCACTTTAGCCCTGGAGGATTTGGCTGCTCAATAACCAGGCCCTATTTTGCGAATCGGCACTGCATTACTTTAACGGACAATTGCGCGGTCCAGCGACGATGTACCCAAACTAAATTTACGTCCTTTTTTTCCCACAAATAGAGCTTTCTTTTGGTGGTATTTGATCACCTGTGCGATTTTATTTTTTTAGCTATAAACAAAAGAGCAACAATTTTGAAAAAATTACAATATTTTTCACATTTTTTTATATGAAATTCTCAAAAAATAAAGTAAAAATCAAATTTTTTTTAACATTTTAGGCAAATTTGTTTTCTGCTACATATTTTTGGTACAAATAAAAAAATCGCAATAAGCTTATTTTGGTTGGTTTGGGCAAAAGTTATTGTGTTTACTAAGGGAAAGATTTGTCATTTTTAATCTAGATCCAGAGGTCACCCCAGTCTGGCCAGCGAGTGCATGCAGGCCTCAGCTTCGCGTTAGGTCGGCTGCAACTTAGCCCCACTGGATGGGGGCTGGCTCTGCGAGGTTGTTTTGCGAGGTCGCAGCGTTCCTCCTGGCCAACAGCCCCCCATTTCGATGGAGAGGAGGATCTGTCTAGAGCGGTGCCCACCTGGTTCCTGGTATAGCAAGTAGCTTCCCCCCCCCCCCCCGTCTACCCCTGGAGGGTTTTGGGGTGGACGTGGGCCCCTCCTTGGGATAATCGGACCCCCCCCCTTCCCACAAGCAACCTCGCCCTTGCCAAGTTCCTCCCCTCCACCTACGCTGGTTTTTTTTGGGGTGGTCTGGTCTGAACACTTTCCTGGGGTAGGGTCAGGGCGCTAACTCGTGCACCGCCAGCGACTGGCTAAAGGGGGGATTGTACCTGGTAGGGGCTCCTGCCAGGGCCCCTTTTCTTGCCTGGATCTGTCCTGAGGCCTGGTCTCCCGATTTCTGGGTCCCTGTAGGCCGTGTGGAGCCACCATTTTGTTGTAGCCTTGGGTATTCCTATACACCATGGCCATGTTTTTGTAGTCCAAGGGCCATTTTCTTGTGGTTTGCATTGCAAATAGTGGCGGCCATGACAGAAGAGCCCTATGGGTGGCGATTTTGGCGGTGGTAGCCCCTCCTTATTCCCTGCTGCTGACTGCTGGATCGCTTAGCTTCCTGATCCCTGCACGTGTAGTGCAGATTCTCCTGGCGATTGCAGGTGCCTGTGTCGGTGGGTGAGTCTGGGGGGGTCCTTTTCCTCTCCGCTGAAGATCGCTCTGTGCCTTGTACTTGGTGACCAGGTGTTGCAAGCGCGGTGGCGGTTGTGCCTTAGCGTGTTACACTTTTTTGTGGGGTCCCCCTGGTGACTCATGGAGTCTTTGGAGCACGTTTCCCCATCTGATCCATTCTCTGAGGCTGCGGGGGCCCTCTGGGTCCCAACCATCCACGCACTAATGGCGGTCCTGAAGTCCCTTGTGTCCTGGGTGGAGGCAGCTTTCGGGCGACCGGCTAGCAAAAAGCGCCCCTTCCCTTGCCTCATCAGATCTTGAATCTGATTTGGCCACCGCAGACGTGAGTCACCCTGCAGGGTCTGCGGCCTCTGATCTAGATGATTCCTCCACATCTGTGACCGTGCATGAAAAGGCGCTGGTAGATGCACTGATTGTATCTGTGCGTGAGACCCTAAAGATGGAGGATGCAGCTGAAGCTGCGACGGAGGCGCAGGTTCCCTTTGGCACTCACAAGCCATCTAGAGTGGCAAAGGGCTTTCCATTCCCCGCCTATTTTGAGAGAATTGTCGCAAAAGAGTGGGGAGACCAAAGCGTCCCCGTGTGGGTTTCCTAAGCGTTTGTGGAGAGTCTTCGCTAGTTTCCAGACCTGTGGACTTCCCTGGTGCAAGACAAGTGGGTCCACAAAGTCATTTGGTCCGGCTACAAGATTGTGTAACGCTCTTGTCCCCCGGCAAGGTTTTTTCCTTCCAACCAGCGCTTGTCCCCAGTTACAGGTACTGTTTGGGTGCGGTACAAAACCGGTTACTTCAAGGGGTGATTGTCCCGGTTCTGACTTCAGAACGTTTTTAGTGTTTCTACTCAAATCTGTTCACAGTCCCCAGGAAGGAAGGCAAAGTGCGTCCAATCCTGGACCTCAAGGCGCTAAAATGCTTTGTGTGGGTACAGAAGTTCAGAATGGAGTCCATTGGAACGGTGGTGGCATCCCCTCGCCTCTATAGATATCAAGGATGCCTATCTTCACATTTGACATGTGCCAGTCGCCAGCGTTTTCTCCGCTTTGCTGTGGGAGAGGAGTATTATCAGTTTGTGGTGTTACCCTTTGGTCTCACCTCTGCTTCTTGGGACTTCACAAAAGTGTTGGCTCCGGTGCTAGCCTTGCTATGCCAACTGGGAAATGTGGTACTGGGCTACGTGGATGATCTTCTGCGAGTGGAGTACCTGGAGATCACAACATGAACTGCGGGAGTTCGGCTGGATTCAGAATTTTCATTGTCTGCCCTGGTTCCATCCAAGAAGCTAGACTATTTGAGCCTTACTCTGGACTTGGCCATAGCCAGAATGCTCCTTCCTCTGGACAAAATCCAGAAATTGCAGAATGCAATTCGCCTCCTGCTGTCCAACAAATGGTTATCTGTCCGGACTTGCTTGCGGGTGCTGGGCCTGATGGGGGTCTACTTTCGAGGTGGTTCCGTTTGCACAGTTTCATACGAGGTCCCTGCAAAGGGCGATTTTGACAAAATGCGATAAGACTCTGGATAATCAGTTTCGGCTGAGTTGGGGAACAAAGGAGTCCCTGATATGGTGGCTTTGCTCTCCGGCTGGGAAAATCTTTTCTCCCCTTGTATTGGAAAGTGGTCCCCACTTATGCCAGCCTGTCCGGCTGGGGAGTCGTCCTCTGCAAGCATTTTGCTCAGGGAATCTGGACACTGGCAGAGTCCAGACTACCAATCAATGTCCTAGAACTCCGAGCAATCAGACTGTGTCTAGATCATAGGACAGGTCGTCTTCAAGGATCCCCAGTGCGCATTCAATCAGACAATGCTGTGGCTTATGTCAATCACCAAGGGGGCACAAGAAGTGCTCTGGAGGTAGCCGGCGTTCTAAGGTGGGCAGAACAGTTAATTGCAGCCTTCTCCACTGTACACATTCCCAGGGTGGAAAATTGGCAGGCGGATTACCTCAGTTGGCAGGCATTGGACCAAGGGGAGTGGTCCCTTCATACAGAGGTGTTTCATCAGCTGTGTCTCTGGTGGGGCACCCCTGAGGTGGATTTGCTGGCATCTCGGCTCAACAGAAAGGTGCAGAGGTTTGTGGCTTGTTCAACGGATCCTCTGACAGACGCCACAGAGGCTTGTGGCCCCGTGGGGGTCAGTATCGTCTGATCTACGCCTTCCCTCCTCTCAAGCTTTTGCCAAAACTCCTATGCAGGATCGAGGCAGAAGGGATTCTGGTCAACCTAGTGGCACCTGGAATGGTCTAACCGGGCATTGTACGCTGATCTAATGCGGCTGCTCGCCGGCGTTCCTTGGAAGCTTCCTCTCAGGGAGGTTCTGCTGTCCCAAGGACCGATCTTCCATCCTGCTTTACAGTTACTGGCTTTGACGGCTTGGCTTAACTTTCCTTCAACGGGGGGTTGAACAGAATTTGGGCTTGAGTACCATCAAGAGCCAGGTATCGGCTTTGGCAGTCTTCTTCCAATGTCCTTTGGCCATACACTCTCTCTGGTGCATACGTTAGGGACGAAGCACCATCTTATCCTTATGAATCACCATCAGTCATTCCATCCCAAGGTGGTCTCTGACTTTCATTCGAATGAAGACATTGTGTTGCCTTCTCGGTGTCCCAAGCCTAAACATCCAAAGGAAATTGCCTTGGACATGGTCCAGGCAATTTGGGTGTACATTTGTGCTTACGGATGGACCTCGCAAAGGGTTGTCCGCTTCCTCTCCGACCATTTCCACATGGATCAGACAGACGGTGGTTCAGGCTTATTCCATCAGGGGTTTAGGATCCTCCTTTCCCTGTCAAGGCGCACTCTACTAGGGCGCTTAGTGCCTCCTGGGGCCTTCCGTCATCAAGCGTCAGTGATGCATGTTGGCAAGGCAGCCACCTGATCATCGGTGCACACTTTTGTAAGGTGGATGTGTTGGCATCTGTGGATGCTTCCTTTGGCCGCAAGGTTTCGCAGGCTGCTGTTAAGAGGACCTGATCCTCTGAGGGTGTATTGTTTTTTTTCAGATGGGCTCCAGTTGTTTTGGTTGAGCCCCTCACCTGATTGGCTACTGTTTAGCCTTGGGAATTTTTTTTGCCATTTACCACCCCTCATGTTGGACACTGCTTTGGGACGTTCCAATGGTCAAGAATGACAGGAGCTGTGTCAGTCAATGAAGGAAAGAGAAAATGGGGACAGGGGCACCCACCCCTCTGTAGAGTTATAAATCTCCTGACACTGCTTGTAACAAAACAGAGTGACTATAGCAGGAAGAGGGAGGAGTATACCACCCTGGGAATGCCCATGGGTGTAGCCAGAAGTTTTTTCTTCCTAGTGTCCTACTCCTGTTAGGGGGCAGTATAACTAATGGTCAAGAATGACAGGAGCTGTGTCTGTCAATGAACATCAGAGAAATTGACTTTTACGGTAAGTCAAAAATTTCATTTACATTTTAGAATTGGGGGGGGGCCTCGAGATTGTCTCTACTGAAAAAAGGTTGAGAAGCATACCATTCATGAGCATGCTTACACAATTTGAGAAACATCAGGACCACTACCAGAGTATCCATAGCAACAGCCCTCCAGCCATGATTGTGAAAGCCATCTGAGAACTATGACAAGCGCTTTTATTTTACTAAATGTGCATAGTTTAATGGTCTTTTTCCAATAAATGTCACATTACCTGCTACAAATAGTCTGTGCATCCTACACAAAGTCTGCTTTGTTTGCTTGTCTAGCTATAACTGTCTTCAGTCTCCCAGAAGTGCTACGTCAAGTGTGCTTGTTTTGGCTACATTACCAAATCAAGGAACCCTTCCTGTGGAATACCCACCCAAGCTGTCCTCCAGTTCACCTACTTTAATCCATCCCTGTGTACACCTAATTAGTGCCATATTGACTATACTTTTAGTTGTGTAATCAACTTTCAAACGTCTACCCTCTAGCTTTTCATTTGTCTGCAATACTTAGGCTCCATTTTAGACATGGCCCAGGCAAATATTTTCCTTCCTGTAAAAAAAAAAAAAAAAAAAAAAAAAAAACATTGTGTTCAAAATGCAGCAGGACAGTGGCTCAGTACAGGACCCTAAAGCAAATGGAGATCATTTGAGTAGCAGTCTACTTAAGTGATTTTAAGGTTCCAGGGGCATCGCCCAGGTATGGTATATGCAAAATTACGTTGGTCCAAGCTGGACAAAAGTAACAATGTATAAAATATGCATATCTGGACTTCCTCTTTTGAAAAGACATCTCTTAGCGCCCTCATAGTTGCATAATTTGAGGTGGTTTCCTTTACTCGGCTCCATTCAAAGCCTCTCCAACACAACATTCTGTTGGTCTGGAACAAACACACTCCATCCCTTGACTTCTTAATGCCTCTTTGCAATCAAGTAAGGAACTCTCTGGTAGATTTCCAGCCCAGCCTTTGAAAACGGCAAAGTTGTTTTCACCTACAGTCATAGAAGGTAGTACGGTGAAAGGAATGTAAAGCAGACAGATGTCCTCTTTGCTCCGTCCACTCTACCCAGCAGCATCAGATCACTTCCATCTGACAGTCAGCTTGTGTGTGTATATATATATATATATATATATATATATATATATATAAATATAAATATAAACACACACACTTCTTCTTAAGCAGCTCCTAAAAACTTAAAACTGCCAGACCCAGCCCTGCAATGAGAGCTCTTGCCGCTATTTCTGCATGTCAAACTGCAGCTAATTGCACTAGGACAATAACTAACCGACATGACCCAGTCTTTCTGAATCATGCCCTTGCAGACATATTGCAACAAATTCTGCTTTTTTTCTATGTAGATGCCCTGGAACAGGTCATAAAACAAATATCCAGATTGGCTCTAATCTCCATTCATATGTGCAGAATCCTATGGTTAAATGCTTGGACAGTGGATGCTGCCTATAAAAAAGGCACACATGTATGGCTTTTCAAGATTGATATCTGTTTGATGAGGCACTTGATAAATCAAAGAGGTCAAAAATGTAGAAAAACCCCTTCCGCAGGAGCTCCTACCTTCTCTAAACACAGAACACTTCCACGCTCAAGCCAGGTTTCATACTTTGTAAAAGTTTTACCTTGAGGATGTCCAATCTTCTGTGGATGCAGCTTTTAGCTGCAAGATTCTTTAACGTCTTATTTATGGACCTCTTGACACTCGACCATTTATCTGGTTTCTCACCCTTGTTTCCATTGCATGGGGACGCCCCAAGATGTTTTAATATCTGCCTGTACTTTATAACTAAAATAGAACTATAGGCAAAACTATTTTTTAATTTTGGATAGAGAAAGGGAGGGTTATTACCCTTTAGATCTTTTTTTCCCTCCATCCGTGTCCCATTGCAGACATTTGCCTTAACTTCCTGTTCCATAGCCAAACAGCAAGTGAGAAGAAATCCCTAACAATTAAGGAAATTCCTTGGTGACCCCCCAAGTAATAGAGGGTAAATCTTCCAATGGGGACACTAGTTCTTTTACTTTTTTGGGGACAATCCACAATTTGCGATTTTCTTTAACTTTTAATGGTAAGCAGAGAGTGAATCTCCCTAATGAAGGCACAGACAGCAATAAAAACTAACAAGCGTTCTAAACCATCTCCACTCTGTCCAAACCAAAAAAAAAAAAAAAACATTTTACCTTTAGTTATAATTGAAGATCAGAAGAAAAAAAATTGCCTATAAATGCCATATCTTGGGAGTACGACACAAGACACCCTTCATAAACTCTCCATGTTATTCTGCTTGCTATAAAACAAGGGACTCTCAGAGTGGGGTAGGGTTATATGGGAGGCTCCCCAAGGAAGCATGTCCTCCAAAGCTTACCAGTGTCAAATCACCTGAAAGTATAATCTTAAAACCCATGGCGTATGAATGTGTCCTGTACTCCAAGATATGGAATTTACAGGCAAGTCCAAATTACTGTTTTCTACTAACAGCATATATCTGGTTTAGAAAATAAATGAATGTATTTTGATATAGCAGAAAGAAAACCATAGTACAATGAAGTTCAGTTTACTGCTTTATTCAATAGGATAAACAGTAATGGTTCCACAGAGTTAAATACAAATAGATGAGCTAATGAATCACATCCTGGAAAGAACAATATTGGTTTTAGAACACATGTAGGACACCCACATACGAAGTAAAAAGTACTAAGCATGTCTTATTCATAAACAAAAAATATATAAAATCATACATACTTGCTATAATACATAATACAATGAAAATTGCACATGCTGACTACACTGTGAGTTTCACAAAATGTAGAGAATCTATAACCACACAATGTAAATACAAATACCATCTCTCAATATGTATTTGTCACTGCAACTACTGACCTGTATTTCACACCTCTAATTTATTCAGCAACATGTTTTTATAGATCTCCTCAGAATAAAAAGGGAAATGCTGTGTCATACAATCAGAGTCCACTGAGTGCTCTTTTAAGGAGATCCAAAAAACATGCATGGATGTTGACAGAGGTTAGATAAAACACTGCACTATTTAACTTACTAAGTCACTAACCTTCCCTTGTGATATTCTAGATATCATCAATTTACCCAATAGGATGGGGCTACTCGATATAATGTGCTCAGATAAAAATGGTCATTCATTCACAGATTTAGAGTTGAATTTGGAAAATCTGCACGCTTGGTTTAAACAGGAAATATGCCCTGCTTATACAATCCCATCTGCCATGCTGTGGATTATATTGAGTGAGCTGTATCTGTCAATACAATGCCTGTAAATTTGTTTTAGACTGCCCTATCTACGGGTTGTAGGTAAAGCTTTAGTCCCTGGGTAAGTAGTCCAGTATGAGCAAACACTGGACTAAATATGTTTAAGTGAGGACCTACTTTATTCTAATACAGCATATGACTGACACATTTATACCAAAAATATGTGACAAATACACTATAATACCAACTGATCATTAAATGAATACAGTGAAAACATTTCTTGCCTCAATACTACTGTTCAGTAAGTCAAAACTACAGGAGCAATTTAATGTTAGACTGCAATGCATATGGTTAATACAAGTGCCTAAAGAACACAGCTTCAAGTAGCTAGTTTTGCTGTCCATATACTGTGGCATCATGCAAGGGAATTGTTAAGACAAAGCATGCAAAACTGGCAAATGTCTATATAGCTTAGTGCTCCTGGCACAGTTTCAGAAATTGCACACACATAGCAACACTTTGTTCTTCTTATACTAATCAAATTCACGATTGGTTAACACCAATGGAGCAACAAGTGTCCACACATACAAAACAATGCACACCCAGGTGGAAGAGATCTTCACCCAGACTGAAGGCCACTTGCTAGTCATCGTTTCATAAGTAGAGTCAGGACTGAAAAGATAAAAAGGTGTAAGTTTAATAAACTGTTACATCAGAATATACATACAAGAATCAAACTAATCAGCATGTTGTTACTATGATGGCTATTAACCCACCATATCTTTAAAGTAGAACTATAGGCAAACATTTTTTTTCCTTCATTTTGGATAGAGTAAGGGAGGGTTACAACCCCTGTCAGATTTTCCTTTTTTTTCCCTATTGTGGAGATTTTACTTCCTGTCCCATAGCCAAACAGGAAGGGAGAGGAAATTACCTGCAAATCAGGGGAATTCCTTGGGGACCCCTAAGTCACCAGAACTACTGTCCCCATTGCAAAATTTCCCCTTGATTACTTTTCTGGGGACAACCCAAAATTTGGGATTTTCTTTTACTTTCAATGATAATGGCAAGCAGGACAAATAGAGAGAATGAATCTCCCTACAGGGCACAGATAGCAATATAAACTGTCAAGTGGTCTAATCCCTCTCCACTCTATCCAAAACTGAAAAAAAAAAAAAAAAAAAAGTTTGTCTTTCTTCATAAAAAACACCTGACCTAAGTGGACACTTTGGGGGCAATTTACTTAAACTGGAGAGTACAAAATCTGGTGCCGCTCTGCATGGTAGCCAATCTGCTTCTAACTTAGCTTGTTCAATTGAGCCTTGACAATACAATCTGAAGGCGGACTGTTTTGTATGCAGAACTGCACCAGATTTTTGCACTCTAGTATTATGGAAAAGGGAATAAACAAAAAAAAAAAAAAAGAAGGAGACCCTGTTCTTAGTTGGTCGACTCAGCACAGGAGCTACCGCTGTCTGCTGAAATGACCAGTGAGGGTATACTTGCAGTCAATGTGATCAAACTCATCCCAAGGTTGTGCTGGCAGGCACTTGCTATCACATAAAGACACAGTGGTGAAATTGTTTGAGCCATTACTTGGAGTGAAAAGCAAAGAAACATTTCTAAAACAGAATAGATTAGGGAAATAGGACAAACATACTTCTCTTGATTATTTTATAAAAGGTTCAACCTCATGACAGGGTCTCAAAAACTATAGCCATACAGGAATTTGGGCCAAATCAGGAATTTGGAGTCATGGGTGGCCCTGTCTGAACCATCCGGCCTAATGGATAAGTTCACCTTTCGTAACATGTTATACCCATATATACCCAGGGTGTAACATGCTACAAACTGACCAGTCCTTGCACCTCCCTGAATCTCTGATCTGACAGCTGGCAAGGATATTCAGCCCCTGCCCAGCTAGCTGACACAATTTAGAAAAAAAACATGGCCAAGCAGGGCTCTGCCCACCCACATCACTCATTCACAGCGTCCTGTGAATGTAAAACTACAAAGTCCAGCAGCCTCTGCGGCTGTCGGTTTGTAGTTTTCAATGAACTACCACGGCGCTGTGATAGTTCATTCGCTCTTCCTGTAAGATTGTATCTGCTTGCCCGTGCGGGATGTACAGGCACACAGATACACTGGCAGATCTGCTGGATACCTACATGGCACCAGTGATCTGTTTTGTTTTTTTTTTTGCATTATTTTTTTCTAAAAAGTTAACTTATCCTTTAACCACTTGTCTGGCACTTTGTGTACAAGTTTAAATCAGTATTTTTTGCTAGAAAATTTTTCTATAACCCCCAAAAAAATATCGGAAGGTGGGAAACCTCCCCTCCCGCCACTTTGGAAACCGTTCAAGTGGCTCATGAGCTGCTTAGACAGATTTCATGAAAAAGTAGGCAGTCTGCTGGAAAAACCGGTACCGGGGTCACGGCTGATATCTTCAGCCATAGTCCCGGTAAACCACTTGCACACTACAACGTGTATATATAGAGATTATATATATATATATATATATATATATATAGAGAGAGAGATATAGATAGATAGATAGATATTTATCTATCCTATATATATTATATATATATATATATATATATATATATATATATATATATATATATATATATATATATATATATATATATATATATATATATATATATATATATGTATTGCAGTTGGTAAGTGGTCAAAAGAACTTTGGCTGAAAAATCAAAAGAGCTGAGTGGATAGTTGTTGGCTGAACCTCTCCTCAGATACAGCCACTGTTCAGGTATTCAGATAGCTGTAGGGGCTGTGGCTGTTTGAATTTACCGTATTTTCAGGCGTATAAGACGACCCCCCTACTTTTCAAGTTAAAAACATAGGTTTTGGGCTATGCTCGCCGCATAAAACTACCCCCCTTCCGAAGCATGGCAACACCATATATGCCGAACATAAAAATCCCAAAGGTAATTAAGTGTAATCTATGAAAGCCCTGGCTGTCTGTGCCCTATTCATCTGCAAGGTACCGTAAATATATTCTCTTATAAATCTCCAAGGCATTGTAAGTATACAAATCCCAAAAGGTAATTAAGTGTACCGTAATCTATGAAGCCCTGGCTGTGTCCTATTCATCTGCATGTATTCTCTTAAATCTCCAAGGTATTGTTAAATCTCCAAGGTATTGTAAGTACTAAGTATTACTGGTAGATGTATCACCTCTCAAGGCGCTGGCTGTGTGGGAATGCTGTACCGGTATACCGTAGCTTCGGCTACATACAGCATACCACGCTGAGCCAATCACTGTGAGCGATGAATTCTATTATTGAATGCAAAGCCTGC
The DNA here is from genome assembly GCF_965119305.1 of Pelophylax lessonae. Taxonomy (NCBI): domain Eukaryota; kingdom Metazoa; phylum Chordata; class Amphibia; order Anura; family Ranidae; genus Pelophylax; species Pelophylax lessonae. Next base: position 416,014,461 of record NC_138770.1, read on the forward strand.
TCAGATTGGCAGAATCAGAGAGAGTAACATAATCCCACCTCTTACTCCGCCAATCTGAGCAGCCTTTGCATTCAATAATAGAATTCAATCTGAGCAGACTTTGCATTCAATAATAGAATTCATCACTCACAGTGATTGGCTCAGCGCGGTATAATACGTAGCCGAAGCTACGGTACAGTATACCGGTACAGGATTCCCGCACAGCCAGCGGGAGAAGAAGATTATACATCCACCAGTAATACTTTTACTTACAATACCCGGCGTATAAGACAACCCCCCATTTTTGGGGTATTTTTTGAGATTCAAAAATCGTCTTATACGCTGGAAAATACGGTAACAGCTTGCAGTTGTCGGGGGATTTCTATATAAAATTATAAAACAAATGAATTATGAAATCTAAAATAACAAATCCCTACAGAAAAATTTTGCTGAACAATAACTTGTTAACCAATGATAGAGAGACCCTGGAAAAACGGAATTTTTGTAAAATCTTACCTGTAAAATTCCTTTCTCTGAGTCCTCCGACAGTCGCCGCCTCTTCATATTCGTCACATATGGGGTATTAGACTTTGCTCCGAAGGAGTAGCTAGGCAACAGAATATGTTAACAATAAAGCTTTAACATATCCCACCCTCAAGGGGTGGTCCCCTCAGTCAATACCCTCCTACTTCCTGCAACCATATCTCAGTTTTAGTGGAATAGCAGTAGAGTATACATTCAAACCCCAAAAGAGGGGCGGGGGCGGCGACTGTCGGAGGACTCAGAGAAAGGAATTTTACAGGTAAGATTTTACAAAAATTCCGTTTTCTCTTACGTCCTCCGACAGTCGCCGCCTCTTCATATTCGTCACATATGGGGACGTCCCAAAGCAGTGCAAACATGAGGGGTGGGAAACGCATCCGCGCCGAAAGGCAACGCAGTCTCCACATCAAAGAAAGGAACCTTACCAAAGGAAGGAAACCAGCTGGGCAACAGCAAAAATAAGTGCTCAACAGGAGCAACAACCCAGGAAAAGACAAAAAAACCAGGGGATACAAAAAAACTATCCCAACAGCCAGGAGTCCCCAACAAGGGACCCTATGGAACAGCCGCACTAAGAACCTTGCGGCCAAAGGAAGCATCCGCCGATGCCTGAACATCTACTTTGTAGAATTTTGTGAAAGTGTGCACGGTCGACCAAGTCGCCGCCTTACACACCTGGGCTACAGAAGCCCCATGACGGCAGGCCCAAGACGTACTCAGAGATCTAGTAGAGTGCGCCTTCACAGGCACAGGGGGAACCTTCCCCTGCAAGGCATAGGACTGTTCAATGGTCTGCCTGATCCATTTGGCGATGGTAGAGGCCGAAGCCGCCATGCCCTTCCGAGGACCCTCTGGAAGAACAAACAAGGAGTCCGTCTTACGAAAAGACTCAGTCGATTTAAGGTAAACCCTTATCGCCCGAACAACATCCAGAGAGTGCAATCTCACCTCCTTTGGATGTTTAGGCTTCGTGCACAACGAAGGCAAAACAATATCCTCGTTAAGATGGAATTCCGAAACTCGTTTCGGCAGAAAAGAAGGATTAGGTCGCAAGACCACCTTATCCAAATGAACAACCAGGTACGGAGACTTGCAGGACAAAGCCGCCAGTTCCGACACTCTGCGAGCCGAAGTGATCGCCACCAAAAAGGCGACCTTCTTGGACAACATAGACAACGAGATCTCCCTGATCTGTTCAAAAGGAGCACGTTGTAACACAGATAGAACGAGATTCAAGTCCCAAGGGGGCAAAGGATCCCTCCTAGGAGGAACCAGATGCCGCACACCCTGAAAAAAGGTGCCAACCAAGGAGTTGGAAGCCACGGGACGTTGAAACAGAACGGCCAGCGCAGACACCTGACCCTTTATCGTAGCCAGCGCCAAACGCTGATCGACACCCGTCTGAAGGAAAGACAGCACACGGGAAACCGAGTACGTGCGGGGTGAAAACCCCCTGGACTCACACCAGGCAAAATAGGCCTTCCAAGTACGGTAATAAACCTTCCCCGAGGAAGACTTCCTCGCGTTGATCAAAGTATGAACGACCTCTGGAGAGAGACCCTTCTCCTTCAGGACCTCGGTCTCAACAGCCAGGCCGTCAAAGCCAGCGACTGTAAAGCAGGATGGTAAATCGGTCCTTGAGACAGTAGATCGTCTCGAAGAGGCAGACGCCAAGGGGCGTCGACCGCCAGATTCACGAGGTCTGCGTACCAGGACCGGCGAGGCCAGTCCGGTGCCACAAGAATCACCGTGCTGCGTTCCGAGTGTAACCTGCGAAGGAACCTGGACAGCAACTGAATCGGTGGAAACGCGTACATCAGCCTGTACTGATGCCACGGGGCCACTAACGCGTCCGACGCGTCTGCCCGAGGGTCGCGCGTCCTTGCCACGAACCTCTTCACCTTGTAGTTGAGGCGAGACGCGAACAGGTCCACATCTGGAAGACCCCACTTCGCGCACAACATCTGGAAGACAGCCGGGTGGAGAGACCATTCCCCCTGATCCAGGGTCTGGCGACTCAGATAGTCCGCCTGCCAGTTCTCCACTCCCGGAATGTGAACCGCCGGGACATGAGTCTCGGCCCAAGACAGAATGTCGGCTACTTCTCGAGCCGCTCGGGCACTCCTGGTGCCCCCTTGGTGGTTGATGTAGGCCACCGCCGTGGCATTGTCCGTCTGCACCCGAACCGGGCAGCCCTGCAGCCGGTCCGTCCAGCGATGAAGACAGAGCCTTATCGCACGCAATTCCAGAATGTTGATCGGGAGGGAAGACTCCCCCTCCGACCAAGTTCCCTGGGCGGACAGAACGCCCAGAACACCACCCCAGCCCGACAGGCTGGCATCCGTGGTGATTACCGTCCACGAAATCGGACGAAACGACTTGCCCCCGGACACCAACGGGGACTGGAGCCACCACAGAAGGTTTTCCCTGGTGCGATGACTCAACGAGATCTGAAGATCCAGAGATTGAGGTCGCCCGTCCCACCTGGACAGGATCTCCGCTTGGAGACCCCGCGTGTGAAACTGCGCGAAAGGAATCGCCTCGAAGGCCGAGACCATCAATCCCAGACATCTCATACACGTCCGCAGAGACGAGTGTGGAACGTCCCTGAGGGACCTGACTTCCTCCTGAAGAGTCCTGAGTTTGTCTTCCGGCAGGAAGACCTTCGCCTGCACCGAGTCCAGTATCATTCCCAGATAGGGGAGACGAACCGACGGACTCAGTGTCGACTTTGGAACATTTATCGTCCAACCAAACTCCTGCAGAGTTTGCATTGTGACAGACAGGTCCTCCTCCAGACCCTGTCTGGTCGCAGACCGAACCAGAATGTCGTCCAGATACCCCAGGACAGAAATGCCCTGGGCCCTCAATAATGCCAGAACCGGTGCAAGCACCTTGGTGAAGACCCGCGGAGCCGAGGCGAGACCAAAGGGCAACGCCACGAACTGGTAGTGATCCTCCGCAATGGCAAATCGAAGGTATCTCTGATGACCCTCGAATATGGGGATGTGAAGGTACGCATCCTTCAAATCGATGGAGGCCATGAATTCCCCCGGAACCAGGGCAGCCACCACCGAGCGCAGGGATTCCATGCGGAACTTGCGAACCCGCACAGAGCGGTTCAGAGCCTTCAAGTCCAGAATCGGACGAACCTTGCCCTCCTTCCTGGGCACGGTGAACAGATTGGAGTAAAACCCCCGAAATCTGTCCCGATGAGGCACCGGAACCACCACTCCCTGAGCCCTCAGGTCCCGCACCGCCAGGTGCAGATCCCGCAGGCGCTCTGGAGACAGTTGAAGATTTGAGGGAAAAAATCTGCTCTCCGGCCGAGAGAGAAACTCGATCTTGTAACCAGATCGAACGATTTCTAGAACCCATCTGTCCCGCACACGGGCCAACCAGGGCTGAAGAAAACCGAGCAAGCGTCCCCCCACCCCAAAACTGGGTGAGGGCGCCCCTTCAGGCCGAACTGTTATGGGCTGCAGGTCCGGATTGGCCGGACTTCTGTTTCCCAGACCAGGGCTTCTTCTGAGAGCCTTGGCCTTTGAACGGTTTGCCCTTGTAGTGCGGCCGAAAGGCACGAAAGGACCCCTGAGGGGGCCGAAAATTAGCATGCTTCTTCCCAGAAGCCCCCTTAGCCTTGGGGAAATGGGGCAAGAGAGTGCTCTTACCCCCGGTGATCCCCTTAATCAACACATCCAGGGACTCCCCAAAAAGGCGAGACCCATCATAAGGCAGATTGGCTAAGGTCTTACGTGAAGATTGGTCCACCGACCAACATTTCAATCAAACCAGGCGGCGAGACAACACCGCCACGCTGTGCACACGTGCAGCCAACGGAATCAGGTCCAGGTCCGCATCACACAGATACATGACACCCTGGTGGATCTGATCCACCATATCCAGGGTCGCCGCCGAGGCCGAATCGGCCACTAGGACGCGCCTAAGCATCTGCGTCCAACTTGCGATCGCCTGGGCCGCCATGAGAGAAGCAAACAGAGCCTTAAGCATAGAACCCGTAACAGAATAAGTATGACGGGCAAGAGACTCCAGCCTCCTATCCGTGGCATCACGGAAAACAGGGGAACCCTCTGCAGGAATCGCAGTGGCTTTGTTCAAAACCGCAATTGCATGATCCACTGGCGGAGGCACACACCACCGTTCATCAGTGGCAGGCGAGAAAGGATAACGCAGCTTGAATTTACTTGGTACCGCAAAAGGCTTGCGCAGATCGCGCCATTGATCCTTAACAGCGCGCTGAAAATCAGCATTGCAGGGAAAAACCTGCGGCGTCCTGCGTTTTCTCTGCGTCCCATAAGCCGCCAAGGCAGCGGGGGGACACACTTCGTCCTGCAAACGTAGCGTCTGCTTAATGGAAGCAATCAACTCATCCATGATTGCAAGCTCTTCAGGCGAGCCAGGGGGAGAATTATCAACCCCCTCAACTTCAGCCTCTACCTCAGACCCCACTAGATCAAGAGAGGAGCGGGACCCCGATAAGGAGGTCCCTGCCAGAACAGCCCCATCACCTTCACCCTCAGAATCAGAGGACAGAGCAACTCTGGGCCGTTTAGTAGATTGAGCAGCCACCAGCATTTGCACCTGGGCAGCAAGGCCAGCCACAATAGTGGCTAAATCCCCCCCTGGGGGGGAAACAGCGGTCCCCTGGCTTTCCACCAATACTGTAGGAAACTTGCCCTCCTGAGAATCCATTGCCCCTGTAATGCCAGACAACCAAGGGTTAACTGCCCCCTTTCAGCAAGCGCGGCAAGCGCAGCCCACCGCACCACACTCAGGCACAATGAGACCCCCACAGGGAATATACAAACTGAGTACAGGCAATGGATAACAAGAACAGAAGGATAAAACCTGAGGAGACCCCGCTGCTGCCTCGATCAGTGTTCCTGGAAAGAGGAAGTGATGCTGCCAGGGCGCTCTATGTAAGCCTATGGAGGCTACAAGAAAATGGCCGCCGTGCATGTAAACCATGCGGCCGGAGCGGGCGCCGGTAAAATGGCGTCGTTTGGCGCCGAAAACGCCGCTCCACAGTGCATAAAAACACACACATTACATCCCAATATAAGGATACATGTTAGATCGCCGCAGCGATCGCTGTATATGCCCAAACATGCCAATAAAAAACATGCCCCACAGCACACAGCTTCTCACACTGCCCAGCCTGACACACACAGTGTCATACAGCTCCCCCCCCCCCTTGCAGCCCACAGCATGCAGCCGAGAGATAGGGAGACAAGCAGTGTGATTAAAGGCAGGTTACACAGTCCCAGACTGAGACCCCCCCAGACAGACAGGTCCCCACATAAATACACTTACCTCACATGGCGTGGGGAACCCGCACAGGCGAACAAGCCGCTGCACATGAGGCAGGGAGAGTCGCAATTCAAGACGCACACAATGGAGGTTAAGAAACCGCACAGCGTCCGGTGAGGTAGCCACCTCACCAATCATCCCTGCACCGAACAGGGATGGGTCGTTCACTGTGCCAGGAGCGTTACCTGGCTGAACGCTCGATGGCAGACTGGGAAGCCACTGACCCACGACCTGCGACCAGGGGGATCAGCCCGAGACCCAGTCCGCATGATCCTCTTCGTCCGAAGAACTAACTAATGCTGACAAAAATAACAGCTAAGTAAAGGTAGAGAGAAAACTCAAACAAAATATTAAAAAGAAGAAAGAGTCTGGGACAGAAAGTCCCAGCACAGAGAGAGCCAGCCACTCCTGACAAGCTAGACATTAAAACTGAGATATGGTTGCAGGAAGTAGGAGGGTATTGACTGAGGGGACCACCCCTTGAGGGTGGGATATGTTAAAGCTTTATTGTTAACATATTCTGTTGCCTAGCTACTCCTTCGGAGCAAAGTCTAATACCCCATATGTGACGAATATGAAGAGGCGGCGACTGTCGGAGGACGTAAGAGAAATAGTATCCCTGAGCAGGAGTTATCATTTATAAGCAGTACTAACACTGATTGTCAGGGAGCCAACACTTACCAGCAACCTAACCACCAGTGGGTCATCTGTGCCCAGCTCATTCAGCTGTCAGCCAGGGAGGAGATGAGGGTGCGCTCCTCTCCCTTTCTGAACTATACCAGGCCACATACTCTCAACATGGGCCTTACAAAATACTTTATTCCCAGGTAGATTAGGATAAGGGCCTTTTCCCCACAACCCAGACCCAGTGGTTGTGGGGTGGGGTATCAAAATTTGGAAGTCTCCTTTAACCATAAGGGGGCCCCCAGATACCACCCTTCCCCCTATGTGAATGAGTAAAGGGTACACAGTGCAAGTACTCATTCACACACACAAGAAAAAAAAAAATTGCTGATGTTTCATGCGAATGAAAAAAAAAAAAAAAAAGTCCCACGATGCACATTCACTTTTAATCAAGTTGTCCAGCGATGCAAGTCAGGCATGATGAACAATGCCCGTTGAAATAAGTCTGTCCAATTGCTTCCCTTGCACGGAATGACATCTCTGGGTCCCTGCCTAGTAACTTGTCACTAGCATGATAGCAGTACATCTAACTCACCTGTACCAGTTGGTAAGAGTCATCATAATATAGAGTGAAGCCAGGAAAAGCATGAAGTGAAAGAAGGAATAGCTGTAAGTAACCCCATCTCGTTCATTGTCAACAACACGGTGAACATCATCAGAGTCGCTTAGAGAACCATCACTCCTGGCTCCATCCTCTATAAGTGTGGATTCATCACTGGTCAAAGTCAGCTTGTTAACTTGGCTGTTATTTGAGGTCCGAATACTAAAAACGTACAAACAGAAGAAAAAAATATTAGAATAAAGGACTTCTTCCCCAGTACTTAAATTACTGATGTATGCTTAGATCAAACTAAATTGTTAGAAAAGAGGAATGTTGACTTATCTGTAAAATTGATCTTGAAGTACAGTACAGGACAGAGGCTGAATACACCATGGGTTGTAGGCATGTACCTTCAGGAAACTGGACACTGGCAAAGCTTTGGAGGACACTCCCTCTGGGCAGCTCCCCTCTAACCCCATTCCCCTTTGTGAGTCCTTAGTTTGTTAGCAAACAATGAAGAGTAAACCAAAAAATTGAAGGAAGGGTGGCCTATGTCCTGTACTGGAATTTACAGGCACGTCAAAATTTTTCTTATCTCAAATCGTACAGTACAGCTCAGAGGCAGAACATTCACACATCATAGGACATCCCCAAGCAATAAAAAGGAAAGGGTAAACAATAATGAGACAAACAGAATTGTGTCAACAGGCTTCACAAGGTTCATTAGACCCGACATCAGAGAGCTGCTGCGAGAACCTTGCATCCAAATTTTGCATAAGCAGAAGATTGGAAGTAAGCACGATAAAACTTTGAAAGGGTATGAACAGAAAGCCAGGTGGTGGCTGTACCCAACTGGGCTACAGAGGCTTGGTGCTGAAAAGCCCATGAAATTCCCACTGATCTGGTAGAACGGACGAGAAAAAGTGCAGGAGGCAATGAGAATGTAAGCTCTTGCAATTAGATTTCGTATTCATCATGCAATGGTGGACTTTGAAACAGGGCGTCCTTTGCGAGGTCGAGAGAACAGAACAAAGAATCCATCTGTCTGACTGAAGCAGTAATCAGGAGTATACACGATAATGTCCAAGCAATGTAGAGAGATTTCCTTTAGATTCTTAGCAGCAGGGCATACGGATGGGAGGACATTTCCTCATCGAGGTGGAATTTCGAGACCACTTTCAAAAGAAAGGATGGCCTTGGACAAAAGACAGCTTTGTCATTGTGAAGAAAAGGCTCTTTACAGGAAAGGGCTGCCATTTCAGAAACATGTCTGGCAGATGTGACAGCAACCAAAAAGGCTACTTTGGATAAGAAACCCTCTAGGAATATGCCTAATAGGTTCAAACAGTGGTTCCTGCAGAGCAGAGAAAACCAAGTTGGGATCCCAAGGAAGCACAGGGAAGGGCTAGAGCATTACTGCTTCTGGCAACAAGCAGAGGTAGTTTGTTGTTGAATCTGGAGCCTAGGATGTCCACATCCGGAATCCCCCACCCATTTTGGCATATCAGATTGAAGATATCTGGATGAAGGGCCCATTTCCCTTGATCTAGGACCTAGGTGATGGCAGCAGAGATAATCTGCTTTCCAGTTGTTCAGTTCTGATGTGGACCACCGAGAGCACTGTCCAAGAGATGATCTGGTTAGTGTCCTTCAAGGCAGACGAGCTCCTGGTGCCCCCTTGATGCAGGCCACCACCTTGTGTCTGACTGCACACTGATTAGGTGCCCTTTCAGAAGACAGGCCCAGTGCTGCAGAACCAGCCATAGACTGTTCGAATCTCGGCCAGTTCACAAGGAACCGGCCAAGATCTGAATCATGTATGGGCAGGCTGAATGTACCAAAATTGATCGATCAACTTGGTTACAATCAGCCTGTCGGATTTTATATGCGATTATTGCTAGCAATAATCACTGTTTTAGTCGCTAGCAATAATCACTGTGTTCTTTCGGCGGGGAGGGCTTCCGCAGTCAGAAGAACACAATGGCTTTGAGGGAGGGCTTTCCTCATCAACACTGACTGTATATAAAGCCCAAGCTTTGCCCGTCACGGTGGGTATACCCCTAAAGGAATCTTTAGGGACTGGGTTCCATAGCAATGGACCATGGCCCTGGATCTGTACAACACCCTGTGCCTAACTCACACAAGTGCCAAGGTGAGCGCACACACAGTGCCCGAAGCAACAGGCCATTTCCTACAGTATGGGGTTTGGATATGGAGTCCAAGGTTTTACTAAGGTTTGTGCCAATCCAGATTGTGGCTTTTATGTTGGCATCAGAAGACAGGGTTTGATTGAAGAATCAGAATAGAAAGTAAACTAGTTAAAGCGGTTGTAAACCCTTGGAAAAAAAAAAAAAAAAAAACATGCAAGACAAAGGCATAATGGGCTACTAGCATACTAGCCCATTATGTGTAACTTACCTTAGAACGAAGCCCCGACACGGACCCCCGGACATCGCTGCGGGCGCTGCCATGATCCCTCGCTGCCTCTTCCGGGTTCGGCGGCTCCGGCACGGTGATTGCCCGGAAGAGACGGCTCCGGCGCGATGATTGGCTGGAGCCGCGATGACGTCACTCCCGCGCATGCGTGCGGGAGTGATTTTCCGGCTAATTAATTGAAGGTCCCACCGGACCTTCAGAGCGCATGCGCCGCTCGCGAGAGCGGCTGCATGCACTGTAAATATCTCCTAAACCGTGCCGGTTTAGGAGATATTATTTGTACCTACAGGTAAGCCTTATTATAGGCTTACCTGTAGGTAAAAGTGTCAAAAAGCGGGATACTACCGCTTTAAAAGCAGAAGTAGTGTCAAAGCTCTTTTGGCCCTACTTCTCCTGTGGGTCACAGGAGTGCACTTCTTTCTGCACTCTTGAGACTTGGATTCAGCCGAAAGCGGGCTAAAGTCTGCTGACATCACTCAGTCGGTCCAGACTCTGGAGGAAATCCTGACTTTAATGTCGAGATCCACCCAGATGGCCTAACCGACAGCTGGCTCAGCCTCTCCATGCGCCACCAAGAACCTGGGTCAGCCACTCCCACCACAGCCCAGTGCTCCAGTGAGTGTTGGAGAGGCACAGCAAAGCTGGCTCTCTTCTCTATGAAGACTTCGGTCTTTGATTGCTCAGTTCTTGGTCTTTGAGCCAATGGGACAGATGCAGCAACATACCAATGCTGCATCCACCTAGGGGAGTACAATTTTCTCTGTAAAGGAGAAAAAAAACCCATCATCGTTCCGACACCAGCACAAAACTGAGGATTCGCAGAGTGGGGTAGGGTTATATGGAAGGTAGGTGTCCTCCAACGCTTTGCCAGTGTCAAATCACCTTAAAGTACATGCCTATAAGATATTGTGCCTGTGTCTTGTGCTGTACGAATAAAATATCTAAATTCTGACACAAATGAACAAGAATTAGATTATGTATGACATACAGAACAATTACATCAGTGCCAAATAGAAGGACCTTGGTTATCAGTATGGAAAATATGCCTAATATCTGAAACGAACATTTGGTTCCTGAAATGCCACATGGATATAATGATATTTTTCTTTACCTGGAGTATAGGACACAGAGCAGAAAGAGGACAAGTCCCACAATTCCTTGAGCATCCCACCATTGCACAACCTGAACCTGGCCTGGAGTGGTTGTGGTATTGTATCCGATTATGCCAAGCAGGCTTGGATTGCATTTGCGATCTTAGAGTGGGAAATAAAGGAAAAAAAAAAAAATTACTACTATGTTTAGACATAAAGCATGTGAACCTATTACGTCAGAATGACATGATCTTATATGAATACCTGGTTCATTAGTCATGGCTGACCAGGTCAGATACATTGTGTAAATGGTTATCACAGACGACTGTAAAAGACCGGATCTAGGCTGAGATTCCTATAGGGTGAAAAGAATGCAAAATTAAATAGGAGTGTGTTGTAACAGCCAAGTAAGCGACACTAAACTCATTAAAAAAAATATCTTTCCAGATATGTATTCTTAAAAGGATTGTAAAGATTATTTAACGTTATACTTACCTGATAGAATTAATTCTAACAGAGCGGCCCTAATCCTCCTCTTCAGGGGTCCCCCACCGTCACTCCTGGTTCCTCCTCTTCTAGGTGTGCCACCACAGGCAGCCACTTCCTATGGTGGCACACCACTGGGCTCGATCACAAGCTGTACTGCCTGCGTCCATAGACACAGACAGCGTGGCTCGGCCCCGCCCCCCACCCCACTCCCTTGTTAAAAGATTTAACTGACAGCAGTGGGAGTGAATGGCTCCCGCTGTTTTGAGCAAAGCCCGTGAGTGGGGAGCCACCAAAGATGGGCACAGCGCTGAAAAGAGTGAGGCTTAAGTATAAGGTGGGAGTAATACAGGTACTGGAACATTTTTTTTTACCTTAATGCATCTCAGCCTCCTCCAAATTTTTTTTTTTTTTGCTGTGATCCAACTTCATGTTAGAGGATAGCTAAATTATTTCTCCATAGTCCCACTACATGTAAGAGTAACTCCTCGGTTGGACTAGGGACTATGAGCAATGAACTTTGAGACTAAAGCAGAAGTGAGAGGAAAAGGAGAGATTGGGAGCTTATGGAGGTTGTTACAATGGAAGCAGAAAAAAATTCTCATGAAAAATAGATTACAGTAATAAATAGGAGTGTGTTGTAACAGCCAAGTAAGTACTGGATGTGTATTATTTTTGGGAGAATAAGGCTATCGCTTAGTGCAACTAAAATCTTTACCATACCCATCGTCATGGTGGTCTAAAAGGCAGATCTTCTAATTCTACTAAGAATTTAAACAACACTATGGGATATCTAAAGAAATAGCACTGTAGAGCAACATTCTCTGCGGCTCTGTTTGATACAAATCTTGAACAGATTTATTAGGCTGGTCATACACTGTGTCAATTTCAGGCTGGCTGATGACACGGCAAAAAATTCCCTTTGTGGCTGGTCCTGTCAGCCAGCTCTCGCTTCCCGACATCCTTCATTTTAAAAATCAAAAGAAGTCAGGTGGAAAATTTTCTGGCCAACAGCACCTGCAACCAATCAGATGCAGCCATTGCTCAGATATTCCGACAGCCCAGCAGGCGGATTTGTCCATCTTCACTGTATAAGCTAGGATAGAGGAATCTGTTGTCCTGAAGGTTGAACAAAAAAATTTGATAGTTTATGACCAGTTTTGGTCATTGCTCTGATGTGAGAAAAAAAAAAAAAAATACAAATATTTATCGAACATAAACAAAAGTATCAAACTTTTTTGAATTCCTAACCATAAATAAATACGTAAACTGGAACAAAATGTGTACAAACTCACTATTTATTCCTTTAGAAGGGAATGCAAAACAAAGATCAATTGAAGCTGAACTCCAGATATACTGTATTGAAAAACATAAAAAAATGCAGCTCTGTACTCAGGAATGCATCCTTAAATGCAACCAGTGTAAGTACCAAAATATGACCTGGTATCAGTCTCCTAACCACTTCCCGTCCACCACACATATATATTAAACGATCTTGGACAGGAAGGGTGATAGAAAGGTAAACAGCTAACCCTAATCAAGGACGGCATTGTTTTTAGGTTAATGGATACCCTCCCCTTTCCTGTCATTGCCGCATGGGAATTGTTTGGTTCTGTATGGACGGAACCACACGTTTTTGGATGGACTGAATACAGGGTTCATGGTCAGGATTGGTGGTGACTGCATGCCTCAAATGATGTTTTTCCATGGACGTACTATTCACGTCAGGCAGGGACGTGAGCTAGGAGGATGAGGGTGGTCTACCTGGTAATATATGATAACTATTATGGCTCTTTATTTCATTTTTGCAGAGTGGACGCTCTTCTCCTTTTTCCCTGTTATCCTATCACTGTCCTAGTTGGCCACAGAGAACTTTGGCGCAGCCCAGTGCTCATCATTGGCCTTACCCCACCTGGGTGGAACCTTCCTTTTGAGGGTTTCTACGTGTGTGTGTGTGTGTGTGTGTGTGTGTGTGTGTGTGTGGGATATGAAACCATTGGATATGGACCACCTGGGAAGTGTCTAGCAAGCATGACAAGTGTTTGTTTCAACTATTGGTAAGCATAATGGATAACTATTCTATATGTAATGATTAGGACAGTGTAGAGATGCTATTTGCATATATGTGAATTTGATCTTTGCAATTGTGACTATATTATACTTTATTGTTTTCTTTTCTCTCGAGTGATGTGATAAAGCGCTACACATGGTACCTGAAGAAGCTACTCTAAGAGCACAATGCTCAGCGAAACACATAGGACTTCATAGTACTATATCCACATGGAATATATCTAGGCAGTGATGCCAACACTATGGCTGTAACTGCTTTTTTATACCTTTTATAGTTTTATCTTTGAGTTGATGGTATATAATAAAGACATTGTTTTAACAATTTTGTGTGAAATTTTAATGCACGACAAACCCACTAGCCAGTAAAGTCCCAATATGAGAAGATTAATGTTAAGGAGAATACCCCAATCTCACCCAAAGATGGTTTCCCAACATTATAGGCCCATGTGGGCCCTTCTCTTTCTCTATTTTTTTTATATGTTCACAATTAGGGATGTGGCTGTGGATGTTTGTCCTTAGAACCGATATCCTTATTTGTATTTAAGGAAGGGTGATATCTCGGTCATTGCTGCAGCAATGATTGAGATATAATTTTGTTGGGCCAGCGATTGCCTACAAATTATAACTCTAAATTGGTAATCAGTAAAGGCTTTTTTCCTTTGCCTATGGATTTTTAGGTACCGTGATTTGCTGCCGTTTCAAGGGTGGATGCAGTTTTAAAGCATGGCATGATTGGTATCCATTTACTTGGCGTAACATCTTTTACAATTTAATGAAACAATTGGGTATTATATTGTGTTTTTTCTTGCATTAAAATTAATTATAGTGTATGGTTTCCAGAAAAAATTGGCGTTTTAAAAACTGCTGCGCAAATATCGTGTGACATATAAATTTGCAATGCCTACCATTTTATTCTATAGGGCCTCTGCTTAAAAATATATATACAATGTTTGTGGGTTCTAAATAGGTTTTCTTGCAAAAAAAAAAAGATGTTTTTACATGTAGGAGAGGAATGTCAGAATTTGCCCGGACTGGAAGCAGGTAAAGTCCCTGTACATCAAAGTTCAGACTGTAAACGAAGGAGCAGCACAAGGTGGCAATCAGTTAATGTGCTGAAAAGTGGTAGGAGAAGGCAGAGTAACAGATGAACCCTTCATTGAGCTGCTTCTCTTTCACTGTCCACTCACAGACTGTGGCAGCTAAATAACAGCCTGGGCTCAGAGGAAGTAAGTTGAATGATGCTGATCATCATTAAGATTTTAGGAGATGGGGACATCTCCCCAATAACACCTTCCCATTCAACCGACATCTCTTTAAAGAGAGGAGGCTCGAAGAATTACCAATCATGTGAGCACTATGATTGGTGGTCACAAGATCAGAAGCTAGTCATGCAGGCTACTAGTCGTTAGTGGGGACGAAGAACTGTCTTTGACAACTCGGTCCCTGTGCTAGGAGGGTGCAATAAGAGCACAGAAGCCTGGGCCATCTAGTTATGCATATGTGCAGTGTGATACGTGTTAAGTGGCCAGCAACAAGTTAAAAAATGCAAATATTGCAGCAAAAGATTATTCTTTTATTTTATCTTTTGCCAGGTTTTTTTCTTGACTGGTGTTCTGCTTTAACTAAAGTGCAGCCTATACCTATCAAAATAATGGGGTACTTTGACGCAGTAGTGGGCTTGAGCACGATATGGCCATATGGTGGGACCAAACCCCCATTTTTATTTATGGATTGTCTTCAGATTTGGTAGTTATTTCTTTTGCATTTGCGCGCTATTCTTTTTTAATATACATGTCTTTTGGTTCATAGCTGCAGCAGCTTTAGAAATACATGGGTATGCTCCCCCAAATTTTTTGCCTATACCTATCAAAATGTCTGAGATAGATGACATTTGGTAATAAGGTTATATATGTTACAATACCACACATGCTATGTTCACAAAAAGTTAACCTACCTGGATTTTAGGTAGAACAGACATTACAGAGGCTCCGATACACAATAGCATATTCACGCTTATAAAAGCTTTGTTTTCAGCACAGCCTTCAGGGTGAGTGTAGTAGACATAGAAAAGCACTATTGCAACCAGTGATAAGGCATAGTTAATGGCAGTAGCTGAGAGCAGAGCTATGGAAAGAAGAGTACAGACAAATCAGTATTCCATTGTTTAAACCATGTGTTTTTTGTCATTTGTCACCCAACACGCAATTATATCTGTGTTATATGTGAAGTTTGAGACCCATATTTGGTTGTTGCTCACCTGCGTACCAGCATCGAGAATTCCCCTCTTCCATCTTTTCAACCCAGGATTCATTCCATGAGTGAGCAAAGTCAATCAGCAGCACAAGTTGGATAAGAATGAAGCAAAATGCACCACCCATACCAACATAGAACCAGACTGTATTCAGAAAGAAGCAACAATAAAAAAAAGGGTACGTCAGGGCAGGGAAAATAATTAAATCAGTACATCTCACTACATGCACATTTCTTCATATTTATCCCTTTAAAATGCTACAACTACAGAAATATACCTGTTCCTCTGCCAGAAATTCCACGTGTTCCTAACTTCCAATTTGTGTGGACAGGACAGTTCCTTAGCTGCTCTGAAATCCCAGTCAGCATTATCAGCCCAGCCTGCTGGACTTCAGAAATATGCCTATCCACCAATGCATTCTGTCTCTCTGCACAAGCATAGATTTGATGGTTTTCCCAGCAAAAAAATGCTGCTGTCTCGACACCATACAGCCTGCCCACACGCCATGTTTTAAAAGTCATACTAAAGTCTCATTTTTTATTTATTTTTTGCCTAAATATAACAAACATGTCATACTTCCCTCCTCTGTGCAGTGGTTTTGCAGAGCAGCTTCAATCCTCCTCTTCTCGGGTCCCTCTTCAGCGCTCATGTCCCTTGCTATGGGGGCAACCGAGCCGAGTTGCAGCTCTGTGTGTCCATTTAGACACAGAGTTCTGGCTAGGCTCCACCTCCTCTCTCCTTATTGGCTCACTGACTTTGATTGACATCAGTGGGAACCACTAGTTCTCCGCTGCTGTCTCAGCCAATGAAGAGGAGAGTCCCAGGCAGCTGAGTCTCTCCTGCAACATCTCCGGATAGAGAAGGGCTCAGATAAGTATTAGGGGGACAGCTACACACAGGTTTTTTATCCTAATGCATAGAATGCATTAAGACAAAAAAAAACCTTCTGCCTTTACAAATCACTTTAAGGACATGGCTTTTGATTTATTTCTAGAGGCATGCTTACATCATTAGGAACTAACTCTGAAAAGCTGCCCTTGAAAATATTTTACAAGCCTGTGTAAAAAAGGGTGTAATAAAAGCGGTCTGTCCCTAGTGCAATAAAGTAAATTAAAAAAAAAAAAATATGCTGGGATATTGGGGGGAAGAAGGTGTTGGGGGTGCATTTGGGTCATGCCTATACAAATCCTTTAACCACACTCCACATGAAAAATCTACATTTCAGTTTCCCAAAAAAAGGACAGACTGTACATGACATTTTTATACAAACATAAATTTTAAAAATTCATATTCTCAAATTATTTTAAACGCAACTCACTGTTCAAATATTGGCATACTTTTCAACACTATAGTTGAAACACCTGCGATTTCAAATTCAAAGGTCCTTATCATAAAAATAGTCTATACTACTTCAAAAAAAATTTGATTGACATAACATGGAGAACTATTGATGTATATACAGTATCTCACAAAAGCAAGTACACTCCTCACATTTTTGTAAATATTTTATTATATCTTTTCATGTGACAACACTGAAGAAATGACACTTTGCTACAATGTAAAGTAGTGAGTGTACAGCTTGTATAACAGTGTAAATTTGCTGTCCCCTCAAAATAACTCAGCACACAGCAATTAATGTCTAAATCGCTGGCAACAAAAGTGAGTACACCCCTAAGTGAAAATGTCTAAATTGGGCCCAATTAGCCAATTTCCCTCCCCGGTGTCAAGTGACTCAATGTTGCAAGGTCTCAGGTGTGAATGGGGAGCAGGTGTGTTAAAAACTGAATTTTTGTAAAATCTTACCTGTAAAATTCCTTTCTCTGAGTCCTCTGACAGTCGCCGCCTCTTCATATTCGTCACATATGGGGTATTAGACTTTGCTCCGAAGGAGTAGCTAGGCAACAGAATATGTTAACATTAAAGCTTTCAACATATCCCACCCTCAAGGGGTGGTCCCCTCAGTCAATACCCTCCTACTTCCTGCAACCATATCTCAGTTTCAGTGGAATAGCAGTAGAGTATACAACCAAACCCCAAAAGAGGGGCGGGGGCGGCGACTGTCGGAGGACTCAGAGAAAGGAATTTTACAGGTAAGATTTTACAAAAATTCCGTTTTCTCTTACGTCCTCCGACAGTCGCCGCCTCTTCATATTCGTCACATATGGGGACGTCCCAAAGCAGTGCAAACATGAGGGGTGGGAAACGCATCCGCGCCGAAAGGCAACGCAGTCTCCGCATCAAAGAAAGGAACCTTACCAAAGGAAGGAAACCAGCTGGGCTACAGGAAAAACAAGTGCTCAACAGGAGCAACAACCCAGGAAAAAGACAAATAACCAGGGGATAAAAAAAACTTATCCCAACAGCCAGAGGTCCCCAACAAGGGACCCTAGGGAATTGCCGCACTAAGAACCTTGCGGCCAAAGGAAGCATCCGCCGATGCCTGAACATCTACTTTGTAGAATTTTGTGAAAGTGTGCACGGTCGACCAAGTCGCCGCCTTACACACCTGGGCTACAGAAGCCCCATGACGACAGGCCCAAGACGTACTCAGAGATCTAGTAGAGTGCGCCTTCACAGGCACAGGGGGAACCTTCCCCTGCAAAGCATAGGCCTGTTCAATGGTCTGCCTGATCCATTTGGCGATGGTAGAGGCCGACGCCACCATGCCCTTCCGAGGACCCTCTGGAAGAACAAACAAGGAGTCCGTCTTTCGAAAAGACTCAGTCGATTTAAGGTAAACCCTTATCGCCCGAACAACAGCCAAAGAATGTAATCGCACCTCCTTTGGATGTTTAGGCTTCGCGCACAGCGAAGGCAAGACAATATCCTCATTAAGATGGAATTCCGAAACTCGCTTCGGAAGAAAAGGATTAGGTCGCAAGACCACCTTATCCAAATGAACAACCAGATACGGAGACTTGCAGGACAAAGCCGCCAGCTCCGACACTCTGCGAGCCGAAGTGATCGCAACCAAAAAGGCGACCTTTTTGGACAACATAGACAACGAGATCTCCCTGATCTGTTCAAAAGGAGCACGTTGCAACACAGATAGAACGAGATTCAAGTCCCAAGGGGGCAGAGGATCCCTCCTAGGAGGAACCAGATGCCGCACTCCCTGAACAAAAGTGCCAACCAAGGAGTTGGAAGCCACGGGACGTTGAAACAGAACGGCCAGCGCAGACACCTGACCCTTTATCGTAGCCAGCGCCAAACGCTGATCGACACCCGTTTGAAGGAAGGACAGCACCCGAGTACGTGCGGGGTGAAAACCCCCTGGACTCACACCAGGCAAAATAGGCCTTCCAAGTACGGTAATAAACCTTCCCCGAGGAAGACTTCCTCGTGTTGATCAAGGTATGAACGACCTCTGGTGAGAGACCCTTCTCCTTCAGGACCTCGGTCTCAACAGCCAGGCCGTTAAAGCCAGCGACTGTAAAGCAGGATGGAAAAAAAATCGGTCCTTGAGACAGGAGGTCGTCTCGAAGAGGCAGACGCCACGGGGCGTCGACCGCCAGATTCACGAGGTCTGCGTACCAGGACCGGCGAGGCCAGTCCGGTGCCACAAGAATCACCGTGCTGCGTTCCGAGTGTAACCTGCGAAGGAACCTGGACAGCAACTGAATCGGTGGAAACGCGTACATCAGCCTGTACTGATGCCACGGGGCCACTAACGCGTCCGACGCGTCTGCCCGAGGGTCGCGCGCCCTTGCCACGAACCTTCTCACCTTGTTGTTGAGACAAGACGCGAACAGGTCCACATCTGGAAGACCCCACTTCGCGCACAACGTCTGGAAGACAGCCGGGTGGAGAGACCATTCCCCCTGATCCAGGGTCTGGCGACTCAGATAGTCCGCCTGCCAGTTCTCCACCCCCGGAATGTGAACCGCCGTTATCGCCGGGACATGAGTCTCGGCCGAAGACAGAATGTCGGCCACTTCTCGAGCCGCTCGGGCACTCCTTGTGCCCCCTTGGTGGTTGATGTAGGCCACCGCCGTGGCATTGTCCGTCTGCACCCGAACCGGGCAGCCCTGCAGCCGGTCCGTCCAGCGATGAAGACAGAGATTTATCGCACGCAATTCCAGAATGTTGATCGGAAGGGAGGACTCCCCCTCCGACCAAGTCCCCTGGGCGGACAGAACGCCCAGAACACCACCCCAGCCCGACAGGCTGGCATCCGTGGTGATCACCGTCCACGAGATAGGACGAAACGACTTGCCCCCGGACACCAACGGGGACTGGAGCCACCACAGAAGGTCTCTTCTGGTGCGATGACTCAACGAGATTTGAAGATCCAGAGATTGAGGTCGCCCGTCCCACATGGACAGGATCTCCGCTTGGAGACCCCGCGTGTGAAACTGGGCGAAGGGAAATAGCCTCGAAGGCCGAGACCATCAATCCCAGACATCTCATGCACGTCCGCAGAGACGAGTGCGGAACGTCCCTGAGGGACCTGACTTCCTCCTGAAGAGTTCTGAGTTTGTCTTCCGGCAGGAAGACCTACGCCTGCACCGAGTCCAGAATCATTCCCAGGTAGGGAAGAAGAACCGACGGACTCAGTGTCGACTTTGGAAAATTTATCGTCCAACCAAACTCCTGCAGAGTTTGCATTGTGACAGACAGGTCCTTCTCCAGACCCTGGCTGGTCGCAGACCGAACCAGAATGTCGTCCAGATACCCCAGGACAGAAATGCCCTGGGCCCTCAATAATGCCAGAACCGGTGTAAGCACCTTGGTGAAGACCCGCGGAGCCGAGGCGAGACCAAAAGGCAACGCCACGAACTGGTAGTGATCCTCCGCAATGGCAAATCGAAGGTACCTCTGGTGACCCTCGAAAATGGGGATGTGAAGATACGCATCCTTCAAATCGATGGAGGCCATGAATTCCCCCGGAACCAGGGCAGCCACCACCGACCGCAGGGATTCCATGCGGAACTTGCGAACCCGCACAGAGCGGTTCAGAGCCTTCAAGTCCAGAATTGGACGAACCTTGCCCTCCTTTCTGGGCACGGTGAACAGATTGGAATAAAACCCCCGAAATCTGTCCCGATGAGGCACCGGAACTACCACTCCCTGAGCCCCCAGGTCCCGCACCGCCAGGTGCAGGTCCCGTAAACGCTCCGGAGACAGTTGAAGATTTGAGGGAAAAAATCTGCTCTCCGGCCGAGAGAGAAACTCGATCTTGTAACCAGATTGAACGATCTCCTGAACCCATCTGTCCCGCACGTGGGCCAACCAGGGCCGAAGAAAACCGAGCAAGCGTCCCCCCACCCCAAAACTGGGTGAGGGCGCCCCTTCAGGCCGCACTGTTATGGGCTGCGGATCCGGATTGACCGGACTTCTGTTTTCCAGACCAGGGCTTCTTCTGAGAGCCTTGACCTTTGAACGGTTTGCCCTTGTAGTTCGACCGAAAGGCACGAAAGGACCCCTGAGGGGGCCGAAAATTAGCATGCTTCTTCCCAGAAGCCCCCTTAGCCTTGGGGAAATGGGGCAAGAGAGTGCTCTTACCTCCGGTGATCCCCTTAATCAACACATCCAAGGACTCCCCAAAAAGGCGAGACCCATCATAGGGCAGATTGGCTAAGGTCTTACGTGAAGACTGGTCCACCGACCAACATTTCAACCAAACCAGGCGGCGAGACAACACCGCCACGCTGTGCACACGTGCAGCCAACGGGACTAGGTCCAAGTCCGCATCACACAGATACATGACACCCTGGTGGATTTGATCCACCATATCCAGAGTCGCCGGCGAGGCCGAATCGGCCACTAGGACGCGCCTAAGCATCTGCGTCCAACTTGCGACCGCCTGGGCCACCATGAGAGAGGCAAACAGAGCCTTAAGCATAGAACCCGTAACAGAATAAGTATGACGGGCAAGAGACTCCAATCTCCTATCCGTGGCATCACGGAACACAGGGGAATCCTCTGCAGGAATCGCAGTGGATTTATTCAAAACTGCAATTGCGTGATCCACTGGGGGTGGCACACACCACCTTTCATCAGTGGAAGGCGAGAAAGGATAACGCAGCTTGAACCTACTTGGTACAGCAAAAGGTTTGCGCAGATTGCGCCATTGTTCCTTAACAGCGCACTGAAAATCATCATTGCAGGGAAAAACCTGCGGCGTCCTGCGTTTTCTCTGCGTCCCATAAGCCGCCAAGGCAGCGGGGGGACACACTTCATTCTGCAAACGCAGCGTTTGCTTTATGGAAGCAATCAATTCATCCATGATTGCAAGCTCTTCAGGCGAGCCAGGGGGAGAATTTTTAACCCCTTCAACTTCAGCCTCCACCTCGGACCCCACTAGATCCAGGGAGGAGCGGGACCCCGATAAGGAGGCCCCCGCCATAACAGCCCCAGCACCTTCACCCTCAGAATCAGAGGAAAGAGAAACTCTGGGTCTTTTAGTAGATTGAGCAGCCACCAGCAGCTGCACCTGAGCAGCAAGGCCAGCCACAATAGTGGCTAAATCCCCCCCTGGGGGGGAAACAGCGGTCCCCTGGCTTTCCACCAAGGCGGTAGGAAATTTGCCCTCCTGAGAATCCATTGCCCCTATAACAAATGCCGGATAATAAAGGGTTAACTGCCCCTTTAACAAGCGCGGCGAGCGCAGCCCACCGCACCACACACAAGCACAATGAGACCCCCACAGGGACAATAAAACTGACACAGGCAATGGATAGGAAGGATATAACCTGAGGAGACCCTCGCCGCTGCTGCTGCTGCCTCGATCGGTGTTCCTGGAGAAGAGGAAGTGATGCTGCCGGGGCGCTCTATGAAAGCCTATGGGAGGCTACAAGAAAATGGCCGCCATGCATGTAGAACATGCGGCCGGAGCGAGTGTAGGCAAAATGGAGCCGTTTGGCGCCGAAACCGCCGCTCCACAGTACAGTAATGCACACGTCATCCATGCATAAAAAAACATGTGAGATCGCCGCAGCGATCGCTGTATAGTGCCCAAACATGCCACAAACATGCCCCACAGCACACAGCTTCTCACACTGACAAGGCTGACACACACAGTGTCACACAGCTCCCCCCCCCCCCTTGCAGCCCACAGCATGCAGCCGAGAGATAGGGAGACAAACAGTGTGAATAGAGGCAGGTTACACAGTCCCAGACTGACACCACCCCAGACAGACAGGTCCCCACATAGATACACTTACCTCACAGTGGCGTGGGGGACCCGCACAGGCGAACAAGCCGCTGCACATGAGGCAGGGAGAGTCGCATACAAGACGCACAGAATGGGGGTTAAGAAACCGCACAGCGTCCAGTGAGGTAGCCACCTCACCAATCATCCCTGCACCGAACAGGGATGGGTCATTCACTGTTCCAGGAGCGTTACCTGGCTGAACGCTCGATGGCAGGCTGGGAAGCCACTGACCCACGACCTGCGACCAGGGGGATCAGCCCGAGACCCAGCCCGCATGATCCTCTTCATCCGAAGAACTAACTAACGCTGACAAAAAGAACAGCTAAGTAAAGGTAGAGAGAAAACTCAAACAAAAAATCAAAAAAGAAGAAAGAGTCTGGAGCACAAAGCCCCAGCACAGAGAGAGCCAGCCACTCCTGACAAGCTAGACATTGAAACTGAGATATGGTTGCAGGAAGTAGGAGGGTATTGACTGAGGGGACCACCCCTTGAGGGTGGGATATGTTGAAAGCTTTAATGTTAACATATTCTGTTGCCTAGCTACTCCTTCGGAGCAAAGTCTAATACCCCATATGTGATGAATATGAAGAGGCGGCGACTGTCGGAGGACGTAAGAGAAATTTGGTTTTATCGCTCTCACTCTCTCATACTGGTCACTGGAAGTTCAACATGGTACCTCATGACAAAGAACTCTCTGAGGATCTGAAAAAAGAATTGTTGCTCTACAAAAAGATGGCCTAGGCTATAAGAAGATTGCCAAGACCCTAAAACTGAGCTGCAGCATGGTGGCCAAGACCATACAGTGGTTCAACAGGACAGGTTCCACTCAAAACAGGCCTTGCCATGATACTCAGCGTCATATCTAGAGGTTGTCTTTGGGAAATAGACGTACAAGTGCTGTCAGCATTGTTTCAGAGGTTGAAGGGGTGGGGTCAACCTGTCAGTGCTCAGACCATACGCCGCACACTGCATCATAATGGTCTGCATGGCTGTCGTCCCAGAAGGAAGCTTCTTCTAAAGATGATGCACAAGAAAGGAAGCAAACCGTTTGCTGAAGGCAAGCAGGCTAAGGACATGAATTACTGGAACCATGTCCTGTGGTCTAATGAGACCAAGATCAAACCATTTGGTGGTGTCAAGCGTGTGTGGCGGCAACCAGGTGAGGAGTACAAAGACAAGTGTGTCTTGTCTACAGTCAAGCATGGTGGTGGGAGTGTCATGGTCTGGGGCTGCATTAGTGCTGCCAGCACTGGGGAGCTACAGTTCATTGAGGGAACCATGAATGCCAACATGTACTGTGATATACTGAAGCAGAGCATGATCCCCTCCCTTCGGAGACTGGGCCGCGGGGCAGTATTCCAACATGATTAGGACCCCAAACACACTTTCAAGACGACCACTGCCTTGCTAAATACGCTGAGGTAAAGGTGATGGACTGGCCAAGCATGTCTCCAGACCTCAACCCTATTGAGCATCTGTGGGGCATCCTCAAACAGAAGGTAGAGGAGCGCAAGGTCTCTAATATCCACCAGCTCCGTGAGGTTGTCATGGATGAGTGGAGGAGGACTACAGTGGCAACCTGTGAAGCTCTGGTGAACTCCATGCCCAAGAGGGTTAAGGCAGTGCTGGAAAATAACGGTGGCCACACAAAATATTGACAGTTTGGGCCCAATTTGGACATTTTAACTTAGGGGTGTACTCACTTTTGTTGCCAGCGGTTTAGACATTAATGGCTGTGTGTTGAGTTATTTTGAGGGAACACATTTACACTGTTATACAAGCTGTACACTCATTAGTTTACATTGTAGCAAAGTGTCATTTCTTCAGAGTTGTCACATGAAAAGATAGAATAAAATATTTACAAAAATGTGAGGGGTGTACTTTTGTGAGATACTGTATATCCTTCTTACAGCTTTGGCAACCTTCTATACATATTGACTGTCTGAATCAAAGTGACACTAAAAGCAATACTTAATATATACTGAATGAGTAATGCCCAATTTACATTTCAAGCCATTCCATTAATGATTTAGGAGTAAGGAAGCCTGAATCAGCTTTCTACACCACTTGAAGGATTTGGCTTTTACACACTAAATAGACTACATTAGGCTTTACCTAATGAACTACATGAAGAATAGTGTTCCCATGTTTAAAAAACCCTAGTAACCAATCTGAATTCACCTTTAATTAATGTGACTACTACACAAATAATTCTTAGCTCTGGGCTGCTCTGCGCTAAACAGAGATATATATATATATATATATATATATATATTCTCAATTGAAAAGGCTTACCTGTTGTAAAGGGTCCTTCTGGGATGAAAAATGCACCAACAGTAATTGCAATGGCTGCAGCAAACTTAAAGAACCAAAAGCTGGGGAAGAGAGTATGAATAATGAGGGAATTGAAACTTCATCTGATTGGTATACCTGTATCTAATGTGGAAAACAATGTAGTCAATTTTTCTCATAAAACTATGAAACAATATGTATCTTTCAAGTTTTGTTGTACAAACAATATTATGTAAAGCGTAATAAAAATATTTTATAATTCTACATAGTCTCTGTCTACTTGAAGAGCTCCAAATCGTGCAATCCAAACCTGTGTGAATGAAGTAAAAGTAAACCCTTCGTTTTTTAAAGCGCTTTGAGCAGGCAGGCAGCTCAACTGGCTTACTGAATATGCAGCTTTATCATCATTTAATCCTTGCCTATGTTCCCATTTAAGCTGTTGCCATGACCACTGTGCCCCAGGTTTCCTGTTTTAAGGTATCTCTTTTCCCTTGCAGCGTCTCTTGGAGCCACCCTTGCATGCAGAGACCAGGAGCTGTGTCACCCTACACTGTGTGCATCAACAGAAACACACAGTCCAGTAGCCTAGGGTGGTAAGGCACTCCTTTGATCCTCTCTTTTCCAGGCTTAAGGGCAGGAGACACTGGCTGAATATCAGGCGGCATTGGTACGGTCATACTGAAGCTGCATGACTGAAAAAAAAAAAAAAAGAACTGTCGGCACCCGATCAGCACTCTCAGCCAATGCAGAATCACACCCCCCGTGAGAACACAAGATCGCTGTACTAACGTTGGATAGTTCAGCAAGATCTTCCTAACCTCCTCAGGTTTCTTTTCGTTCAGCCCGCTTGGTTGAACCAAAAGAAAATAAAAGTACTAGTGTGTACCAGGCTTGACAGACAGGCTGAAGATTGCACTGTTAACACTTTCCTGTGAAGGTCAGATGTTCAGGGAAGCAGCACTAATGGCACTTTTCCACTGCAAGTACCGGCTAGGCTCTACTCTGCCCTGCTTGGCCCGGTTTGCTTTTCCACTGCTGGTACCGCATGGTATAGTGTCGGAACGGTTCGGTACGGTATAGGTTTGCTTTTCCACTAAAGTAGTACTAAAGTTAAGTGGGTGGAATAACAACGGGGTGGGTGGGATTCTCTGACAAATCAGTGGCTAGTAGTGACTGCATGCAAAGGATTGTGGGATATGGTACCAGTTTGGTACCTGTTGGAACCACAATCGAGTAGGTACTGTTTTTTCAGAGCCGTAACGTACCGTACCGTTCGGTTCCATGCAGTGGAAAAGCAAACCTATACCGTACCGTACCGAACCGTTCCGACCCTATACCATGCGGTACCAGCAGTGGAAAAGCACAAAAGCGTGCTGAACCGGTACGGTTCCATGCAGTGGAAAAGCGCCATAAGAGAGTAAGTAGTAATTTTATGTGCTATGGTAATTTAACCACTTAAGCCCCGGAAGATTTTACCCCCATTCCGACCAGGGGGTATTTTGCGATTCGGCACTGCGTGACTTTAACGGAGAATTGCGCGGTCGTGCGACGCTGTACCTAAACGAATTTGGCGTCCTTTTTTTCCCACAAACAGAGCTTTCTTTTGGCGGTATTTGATCACCTGTGCGATTTTTTGATCACGCGCTATAAACAAAAAAAGAGCGTCCATTTTGCAAAAATAGCAATATTTTTCCCTTTTTTTTTTATATGAAATTC
Organism: Pelophylax lessonae; assembly: GCF_965119305.1. Taxonomy (NCBI): domain Eukaryota; kingdom Metazoa; phylum Chordata; class Amphibia; order Anura; family Ranidae; genus Pelophylax; species Pelophylax lessonae. The sequence continues at coordinate 416,041,037 of NC_138770.1, forward strand.
CCCCCCAAAAAAAAAATGTAAAAATCAAAATTTTTTAAAATTTTCGGCCAATTTGTTTTATGCTACCTATGCTTGGTAAAAAAAAAAAAAAAAAAAAAAAAAAAAAAAAAAAAATCGCAAAAAGCGTATTTTGATTGGTTTGCGCAAAAGTTATTGCGTTTACTAACTAAGGGAAAGATTTGTCATTTTTGTTGTTTTTTTTTTTAACGCGTAATGGCGGCGATCTGCGATTTTTTTTGCAGTACTGCGACATTGCGGCGGACAGATCGGACCCTTGACTGACATTTTTGACACTTTTGGGGTTACCAGTGACATTTCTACAGTAATCAGTGCTATACATATGCACTGTTACTGTAAAAATACACTGGTAGTGAAGGGGTTAACTTTATTTGAGAGGGAGGGGCTGTGTGTGTCCCTAGGGGCGTGATTCTAACTGTGATTGGCTGGGGCTTCAGCTGTATGCAGAGTGATCAACGGATCTACATAGTAGATCCAGATGATCAGCTCTCATACAGCGAGGAGAATGACAGGCAGCTTGTTTACACAAGCTGCCTGACTTTCTCCCTCTCCCCCGCCGATCGCAGAGTGGCCGGCGGACATCGGGTCCGCCGGTCACACGCGCGGGGGGGGTCCGTGACCACTCGGGAGCGGGGGCGCGCGCTCGCTCCCTAGACCCTCACAAGCTAGTGACGTAGACCTACGTCACTTTGCCTGTGAGGGGCTGACCGCCGACGTAGATAGTCGTGCGGCGGTCGGCAAGTGGTTAAACAGTTTACTGGAGATTGTTTATTTTCCTAACCATAATAAAGTAGAACTATAAGCAAAAAAAACTTTTATTTTTATTTTTCACCTAAACAAAAAGAAGGGTCAAACCCCGTTCAGATTTTTGGCCATCCATGTTACATTAGGGGGAGGTTTGCCATCCCATAACCACAAACATGAAATCTCTGCAAATATTACTGTTCTTGGGACAACCCAAAATTTAAGAATTTTCTTTTACTTTCACTTTTGAGGATTATGATAAACAGGATAAAGGGTGTGAATCTCCCTAAAGGGGGCAGAGGAAGCAATAATGTTCTAACCCATCTCCATTCAATCAAAAACTAAACAAAAAAAAAAAAGTTTTGCCTTTAGTTATACCTTAAATAGGTTGTAAACCCTCTCTTGGAAGTTGTACCTATAGGTAAGCCTTTAATGAGGCTTACCTATAGATACTGTAAATATCTCCTAAACTTACACCATTATATACTTTTAATGCAGCCGATGATGTCATCAGGGAATGCGCTCTGAAGGAACGGCCACCCGTGCCTTTCCTTCAGAGCCCAGTGCCGTGAACGGCGGCATGCGCGGGAGTGATGTAATCACGCCTCTGGCCAATCAGATGGCCAGAGGACGCAAACCAGGAAGCAGGACGGCCGTACATGTCAGCCGTCCTGTCGCTGTGCGGGCGGCACTGCGGGGGCTTCGTTCTAAGGCAAGTATTTCATAATGAGCTAGTATGCGATGCATACTAGCTAATTATGCCTTTGTCTTTACAGGTTTTTTTTTTTTTTTCCTCATTTTTTTGTGCAGGGTTTACTTCCTCATTAAGCAAAAAGAACACTGATGGTTTATTACTACTTTAATATTCTTACACCACTCTATTGTTGTCATTTAAGGATCTGAACGGTCCCCCCATGCATCCCTATGGGGCATCGGATGTCAGCGGAGACATGTCCACTGACATCCGATCCGTCAAAACTGGACGGATGGAAACCCTATTTTCCATCTGTCCAGCAGATCGGATGAGAACGGACCGATGGTCCGTTCCCATCCGATTCCCCAATAGAGATGTCTGGGGCTCTGACAGCTGTGTCTCCGCACACAGTGCGGAGAACCACTGTCATTCTCTTGCTCAGCGGGGGATCGGCGGATCGATCCCCCGCTGAGATAAACGGAGTCCGCCGATGGAGCGGAGTGTGTGAAAGAGCCCTTAGGCTCCATTCACACCTGAGCGTATTGTTTTCAGGCATTTTTTTGCAGGCGTTTGGAGGCAGGCATTGATATCTAACAAAAACAAAAAATGCTCAGATGTGAACAGTGGCCATTGAAATGAATAGGATTTTGCTTGTTGGGCATTTTGAGACTTCAGAGATAACAGCTTTCTTCCGTTCAAAAAAAAAAAAAAAAAAAAAAAAAAGATGTTGACAGAAGCGGATGATCATCCCTTTGCATCCGTCTTTCCATAGGAATGTATTATCGTCCGTTTTTCATTCGTCATCGGATGAATGAAAAACAGACAAATGTGTGTATGTGTGAAAGGGGCCTTAAAGGGAGTGCTCCTAATCTCAGCTTGTTACCTGTATAAAAGACACCTGTCCAAAGAAGAAATCAATCAGATTTCAAACTCTCCACCATGACCAAGACCAAAGAGCTATCCAAGGATGTAAGACAAGATTGTAGACCTTGTGACAACAGTTGGTGTGGTTATTCGCAAATGGAAGAAACACAAAATAACTGTCACTCTCCCTCGGTCTAGGGCTCCATGCAAGATCTCACCTCGTGGAGTTTCAATAAACACGAGAACGGTGTGGAATTAGCCCAAAACTACAGGGGAGGATCTTGTCAATGATCTTAAGGCAGCTGGGATCATAGTCACCAAGAAAACAATTGGTAACGCACTACGCCTTAAAGGACTTAAATCCTGCAGCACCCCCAAGCTCCCCCTGCTCAAGAAAGCACATGTACAGGCCCGTCTGAAGTCTGCTAATGAACATCTGAATGACTCAGAGGAGAACTGGGTGAAAGTGTTGTGGGCAGAGGAGACCAAAATCTAGCTCTTTGGCATCAATTCACCATGTTTGGAGGAGGAATGCTGCCTATGACCCCAAGAACACCATTCCCACCATCAAACATGGAGGTGGAAACATTATGCTTTGGGGATATGTTTCTGCTAAGGGGACAGGACAACTTCACTGCATCAAGGGGGTGATGGATGGGCCATGTACTGTCAAATCTTGGGCGACAACCTCCTTCCCTCAGCCAGGGCATTGAAAATGGGTCGTGGATGTGTATTCCAGCATTACAATTACCCAAAACACACGGCCAAGGCAACAAAGAAGTGGTTCAAGAAGAAGCACATTAAAGTCCTGGAGTAGCCTGGCCAGTCTCCAGACCTTAATCCCATAGAAAATAAAATATGTGAAGGGAGCCGAAATTTCGAGTTACCAAACGTCAGCGTCCAAACCTTAAAGTGGAGTTCCACCCAAAAGTAGAACTTCCGCTTTGAGGACTCATGACCCCCTGACATGCCACATTTGGTATGTCATTTTTTGAGGGGGGGGGGGGGGGGGGGGGCACGGATGCCTAGATCCAACTTCCGCTAGGGCCCCCTTGGCGGCTTGAGTGGAAGATCTCCTCTCCCCCTCCCTCCCTGCAATCTGTGATGTGTGCCAGAAGATTGCCCGTCCATTCACGCCACGCAGCGCGACTCGTGCATGCACAGTGCGCCCCTGGCTGTGACGCCGCAAGCTGTCACAGCCGGGTGCCCACACTAGTGATTCAGTCGCTGGGGAGAGCTGAGACTTCAGACCGCCGCATCGCTGGATCATGGGACAGGCATGTGTGTGTTTATTTTTGTAGCTGCTGACTTTTAATAAACCCAAAACCGGTCAGAACTCCGCTTTAATGACTTGGAGAGGATCTGCAAAGAGGAGTGGGACAAAATCCCTCCTAAGATGTGTGCAAACCTGGTGGCCACCTACAAGAAACATCGGACCTCTCTGATTGGCAAAAAGGGTTTTGCCACTAAGTAATGTTTTGCAAAGGGGTCAAATACTTATTTTACTCATTAAAATGCAAATCAATTTATAACTTTTTTGAAATGCACTTTTCTGGATATTTTTGCTGTTATTCTGTCACTCACTGTTAAAATAAACCTACCATTAAAATCATAGACTGATAATTTCTTTGTCAGTGGGCAAATGTACAAAATCTGCAGGGGATCAAATATTTTTTCCCCTCCGAGTAAGCCATCCCACAAGTGAAACATGTCAGGGAACTTGGCTTACACTAGCTACATTCTATCTCCCCATCCTGGCACCTTGGATTCTAGCTTCCTCCTGCAAGGTACACAGATCTATGGAAGTTCCCATCATACCTGCATATCATGTGAGGCCATCTTCATCTACTTTGCTCCTGCATTTTGGTCATACTGCATAAAACAGTTTTATGCAGTTTGAAAAGAAGAAATGGCTGTGAAATATTAGTAGTCCCCCTTCACCATAACCTGCCTGGTTCCACTTTATTGATCCCAATACACACTACAGGATAGAAGATATTGCATTGATGATGGCTAACAATCCTGAACAGCTCTATGTACTATGAAATAACTGACCCTATATTAGTAGCCCTTTTTACCATAACCTGTTCCCCAAGTCCTACTCCACTGAAGCTACGGTTTACTTACACACTACACCAGGGGTGTCCAAACTACGGCCCTCCAGCTGCTGCGGAACTACACGTGCCATAAGGCATTGTGATTCACTGACATTCACAGACATAACTAGGCATGATGGGAATTGTAGTTCCTGAACAGCTGGAGGGCTATAGTTTGGACACCCCTGCACTACACTGATGATTGTCAACAGGTCTGAAACTAGTCTATACAGTGTTGAATAAATGGCTTTAGAATATTGGACTGTATTTGTACACCAGCAGTTCTAGATGTATAGTTAGCCCCTGAGGCATAAAGAAATAATTTGCATGGTCACAATTACTACAATAAAATGAGAATGGACACGTTTTCTGGATTTGCGATGGAGACGAGACATGCAGACACGTGCTGTTTTATGAAGGACCTATGCTGCTTTGCATTTGGTTATAAACAAAATCTACTACTTCAAATGTTTATATTTTGAACAATAAGAAACTGTACCTTACCCATTATGTACAGAAGCCCTGGGATCCTGGCTACTCTTCACTTTAATCATAAGAAGAGAAAAGAGGAGGAAAAACATGGCCATCCCAAAGCACACACGATATACAGCTTTGTACCCAACCAGCACGTCACAGTTAACGTGGCCACTTACTCCTGGGATTGACGAACCCATTCCATCCTCACAAAAGCCAGGAATCTGCAAAATGAAAAGGGATTTTATAAACCTTTCACAAGAGTACATATCACAACACGTTTTATTTTCATTTACAGCTTCCAAACCTTTTTAAGGTGTTCCTCCATTCCTGGCATCAACATTATGCAGGCAACAACAACTCCAAGAAGTAAAAAGGCAGCGTAGATAAGTCGAGTGACCGTGGAATTGTTCCCACTTGGGCAGCAGCGGCACAGAAGGCATGGTGCACTGCCACACAGGCAGGGGATCTGTGAAAAGATATCATAGCTATATATAACACACCATTAACAATCAAATATACCAATATATAGTCATGAACTACAGTAATGTTTCTCTTTTTCCTTTCAGTCATAGCGTCCTTTGCAAGTATTTTCAGGCTTGAGGCACCCCAGTCTAAGGGCCAGCTCACATCAGCTCATGTGCATTTGAAGGTGTTCAAGCGCGTTCCATTGTTGACAGCCCATTCATTTTAATGGTCTGCCAAATGCATGGGAACAGACAATAAGTAGGACGGGTGCTGCTTTTTAAAAATTGTGCCGCACCAAACTGCATGGTACTAGGTACCATTCGGTTTTGTGGCCACAAATGTGCCACATTTGCTAGATGCATTTGGGGCATCATTAGGAGGCATCCATGGCTAACAAAAACAGTGTGTTCCCGCGCAATGTGGAAAATGCGCACATAAAAGTACCTTTCCTGACCCGCGTCATGGTGTGAACAAGCCCTAAGAGCTCGCTCACACGTGAGAGTGGGAGATATTAAAAGCACATGAGTTAGCCACATTTTTACCACTCCTCCAGCTGCTCCCCCCATAGCTGCAGAGGCAGCCAGGGGCATAAAAACATGCTGCGGCCTCAGCAGGAAATATACCCCCCCCCCCCCCCCCCGTCAGGTTTGGCAGGTACTATCAACCACTGAACGTAACCCATTCATGTGAATGAGGTGATTCTGCCTTAAGGGGGATAAAACAGGTGGTGAGGAGGCAACATATCACCTCCTCAAACACCTATGGCGTTTACAGTGCATTTAAGGTGTGGTTACAAAGCGGCAAAAAACGATCACTTCCTATTTTAGCCTTGTACAAAATGAAAAGATAAAAAAAACATCTCACAGGGCATTTGAGGAGTGTTGCCTGATGCAACACGAACGCCTGTAAAACACGCTCATAAACGCTATAGGTGCGTTATCACTTTAAGGCTGCTTTAGAATTCAACGCCTGTCTAAAAGAGCCCTAGTGAGGGGTCACTGCAAAGCCAACTGTTACAGCTGAATGGAGTACAGCTTTAATGGCAATCCAAACATGTGGCCTTACAAAAAGATAAATCAGCCTTTGGCAGGTAAATCCAGTAAGGGTCCTTTCACACGGTCAGTTCAGTTTTTTTTATCCGTTCTGTCACTTTTTTTTTTTTTTTAAACGGACACGGATGCACTTTCCATTGCACGGGTCCATTCCGTATGTCCGTTTTTCATCCCTCCGTTTGCGGATGAAAAACCGACATAATGTATGTCTATGGGATTGCGGACGTTAACAGATGACATCAGCTGACATCCAATTTTGCGTCCGTTTCGTTTTTTAAAACAGAAGAAAAATACGGTGCTCTTCCGTCTCAAAAAACGGAACTGAACGGAATGGACGCAAAACGGATGTCAGCAGATGGTCATCCGCTAACGTCCGCAATCCCATAGACATACATTATGTCCATTTTTCATCCGCAAACGGATGGGAGGAAAAACGGACCGCCCATGTGAAAGGACCCTAAGAATAATTCACCTTGCATGAAGAAGATTTCACCATGAAACTGAAGGTCACCTAAGGTAATTTGTACACACTCCATGCAGACTGGATACACCAGGTTAAACACTGCACAGCAGACTGGAAACTGTGTTGGTTGCACACACAAAGACCGGCCATAGACGGAGCAAATATCTTTACTGCAACCATAGGTTGCAGGAAATAATTTCTCGGTTCCCCCCATCAACACAGTCAGTGATGAAGGGGGGAATCCTTCCCACTGAGCCGCAGGGTTCTCCCAGCGGAGGAAGCTGTCCCCACTGGGAGAACACAGTGATTATTGAATACTACTGCACTCTATATCAGCCAATAGCAATAATCGCACGTAAAATCCAGCAGGCTGGTTGTACCCAAATTAATCGATCGATCAACTTGGATACATTCAGCCTGCCTATGCACGGTTTAAATCTTAGCCAGTCCTCGCTGAACCGGCCAAGCTTCGAACCGTCTATGGTCGGCTTAAAAGTGAGTTTGCTGATCCCAGCATGATATGTTAAGCAAGACGTAGTGGGTGTGGGTGAGGGTGTCAGGTGAAAATATTGTGACTGGATTATTTACAGACAACGACCTAAACACACATAACTAGGCAGTTCAGTAGTAAAGCAAAGCACTGGCAGAGAGAACTGGAGCCAATAACAGTAAACTCCTCAACATTCTAGATTAGTAACCTGATAATATTTTTTATAAGCAACGTGGACACGTGATCACACATGTGCTACATGATTACAGCTCTTGTAGAAGTATTCGCCACTTCTCCTTGAAGAATGTATGCAGTCAGCACCCACCTAGATCATCCATAGTTCCTAGAAGCCATTCACACTTGCATGCTGTCACAATGTGTGGTGTTTACTCTTTGTGCAGTGCATTGCCATTCATGACGAGTGGCACCCCCAACACATACAAGAGTACAACTCGGTACAAAAGAACTTAAACACGCAACACAATTTGCTGTGCGTTGTGTTGTGCTGTTTTTTCCCACCTTGAGGTGCATTGGCAGCCCATTCATAATGAATGGGTTGCCTTAATGCAATGTGTGTTAAAAGATTGCTTAAAGCCTGGTACACACTTGGTGGAAATGACAGAGGTCACTCAGGCAAACAGAAAAAAGTTTTTACGTTAGCAAGCACTTTAAAGATTCTGCTTTTAAACTAAACCTGTCAACTATTTTAAACATAAAAGGTTGTTAACTGTAAAATCTTGCAGGCTACCTAGTGAGTCACTGATGTAGAACAATGCAGTCAGTAAAGCTTAAACTCTTCTACTTATTTGGTCAGTGACTTTCTAAGTGGTTAAACCATGATCAGGACAGGCATGGGTTATTTTCAAAAATCTTAAATTTCCATTATTGAAATGCCTGCACATACCTGAAGCAGCTTTGGTTACTTCATCTACACCCGTTTGCTCACCTCCTCTTACACAATCCTACTGGCCAGTGAGGCACCCCAAAATATTAATGGGAGAATAAAAATAAGGGGGTGAAGAGAGGGAGCAGGTAACCTCTGACAAAAATTCAGTAGAGCAGGAACTTTTCTTTTCAAAACAGCTCGCTTTCTGGCATATGCAAGCTGCTGTAGTTATGTGCAGATAACTCAGGTACTTACACTTTATGTCTGCTAGCAGGCATTCTTTTTCACTTTAAATTGTTATAACAGTGCAGAAATAGGTGTGAGCACCATTTTTTAGTTGAACATTCCTCTATGTCAGTCCACTGACACTGGAAAGGTTAAAGCCTGACCAATCTGAGTGCTGATAACTAAGGCCTCCTCTACACAGGCGATTACCCGTATGCACCGGATTACAGCGACAAGAACCAGAATATTCTTGTGGCTGGGATGACAGGTTTATTTGAATATTGGTGGCCGCTCAGCCTGTACAAAGTAATGACAGGTTAACAGCAGCCATCGCTGTTTGCATGTATCTGGTTACCTGTGGTTAGTAATGGATTCCAAGCCTGGACACAGTCACTGCACTGCAAGTAACAGCTTAGTATGCAGACAAGGAACAGCGACGGTTGCTGTCAGCCTGTCATTACATCACACAGGCTGACAGGCTGCTGTTATTTGAATACACCCGTCATCCCAGCTGTAAGAATCTTCTGATTCTTGCCACTGGAATACAGTGTATGCAAGTAATCACCTGTGTGAAGGAGGCCTAAGGGCTCTTTCACACAGTGGAGTCCGTCGGACGGACTCCATTTTTCTCAGCGAGGGATCGCAGGAAGATGACAGTTGTCCTCTGTGCAGAGACACAGCTGTCAGTTCCCCATGCATCTCTATGGGGGAATCGGATGGGAACGGACCGTTGGTCCGTTCTCATCCGATCCCATCCAATTCACTGGAAGGATGGAAAATAGGGTTTCCATCTGTCCAGATTTGGACGGATCGGATGTCAGTGGACATGTCTCCACTGACATCCGATGCCCCATAGAGATGCAAGGGGTGACCGTTCAGATCCGCCAAAAAAACTGACAGGCGGATCTGAATAGTCCGCCTGTGTGAAAGGGCCCTTACACTTTTCCAGGCTTCTAAAGGCGGGTGGAAGTTGGAACGGTCAATTAATTATTATTGTAGCTTTTTCATGCAATCCTGCCAGCATCTTTGTTAGTGTATTAAGTTTCCAAGTATCTGCTTTCAGCTTGGAGCTCAGTTAGAAAATAGGGCAGCCGGTCACATCTACCTGGTTACAGGGAGAATACAAACAAATATTCAAAAATCAAGTAACACCTGAGAAGAAGGGAACACTAATATAAAATTGAATAGGTGCGATTCATATTATGACAAGTGCTCAGTTTCTTTTTAAAAAGCAGCTCTATAAACTCCTGGATTTCTATCCTTAAAGGGTTCATTTTAGGTTCTGATCACCGGCAAGAAGGGAAGGAACTCCGCTACTTGCTGTTTACATGAGCACTTCTAAAACATGATATCCCCAGTATGCTGAAACATTTCTTCATCACGGGCAAAGTCTTGGCTCTATCTAAGGAACCTGTTTTGCTATGTTAGACAACACATTCAAATAAATCAGCTGCCTTAACACGACACACATTAACATTGGGCATAATGTGACTGCACTAACGAACCACAATGGTATGAATGGGGCCCATTCACATCTACCTGTGTAATACCACATGTACATAGAGGTGATCGGGCCTTAATCCCCCCATATTCTTCTCACACCATGTGGTGACATAACTGACAGAATATCACAATTTCTCCAATATTCCACATTCAGTAACAATATCTACAATACTACATCCAGTGGGCGTATACCCCTAAACCAGTGATGACCAACTTTGGCACCCCAGATGTTTTTGAACTATGTTTCCCATGATGCTCAAGCAGTGTAGTTGAGCATCATGGGAAATGTAGTTCCAAAACATCTGGGGTGCCAAGGTTCGCCATCACTGCCCTAAACTGTCAGTATAAAAAGTACTACGTGCTCTATGATATATTTATATATGAATATTTCTGATAAAATTATTTTAACCAATAATTATTTCGGTTGTACGACTAATACAACTGTGGTAATCACCTATGCAATGTGATTGATTTATTGAAGGCAAATAAGACTGTTGACTTTGCAAGCACAGTTGCACACTGCAAGGAAATTTGCTCCATAGCTGAGTAAAGGAGATGAAGCTTCAGTTTGTAAAAAAAATCCAATTACATGCAAGAAAAATAAAAAACAAAACAGCATTTTTGCTTTAACGTGATTGGATAATGGAAGTCAGCAGAGCTTCCCCACATTTACTAAGATCTGGAGCAAATTCCCTTGCAGAGTACAATTGTACTTGCAAAGTCATTAGTATCCCTGTCTTTAGTAAATCAACACAAAAGTCTTTTGTTAAGTATACAGTATTTTTTTTTTTTTTACAAAAACCGTATACAGTGCCATCAATTTACGCAGCGCTTTACATTTATATACATCAGTCCCTGCCCTCAAGGAGCTTACAATCTAAGGTCCCTAACTCACATTCATACATACACATACTATGGCCAATTTAGACAGGAGACAATTAACCTACCAGCATGTCTTTGGACTGTAGGAGAAAACTGGAGTACCCGGAGGAAACCCACATAGGCACAGGGAGAACATGCAAACTCCAGGAAGGTAATGCCTTGGTTGGGATTCGAACCAACGACCCTAGTGCTGCTAGGTGGAAATACTATCCACTGAGCCAATATTTACTAGATTATGACAAGAGTTAAAGCGCAACTACACTGCATTAGAGCACCACAAAGCAAAAATTCTATTTTATTCTTAATGTTCAAAGCAAACGCTCCCATCCATCTATATCTCCATGCTTGTTTTTACTAAGAAATCACTTTAAAAAAAATAACCCCTTAGCATTTCTGGCCATGGCTATCTTAAATAAAGGGCAGATGATTCATGTAGCATTTATTTCCTGGAATCCAACTTAGCTCAAGCATGCAGGCAAGAGGGCGTGTTTAGCTGAGAAAACCCCTCCTACCCTCCTGAATGCTCCTGGGACATATGACTTCATTTGCTAACCCTGGAAATAAGGAAGTAACTGAAGAAATGTAAAACCAAAAATTTAAATCGAGTAAATCTAATACACTTTCCTATCTAGTTACTAATACTTAGCAGCATAAGAGTTAAAAACAGTCAATTCTGATAGAGAGAGTGAAGTTCTGCTTTAAAGCTGAAGTAAACTCATCGATTTAAAGCGGAGTTCCAGCCTTTTCTGTGTTTATTAAAAGTCAGCAGCTACAAAAATTGTAGGTGCTGACTTTTAATAAACACACACTCACCTGTCCCACGGTCCAGCGATATGGCCGCCTGAAGCCTCGATCCTCTCCCTCTGGTCTCGGTGGTGCCAGCATCACTAGTGTGGGCACCCAGCTGTAACAGCTTGCGGCTTCACAGCCGGGTACGCACTGCGCATGCGCGAGTTGTGCTGCACGTCGTGATTTGCCGGCAATCTTCTGGGACGTCTGACATGTCCCAGAAGATTGCAGGGAGGGAGGGGGAGAGGAGAACTTCCGCTCGGAGCACCTGTCAAAACTAGGTACCCGCCCCCCCCCCCCCAAAAAAAATGACATGCCAAATGTGGCATGTCAGGGGGTTAGGACTACCTAAAGCAGAAGTTCCACTTTTGGGTGGAACTCCGCTTTAACAGTTTCAAAAAGGCACATGGCGGGAATGTAACTCACATTGGTTGTGCTCTCAACCAAACTGTCAAACCATGCAATGGCTGGTGTCATAACTGATCACATGTGCAGCATCATGGCAGAAGAAGAATAAACAGACGCTAAGATGGCAGCTTCCATGGCTGAAAACCATAGAAGGGTTTATTTTCACTTTAAGCTGGCTATACATGGGTCAGTTTTTTTTTTTTTTTAACCAGTAGGTTGAACAAAAAAAGCTGACCTGATTTCCCCATTCATGCACTCAATGTGGATAGGGGGAATCCTTCCCACTAGGTCACTGATCTGATGGCGGGGAGATGGCGCTGATCTCTGTATTCTGACGATGAGGGGGGGCCTCATCGTCAGAATACAGAGATCAGCGCTGCAGTCTAAAGCCTGTGGTGCTTAACTGCAAAAAAATACAGACATGGTGGTTGAACAGAAGTCAATCAGTAGATGAACTTCTGTTTAACCAGAGTGGCCACACTTTTGTCTGGTATTTCCCGATCAATCAGTGCCACAGGCTAAAGCTGGCAGTGCTGATCAGTGTTTTTCAAGAGGCGGAGGTCCCCCTGCTGTCAGAATACAATAATGCAGGAAGGAGTGCCCCACCTACATTGAATGTGTAGATGGGGTAAATCGGATCATTTTTTTTCCTTTAAAATGCTGGTTAAATAAAATAAAAATAAAAAAAATGACTAGTGTGTGGACTGCCTAATGGTGCCGTAGGCAGAACATTCTCTGACAATAAATATTTAAAACTTGAATACCTAATAAATAAAAGACATAGGACACTATACTTGCAATTACGAATCTTCTTCCTCTGCTCCCGCTGACTGACTAAAATAACGGATTTTCTTTGATTTTATAGGCAAATTTCTTGCACCTAGGTGGCTGTCCTTGTCAATTTGGACCAATCCCAGGTGAGTACTCTAACGACCAATAAAAAACCCTCCCCTTATTGACCAATAAAATTTGTTTTTAAACTATGTCATGCCATGGCCCCATACAAGTAAGACGGGTACATTATGACCCACCTTCAATTTTCATTATTTTGTATCTCCCTGGCAGCAGAGTTCAACCTGCCACCTTTCCTGCTTTTCTGTTCTCCCTCCCTTATTTGTCCTTGATTAGCACAATCTGGGTCATTCCGGTTGTCCCCCCCCCCCCCCCCCTTCCCTCTGTAAATCTTAAAGCTCTCAGCTGATCAGCCTCTAGTGGCTCTGATTTTAGTCACAGTTCCTGGAATACAAGACAACCGAGCATGTGCAGAGCAGTATGAGACAGTATAGGCTCTTATGGGCCATACACACTATAAGATTTTCTGAAGACTTTTTCCTTCAGACTTACCAAAACCATATAATATGAGGTCAAACCTAAACACTTTCAATTTGTATGCAATCTGGCAGGCCCTTGCACTACATAGAAAAGGTAAATCTGAAGGAAAAAGTCTTCAGAAAATCTTATAGTGTGTATGGCCCATTAGTTTGCAATGGTTTACATAGATATGCCCACAAAGGGTGCCAACCTTAAGTGATTAGGACTACTTTTCTGACTGAAGCTGTCTCAGTGGCGCCCGCACACTACTGAGATGGTTGACATCTTCCCTGGGGTTTCTTTCAGGTTTGCTGAAGCAGCAATAAGGTCTTTCCTGCACATGCCCGCAGGAGCCGCCTGTTTGTGGCACAGGCCTTGAAGGTCCGGCACAGTAAGCCAGACCATCAGAGCGTATGCGCTGTTGACGTCATTGGCTGCATGCACTCTAAATATCTCCCAAACGGTGGGAGATATTCACAGTACCTACAGGTAAGTCTTATTATAAGCTTACCTGTAGGTACAAGTAAAAAAAGACTTTACTTCCTTTTTAAGCCAATGCTTTTTTAGTTTTGGATTGACCAAAGAGAGGCTGAACCCAGTGCCAGGTATTTGGTATTGTCTGGGCCCCGGCTAGGCAGATTCCCCCTCTTGGTCTGTTCCGGTCACTGGAACAGCACATGAGGGAATGTCCTACATCTACAGAACAGGAATCAATGGGAAATCCTCATATGGGGGACACATGTTCCCCTCACTAAGGTCAGATTTCCTCTTCTGTCACCAAGCCAGTACGTAAAAGGAAAATCTCACCAAAAACATTAACAGCAAAATAAAAAAAAAATCATTCTTTGCCCAAAACTGTCTTTACATATACTTAGTTGCTTGAAGTTACAACTACACCACATATACCAAAACAGAATCCATTTCACTCATATACATGACCTGCTCGTGCCAATTGTCCCCAGTCAGTAATTACCCAGCTCGCTGCGGTGCACAGACCCAGGACTCCCCCCATGTCGGCCTCGGTGTCGCACAATAAAAATGGAGCCTTGCTACAAAAGCCCTGTTTACAAATGAGGCAAGCAGAACTAGCAGCCGACCCAGCCTGTCACTTCCGTCTCTGGGGCCGCCTCCTCTCGCGGTAGAAAGGAGCCTAACGAGAGAAACAGGTTTGGTGGCCATTTTGTTGAAGACCGGCTGTTATCTACTATAAGCAGAAGACCACAGTAAGATGGCTTCCTCAGAGAAGACTGCTCAGTACAAAACTCTCCGCTCTCTTGTGTATGGCAGAGGATTAGTGTCACATGCTGGTTCCTTGTTGTGGTGATGTCATTCCAGCTGACTAATGGCTTGTGTGTTATGGATGCTTGTGCTCAGTGTGTGCAGTTTGCTGAGGGACAGCATTTGTAAACACAATACCTGCACAACCTGTGAGCTTGTGTTCAATAGTTACACATTCCCAGTGATACATGCACGTTTCAGCAATAGCAGTGTATAGTTGGCTGGGGTGTCCCTGATCATTGTATACTCTGGAGATTTCTGATAGTGGGCAATCACTTAAAGTGGAACTAAAAGAACAATTTTTAATCCTTAGGTTGTTAGTATTGGGCTCCTTTTACGCTTGTATTACCTGAAGGTTATGTGACTTTGACTTGACCTGAAGTAATCCCTGTGTAATGTTGAGGTCTATAGACCTCAAGTCACATCAAAGTCAGACCAAAGTCGCTGCGACTTGAAGTCGCACAGATATGAATGCAAATCATTGGTAATCATGGAGTACGACTTGTCATGTGACTTTGCAGTCCCAAGTCGCAGGACATGTCACACAATTGTGAAAAAGGCCTTAGTAAGTAGATAGAAATATATATTCTAATTTACTTATTTAAACCACCTGGCTTTGAGTCCTTTCACACAGACTTTCTGCCCGGCAGACTCCGTTTTGCTCAGCGGGGATTGATCTGCTGATCCCCACTGAGCAGGTGGATGACGGCTCAGTCTCCGCTTACTTTGCAGAGACAAACCTGTCAGATCCCCACTCTCCTCTATGGGAGATCTGATGAAAACGGACCGCCTGTCCATTTTCACCCGATCCGATCCTCCAGACGGATGGAAAATAGGGTTTCCATCCATGTGGTTTTCACGGACACGATCAGATCGGATAGCAGCAGGTGTCGGCGGAGATGTCACTGCTGACATCCCCTGCTCCATAGGGAGCATCCAGTCAGGTCCACCTGAAACCTGACAGGTGGACCGGTGTTCCGTGAAAAAACCATACCCGTGAGAAAACCATACCCTCGTCACTTCCGGTGCACCTACGGAGGGTATGGATTTCTCACGCTAGTTACACTTGCGGCGGTTACATTAAAACAGCTCCTCTGCAACATTAATCATCTCCGCTCCTTCCCTGATCTCGGGTAATAAATATAAAAGCGGATCACAGAGCCGCGATCGCCCTCATTTACATGTCATACACCCGCCGCCGCTTTTATATTTATGCGGCGAGATCAGGGAAGTGACAGCGATAGGAGAGGAGATGATTGATGTTGCAGCCAAACTGTTTGAGGCTCCGTTCACATCTAGGCGTTTTTGGGGAGTTTTTCTGCTCTAGGATCAGCTCTCAAAACGCCCAACAAGACAAATCCTATTCATTTCAATGGCCCCTGTTCACATCTGAGCGTTTTGACGCTGTTTACAAAACGCCCAACGCTCAAAAAAGTACATGAGCTTCTTTTTTGGGCAGATTACAGGCGTTTTCCATTGGTATCTATTCAATCAAAAAACGCCTGCACAAAAAACGCCTGTAAATCGCGGTAAAAATCGCGGTAAAAATTGCGCAAAAACGCTACGCTCAGGTGTGAATGTAGCCTTAATGTTACCGCCGCAAGTATAACATTACACACAGTGCCGTGATAATTTCCTACCCTCCGAGCATGCGCACTTGTCAAATTCTTTGATGTTCAATTACGTATCCGGGGCTCTGAGCATGCGCACTGCTGCGCTGCTCAGCTGTTTCACACAGGAAGTGACGAGGGTATAGAAATCTAACGAGGTATGGAATTCTAACGTTACACCGGATCAGAAAGCCTGTGTGAAAGGGGCCTATTTCTGGCACTTTTTGTTTACAAGTTTAACCACTTAAGCCCTGGAAGATTTGGCTGCTCAAAGACCAGGCCATATTTTGCGATTCGGCACTGCGTGATTTTAACGGACAATTGCGCGGTCATGCGACGCTTTACCCAAACAAAATTGACGTCCTTTTTTTTCCTACAAATAGAGCTTTCTTTTGGTGGTATTTGATCACCTGTGCGATTTTTATTTTTTGCGCTATAAACAAAAAAATAGCGACAATTTTGAAAAAATAACAATATTTTTATATGAAATTCTCAAAAAAAATATGTAAAAATCTACATTTTTTAACGTTTTAAGCCAATTTGTTTTCTGCTAAATAAGTTTGGTAAAAAAAAATCGCAATAAGCATATTTTGATTGGTTTGCGCAAAAGTTATTGCATTTACAAACTACAGGAAAGATTTATGTCATTTTTATTGTTTTTTTTTTTTTTACTAGTAATGGCGGCGATCTGCGATTTTTTTGCGGGACTGCGACATTGCGCCAGACAGATCGGACCCCTGACCGACATTTTTGACACTTTTGGGAGTACCAGTGACATTACTACAGTAATCAGTGCTATAAATATGCATGGTTACTGTTAAAATGACACTGGAAGGGAAAGAGTTAACTTTATTGGTGATCAAGGGGTTAAGTGTGTGATTCTAACTGTGGGGGATGTGGCTAGTGATGTAACCACAGAGACATACGATCCTACATAGCAGGATCATACAGTCTCTGCAGTTACTTCAGGGAGAATGACAGACGGCTGTGTTTACATTAGCCGCCTGCCTTTCTCCCTCTTCAGCGGGAGATCGCCAGTGACCGGCGGACAGGTGGCTGAGCTAGTGACGTACCCCTACGTCACTTTGCCCAGTAGCGGCTGCCTGCCGCAGTATATCTGCGGAGGGCGGTCGGTATGTGGTTAAATCAGTATTTTTTGCAAGAAAATTACTTATAAGACCCCAAACATTATACATTTTGTTTAGCAGAGACCCTAGAGAATAAAATGGCGATCATTGCAATTTTTTAGTTCATACTGTATTTGTGCAGTGGTTTTGCAAATGCAATTCTTTTGGAAAAAATACACTTTAATGAATTAAAAACAAAACACAATATATATCCTGATTTCTTGGTGAAAGATGTTACCCTGAGAAAATAGATACCCAACATGGCATGCTTTACAATTGCGCACGCTCTGGGAATGGCATCAAACTACTGTTCTTAAAAATCTCCATGGGCGGCGGTTTATGCCTTTTACAGGTTATCTGAGTTACAGAGGAGGTCTAGTGCTAGAATTACAGTGCCTTGAGAAAGCATTCATACCTCTTGAAATTGTCCACATTTTGTCATGTTACAAATAAAAACATAAATGTATTTTATTGGGAATGTATGTGATAGACCAACACAAAGTGGCTCATAATTGTGAAGTGGAAGAAAAAATGATAAATGGTTTTCAAAATGTTTTACAAAAGTGTGGTATGCATTTGTATTCAGCCCTCCTGAGTCAATACTTTGTAGAACCACCTTTCACTGCAAATACAGCTGCAAGTGTTTTTGGGGATGTCTCTACCAGCTTCAGTTATTTCCTGGTTTCTGGACTAGGCAAATTATATCATACATCCCAGGAGGAGAGGAGGGTTTTTCTCAGTTAACCTCCCTGGTGGTAATCCCGAGTGTGGCTCGGGGTTAATTTTCAGTACCAAAAGCGGTAACCCCGAGCCACACTCGGGATTACCCCGCAATGTTACTCATCTTCCCTACGATCCCTCGCGTCCTCCACGGCCTCCTTACACTCTCTCCCTGCTCTGTTCATGGCCGATTGCCGGCACTTGCCTTCCGGTTTCCTTCCCTGCGAGCTATGCGACGCAGGGGGGTAGAACCGACGGCAAATTCAAAAATGTAAATACATTAAATAACATGATACAAAGCTGTGATCCTAACGGATTACACTGTATCATGCCATTTCACCACAGGATTGCACTATGGCGTCCAAAAAGCTTTTTTTTTTTTTTGCGCAAAAGCACTTTTAGACGAATTGGAAAACAGTGAAACGGAGTTACTTGAAGAACTGAGTGATAGCGATTAGTGGGAAAATTCGTCATCAGGTACAGAAAGTGACGACAGCGACGATTCTGATGTCTCTTTCTGTCACATAGCTTGTGGAATTCGGGAAGTATATCAAATGATTCTTCAGAATTTCCAACAGAGCTATGTGCCAGAAAGAGACATCAGAATCGTCGTTGTCGTCACTTTCCGTACCTGATGACGAATTTTCCCACTAATCGCTATTGCTCAGTTCTTCAAGTAACTCCATTTCACTGTCGCTGTTTTCCAGTTCGTCTAAAAGAGCTTTTGCGCAAAAAGAACGCTTTTTTGGACGCCATGGTCGTTCTCAATTTTCCAGGCATAAAGAACTGGAAAAGCACAGGCAGGGCACTGGAAAAGTCACCAGGTGCAATCCTGTGGTGAAATGGCATGATATAGTGTAATCACAGCTTTGTATCATGTCATTTAGTGCATTTACATTTTTGAAATTGCCGCCGGTTCCACCCCCCTGCGTCGCAACGCTCGCAGGGAAGGGAACCAGAAGACAGGTGCCGGCATCGGCTGAGCACACAGCAGGGGGACAGCGGGGGGGGGAGTCATCAGCGGGGGATCGCAGGGGAAGGTGAGTTTTAAAATGTAAAACAGATTTCCGTGCAAAACAATGTACCGCTTTTAGCACAGAAATCTGGACATAATCAGACAGGCACGGAGGTTAAACACTTCCCCATGCCTGCATGCCTATACTAGAAAGTTGCGGGCGGGGTATGACTTCACTTGTGCACATGGGGTAACAACTCGCCCGAAGGGGAGCTCACCAATGCCGGGGACTAGGCGGAGGCTGCAGTCATGTGAAGAATCAACAATTAACCACTTGAAGACCATCCATAGGTGACGCTTTAAAAACCTTTATACCACACATGTGTGGAAGGATCGCTGATTGCATTAGTGTGGGACCGACACACCTAGGATAAGGGCGCTTTATTTATTTATTTTTGTATCACTTTTATTGCTGTCACAAGGAATATAAACATCCCTGTGACAGCAATAGGCACGAGTCAGGTGTGTCGGTCAATAGGACCCCAAATCCCTCCTTTGCACTTGCATTTGAAAGCATTCAAAACGCAAAGATCTGCATTTTTTAATATGGCATTGTTGACCTCCGACTAAACCAGATGTCATGTCCTCAATTCCGGGTTACCATAGCAGAGGGGCTCTAAAACACGGTACAGGGTTGATGCCTGCAGCTACAGGCATTACCCCAATACAACCACTTAATGTCAAATGATGTACCAGGTATGTGATTTGGTGCAAAGTGGTTAAGGCAGGTCCCAACTCAGAGATGCGCCACTTGTATGCACCACTATTATATGGAGTTCCTCCTTAAGATGTTTTGTCCCAAGTCACTACACACTTGAATTGACGTATATTTTGCATTTGGAGGGACATGCAGAGCCAATGCCCACCCCACCAGTCCAGCGTACCTCTGTTATCTCACCCCCAGTAACAGAATGGAGTCTCGGCTCCATGCCTGCTCACTAACCCTTTCTTTCCCATACCTAGTGATAAAGCCTTAGATCTCTAAAATGCTAGTCTGCTCCTAGTGACCAGTGGAGATGGACAGCTAGGGAGGGAGCCAAAACACAGTATGTAGGTTGCACAAAAAGACCCTTGCACTCACATATTTCTGAACATTACTTTGATAGTATGAACATCAATGCCAAAAATGTCTCTTACATGTCAAAACACTTTAGAGACATTCATTTTCTCTTTCTGTGCCATAGAGAGAGTGTTCAGCTCTGAGGAAGGGAGAGAGCCCCCCGAAACGCATCAGCTTTCCGACCAGATGGTTCCATGATGCGACATTTCGTTCATTGCTGAAGCATCTATGTTACATGCCTGCCGTTTTTACATGTTTGTGAGTATCCATTTAGTTGTGGAATTATAATAAATTGTTTGGTGGTAATGCACGAGGAGCTTGCACCTTCTTGTGTGTGTTTTTTGCAATTTCCTGAAAATTTTCCGATCTGTGGAGGGCTGCACCCGAGAAAGCATTATGTACCTAAGGCTGGGTTCACACTTATGCAAATTGGATGTGGGTTTCCCCGCATCCAGTTCCCATGATAGGAGACTGTGACCGGCTCTCATTGGAGCCGGTTCACAAATCTCTGGGACGGCCGCAGTAAGCACTGGAAAAGGGTTCTGTGCATCTTTGGCTCCATTTCAGGTCCGAATTCAGGAAAAATTCAGACCTGATTGGCACCTGAAATGGAGAACAGGGACACACTGGACCCCTGCTGTGCCCTGTGGCCGGAGCTAGTGTGAATCCAGCCTAAGTGTCCTTGGCGGCTTCTTGTATTGAGTGCCGGTGTGTTTGCAAATACAGAGAGAGTGTTGCCTGAGGATAGAGCAGAAGATAGTTATCATAGATTTTTGTTTTTTACCAATTTTTATATATATATTTTACCAATTAATATATATTTATAATCAGAGCATCCTAAATGCTTATGCTGCTTTCATTTAATGCGGTATTAAACCCCAATACAAAAATGTAATATATTGCAGCTTACCAATCATTAGATATAGTGGCTGCATTAGGCATTTTTCCTCTCTGTTTTCACCTTGTAATCTGAACAGTGACACACCTCCTGTATTAGAGAGCGCCACTCTGGATGAATGACCATAGGGGGCACAGCAGACAGACAGCAGACTATTATGATATTTGTTTGGTATTATTTTCAATCAATATTACCTGCTTTGTACTGTGAATTTATATGTTCTGCTATTCAGCTCCCCTCATCTCCTGAAGTGCGAAATGCGTTGAGATTGAGCAAGACTGCCTACCCACAGAAGACACTTTATTCACTATTTAATTCTCAGTTGTGAATAGTTTGCCAATTTGATGCCTATTATTCTGTGGGAGGTACCTGAGGGAGGTACATTTTATAATATTGGCTTTGTCTTTTACTAAGATGTTTTTACACATGTTTGGAATTAGACATGTGTGACTCATTTCATTCCGAATAAATATTCGGACAAATTTTTCGTTATTCAGAGATTCTGATATGTCCGAATATCAGAATTACAGTATAAACAAAGTTTACCGAATTCTCTGAAAACGAAAGGAAATTTGCCTAAAATTCCAAAGTTTGAATTGAAATTCAAATCAAATTTTACATCGAATTCCATTTGAATTTGAACTGTAAACATACTTCTGAAATCAAAGACTGTGTGTTATTAGAGTACAATTTTCTTTTTGTTAAGCCAAAGATGATTTAAAGAGTCATTGTAATCATTTGATGAAGATTTTTCTTTTGTTTGCTCACTTTGCCGCATTCAAATCGAAAAAAAGAAAAAAAAATTAGATTCAACCGATTCAAAATTTATCAATTCGAACGTTTCGAATAGTAAAAGATCGGTAAATTCAAAGAAGATTCGAAAAAGACATAAAACGTATTCCAAATATGAATCCTGAATACGAATCCCGAATACAAATTGGAATGAACCAACTTTAACAAAACAAAATACTAGATTAACAAATCTAAATGAAACAAAACGAAACAAATGTTTTTGCCATGCACATGTTCATTTGGAATAATAAAATATATTGATTTTCTTTGTGTGTTCTTGCTGGTACGGAAAAGTCCATTTGTCCACAAAAACGTATTCTTTTATCTTTTGACTATAGTATAGGATTTTGCTGCCTTTTGGCAATCCTTAACCTTTTCACACATGAATGCAACAGAATATGTGCAAAAAATGATGTCACGTGAAGAGTCTCGTGAGGTTTAAAAAGGATAGTTCCAATGCTAAAATACAGAGCCTTACTCTTGTGTTACAGCTTTGTGAATTAAATCCTAAAGCCCTTTAGAAATTAGCTTAAAACACGTATGTAAATAGAATAAAATTCAAACAAACTTCAATGAAAATGTATAGTCCATAAATTTTGTCATGTGTAATGTTCTAATTCTTTCACTAGAGGGCACAATACATCAATGAAATGTGTGATATTCATTAAGTGATTTCACAGAAATAGATAATGGAAAAAGTATTTCAAAGTAGCAATGGTACAAAGTCTCTCTTTTAAATGTAGACTAATATATTATGTTTTATTCTAAGGATTATCAGAACACAATGGAGTGTTTTTCCACATTAATCCAAAAATGGCTCTCAACTTTAAAAAAAACACGACCATTATTTCTCTATTATGTCTATGTTGTAGAAGACAAAGACTGTCCTCTGAGATAGTATAGTGCTTTTAAATACTATTATAACTTAAAGTGGGACAACTTTAAAAAAAATAAAAGGCAGCAACTACAAATATTGTAGCTTCAGATTTTTAAAAGTCAGGTACTTACCGATCCATAAATTCCAGCGCTGTCTCCCGAAGTTGATTCTTCTCTCTGCTGGGGATCTTCGGTGTTGCCATCTTGGATTAAGGAGCCGGCTGCAACTTCCTACTCTTCCCACTGCACATGCGCAAGATCACGTGGCGCAGGAGACTGGTCCTGCAGTAAAATATTACTTTATAAAATGTGTGACAAGTCCCAGGAGGCTGTGGGCGGCGAGGGGGACAGGAAGAGTGAAATCATTGAGGATTGAGGAAGTGGAAGCAGGTACTGACAAAAAACAGTACTCACTCCCCCAGCTCCCCAAAATAACCCGCAGTTACAGGTATAGGGGAGGAAGCGAATAGGCGGTACTTCACTTTTTGAGTGAAGATACACTTCATCTGAGCACCACAAACCAAAAACACTATTTTATTAATTTTTAATATTTAAAGCAAGCTCCCCCATCCATCCATGTCTCCATGCTGTATTTTGTTGAGAAATCACTTTCAACCCCCCCCCCCCCCCTTGCATTTCTGGCCATATTGAGTAAGGGCAGATAATGCATGTAGCATTTACTTCCTGAAATCCATCTGCCCTTAGCTTAGGCATGTGGATTTGCTTAGGCAGGAGGGTGTGCTTAGCTGAGAAAATCTCTCCTCCCCTCCTGAAGACTCCGGTGGATGTATGACATAATTTGCCTAGGCCTGGAAAACAGAAAGTAACTAAAGTATAAAAACTTTAGAAGTAAATATAATATTTGTGCTAAAGCCTGATAAGAAGAAACGTGTCGGGGGGGGGGGGGGGGAGTAACCACGCCGTCACGCTACACCACGTGTTCCGCACTGCATGCGGTCACGTCCGGTACACTTGGAACCATTGTTTATGCCCAGTGCCTTCCATTTGCCATGTAAGTATGTTTCTTTTTTAATAAAGTTTTCTTAAAAGGATAATGCACTATTGGCACTTTATATCTTTTGTTATGGGGGAGCTACATTAGAATACAGTATCGCCAGCCACATCGGTGAGATGGATATGGTGGAGTGGAGAAACATTCAGCCCACGCATTGAAGCCACCATTGGATACCCTCTATCTGGTGCATCCGTATAAACAACAGGGGTTTATGCCTACCCTCTACATACTTCTGGTAAGAAGTTTGCACTACCACTGAGGTGTCACCTCACTTGATTTCATTTGTTCACGTGTGGAAAGTGCCTATTCACCAATAAGGCTCACTGTTTAGTGTTATCTGGTAAGAGGCTATTTCTTTTATTTCACCCTCACATATCGGTCTAAGATTAGCAAGATTGAAGATCCACTATTGATGGAAGCTTGATCTTTGGCTATTTGAGATTATCTGGATCAATTGGAGGACTTTATATATATATTTTTTCACGATTGTTATAAATGATATGTTTTTGCATAAAGAATTTTCACATATGGTTTTTCACACTGTATGAAGATCACCATAATATTTGGGTCATCTCAGATGTCTAATGTTTAATATTTAAGATTGTGTTGAGCGCACTATACCTTTTTTCTCAAATATAATATACCTTCCTATTTATTTATGAATGCTAGCAGAATAATGATTAAAAATAGTCAGTGGTGATTGAGAGAGTGAAGTTCTGCTTTAAATGATAAGCTCTGATAAAAGAAATAGCAGGTGTTTTACCTTTGTACCCAGCTTGATGTTGAGAAAATATTCCAACTGCAACTGCCATCTGCTCTCTTTACTGATCTGTAGCAAGATGGCGCACCAATATTAAAGGCCAAGTTAATCTTTTTGAAAAAAATAATAAATGTACATATTTTTGCAAGGAAAAAATGTGTACTTTTGTTACTTTTTTTCAGAGGAGCCTGTAGAGCATTGTACCTGCAATCATTAGATGGCATGTGCAGTGACAGGCTCCTGAAGACTCTCCTTGCTGCCCCGATTTTGAAATGTGACAGCGGGTGCAGGGAGAGGACCCCCCGCCCACTGTTACAGGGGTAGGGGTTCAGGTGGTGAGGTGAGTAGGAGCTGGAACTTAAGGCCAATTGTCACTGCGTTGACATGCGTTTTACCGCACTGTTGAAGCACAGGTCAATGTATGGGCAAATAGAAAACAATTGTTTTCTGTGTCCTGTTGATACCACAATGCTGTGTTCAGGTGCAGTGCGGTGCGTTGCATTATAATACGACAAGTATGCATTTTACCGCAAGGCATGTAAATGCATGTTAACACAACACAAGGCTATGGGAGAAACAAAGGCTTTTTATTATTTTGTCCACCACAAGGACCCATACCTGCAGCCATGAATTGAAGAGTGTTAGGAGCCACACACACTATACAATTGTCTTTATATATTTTCCTTTAGATTTACCAAAACCATGTAATATGAGGTCAAACCTAAACACTTTCAATTTGTATGCAATCAGGCAGGCCCTTCTACTACATAGTTGAAGGTAAATCTAAAGGAAATCTAACAACAAAAGTTGTATAGTGTGTATGCAGCCTTAAGCCTAGTACACACATAACGAATTTCCGCCGACTGGTCGTCCATCTTTTGTCCAGAGTGGTGTTTTGTTGGTTGGAATGTGCTCTAGACTGCACACAAATTTTCCCGCACGACAAAATTCTACTTCAGAAGTGATGTCATGTGTTGATTTGCTTTCTTTGTGTTCTTTCTTCTCTGAGCATGCCCAGTCTTGCTCATAAGATTTTTCCCTGTCGAAATCTGTACTGACTGCAGGAAAATCGGACGTGTTTTGACGGAGGACAAAAATTTTATAGCCTGCACACCATTTTTTCGGCCGAAAAGTCGGAGTTGGTTGTCGGAAGCATCATACTAACAAGTCGAAAATCGGCAGATCGGTCGTCGGACGAAAATTCCCTGCCGAATTTCGACTCGTGTGTACGGGGCTTTAGAGTGTTTAGAGGAAAAGGTGGATTCTGAGGTGTCACAATGTCAGCCTTCATTGAAATCAATGCGTTTGTAGCCCATATGTGGTCACATACATTGCTCTATGACCAGCAGCACGAAGGCTGTAAGGACAAGCCCTGGTGTGAAGACAGATAACACCCAAAATCTACACAAACTGGGAACAGCAAACAAATTCATAGCAAATTGTCACTTGTGTATTTCTCCCTATACCTGACCATTTGGCACATCTTTTTTCCACACTGCAGAAACATGCTGCACACTTTTTTCCCTAGTTGCATACGAATGTAACAGCAATAGGAATGCCGCAAGTCATGATGCTGTGTGCCAGGCACTGCACTTTCTCAAAAAATTACAATGAAAATAAAAAATGTACACCTAGATTTAACCACTTTACCACCGGAGGATTTTGCTGTCTTCCGTCCAGGCCACTTTTTGCGATATGGCGCTGTGCAAATTTAACTGACAATTGCGCGGTCGTGCGACGCCGTACCCAAACGAAATTTACGTCCTTTTTTTCCCACAAACAGAGCTTTCTTTTGGTGGTATTTGATCACCTGTGCGATTTTTACTTTTTGCGCTATAAACAAAAAAAGAGCGTTTATTTTGAAAAAATAACAATATTTTTAACATTTTTTTATATGAAATTCCCCCCAAAAAAGATGTAAAAAACAATTTTTTAAAAAATTTTTGGCCAATTTGTTTTCTGCTACCTATGTTTGGTAAAAAAAATCGCAATAAGCGTATTTTGATTGGTTTGCGCAAAAGTTATTGCGTTTACTAACAAAGGGAAAGATTTCTGTCATTTTTGGTGTTTTTTTTTTAACGCGTAATGGCGGCGATCTGTGATTTTTTTTTGTGGGACTGCGACATTGCGGCGGACAGATCGGACCCTTGACTGACATTTTTGACACTTTTGGGGGTACCAGTGACATTACTGCAGTAATCAGTGCTATATATATGCACTGTTACTGTAAAAATGACACTGGCAGGGAAGGGGTTAATTTTATTGGAGAGGGAGGGGTTAATGTATGCCTGGTGCTTACTGACGTGTAGGGGGGGAGGTGACTGAGTGAGTCATGGACAGATCGGATGTCCAGCTATGCTAAACAGTCCGATCTGTCACTCCCTGTCACTATGGAGATCCGTCCGCTTGTGTTTACACAGGCGGGCGGATCTCCACACTAGATCCCCGGCGATCGGGGCAGAGCAGCGGCGATCGCCGCTGCTCCTCCCCTGGCCCGACTCCCGCTGTGAATGAAAACAGCGGGAGCGAGACTCCGGCGGCGCGCAAGCGCCGCCCAGAAGGGGGAGTGTCTGACGACGTTAATACTACGTCGTCAGACGATAACGAGCCACTCTGCCGCAGTAGTATTACTGTGAGCAGACGTAAAGTGGTTAAAAAAGTATCTCTAGCATGTTTTCCAACAATGTGGAGGGAAGGATTTCTTCATCTTTTGAACCTGCACAAAAAAAAAAACATTGGCTAATGTCTATCTCTAGCATCTTTAAAAAAAATGCACATATTTTCACTAATTAATGTTATTATTTTTTATATATCAATTTTCTTTTACCTAAAAAATGTAAAATTTGAGATAAGGCAATTGATTTTACAAGCCAAAATCCACAAAAAAAGTACTGAATACATGTTAACACAAAAGCTACTTTCATTAAAAATGTATAAAATACTGCAACTTAAATGACTGTAAGAGAAAGAATTTTCAGTATCTCCCAAAACATTAGGCATAATGATTCTGCCCGAGGTTCATGACCCACCACATGCATGGAGTACATTCTTTCACCCACCTGGAGAGCACTTTTAGGACCTCTAGTTGCTGCTCATTGCATTTGTTGGAAGCCATATCACATGCAGTCCTCCATTTTTTTATCCATGTCTTCCACGCAAGTAGTTGTGTAACAAGAAGGTAGCCTTAACAACGGTTACTGCATCCTGAACATCCAAAAAAAATGCAAGAATGGAGTATTCCCCACTTGTTGGCTAGGATGCCAAAAGAGAATTCCACAATTCTGCGGGCACAGCAGACTCTATACATGAAAATATGCTTTTCTGTGCTCAGAGCTCTCTGAGAATATGGGCACCTTAGATGTTCCCCTATTCCAAATGCCTCATCTCCAACTAACACAAAAGGATAACCTTACTCATTTGTGTTGGACCATGGCCTATCTTGTGGAAGATGGAGTTGATTATTCTTCAACTGTTCAATTTGCTGTGTTGAAAGATGGCTGAATCACTGCTGTTACCATAGGATCCCACATTGATGCATGCAAATTGGTAGTGGGCATCAGCCAATAGAACAATAGAATTTTTTTTTTTGTAATTAAAATACTTGCTTCCATTCCAAGGCAGTATCACAACCCTAATGCATTTTCCTTCAATAGCTTTTCAGTAACTAGGGAAGTTGGCTCTCTACTAAAATAGATCTGCAATTTTCTTCCACTTTGCTTCTGCAGGTGTTGGCATTACCATCTAGGATAGGCATAATGTGCTTCATATTGCCCTACATGTTGCTGTGATGAAGTAGTGTATTGTGAATTTTCCAACAAAGAACTCAAAATATAGAA
Source organism: Pelophylax lessonae (assembly GCF_965119305.1). Taxonomy (NCBI): domain Eukaryota; kingdom Metazoa; phylum Chordata; class Amphibia; order Anura; family Ranidae; genus Pelophylax; species Pelophylax lessonae. Next base: position 416,069,391 of record NC_138770.1, read on the forward strand.
AAGGATACAAATGGCCTGTACCTAAAAACCTGAATAAGAAAAAAAAAAAAAAAAAAATTAAAACATTTTCTTTTATATGTAATAAAGATCCTCAAGACCAAATGGAGGAGCTCCGACTTAGAAAAAGGGTCCCGTACTACTTCGGGGCGACCTCGGAGTGACTTGCATAGACTTCCATTATGTTAAGTCGCCCCCGAAGTAGTACAGAGTCGTGTCGCCCCAGTGTGAACCGACTCTTAAAGTGATTGTAAAAAAAACATTTTTATAAAAAAATTAAATGAAAAAACAAACATGTCATACTTACCTGCTCTGTGCAATGGTTTTACACAGATCAGCCCTGATTATCCTTTTCTCAGGTCCCTCACCATTGCGCTGAGCCCCTCCTCCTTGCTGAGTGCCCCCATAGCAAGCTGCTGGCTGTGGGGGAACTTGTGCGTGCTCACTCCTGAGCCAGCTTACTGCTTCCATAAAACACATAGAGCGTGGCTCAGCCACGCCTCCTGCCTCTCTGGCTGTAAATTGTATCTCAGCCAATTAGGATAGAGAGAGCCGGGAGAGCCTCGGGTCTCGTTCACATTGCTGGATCAAGATCAGGCTTAGGTATGTATTAGGGGGGCTTAGGGGGGAGCTGCACACTGAAGGTTTTTTACCTTCATGCATTAAATGCATGAAGGTAAAAAACCTTCCGCCATTACAGCCGCTTTAATAGCTACAATATACACATCCTGCATATGTTTAGCGTGAATATGGGCCTAATTTAGTCGCATAGATTACAATAAAGCAGTATAGTTTGTGCATAAGATTGATAGATAAAGCAGCCTGAAGTATAGAAATTCACGTGAGCTTCCAATACATATTTATGACATCATAAATGGCAACAGGAACGCAAGCTCTCTCTTGTCCATTATTGTCTGCCAGTATGCATACATTGGGAGTTCATTAGATCCATATGGTTATTAAATCACAGCAGGTAAAAATCAAGCAGAGTGTGTAGAGTATGGGAATTGCAGGAGAATTTATGTATAACTGCAAAGAGTCAGCAAGCCACTGACAGTTCTCCCTTGTCCAATATCATCTGCATAACTTATTAACTTTTATACTTCATTCGCCAGCTAGCTACATAGTAGGTAACCAGCATTTTTCAGCATCGGCTGATCTTTGTCAGAGTATAAAAGTTTAGGGCTTTGGTGTGAATTCTGGTTTAAGTTGTTCTGGAATGGAGACACCAGACAACCTTCCTAATAGGCCCACATTCCCACTCTCGAGGCCCATAGCCGCGTATGATTATAGTTACTCTATCGCATATATACAGTTGCCTGTAGTATATCTTGACTAGGCAGAGAGTTTTAGAGGCAACACTTAAACGGGAGAGTGTTCTGGGTATTGTCACCTCTCTCTGTTAATTTAATCCCTCTTTATAACCATGGAACCTTTGGTGGAAATATGGCAGCATTGTATTACTAGCAACCTGGTGTCACGTGTCATTCTAGCGCTAGCAATCATTGAAAATAGTGCAGAATACCATATTCCCTGTGGTACTGCCAACTGGCTGCTGCTTCACAACAGGATACAATAGTGATGTAGTGGTCTAATGGTAAAACTGCGGTGTGAAGCAATGGACACCCTTCCAACAAACCAGGAGGTGTCTGATAGCAGTGGTGCGTGTAGCTCTGCAAGACAAATAAGATTAGACTAGCTGTCCACTAGACAGATAAATATTTCACATCTTTTACAGGGCTACCCAATTTTTATACTAGCAACAGGGTCTTTTAAAATACTGTAAACTATATTACCAAAAGTATTGGGCCGCCTGCCTTTACACGCACATGAACTTTAATGGCATCCCAGTCTTAGTCCGTATGGTTCAATATTAAAGTGTAACTAAAGCCAAAACTTTTTTTTTTTGCTTTGGATAGAGTGAAGAGGGGTTAGAACATGTATCAGTTTTTATTGCTGTCTGGGCCTTTGTTAAGGAGATTCAGCCTCTATTGGTCCTATTTACTATTATTACTGAAAGTGAAAGTAAATGCAAATCCTAAATTTTGGGTTGTCCCCAAAAAGTAATAGCGTGGAAATATTCCAATGGGGACACTAGTTCTGGTGACCTGGGGGTCCCCAAGGAATTCCCTTAAGTTGCAGGGATTTCCTCTCACTTTCTGTGAAGTGAAATCTCCGTAATGGGATAGAGATGGCGAAAAAAAATCTGACAGTGGTTATAACCCCCCTTCACCCTTTGCTCTATCCACAATCGAAAAAAAATGTTGCCTATAGTTTTACTTTAAGTTGGCCCAACCTTTGCAGTATAACAGCTTCAACTCTTCTGAGAAGGCTGTCCACAAGGTTTAGACGTGTGTCTATGGGAATGGTTGACCATTCTTCCAAAGCGCATCAGGCACTGATGTGGACAAGAAGGCCTGGCTCACAGTCTCTGTTCTAATTCATCCCAAAGGTGTTCTATTGGGCTGAGGTCAGGACTCTGTGCAGTCAAGTTCCTCCACCCCAAACTCGCTGATCCATGTCTTTATGGACCTTGCTTTGTGCACTGGTCCAAAACATTTGGTGGAGGGGGGGATGATGGTGTGGGGTTGTTTTTCAGGGGTTGGGCTTGGCAACTCAGCTCCAGTGAGGGAAACTCTTAAGGTGTCAGCATACCAAGACATTTTGGACAATTTCATGCTTCCAACTTTGTGGGAACAGTTTCCTGTTCCAACATAGCTTGTGAACCAGTGTACAAAGCAAGGTCTATAAAGACATGGGTGAGATAGTTTTTTTCCCAAAGCAGTTACATTCAAGGCATGCCATGAATAATAACTGTCAGAGGTGCTTGTTCTCTCAACTGTCAACCTATCAAATGACTGATCACTTGTTCAGTACTAGTTCAGTTATAGCAACTGCAGATCAAACAGAGGATACAATGGCAGCTTCCTTGCCTATAAGTGATAAGAGGGTTTAATTCCACTTTAATCATGCCTAAAGTGAACATTTAAAATGTAATTAAATAATATGAAATTTTAACATGTCCATGAAATGGTGCATCTGTATGATACATCTACTACAGCAAAACTGAAATTTACTGTAAAAATGCATTTTAAATTGCCCTTAAATGACAGCTCACAGTTTCTTACCTCTGTTTGTAAACAAAGCATCTGGTGATTCCATTCATCTGTTCCAGACCCTTATATTGTAGTAGATGAGGGTCTGGTACAGATGTTGATGGGGATCCCTACACAGAAAATGGTATTTAGTTGCATACCACAACCCTATCGTTAATGAGAGTCTGGTATGAATGTCAATAGGATACCCCACCCCCCCCCCCCCAAAAAAGGCACGGGGCTTCCCCCTAAATCCATACCAGACCCTTATTTGAGCATGCAGCCTGGCAGGCCAGGAAAGGGGCAGAATAAGCGTGCAGGCCCCCTCCTGAACCAAACCAGGTCATACTGCTACTATACAAGATGTTCAAATCCTGGCAAACAAGCAAAAAGTCTGGCAGTTGGACGAACACCCAACAGGCAGAGTTCGATCCGAACCTGTTTTTGGACCAAACCCTGAGCTCATCCCTATTCATGACTAGTGTACTGTGTACATAGACTATCCACTGTAGCAATAAGATCCCCAATACTTGGACCAAGTATTTCTGTCTTAGGTCCCCAGAATCTCAAGTGATGCAGTCCTGGCCCCTCAATATCCCCAAACATCAGCCTCCAGCTTGATGAAGGGTAAAAGATTTGGGTAAGCAGAATATCTGTTCCCAGTTTGTGGATAGAGTGGAGAGGGGTTAGAACATGTGTCAGTTTTTATTGCTGTCTGTGCCTTCGTTAAAGAGGAAGTAAACCCTCCTCTACAACTTGTACCTATAGGTAAGCCTATGATAAGGCTTACCTATAGATACTGTAAATATCTCCTAAACATGTACCGTTTAGGAGATATTTACCTTACATGCAGCCAGTGACGTCACTGGCGCATGCGCTCTGAAGGAACGGCCGCTCGTGCCGTTCCTTCAGAGTCCCGTGCCGTGACTGTCGGCTCTCGCGCGCGTGCGCGGGAACGACGTTACCGCGGCTCCGGCCAATCAGATGGCCGGATGCCACGATCCCGGAAGACGGGCGACTGGACATGTCGCCCGTCATAGAGGTGAGTGAGCGGCACGGCGGGGGCTCGTTCTAAGGTAAGTATTGCATAATGAGCTAGTATGCGATGCATACTAGCTCATTATGTCTTTCTCTTGCAGGGTGGGGAAAAAAAAAAAAAAAAACGAGTTTACAACCTCTTTAAAGAGATTCAGACTCTCTATTGGTCCTATTTACTATTACTACTGAAAATTAAAGTAAATGCAAATCCCAGATTTTGGGTTGTCCCCAAAAAAGTAATCAAAATGAAACAAATCACCACTCTGAAAGCAATCAGCTGAGCCGGATGGATCCCGAGCAGCTGTGGCAGTCCTGTAGGAATGGGTGCTCACCAAGGTCCGTGACCTGAGAAATCCATGTAAATGAAGAAGAAAGTGGCACTTCCAGACCCAGGAACTTGGAAACTTGAGTTTTATTCTTCAAATCAAAGGTACAACATCAGAGTGGTCTTGTCTGATGTTGTACCTTTGAATAAAAGAATAAAACTCAAGTTTCCAAGTTCCTGGGTCTGGAAGTGCCACTTTCTTCTTCATTTACCCAAAAAAGTAATAGCGTGGAAATCTTCCAATGGGGACACTAGTTATGGTGACCTGGGGGTCCCTAAGGAATTCCCTTAAGTTGCAGGGATTTCCTCTCACTTCCTGTTTGCCTATGGGACAGGAAGTGAAGTGAAATCTCTGCAATGGGACAGAGATGGCAAAAAAAAAATCTGACAATGGTTATAACCCTCCTTTGTTCTATCCAAAATGAAAAAAAAAGGTTTTGCCTATAGTTTTTACCTTAGGTTGGCCCAGCCTTTGCAGCATAACAGCTTCAACTCTTCTGGGAAGGCGGTCCACAAGGTTTAGGAGTGTGTCTATGGGAATGTTTGACCATTCTTCCAGAAGTGCATTTGAGAGGTCTGGCACTGATGTGGACAAGAAGGCTTGGCTCACAGTCCCTGCTCTAATTGATCCCAAAGGTGTTCTATTGGGCTGAGGTCAGGACTCTGTGCAGTCAAGTTCCTCCACCCCAAACTCGCTGATCCATGTCTTTATGGACCTTGCTTTGTGCACTGGTCCAAAACATTTGGTGGAGGGGGGATGATGGTGTGGGGTTGTTTTTCAGGGGTTGGGCTTGGCAACTCAGCTCCAGTGAGGGAAACTCTTAAGGTGTCAGCATACCAAGACATTTTGGACAATTTCATGCTTCCAACTTTGTGGGAACAGTTTCCTGTTCCAACATAGCTTGTGAACCAGTGTACAAAGCAAGGTCTATAAAGACATGGGTGAGATAGTTTTTTCCCAAAGCAGTTACATTCAAGGCATGCCATGAATAATAACTGTCAGAGGTGCTTGTTCTCTCAACTGTCAACCTATCAAATGACTGATCACTTGTTCAGTACTAGTTCAGTTATAGCAACTGCAGATCAAACAGAGGATACAATGGCAGCTTCCTTGCCTATAAGTGATAAGAGGGTTTAATTCCACTTTAATCATGCCTAAAGTGAACATTTAAAATGTAATTAAATAATATGAAATTTTAACATGTCCATGAAATGGTGCATCTGTATGATACATCTACTACAGCAAAACTGAAATTTACTGTAAAAATGCATTTTAAATTGCCCTTAAATGACAGCTCACAGTTTCTTACCTCTGTTTGTAAACAAAGCATCTGGTGATTCCATTCATCTGTTCCAGACCCTTATATTGTAGTAGATGAGGGTCTGGTACAGATGTTGATGGGGATCCCTACACAGAAAATGGTATTTAGTTGCATACCACAACCCTATCGTTAATGAGAGTCTGGTATGAATGTCAATAGGATACCCCACCCCCCCCCCCCAAAAAAGGCACGGGGCTTCCCCCTAAATCCATACTAGACCCTTATTTGAGCATGCAGCCTGGCAGGCCAGGAAAGGGGCAGAATAAGCGTGCAGGCCCCCTCCTGAACCAAACCAGGTCATACTGCTACTATACAAGATGTTCAAATCCTGGCAAACAAGCAAAAAGTCTGGCAGTTGGACGAACACCCAACAGGCAGAGTTCGATCCGAACCTGTTTTTGGACCAAACCCTGAGCTCATCCCTATTCATGACTAGTGTACTGTGTACATAGACTATCCACTGTAGCAATAAGTGACGATACTTATTGTAACAGATCCCCAATACTTGGACCAAGTATTTCTGTCTTAGGTCCCCAGAATCTCAAGTGATGCAGTCCTGGCCCCTCAATATCCCCAAACATCAGCCTCCAGCTTGATGAAGGGTAAAACAAAAAGACAATCTATTCACCAACTCACTTGCAATATATATCCAGTAATTAACATACCTGGCTATCTGGACAGACACAGGTGAATGAGACTGCATCATTATCATAATTAATTCAACAAACCACAAGCCCAAAACATAGCCGAATACACATTCCTAGAAGTGTGAACACACTTAACCTCTAAACAGATGAAAGCAGGAGACATAGGCTTTCAGACAGCCCATCTCTAATTTCAACACACCTTATTAGAACTGTCAATACACATCCCCCCCAGTATACCAAAGCTGAGTCTTATGTCATTAGCATCTGTTTAGTCTCTCTTGTAACAGGCAGCTTTAGGCCTGTAACATTGATCTCAGTCTGAGTCCGTATCTTGGGGTGACATGGATTTGAGTCCAAAGCAAAACTACTCCCATTGTCCCCCAGCATATACCCCCACACAGAGGTGCACTCCCCTACAAGACAGGGCCCATAGTCCGTGGGCAGGAGGCTGGCCTCCACACTCCTCCAGTAACCCGTGACGAACGTCCCAGCAAATGGGCGTTCGTCACACTTATTGTAACACATGTTAAGATATGTCCAGTGCACTACTCGTCGTGTATTATAGTACCTTATGAGCATAGATTGTATCATTTGCACATATTGCTCTATTGATAGGAGTTATTTAGGGAAAGAGCTATATATTAGATATATTAGTATGCCCACTGTTTGTAAATGTTCCTAAAAATAAAGATAATATCTGATTCATCTATAACATATTTCTTGTGTCTAGTGAATACTCCAGCTCACTTACATATGTGCTAATTCTTTTACTGAATATGTGTATACTAAATAATGATTCTACAGTCAAATAAAGATAATAAAAAGAATTGGTACTTGGAAAAGTCGATTTAGGGTGTACAGTATTAGACAAACATTCAGAAACACACCTAAAAAGCTTTAGATAAAGGATTCTGCTGGGACTGGAAATAATTGAATAAAATGATTATATACACAAAAACTGGAAACTTGAAAATACATACAATGTATTATTTTTAATACAGAATGTCAACTGTGAAATAAAAGCCCAGTCAACATAGATGAAGTCAACACAATTGACTGAGCATAGTAAATTAGCAATTCTAGCCAATGTAAGGCCTTTATCAAGTTCACTGGTCAACATAAAAGACTTTTCTATGGGGTCCACTCTGTCCATGGTACTAGAATAATTTATGATCTGACATTTTCTAGATGCTGTGAAGTCATGACATAACTTCTAGGGAATTCAGCATATCACTCATCTCAGAGACCCTCAATCTGCTTCATATGCTTTTGGCAACATGCCACGTGCCAGTTAATCTCATTTATCTTTAAAAGGAAAAAAATGCTTTTATCCCAGCTAGCTATCAATTCTTTTCACAAGAGAGTGATTCATACGCACTGAAGTACAGAATTTGTGCTGCGGAGGATTAATATTTTATTTAAAAAAAGGATTATGTAAAATGTAATTACTGTAATTAAATTAAATACACTATATTACCAAAAGTATGGAGACGCCTGCCTTTACACGCAAATTAGCTTTAATGGCATCCCAGTCTTAGTCTGTAGGGTTCAATATTGAGTTGGACCTCCCTTTGCAGCTATAACAGCTTCAACTCTTCTGGGAAGGCTTTCCACAAGGTTTAGGAGTGTGTGTATGGGAATGTTTGACCATTCTTCCAGAAGCGCATTTGTGAGGTCAGGCACTGATGTTGGACGAGAAGGCCTGGCTCGCAGTCTGCACTCTAATTCATCTCAAAGGTGTTCTGTCAGGTTGAGGTCAGGACTCTGTGCAGGCCAGTCAAGTTCCTCCACCCCAAACAAATTCATCCATGTCTTTATGGACCTTGCTTTGTGCACTGGTGTGCAGTCATGTTGGAACAGAAAGGGGCCATCCCCAAACTGTTCCCACAAAGTTGGGAGCATGAAATTGTCCAAAATGTCTTGGTATGCTCACACCTCAAGAGTTCCCCTCACTGGAAGTAAGAGGCCAAGCCCAACTGCTGAAAAACAACCCCACACCACAACCCCCCCAAATGATTTAGACCCAATACTTTTGGTAATTAAGTGTCTGATTTTTTTCTTTGTTTCTAAAATCATTAGAAACCAGTATAAATGCAATGGAGTCTATTTTCAGTGAATTTGTGAGATTTATAAAACATATTTCAAAGACACGTTCCAACTTTTTAAAGACCAGTTCTCTATTTTTCAAATATGCCAGTTAGCTGTTAGATCCCTTTTAGATATGGTTGAAAATAACTGGCTTCCACAGAAAAAAGGCATTTAAGTTTTCGGACCCTTCTTTGTTATACATGGACCTCTTAATATTGCTGATATCAATGTTTTCTAAATGCCCACACACCTGAACCTGTAAAAATACCTGTTTTCTGAAGCTATTGCAGCCTTTCCTGCAATCTTTGGAGCTTACTTATTTTCATATTCTATGACAACAGGTTGCAACCCAACCAAAAGGAGAATTAGAAAGCTGCTAAATCTGATGACAAGTATGTACATGAAACATAGATGAAAGCAAATACGAGGTGTGTCTAAAAAGTTTGGTGAATGGTCCAATATCTAAACAGCAACATGGGCTAGGTGCGAGCGCATGCACATGGCTATCCAGAGACACATCGAGAAGCACTACCTAGCATGGAGTACATGTGACTATAAGGCCCCTTTCACACATGCTGTCCGTTTGTCCGTTTTTCATCCATCTGTTGACGGATGAAAAACGGACATCAATGTATCTCTATGTAAAAATGGATGACAACGGATGATCATCCGTTAACATCCGTTTTCATCCGCTTCCGTCAATGTCTGTTTTTTTGAACGGATGAATGCCCTATTTTTCATCCGTCAAAAAAACGGATCGGACGAAAAACGGATGACAACGGATGAAAAACGGATGACAACGGATGAAAAACGGATGAAAAACGGATAACAACTGAAGAAAAACGGATGACAACTGACGAAAAACGGATGAAAAACGGATGAAAAATGGATGAAAAACGGATGAAAAACTGATACATTTGACGTGACTGAACTGATGAACTGAACGGACCTCCGTATGTGTGAAAGGGGCCTAAGGGAAACCCGCTGAGGGCAGTGGAACGTAGTCAGTGTGAGAGATAGGGTCACAGTGCAATGGAAATTAGAAGAGAAGAGATTTAACCTTAGGCTACGCAGGGGGTTTTTTACAGTAAGGGCTACAAGATTGTGGAATTCTCTACCACAAATGGTAGTAACTGCGGGGAGTATGGCTACTTTTAAAAGACTCGTATATCTCAAGGATCAAAACATTCAGGGGTATGGGAAATAATTACGTCCACACACACCTACACAGGTTGAACTGGATGGACTATTGTCTTTATTCAACCTCAACTACTATGTAACTATGAAATGTTGTTGCAAGTGTACAAGATGGAAGTCGTGAGCAGAAAATGTGTTTATGACTGATTCAAATACTTTCATGATGGGAAGGAAATGCAAGAGGATGAGCCATGTTCAGGTCGGCCGTCAACAAGCAGAACCCCAGACATGATCGAGCTAGTACGACAAGTGCTGGCTGGAGATCGGTGACTGATTCTACGAATCATGGCAGAGGAATTTGGCATTAGCAAGAACACAGTGTGCACCATTGCCCGCAAGATTTGGGTAAGCAGAATATCTGTTCCCAGTTTGTGGATAGAGTGGAGAGGGGTTAGAACATGTGTCAGTTTTTATTGCTGTCTGTGCCTCCGTTAAGGATATTCAGCCTCTCTATTGGTCCTATTTTCTATTACTACTGAAAGTGAAAGTAAATGCAAATGCCAGATTTTGGGTTGTCCCCAAAAAAGTAATAGCGTGAAAATCTTCCAATGGGGACACTAGTTCTGGTGACCTGGGGGTCCCTAAGGAACTCCCTTAAGTTGCAGGGATTTCCTCTCACTTCCTGTTTGCCTATGGGACAGGAAGTGAAGTGAAATCTCCACAATGGGACAGAGCAGGCAAAAAAAAAAAATCTGACAGTGGTTATAACCCTCCTTTGTTCTATCCAAAATTAATAAAAAGGTTTTGGCTATAGTTTTCCCTTAGGTTGGCCCAGCCTTTGCGGCATAACAGCTTCAACTCTTCTGGGAAGGCTGTCCACAAGGTTTAGGAGTGTGTCTATGGGAATGTTTGACCATTCTTCCAGAAGTGCATTTGAGAGGTCTGGCACTGATGTGGACAAGAAGGCCTGGCTCACAGTCCCTGCTCTAATTGATCCCAAAGGTGTTATATTGGGCTGAGGTCAGGACTCTGTGCAGTCAAATTCCTCCACCCCAAATTCGCTCACCCATGTCTTTATGGACCCTTCTTTGTGCACTGGTCAGAGGATGAGCCACGTTCAGGTCGGCCGTCGACAAGCAGAACCCCAGACATGATTGAGTGAGTACGACAAATGCTGGCAGGAGATCGGTGACTGATTCTATGATTCATGGGCATTGGGCATGGGCATTAGCAAGGACACAGTGAGCACCACCGTCTGCGAAAATTAGGTAAGCAGAATATCTGTTCCCAGTTTGTGGCACTCAAGCTGACAGATGAACAGAAAGCAAAACATATGGAAACCTCTCAATATTTTTTTACCATATGTGACCAGGATCCTTCCTTTCTGTGAACCATTGTCACAGGGGATGAGACCTGGTGCTACCAGTTAGATCCGGAATCCAAGTGTCAATCGATGGAATGGCGTTCAGCGTCTTCCCTGCTACCCAAAAAGAGTCGGTGTGGTATATGATTGTTATTAGATGGATAGAATGTATTTAACAGTCCCTCAGAGTGCACCTTATTATTTACCATCCACTCTATTTGGTCTGATGTCTAAGGGTAAAACCCTCATATATTGATCAAGGTGTTCAGAAGCTTACATGTATACAGTGGTGGGATTCAAAAATTTTAGTAACCAGTTCCGACTTTCCCAGCAGAATGACCAGCGTGCCCCCTTTCAATGCACAGTGACCAGCGTTCCCCCTTTCAATGCACAGTGACCAGCGTGCCCCCTTTCAATGCACAGTGACCAGCGTGCCCCCTTTCAATGCACAGTGACCAGCGTGCCCCCTTTCAATGCACAGTGACCAGCGTGCCCCCTTTCAATGCACAGTGACCAGCGTGCCCCCTTTCAATGCACAGTGACCAGCGTTCCCCCTTTCAATGCACAGTGACCAGCGTTCCCCCTTTCAATGCACAGTGACCAGCGTGCCCCCTTTCAATGCACAGTGACCAGCGTGCCCCCTTTCAATGCACAGTGACCAGCGTGCCCCCTTTCAATGCAGAGTGACCAGCGTTCCCCCCTTTCAATGCAGAGAGACCAGCGTGCCCCCTTTCAATGCACAGTGACCAGCGTTCCCCCTTTCAATGCACAGTGACCAGCGTGCCCCCTTTCAATGCACAGTGACCAGCGTGCCCCCTTTCAATGCACAGTGACCAGCGTGGCCCCCTTTCAATGCAGAGAGACCAGCGTGCCCCCTTTCAATGCACAGTGACCAGCGTGCCCCCCTTTCAATGCAGAGAGACCAGTGTGCCCCCCTTTCAATGCACAGTGACCACAGCATTGCCCCCAATGATTGCAGAGTGCCAGCCACAACATTGCCCCCAATTGCAGAGCGCCAGCCACAACATTGCCCCCAATTGCAGAGCGCCAGCCACAACATTGCCCCCAATTGCAGAGCGCCAGCCACAACATTGCCCCCAATTGCAGAGCGCCAGCCACAACATTGCCCCCAATTGCAGAGCGCCAGCCACAACATTGCCCCCAATTGCATAGTGCCAGCCACAACATTGCCCCCAATTGCATAGTGCCAGCCACAACATTGCCCCCAATTGCAGAGTGCCAGCCACAACATTGCCCCCAATTGCAGAGCGCCAGCCACAACATTGCCCCCAATTGCAGAGCGCCAGCCATAACATTGCCCCCAGTTGCATAGTGCCAGCCACAACATTGCCCCCAATTGCAGAGTGCCAGCCACAACATTGCCCCCAATTGCAGAGCGCCAGCCACAACATTGCCCCCAATTGCAGAGCGCCAGCCATAACATTGCCCCCAATTGCATAGTGCCAGCCATAACATTGCCCCCAATTGCATAGTGCCAGCCACAACATTGCCCCCAATTGCAGAGCGCCAGCCATAACATTGCCCCCAATTGCAGAGCGCCAGCCATAACATTGCCCCCAATTGCAGAGCGCCAGCCATAACATTGCCCCCAATTGCATAGTGCCAGCCACAACATTGCCCCCAATTGCAGAGCGCCAGCCATAACATTGCCCCCAATTGCATAGTGCCAGCCATAACATTGCCCCCAATTGCATAGTGCCAGCCACAACATTGCCCCCAATTGCAGAGCCCCAGCCATAACATTGCCCCCAATTGCAGAGCGCCAGCCATAACATTGCCCCCAATTGCAGAGCCCCAGCCATAACATTGCCCCCAATTGCAGAGCGCCAGCCATAACATTGCCCCCAATTGCAGAGCGCCAGCCATAACATTGCCCCCAATTGCAGAGCGCCAGCCATAACATTGCCCCCAATTGCATAGTGCCAGCCACAACATTGCCCCCAATTGCAGAGTGCCAGCCACAACATTGCCCCCAATTGCAGAGTGCCAGCCATAACATTGCCCCCAATTGCAGAGTGCCAGCCACAACATTGCCCCCAATTGCAGAGCGCCAGCCATAACATTGCCCCCAATTGCATAGTGCCAGCCACAACATTGCCCCCAATTGCAGAGTGTCAGCCACAACATTGCCCCCAATTGCAGAGTGCCAGCAATAACATTGCCCCCAATTGCAGAGCGCCAGCCACAACATTGCCCCCAATTGCAGAGTGCCAGCCACAACATTGCCCCCAATTGCAGAGTGCCAGCCACAACATTGCCCCCAATTGCAGAGTGCCAGCCACAACATTGCCCCCTATTGCAGAGTGCCAGCGATTCCCCCCCCCCCCCCCCCGCGAGACCCATGCACTTACCTCACGGACGGTCTCGCAGTCGGCTCCCCGCGTCTCCGAGTCCTCCCGCGGAGCCTCCTTCTCGTCCCACGGCACGGTGTTTGCCTTTCGGCCAATCAGGAAGCGGGAGGACCCGCTCCCTGATTGGCCAGGAGGAGGATCATGTGACAATAGCGAATTCTCATTCGCAATTGTCACAGAATGGGCGGGCCGTGGCGCCACGTCTGCCCGAGCGCGGGACATTCAATTGTCCTGCGCGTCCTCAGACGCGCACAGGGATTCAGCCGGTTCTGCGAACTTGCAGAAAGTTAGCAACCGGTTCTATGGAACCGGTGCGAACCGGCTGAATCCCACCACTGCATGTATATCATTCAACAAAACCCATCTGCTCGTATGCTCGTATGCTGTCACTGCTCAAGAGCTAAGTAAATGAGGTAAAGCTTCACTTTGCAATGAACACACAATCACATGCAAGGGAAAAAAATAGGATAAAACAGCATTTTTTCTTGCATGTGATTGGATGATGGAAGTCAGCAGAGCTTCTGCTCATTTAGTAAGCTCCAAAGCAACTGCTCTTTGCAAAGTGCACAGTCAGTTGGCCTTTAATAAATCAACCCCTGCATTTCATTCTATAAGTGCAAACTTGATGAAGCAGGTCTATGTTTCCCACATAACATTTAAATAAACAAAAAAAAAAAAAAAAAATTTTACCTGTGACATTATTTTCTTTATAGCATAAAATAATAGGTTTGTAACATTAGCTAAACAATAGTATGGAAACTGTTCCTTCTTATGTGAACAATCCAATTCATGAATTGCTTTGGAATGCAGTAAGAGGATGAATGTATGCGGCACATGCAGATCTCTGTGGAGATTAATAGTCAATGAGCCAGTAGTCTATTTTACAGAGGATGAAAGGGAACAATTGCACAAGAAAAGTATTGGTCGCGTTATCCATATAAACATTTTACGTATAACAAAAAAAGAAAGAAAATTCCACACTATAAGTAAACCTGTGGTATAAACGTATTTAACTTTTCTTAGGATTGGATCACAAGCACCTACTTCTAATTTAAGGGAGGTGCAAACATCCTTAGCTTCCTGCTATCCACTCATAGAGGCAATTTATTAAGTGCAAAGAGGCGGAAGGTTTTATTTTTGTGTTGCACTGGGAGCCTTGTGTATCCAGGAGCATGTGACTCATTCAAGGTGACATTGCTATGCCAATAGGAGCTATTACATGTAAATACTCTCTTCCAAATGCAGAGTTGACAACAAGTCAAATTTAAGTCTGCCAGCCCATGTGGGCCTATTCCCTGACCCTCCCCCTTCGGCCTTCCCGCTCTCCCTTAACTCCCTTCCCTTCCCTCTCTTTGCCAATCCCAGGCACACACCCCACCCCTGTCTCTTCTTCATCTCCATTTTTCTCTTACTTCTTCCTTTGTAATCATCAACCCCCCCTCCCCCCTTAGTACTATTTCTATGAATTATTTGGCACCTTCCCTATCCTTTTAGAGGCACCCTAATTAATAACAGGGACCCCCGCTTACCAGAACCATTAATTTTTCCATCTTCCAGCCACACTAGCCATGGAGTTCTTGTTATTTTACAGTTTGTGATATCTAGCTCCTGCAAATGCTTTATATCACTGTGCTTTGGTACATCCCTTTAATGCTTGCACCTCTGTGTACCCTGTTATTTTCTGTGCCATAACTGTGTTTCTTTACGCATTGTTATGGAAAAAAAACCTCTAAAAAACCCAATAATATTCCTAGTCTAATTTGAAGCATCTCACTTGACTTTCCCCTGAACTCAGTGTTGCTGCTGTTTCTGTCTGCTGTCAGTAGGTGTCACTGACACCTTTGGCAGTAGACAGAGAAGCTGCAGCAACGCTGGGTTATGAATATTTACCAACCACTAGACGGTATATTGCCAATGGTGCATTCTTGGGGATAATATAAATATTTGGGGACTTTCTTCCTAGGCTTTGGCATGGAGGTGTGCGCAGAGGGGATGCATGAATTGGCCAGAAGCCTGTTGGGCCTAGCACAGAATCCTGGAGCTGCCCTGCCTGGTTGAGAAGGACACAGCAGCTAAGCTGGAGAACCATGGGACAATGTCCTGCTGAAGGGGGAAGGAGTTAGATCCTTAGAGGAACCTGATATTTCCTTGGAGGAAGCATGAAAGCATGCACTACCTGGCTGTGGACTTCTAAATTCAGTGCTGATGATGTCTGGCTGATGGTTCTTATTTTTGCATTACACTGTGGTCCTTTTTCATTTTATATACTGTGACAGTAGGAATGTAGTCAGAGTCTGGAAAAAATAGTTGCAGGAGGTATCTGCACCTGTAACCATCTCTCTCGATGAGCCTGGAGCAAAAAATCTGTTAGAGAAGACAAAAAGTGACTTGTGCCCAATGTTACATTTCATCCATAAATCAACCCTAGGGTAATGTCAACCCATTCCAGCACTGGGGCTTCTCTTTCCCAACAGGGGGTTGCTTCACGTGGAGAGTTCCTAGCTCTGTCTAAACTGCAATTTTGGTAACTCATAACCTACACTGGTCTTTTCTTCATGCCTGATGGCTAAAAAGTAAACATGCACATGTCCTCGCACATTGCCCTTCACATATGGCCACCACTATCCACTTGTTCATAAAGTGTTTGGAGAAACACACACCGAACACTGACGTTGATGTCAAACAGCCTTCCCCTGGACCAGGGCAGAGTGGCAGCAGTATTCTGTGACTCCTGATCAGTGACCCGATCTGCTGTTTTGCCTCCTGTTACTGACTCTTTCATGAACATGTTCTGTTCCTTTGATCTATATCTCTACCTAGTGACTTTGCACATCATTGCACACCTTACTCTGGCTTGTGATGCTCCTACTGTGTGGCCTGCTGTCAGCCAGTTCCACAGCTATCACATTTCTGTTATCATCTGCATCAGAGCCTCACATTTCCATTTAACTCTGTAACACACCAATGGTATTCATGCAGGTTCCATTTTTCTTGCACCTCTCCAGGGTGTTTGGACTGTAGTTACCAATGAGATTTGGCTAACAGGCACCAAATATATTAAAACCTACCTTGCATTTGTAGCAAAGAGGGATCAATACATGGTACGGAAACACACAGAACATACAAGGGACTCTGAAAGTGCTTTTATACATATCAAGTTGTAACAAATGATTTGGACCACAGTAATTTCAGAAGCTAAAACTTAAAGCGGTGTTCCACCCTAAAATTAGACTTACCTCCATCTTCTTGTTCCGGGTCACCTGAAAAACAAATAGATAATCGCAATTTTTTTTTTTTTACATACCTGGTTTAGAAGGAAATATACTCCCCTTACTTCCCCTTCCTCCCCTCGGCGGCCACGGCCCGTCGTCACTTCCTGGCTTTGCAATGATTCCTGGGAGCTGAACGTCATCGCTCCCAGGAATCAATGCGCCTGCACCGGCCCCGACGTCAGTTCCGGTGCAAGCGCCGTCATACCTTGCTAAACAGCTTCTGGGTATGCCCAGAAGCTGTGCAGGGATGACGCTGCGGCACTGGAAGTGACGGTGGAGCCGGTGCAGTGCATCGTGGGACCAAAGAAGATGGAAGAGGACACAGAAGCGGATCGTGCTGGCTTCAAGCTGCCCACACCTGAGATGGCAGCGCTGGACAATACATTTTCAAGGTAAGTATTTCCTTCTAAAAGGTAAGTGCAACCCGGGACAGATCAGAGGCTAGCCATTGTGGAATGCACTAGCCCTGACTGTCCCGGGGGTATTTTTATTAAAAAAAACATTCCCAGAGTGGAACTCCGCTCAGTGCTGTATCTTGGCCTAGGCCAACAAGGCCCAGGCCTAGGGCGGCACTTTGCAGGGGGGCAGCAAACAAGCTGCATGCCGCACACAAAAAAAAAACAGCCTCCTCCCTGCTCCCGTATGAAAAGGGTCCCCGCCGGCTTGCGCTACACTTTTAGTATAGTGCCAGTCTTATGGGGTGAATTGGGCCAGAGGGCAGGGTCCAGAAGGCAAATAATTCTGGCACCCACATAAAGCACTCACACTGCTACCTGCCGGTATGAGTGAGGACATTCGGATGAGGACATTAGGACAGACCGCAGGCCACCAACCACACTTAATACAACTGGCCCGACGGCCCCCAGTGCTAATAAGTGTGACACTGCAGCCTAATGCTCCGCCTACCCTCTTCTGCCCCCAGGTATGGCAGGCATCATGTCAATAATATAATTTAATTTCTTTAAACGTCCTTTTCCTTGAGCGAGCATACTGAATTACATCATATACAATTAAGATACAATATCCTATCGCAATATGTCACTGGATTAGTAAGATTACTCATATCTTATAAGATATTTGGACTTGTTTGGTGCCACTGAATATTTCACTTATTTCTATAATGACTATGGAAATCCTAGTCATTACACAAAGAAGTGAAATATTCTTATAATTACAATCAGTGGCATCAAACACAAGTCCAAATATCTTAGGTTTCACTAATGGGCACTGATAAGCTGCACTAGTGGCCACTGATGGGTCTGTACTGAAGACCACTGATGCTGCTACATTGATATGCTGCACTGATGAGGCTGCACTGATGGGCAGTAATAATGCGGCACTGATAAGGCTGCACTGATGGGCACTGATAAGGCTGAACTTATGGGAACTGATGAGGCTACGCTGATGGGCACTGATACACTGTGGTTGTGGTCTGTGGTTTATAGATGACAGAGCGGGTCAGAAACAGGAATGGGTGTGGCCTTTACAGGAAGGGTGGGTCATATTTATATTAGGGGGCGCACAAGTTTAGTCAGGCCTAGGGCAGCACAAAACCTAAATACACCACTGACTCCGCTTTAAAGTATTATTGAGCGCTCTGTGTTTCTTATAGGTTAACGCACTGAGCACCATAAAATAAACATTTCCCAGTAAGCTATGCTTTAGAACTCTACACCAAGCACATGCAGTTTACAACTTTTAATGATGCTGGCTCATGCTTTCTCAGAACTGCTTACCTGAAATTCCAGCCTCCACAGGAAAAAGTTAACAGTGCAGTTTCTGCATGCACACAGTGTAGGGAGATAATTCTTTATGCAAGGGTGGCTCCATAGGATATTGCAAGAGAAAGAAGACACACTGACACAAGAAACTTGGGGCAGCAGTCATGGCATCAGCTTAAACAGGAACATACAGTAGGCAGTGATTAGGAGATGAAAGATTTGCATACGCAGTAAGTAAATAAATCACCTTCTAAAAGTGCTTGAAAACTCAGGTTTAATATTACGTTCATGTTTCATTTTGCATAAAGTAGGGTATGTTTATGAAACGCTGTCTGCTGTAGGAGCTGCCGGGTAGATAGGCCCTCTATTCTTTGTCTCAACCTTTCCAAGGGCCTGAGCCCCTTTGACACACCAGGCTGAGATGGGGAACAGATAAACACAGTGAAACAAATATTTTTTATTCCTAGGTCTAAACCACCTGGGTAAGCTCAGTTACATTTGAACAATATAAATAACAAAGGGGAATATAAAGGAAACCTGTAAGGTGAATATTAGGGGCAGTCCCTAAAATTAGTCTTCTGCCAGCTTTACATGAGTGTTGATACACTTAGGATAGTCCTGAAACCTTGCAAGCAGTAAGGTGACAACAGGTGAAACTCAGTTCAGTGCAAGATAGAACAGAAACAAGCTGGAGATAAGATCAATGATGCGGTATCACAGCATCACTGAGTTAGTAGTGATGCAATATAGACTTCAGTGCGACAGAGTACCAGATTGCTATAACTGAATGTGGGTTGGGTGCTATGATTGTCCTGCCCTCAGCGGCTTATCTATAGCTAATAGTCAAGATGGGCCAGGCGGCCCTCTCACCAACTCCTGATTTGGCGATGGGTTAATGCAATGGAAGGAGCCCCTTCAGTCTGGTTTTGGGATGGCTGTAACTAGAATAGTAAGAGCCGAAGGTCTAGTGAACACTCTGGTTTCTCAGTGGCAACCCACAAAAGATGGACTAAACTGACAGAGTTGCTGATCCCTTGCTGGCTCCTTTCCACCATAGGCTTTCATGATTTTGCCTCGTGCACTGACAGGTCAGGAAGCTTGGACTCCTGCAGCGTCAAGAAAGCGGGATTTTCCTGGTGTTTTAATAGAAGCTCTCCCAAGTTCCTCCTGCTTGCATAGGGTCTTGTGGGGCCTGCAGTTCAGAAAGTTGGCTATGTCAACACATGGTTGTTGCCTCAAACTATGACTCCCAGGGTTCCAAGCATGCCGCATCGAGGTCTATAGGGTCATTGGACTTGGATCCCCCCCTGCTGGATGGAGGAGTGTTGTATAGTTCAACATTACCAAAAGGGGGGAAGTAAATATGGAACAATGTCTCCTCCTATTGTGGAAGTCCAACATCTGGGTACATTTTTCTGCCACCTGTGTCCCATTCAATAGATTTATGTACCTTTACTTCCTGTCATGTAGGCACAACAGGAAATGAGACCAAACTGCTGCAATTGGAGGATTTCTCAATTTTTTTCTGTTCTGGCGGCAATTCAAAATTGAATATTTCCTCCCCACTTTTAGTCTCAGCGACATTAGTCACCAGGAAACATATAGATAATACATCTCCTTATTCTGTTCAAGACTAAAAAAGGTTTTGCCTTCAGAGCGACTTTGTTATTTTTCTCGAATGAACAAG
Source organism: Pelophylax lessonae (assembly GCF_965119305.1). Classification (NCBI taxonomy): domain Eukaryota; kingdom Metazoa; phylum Chordata; class Amphibia; order Anura; family Ranidae; genus Pelophylax; species Pelophylax lessonae. The sequence continues at coordinate 416,089,455 of NC_138770.1, forward strand.
GAACACTCAGTACTTCATAGCTGTGAGCTGGCAAAACATTTTACATTCAAGCATTCCAACCTCTGATGAACTTTGGATCTTTAAAACCATGTTCTTGAAGCACGTTCAAAATCTGTGTCTGGAAACTAAATTTGCAGACATGTCTATGGTTTTCCCTTTTGATCTTTAGGGAATACTTAGTTGATATCAAGGAACATGATAAAAGTGAAAGCTAGAACATGGGTCAAACTTTTGTAATGCATTTGTAGCCAAGTGCTCGTAGTTTTGGCACCAGGCTCCTGGCAATGACACCATAGGAAAATCTGCAGTTCCTCTTATTTCCCCTACTGAATTCCACCTCTGTAATAGGTCCTTACTGCGACACTAAACTCTGCTTAAAAAAAAAAAGATGTATTCCTAAAGTATAATTATAGGCAAAACCTTTATTTTTTAGTTTTAGATTTTATGTTTTTAGATTAAAACACCTATCAGGTTTTTATTGCGGTTTGCATCCCCGTTAGGGAGATCTACTCTCTCTGTTTGTCATACTTACTATTATCATTGAAAGTGAAAGTAAAAGAAAATTAAAAATTTTGGGTTGTCCCCAAAACAGGAAACCCTCCGAAGGGGGGCATTAGTTCTGGTTCCTCTAATGATTTTTAGCATACTTGCCAACTGTCCCGTTTTTCCTGGGACAATCCCGGCAAATAGGAGCCTGTCCCGGGTAATTTACATTGTCCCTGTTAATCAGGGACAATGTAAATCATTTTTTTTTTTACTTTTGTTCCACACAGTGTCGCTCTCACCCCAGCTATGTGTTGTAGTTCTGGCAGCAGGTTGTCTCTCTCTGGGTGCCCGCTCACTCTTCCCGCCTGTCGCAAATTTAACGTGTCACCGGAGGCAGGGTGTCAGCATGGTACACTTTCCGAAATCCGCCAGCAGGGGGAGGCAGAGCACCTTCCGACAAGCTGACACTTTAGAATTGCAGGGAATTGTGATGAGAATTTTAAACTTTAGGCAGAAGTAGTGCAGCTGAATGGGAGAATATTTCCAACTCTGCTACTTTGGCCTCAAGTTTTCAATTCCCTTTTCAAATTCCTGTAATTCTCTCTTTATGAAGTAGACCCTATAATCTGATAAGTAGGCAGAGATTAATTATGCAGAGTGGGCGGAGCTTCGGGGAAGTGGGTGTGGTAAGTAATTGATAGCTGTGCTGCAAAGTGTCCCTGGAAATTTTTTTCAAATGTTGGCAACTATGTTTTAGGGCTCATTCTCCTTACTTTCTGTTCTGGCTCTGTGACAGAAAGTGAAGGTATACAAATAAAGCTGACAGAAGCTATAACCCTCCCTTACTCTATTCAAAAAGTCTGTTCAGCTTTGTAAAAAAAGTAATAGACACACATAGTTTCACAGGAGCTTGCAGATCAATGGATCACAGGTGCAATGCCAGGCTTCTGCACACACTGCCTGTAGCTTTGTTGCCCATAACCTCTGTACAGGCTGTTATTTTCAGAGCTTTAGGCAATGTGAATGAACTATGAGCGCACTGATTAGCACGCTCACAGGCCATTGAAACTACAAGTCCTTCTGCCGCGGTGGAGGGCGGGACTTGTAGTTTATTCATTCACAGATTCCTGTAAATAAATGATGCGGTTGTGCTGGCAGAGCCCTGCACAGCCGAGCCGTTTTCAGAATGTTACAGATTTTGCTGGGAAAGGAGCCCCTCCGTTCCTTCACAGGGAGGGGGGCTCTGTCAACATGAAGCAGATAAATAGGAGCATATTACATTTTTTTTTTGTTCTGACTTCCTTTTAGAGGGTGACTGCATTAGTTCTCCATGCTCCTACATATAGGAATGTAGGAACTGTCCGTTGCTCACTCCTGACTAAAATGGACTATGGGATTAGTAATGTATATAGAGCAGTGCACATAGCCCCATAGACTTCAATAGAAACATCTGACTTGAGCGTTAGACAAGTGTTTTCTGCTCAAATACCAGCTCTCCACCCCTAATATCCTCTTCTCCCCCTAGTGCTTTCTATTGGCTAAACAAAAACGCCTGAAGCTTTAAAACTATTGTAATACGCTTCTAAAACGGTTTAAAAAAAGCTGCAAAAAAAAGCTTAACAAAAGCGCAGCAAAAACGCCATTAAATCGACACGCTCGGGTGTGAATGGAGCATTATACTTTATGCTGTGAAAATGAAAGATAGAAGCTGATTGGTTGCCATGCACAGCTGCTCCAAATTCTGGCTGCACCAGTTTTGATAAATTCCTTTTATTGATTCACCCTCTCCTAGTCTGAGCTCTGCTGTAAAGTGGATTGCAGGAGGCTGATGCAAAGTCAGATTAGGGGGTTTACACTGCTTTTAAAAGATACAAGTAATGATGCTGCAATTAATACAGAGCTTCGATCATTTTATTTAAATCTGCTTGGAGTTTAGCTTTACCTTTTACCTGTCTTTTAACACTTAAAGTGTCACTAAACCCAGGAGCCTGCATTCACTATATCTGGTCTCCCACAGTACATGGAAATGCAATTATTTTAGTAAATATAAACAGCTAAATACCTTTTCTCATCAGCAGTATATAACAGTCTTGTGACTTCTAACAGTGTCTGGTTATAGCTGTTAGGAGTTTTTATTCTGTTCTGACTGTCCTATAAGGCTGCAGGACCCCTGACCCCCTGCCTGGACAGTGCTGATTGGCCCTAGGCTGATCACATGCAGTCTCCAAAGAAAAAAAAACCCTCTAGCAATACACACCAAAGTAAGCATATGCAGCAAGTCCACTAGCCTCTGCTCTATCAGGAGATGGATTGGGGACAGTGGAAGAAGGGGAGGATCAGAGAAGACAGGATCAGAAAGCATTTTTACACAATGCGCAGGATTAAGTCCTTAGGATCCACAGTGAGTATAACACATTTACTGCATATACAGAAGACTGATTTTACTCTTGTGGGTACAGTAACACTTTAACTCCCTTAAACGTGTGTTCCTAAAATGAGCCCCCTAACATTTTTTAAAATGAAGTTTAGCCAAATGAAAAACCTTTTCTATTGCTTTAGTGATCTAACTTACATGCAATGACGCATGTCCCCTATTGTGCAGGCAGCTGGATCTTGTAGAAATCTTCTATGCAGGGATTCTGGTTGTAGTTGGGATTGTTGATAGCTCTGAAGCCTTTGTGAAGCTGCATTGAACAAACTACTGACAAGGACCCTCCTCCTCCTCTGTCCTCCACCATTGGGAAAATGTATTTCATAGTGTACACTGTCTATAATATGATCTGTGAATGGGGAGAGAATCCTGGCACCACTCTGATTCTCCCCTATTCCCAGGGCATGTTACAGTCAGTGTATACTGGGGTCTCTACTGGAGGTTAGGCTGGGACAGTGGGTTGTACTGGGGGCTAGACTGGGAAGATGGGGTTTTTACCGGGAGTTAGGCTGAGAAGGACGTCTGTACTGGTGAGGTTTCTATTGGAGGTTTGGCTAGGAGGGGGAGTCTGTACTAAAAGTTTGGCTAGGAGGGGGGCTGTACTGGGTATTAGTCTGAGAGGGGGTCTGTCTGTACTGGGTATTAGTCTGAGTAAATTACTAGTAAATAAATAAATAAATAAAAATGACATAAATCTTTCCCCAGTTTATAGACGTGATAACTTTTGAGCAAGCCAATTAAAATATGCGTATTGGGATTTTATTTATCAAAAATATGTAGCAGAATACAAATTGGCCTAAAATGATGAAAAAAATGGAATTTTACATTTTTTAAAATTGGGAATGTATAGTAGAATGTGAAAAATATATTTTTTTTTTTCAAAATTGCAAAAAAAAAAAAAATAATTGCACAGGTGATCAAACACCACCAAAAGAAAGCTCTATTTGTGGGGGAAAAAAGTACATCAATTTCATTTGGTTACAGCCTCACATGACTGCACAATTGTCCGTTAAAGTAACGCAGTGCCGAATTGCAAAAAATGGCCTGGTCATTAAGGGGGTAAAACCTTTCCGGGCTAAAGTGGCTAAACTTACTGTGGAACCAAAGGGGTTAATCCTTTGCATTGTGTAAAAAGGCTGTTTGGTCCCGTCTTCTCTGATAATCCCCTTCTTCCACTGTCCCCAATCCATTTGGTGATAAGACAGAGTCTTGGGGCACTCTGCACATGCTCAGTTTGGTGTGTATTGCTAGAGTTGATTTTTTCTTGGGAGGGTGAATGTGATCAATACAGGGTCAATCAGCACTTCCCAGACAGAACGTCAGGGGCCATGCAGCCTCATTGGACAGTCAGAGCAGAATGAAAACTTTTCCTACAAGCTTTAACCAGACACTAATAGAAGTCATAAGACTGCTATATACTGCTGATGAGAGAAGGTGTTTAGCAGTTTATATTTACTAAAATTAGTGCATTTCCATGTTCTGTGTACTGTGGGAGACCAGATATAGTAAATGCAGGGTTTAGTAACACTGTTGTGGATGTAAAGGCCCAATGCTTACCCCCTAATGCTTACCTGAGTACCTTCTCGATCCAGCGATGTCCACGAGAGCCTTGCCTCTCCAGGGACTCACACTTATGATTGGCTTTTGGCAGCAGCGGGAGCCATTGGCTGTCAATCACAGCCAGTGAGTCAATCAGGAGATAGAGGGTGCTGGTCCAAATCGGGAGCACGCCTTCTTGGGTGCCCCCACAGCAAGCAGCTTGCTGTGGGGGCACCTGGCAGGAGGGAGGAGCCAGAAGCACTGGCGTGGGACCCCAGAAGAGGAGGATCTGGGCTGCTCTGTGCAAAACCATTGCCCAGAGCAGTTAAGTATAACATGCTTGTTATTTAAAAAAAAACAAAAAACGAGACATTAATATCGCTTTAAGGTAGGCTGTATGTAACTGTTTTATTTTTTTACAGCTGGGGACATTTGTGTGCAGTGTATACATTAAGTAACCTCAGGTTTTATTTAGCCATGTCCCTTTCAGACCTTTCCACTGCTAGCACCTCTTTATTCATACAATCCTTTGTTTTGGTGGAGAGGTGCATTAAAGTGTGCCTTTTATTTCTTCCTTAAAGTAAACAAATGTATTTGACCCCGTTCACACTGGGGCAACGCTACTTGCCGGGGCGACCTGACAGGTCGCGGAGCGGCCGGCACGGACTTCATATCATGGAAGTCAATGCAGGTCGCTCCAGGTCGCCCCAAAGAAGCTTTTTCTAAGTCGGAGCGACTTGTGTCGCTCCTATTAGAACGGGTCCACAGCTACTCTATGGAAGGCGACCTACGGCGACCTGTCAGGCGACCAGGTCGCCTGACAGGTCACCCCAGTGTGAACGGGGTACTCCTTACTTCTGTTTTTAAATATTCCTGTTTTTAAATATTCCTCGAGTTTAGCTTTATAGCAGTAACATATTATTCCATGCCCCATAGAGCAGAAAATAAGATACAGTTATTGTAGAACTGCAATCATGTCAATGGCCAGAAAAAAACTATAATTTTTTTTTTTAAGAAATCTTTTATTAATGTAACATCTACCAGTATATGTCTAATTTATAAGCAGAATGCTTAATGTTGGCATCCTAGGACATCAAAGATATATAAAAACAGTATGAGGGTCACGATATGGTTTGCAGGTCTTTCCCTTAGAGGCATCATTAAATAACTTGATATTACTAATCTTGCAACTGCTTACCAACTCTTTCAGCAAAGCCTATAAGACAAGATACCTGATTTGAAAATAAATAATTAAAACTTGAAAAGTCTGACTTTTTCTTAGCAAAAAAGCACAACATACTGCTTGTCTCTTTGTACTTAAAACTTGACAACAATACTGTAGGGATCTACTGCTTCCTGCTGTCTGTAACTGGCCCTGCTGCCTAATATTCACAAAGATTATTTTTGTACATCATTTCCTGTCTCTGGGGTCTGGGTTAGAAACCCCAGAAGTAGGAAGTGGAAAGATAGACAGAGAACTGAGCCACATGGCCTTATACACATAGGGACTGATACTGCTGCTGTATTTTCACACAAGCCAGAAGCAGGGACTGTTAGGCAAGTAGTCTGGGATTCTATAGCTAAATTTATCTCAGGGTTCAAAAAACAGTATAGTCTAGAGCCAGGTTAGGCATCTGACAGCCACTATTGGTAGTTAGAGGTCCAGTTGCATGTCAGATTAGAAACTACTAGGCACTAGTAGATAGGCTGACTTTGAGTTGTATTGCCACACCAAAGATTTGGCTGAATCTGTGTTCCAGGCTGGTTGGCCAAAGGTTGGTGAATCTCTCCATCACCGCTGATCTTGTCTTCAGCTCTCTGACACAAAGACAAATGCCACATTGCGACCATCCTCAGGTGCCCCTGTAACTTGACTTTGCTGCAACATTCATATGGAGGTCTTTCTATTAATAACTATATATACCTGGATACACGTGTATAATTCCACCAGAACTCCTTTTGGGCCCTTTGCTGATAATACCTGTTTGTACATTGGGTGTGTGTACTATTAATAATCTTTTATATAAACCTTGTATTATTTATTAACTGGCGTGCATCTATATGCAGCTTTTGGTTAAAGTATAAACAGGGCCTTTTTTCAGCTGGAACTTGGTGGAACTCAGTTCCACCAGCTTTGGCTCAGGCCCTCTGCTCCCTGCTCATCACTATTACTTGTAGACACAGAGGTCTGGCTTCCTATGTTTCCAAGTGCAGTATGGGGACAAAGGAGATGCCGGTGTTCCGTGAAAAAACCCTACCCGTGAAAATTCCTTACCCTCGTCACTTCCGGTGCACCTACGTCATTGAACAGCTGAGCAGCTTAGCAGTGCGCATGCTCGAAGCTCCAGAGGGTAGGGAATTTTAACGGTAGTGTGTTGTAACGTTACACCGCATCAGCTGTTGCCGCGGGTACATTAAAACATCTTGGCTGCAACATGAAATCATCTCCGCTCCTACCCCTGTCACTTCCCTGATCTCGGCTACTAAATGTAAAAGCGGTGGCGGGTCTATGAAAATATAAATCACGGAGACGAGATCTCCATGATTTAAATTTTCATACACCCTCCGCTTTTACATTTAGTAGCCGAGATCAGGGAAGTCACAGGGGTAGGAGCGGAGATGATTTCATGTTGCAGCGGGGATGATTTAATGTACCCGCGGCAACAGCTGATGCAGTGTAACGTTACAACACACTACCGTGAAAATTCCCTACCCTCCGGAGTTTCGATCATGCGCAATACTAAGCTGCTCAGATGTTCAATGATGTATCCGGAGCTATGAGCATGCGCAGTGGGAAGCTGCTCAGCTGTTCCATGACGTTTGTGACAGGAAGTGACGAGGGTAGGGAATTTTCACGAGGTAGGGTTTTTTAACGTTACACCGGTGCCTGGGGTGCAGTGTAATTCCTGACACTCCCACTGGATGATCTCCCTGCAAGAGAGAAAGGCAAAGCCATCTACAGTGTGAGGGGAGGTACTAGAGAAGAAGAGGGGTAAAAGTGAGATGTGGATGGGGATGCAACCTACAGGCTGAACAAAAAAAAATCGAATAGATTTCCATGAATTGACGAATCTTCTGCTGACTGAATGCAGCCGCTGTTCGGTTGAAAATGTTTTGATTGGCTCTTTCAATTTATCATACAAAGTATGTCAGGCAGGCTCGCAGGAACCAGCTGAAATTCGCATAGTGTATGGCCAGTAGTGATGTCGCGAACCTAAAATTCGCCGTTCGCGAACGGCGAACGCGAACATCGGCAAATGTTCGCGAACCGGCGAACCGGGCGAACCGCCATAGACTTCAATAGGCAGGCGAATTTTAAAACACACAGGGACTCTTTCTGGCCACAATAGTGATGGAAAAGTTGTTTCAAGGGGACTAACACCTGGACTGTGGCATGCCGGAGAGGGATCACGCAAAAAAAAGTTCTTAAAAATTATAATTTTTTGATAGAGAGCCAATTATTGGAAAAATTAAAAAAAAATAAAAATAAAACATTTCTTTGGATTTAGCATCTGGGGGGTCTAAAAAGTGTACCTGTGAAGTTTCAGCTCTGTAGCATGTCCAGAACCCCTAAAAAACAGCATTTTTCTTATATTTTCAGGAATATGGCTTCTCTGCGGCTGGCTTTTTCTCTTGCAGGCATTTATCGGGCATTTTTTTAGGCAGGCATGTCATTTTTTGTATTTAGTGTCTGGGGGGTCTAAAAAGTGTACCTGTCAATTTTCAGCTCTGTAGCATGTCCAGAACACCTAAAAAACAGCATTTTTCTTATATTTTCAGGAATATGGCTTCTCTGCGGCTGGCTTTTTCTCTTGCAGGCATTTAGCGGGCATTTTTTTAGGCAGGCATGTCATTTTTTGTATTTAGTGTCTGGGGGGTCTAAAAAGTGTACCTGTCAAGTTTCAGCTCTGTAGCATGTCCAGAACCCCTAAAAAACAGCATTTTTCTTATATTTTCAGTAATACGGCTTCTCTGCGGCTGTCTTTTTCTCTTGCAGGCATTTATCGGGCATTTTTTTAGGCAGGCATGTCATTTTTTGCATTTAGTGTCTGGGGGGTCTAAAAAGTGTACCTGTCAATTTTCAGCTCTGTAGCATGTCCAGAACCCCTAAAAAACAGCATTTTTCTTATATTTTCAGGAATATGGCTTCTCTGCGGCTGGCTTTTTCTCTTGCAGGCATTTAGCGGGCATTTTTTTAGGCAGGCATGTCATTTTTTGTATTTAGTGTCTGGGGGGTCTAAAAAGTGTACCTGTCAAGTTTCAGCTCTGTAGCATGTCCAGAACCCCTAAAAAACAGCATTTTTCTTATATTTTCAGTAATACGGCTTCTCTGCGGCTGTCTTTTTCTCTTGCAGGCATTTATCGGGCATTTTTTTAGGCAGGCATGTCATTTTTTGTATTTAGTGTCTGGGGGGTCTAAAAAGTGTACCTGTCAAGTTTCAGCTCTGTAGCATGTCCAGAACCCCTAAAAAACAGCATTTTTCTTATATTTTCAGGAATACGGCTTCTCTGCGGCTGTCTTTTTCTCTTGCAGGCATTTATCAGGCATTTTTTTAGGCAGGCATGTCATTTTTTGTATTTAGTGTCTGGGGGGTCTAAAAAGTGTACCTGTCAAGTTTCAGCTCTGTAGCATGTCCAGAACCCCTAAAAAACAGCATTTTTCTTATATTTTCAGGAATACGGCTTCTCTGCGGCTGTCTTTTTCTCTTGCAGGCATTTATCGGGCATTTTTTTAGGCAGGCATGTCATTTTTTGTATTTAGTGTCTGGGGGGTCTAAAAAGTGTACCTGTCAAGTTTCAGCTCTGTAGCATGTCCAGAACCCCTAAAAAACAGCATTTTTCTTATATTTTCAGGAATACGGCTTCTCTGCGGCTGTCTTTTTCTCTTGCAGGCATTTATCGGGCATTTTTTTAGGCAGGCATGTCATTTTTTGTATTTAGTGTCTGGGGGGTCTAAAAAGTGTACCTGTCAAGTTTCAGCTCTGTAGCATGTCCAGAACCCCTAAAAAACAGCATTTTTCTTATATTTTCAGGAATACGGCTTCTCTGCGGCTGTCTTTTTCTCTTGCAGGCATTTATCGGGCATTTTTTTAGGCAGGCATGTCATTTTTTGTATTTAGTGTCTGGGGGGTCTAAAAAGTGTACCTGTCAAGTTTCAGCTCTGTAGCATGTCCAGAACCCCTAAAAAACAGCATTTTTCTTATATTTTCAGGAATACGGCTTCTCTGCGGCTTTCTTTTTCTCTTGCAGGCATTTATCGGGCATTTTTTTAGGCAGGCATGTCATTTTTTGTATTTAGTGTCTGGGGGGTCTAAAAAGTGTACCTGTCAAGTTTCAGCTCTGTAGCATGTCCAGAACCCCTAAAAAAAAGCATTTTTCTTATATTTTCAGGAATACGGCTTCTCTGCGGCTGGCTTTTTCTCTTGCAGGCATATATATCAGTGGTGGGTGGGCAGTGGCACAGTACACTCTCTGTGGACCTGGCAGCAGTCACTGGCACCCAGGCAACTGCAATTTAAAAAATATATATATATTTTTTTTACTTTGCAAGCTTCTGTGCCACTTTATATATCAGTGGTGGGTGGGCAGTGGCACAGTACACTCTCTGTGGACCTGACAGCAGTCACTGGCACCCAGGCAACTGCAATTTAAAAAAAATATATATATTTTTTTACTTTGCAAGCTGCTGTGCCACTTTATATATCAGTGGTGGATGGGCAGTGGCACAGTACACTCTCTGTGGACCTGACAGCAGTCACTGGCACCCAGGCAACTGCAATTTAAAAAAAATATATATTTTTTTTTACTTTGCAAGCTGCTGTGCCACCTTATATATCAGTGGTGGGTGGGCAGTGGCACAGTACACTCTCTGTGGACCTGACAGCAGTCACTGGCACCCAGGCAACTGCAATTTAAAAAAAATATATTTTATTTTACTTTGCAAGCTGCTGTGCCACCTTATATATCAGTGGTGGGTGGGCAGTGGCACAGTACACTCTCTGTGGACCTGACAGCAGTCACTGGCACCCAGGCAACTGCAATTTAAAAAAATATATTTTATTTTACTTTGCAAGCTGCTGTGCCACCTTATATATCAGTGGTGGGTGGGCAGTGGCACAGTACACTCTCTGTGGACCTGACAGCAGTCACTGGCACCCAGGCAACTGCAATTTAAAAAAAATATATATATTTTTTTTACTTTGCAAGCTGCTGTGCCACCTTATATATCAGTGGTGGGTGGGCACACAGTGGCACTGCAGTGGGCACAGTACACTCTGTGGACCTGACAGTCACTGGCAGCCCAGGCAACTGCAATAATAAAAAATATTTTTTTTTTCAATTTATTGCAACAAGATGCTGTGCCAACGTATATATATCAGTGGTGGGCAGTGCACTGCAGTGGGTACAGTTCACTCTGTGGACCTGACACAGCACTCACTGCAATTATGACAGAGGAAAAAAAAAATATTTTTTAAAATGCCAGGTACTGTGCCTGTGCCACCCGAAATGAGTGTGGTGTGCACACAGTACAGTCTGTGGTAGGTCTGTGGCCTCTCACACACAGCGGGCAGGCAACTGCAGTGTACAATAGATATATATATATATATATATATATATATATATATATATATATAAAGAAAAAAATCTATTACCTTACCAGCCCTTAAAAGGGCTTTTGGGGACACTATATATATATATATATGTATATATATAAATAAAAAAATCCTCAATTACCAGCCCTTAAAAGGGCTTTTGGGGACACTAGATAGATATAGATATATATATATATGAAGAAACAACTCAATTACCAGCCCTTAAAAGGGCTTTTGGGGACGCTAGGTATATATATATATATATATATAAAAAAAAAAAAAAAAAAACACAAATACCAGCCCTTAGAAGGGCTTTTTGGGGTGCTGATATTACAGCAGTAGTGGACCAAGAACACTGCAAGACCAGGAACACTGACTAACTGTCCCTAGCTTAACAGCAGCAGCAGCAGCAGCAGCTCTCCCTACTCTCACTACACACACTGCTTCAGAATGATCTAAGATGGATGCTGCCTTTGCTTATTTATAGGAGGTGGGAGGGTGTGGGAGGGAGGTACGCTGATTGGCTGGAAATGTGTCTGCTGACTGTAAAGTTCAGGGTCAAAGTTTGCCTCAATGATGTCTTATGGGGGGCGGACCGAACATCGCATATGTTCGCCGGCAGCGGCGAACGCGAACATGCTAAGTTCGCCGGGAACTGTTCGCCGGCGAACAGTTCTATACATCTCTAATGGCCAGCTTTAGGTTACTTGGAAAATGCAGTGGGGTTGATTTAGTAAAGGCAAAGAGACTGTGCACTTTTGCAAGTGTAGCTGCTCCAAAGCTTAGTAAATAAGCAGAAGCTCTGCTGAATTTCATCATCCAAACACATGCATACAAAAATGCATTTTTTTTTATGTTTCTTGCATATGATTGGGTATTTTTTTGCAAAGAGAACCTTTACCTCATTTACTAAGCTCTGGAGCAGCTGCACTTGCAGAATGCAACTGCACTTTGCAAAATGCACAGTCTATTTGCCTTTAGTAAATCAACCTCAGTATGTCAGTCATGATATTTACCATTTATGTTTTAAAATCTGTTTATCAACATTTTCTATTTTTAGGGTCCTTTCACACGGCCGCTCTGTGTGTCCGCAAATCATCCCATCCGTTTGCGGATGATTTGCGGACATAATGTAAGTGAATGGCACTGCAGGTGTCAGCGGAATACCATCCGCTGACACCCGATTTTCCTCCTTTCAGTTCTGTTCCGTTTTTACGAATGGAACAGAACCCCATTTTTTCTTCCGTGTAAAAAACGGAAAGGAAAATCGGATGTCAGCGGTGTCATCCGCTGACATCCGCAGTGCCATATACTTACATTATGTCCGCATATCATCCGCAAACGGATGGGATGATATGCGGGCACACGGAGCGGATGACAGAAATGTCATCCGCTCCGTGGAAAAAAAAAAAAAAAAAGTCCCGCAGCGGACCTTTCACACGGAGCGGCTGTGTGAAAGGAGCCTTAAGAGTATGTCCACCTTAAAAAAAATAATAATAACCGCACATTTTTTTGCCAGAAAGCTCAGAAAACCTTATCTTTATTGTGTAAACTACTAATCCCATTCATAACACAAGTCATATTGTAATTGAATGTTTTTACAACTTACCTTTCCTTTTCAATGTACAGCACTGTAATTTTCTATAAAAGGCAATGCAATATGGCAACCTGGAGGTGTTCCCAGAAATGTAATTTCCTGATTGTGTGATTGGCTTACAGAATTTCCCAGAAGTCTGCTCTAAGATACAAGTCAGGTTTTAGGCATCCTCTGGAACCGGGAACTGCTCCACCCCCAGCCCTGCCCTGCTCCCCATCAGTACAACTTGTACTGCTGCAGGGCCGAATTAGGAGCATCATGGGCCAGGTGCTGAGGATTTTAGTGGGCCTTTTTAATGGAAATAAATAACATGAAAATGCACATTTTTTTATGCTAAACAAACTAAATATAGTAACACCAGCCGTGCAGCCCCTCAGCAGCAGCAACACCACCAATACCACCTGCTATGCAGTCTCTCACCAGCAGCTAATAAGGGTGACTACATTTCCAATCTGCCATTCAGGGACAACCCCCCCCCCCCCCCCAAAAAAAAAGATCAGGGGGGTGTAGTCTCAGAGTTGACGGGGAAATTGGCGGGCGGGATGATTTGTCAGGCAAAAGGCTGGGGTTGGCACTTAAATCACCCCTACACCATAATACCAACAGATATTGCCTTATAATTCCATGTTGAAATGAACTTACTGTTGAGTCTTTAGCTTTTAGTAGTATAAATGTTACAAAGATATTGCTGCATCTAATTTTGACTGGTGAAAGTAGCTAGATGCTAGAGTATATTTAGCTGTTATAGGTCTTAATATGTTCAGGCACAGATATTAGTACAATTAGAGAAAATGAGTTAAGCAATTTGTTAGATAGCATTAGGTCAGATACAAAAGGAAAAACCATTAATGCACTGGAAGAAGCTAAAGAGATATAGTAAAACACAAAACATTAGAGAAGGGAGAATTAGAGTCATTATATATTGCTCCAGCACGCTTGTTTTTTTATCACAGTAAAGGGAAAAGCAGAACCTAAAAATAAAGGGAATGTTCTACTATGCTGTGGGGAAATTAGAGAAAATTACACATATGGGATGGTTTGTCTCAGGGACAATTTAGGACAGAATGGGTAAATACAGAAATGGCAAGCCCCCAATTTATTACTAGTTTTTAAAGTGGATGTAAGCACCATGAAATTTGACCAGATATATCTGTAGTGTTTACCTATCTCTCTCCAAAGCCCTAAGTCCCGTGTCATTCTGCTGCTCTGTTCCTCTGTTATCAGCATGATAACTTCTGACAAGTTCTCCGGCACAGAAGATAAAAGCAGCTGGAAATTTGTGTTGAGGTAGGTGCATAGTGATAGAATACCAGAGAGCTATTCACACCACAGCCCTGCGTGTTTCTTCCTTCCTCAGCCTATGTGGAGGGGGTGTGTGCCTTTTCTCCAATCAGCCTACACATAGTGTATGCCAAGACTCCACACCCAGTGCTGGAACAGGAAGAACAAATTCTAACACAATGTGCACTTTCTAAACAGTGTAGAAAACTGAAGACAGCAGATATACACATAAAACTTATGTAGGGTATGTAGGGAGATTTGTTTCAACTCTGTGTATAATCTAAAGCTGTTCACTTCACTGGGTATATTTGAGGGTTTACATCCACTTTAAAGCGGAGTTTCGGGCACAGAATCGTGTCTGTAGATTTGACGGCATCTGCTTCCTTATCCTTTCCTGTGCCCGAATTGGATATTCCCGGCCTTTTTTTTTTTTCTTACCTTTTTAGAGAGGATAATATACTCACCTTTCCATCGACTTCCTCCTTCCTCGGCCGCGGCCCGCGCCGTCACTTCCTGTCCCGCAATGCGTCCTGGGAGCTCTTACTCGTCGCTCCCAGGATGCAATTGGCAGTGACGTAGGCGGCCGGCCGCTCCTCTCATCTCGTTATTTCCAAACAGGAAATAACGCGATGATAGGCATCCCTATACTATGCCGATCGCATAGTACTGGACATGCGCGAGATTTCACGCTGGATTCACCGGCCTCCACCCACTAGAAACAGGAAGAAGGGAAGACATTTCCCCACAACGGACTCGGCGATCCAGGACAAAGATGGCGGCGCAAGGAAGGGCTTTGCACCGAGCAAACAAAACAAATATATTTTCAAGTACACTTAGTAGCTACCCAGCAACAAAAAAAAAAAAATATGACACTGTATTGTTTAAAAATTTCCATTAAAAAAAGAGGTTTTAGTTGCACAACATTTGCAAATCAATGTGAAAGCCACACACTGCCTCATCAAGGCCCCTCTATATAGCGTGGTCTATAACTCTAGTCTATGAGTTCCTTCATTTTAGAGCATGTAGAGCAGGGGTCTTTAAACTATGGACCTCCAGTTGTTCAGGAACTACAATTCCCATCACGCCTAGTCAGTTCTGTGAATGTCAAAGTTTTACAATGCCTCATGGGACGTGTAATTCCGCAGCCGCTGGGTGACCGTAGTTTGAGGATCCCTGATGTAGAGTAATGGTTAAACTAAAGGCAGGTATGCTTGAAGGCAGCCCATTCCTTCTGGAAGGCAAAGGGACATACCAGAAGCCCAGTGCCAATTCCAGCAAGCAAAACCAAAATGGCAACCGCCCCATCTACAAATAGCTTTTAAAGTAAGATGAACATGTAAGACAGAATGGGGCCCTAGGCCAGGTAACAACCCATCAACTGTTTTTGATAAGGGCTCAAATAGGCACAAAGAAGCCACTTCATCTGCATTGTGTATAGTGGCATGACCTGCTCCATCAGACCACTGTCTTAAAAGTGCATCTCCCATTGTAGAGTGACATGCAGGTATACCCTTGGTGCAATCTCCTGGTTAACTTTAGGAGCATACACATTATATTATACAATTAGCTAGGTCTCTTGGACACCCTATTCTCCCTAGGCACCTTCCTAGGTTGCCTTGAGATGAACCAGTTCTGCTGCATGCAAGTATTCCACAAGCATGTACTAAAAAACTATTGGTTTTATTTTGTGGTCCACAGAAAAAAATACATTCCTTTCATTCCCTATGCTTCTGTATTGCTACCCCTGTAGGGGTCGCTGATTAACCTGTTGCTGACCACCCACCGCCTTTTTTACTGCAGCAGGGTGGCTCTCCTGCGCAAACCGACGTAGATGTACGTCGGTCGCGCGCCTGCAGCTAGGAGGCGAGCGTGCACCGCCGGAGGTGCGCTCCCGCCCCCACTCAGCACCGGGAAGCCGATGCACGGGTCAGGCGGCTCCGATTGCCGCCTGACACCCGTGATCGTTCCCCGCTGAGAGAGAAGAACGGTCAGCTGTTGTAAACTCAGCTGACCGTTCTTCTCAAATGATCACAGGTCTATGTGTTCATTCCATAAGCCCATCCCCCACACAGTTAGAAAGCATCCCCTAGGGACACATTTAACCCTTTGATCGCCCCTGGGTTAACCCCTGCCCTGCCAGTCTCATTAGTACAGTAACAATGCATATTTTTAGCACTGATTACTGTAGTAATGTCATGATTTTTTAAAATTTTTTTTGAGAATGTTATATAGCAGAATGTGAAAAATATTGTTTTTTTTTTTTTTCAGAATTGTCGCTATTTTTGTTTATAGCGCAAAAAATAAAAATCACAGAGGTGATCAAATACTACCAAAAGAAAGCTCTATTTGTGGGAAAAAAAGGGACATCAATTTTGTATAGGTACATCGTCGCCTGACAGTGCTATCGTCCGTAAGTAACGCAGTGCCGAATCGCAAAATATGGCCTGGTCATTAAGGGGGAAAATCTTCCGGTCCAGAAGTGGTTAAGATGAGTCCACTGCACATGTACCAAGTCTATGGGTATTGCTTGGTTTTGCTCCCCCCCTGCTGGCCAGAGGAGAATGGTACAGCTCAATAGCAGTTTCTCAGTTGAAAGCAAAAGCTAACTGATTGTAAAGGGGAAAATGTCTCCTTCTCCATGTTTCTGTAGCCCAACACCTGGCTACACTTCTCTAGGGAGCAATATGTTATTTAGATCCACAACAATGACAAATATACATTTTTTTTTTTTTTTTAAATGAACATTTAGGACCTTTAAGCATGGCTGCCATGTTGTACATAACTGTACACAGTCTCATCACAGTAATCTGAATCTAGCTACTTTAAATATAGCCAACACATTAGTGGCTAAATGATTGAAGATGAGACCTAAACTCCACATGATCTCCCCCTCCCAACTATCAAATAAACATTTAAGCTCAGATCTCATGAGAATGACTGCTTATGAGCATTACAGATGCCCCTGACATTCCGTTGATCATTGGGAACAAAATGCCACTGAAAACATTCCAACATACTTGAAAGCAATTCTCTAACTAAACATAGATTAAAAAGCTTATTGTTTGCATTTCAACATATTTTCTTTAATACAATATGCATCTTTGATATGATAAAAAGATAACTGAAATTATTAAGTTTGCCTTGCTAAAAAAACACAGCTACATGCTAAAAAAAGGTCCTTGCCCCAGGTGACAGGTGAGCAATTGCAAGAAGCAAAGAAAATATGAAATCATTTTAAGAACTGTACTAAACACTATCTGTATCTAGAATGGCAACATCACATAACTCTTAGGGCTTATGCACACTGCAGCTCAAAGGAGCTAAAAGAAGCAGCTATTAAAGGCTTTTGAACTCTCATTTTTCAGCCTAGAAACTCCCCTCCATGTTAGCCAATGTGTCCATGCACACTTTCGCTTTTTCAGGCCTTTTCAGGCATATGCTCTTACAGGCAGAACCCCCCCCCCCCCCCCATCAAACTTGTGTTTTTTAAAGGAGCTAGTGCCCCAAATAAAAGAGCTCAAAAAAGCTCAAAGAAGCTAAAAAAACACACACAAACATTTGTCCCAGCTTTTTGTTTTGTTTTGTTTACACAGTGGTTAAGAAAATTCTATTTCATTGCCTATCACCAGGCCTTGACGACAGCCTTGTACTCACCTGATTGGGCGTCCTCATTACCGGCTCTCTTTTCCCACCTGGGCCCCAAGGGGGGTTCGAGGCTCCCTCCGGGCACCTGCTGTTACCTCCCCCCCACGACCCTCTCCTACTTACCCAGCTTTCTTTCCAACCCTGCTAACCCAGCCCCCCCCCCCACTCGGCCCCCGGCATACCCAATTAAGTGCTATACCTTGGTTTTGGTTGAGACCCCTTCTGTGTGGGGGTCCATCCATGCAGTGTGGCCTTGGCCACACCTACAGTTTGAGCGTACCCTCATTGCATCTCAGACGGGACGCCGGCTAAATCCCATATACGTATTGCATTGCTACATGTTATTTGAATGTTATATGCTGCAGTTTTGCATTTAAAAGCGCCTTGTTTTATCACGGCATGTACCTAATATTTTCACTGCATGTTGCTGTACCATGTTTCTTTTGCCTTCAATAAAAACCATTTAAAAAGTAAAGAAAATACTATCTAGGAGGGTTTGTGGAAATAAGAAAAAAAACAAAAATGCTTGTGCTAAAAAAAGCTCAAAGGAGCTCAAAGGAACTTGAAGAAGCTCAATAAAAATATGCACACGAGCACAAAAAGCTCAAGCTTCTTCAAGCTTAAATAAAAGCTCAAATGCAAAAAGGTTTTTTTTTTATTTTGAGCTGCAGTATGCATGAGCTATTATTATTCTGAAGTACAATACCAGCCAAAATATTTGTTTTTAGTTTTGGCTAGAGTTGTGAAAGGTCAGAAACTTTGCTGGGATTTACTGCTGTTTGTGACCCCGTTGTCCTGTCCTGGGAACAGAGTTGTGAAAGACAGGAAGTGATATAAAAATCTCTCCATTGTGAACAAAGACAGAAAAAATGACACTTTTCACACTTTAGTGCAGTAGTCCTTTAAATGTCGCACCACAGAGCCACCAGAAGTCTCTGGGCTGGGGCCTACTTTTTACGCTCATGTTGTGTTTTTGGTTCTTTAGACTTCAATGGATCAAAAACGTGTATTGAAAAACACAAAATGCACCTGGAATGTGCATCAGCTGCAACCTGTTTAAGTGTGAACCAGGCCTTAAGATTGTTAGGTACTGGGCTACAAATGACCTGCTTTCCCATTACAAACAAATTGAATAAAAGTGTTAAAATGACTATATTGTTTAAATAAAAGCAGATCATCGCTCTTTTTTACAGGTCACTGTGACAGGATACACATAGCTATCAACTGTCCCTGATTTTGAAGGATTATCCCTGATTTCGAGGGACTGTCCCTGATTTGAAAGAAAGTCCCTCTATCCCTCTTTCCTCCTCATTTATAAAATTCACTTTTTATCTTTCAAAAAGTGTTTCCCAGTGCTAAACCTTTCATACAATTTCTAAATTGCAGCATTTGTAAATTTCAAAAGCCAGTATAATGGAATAGTAGTGGTAAACAAAAAGCACTTGTGGGTTTAACTAATCATTTTTTTTTAATTGTTCTTTAGGGGGTGTGGCAGGGGGTGTGTCCTTTTGTTAATAGTTGTCCCTCGTTCCCATCTCATAAAGTTGGTATGGGATACTGACTGGGGACATGAGGACCACAGGAGCAGGTTGGGGTCACAGGCTGGAGTACACAAGGATCACAAAGCTGGAATGAATGACAATACCGGGAAATGCTGGGACCACTGAGACACACAGGAGCTGAATGCAGGCTGGATGAACAGTGGGAACAAAAATGTTCATGGATACAATACTGGGAAGCACTGAGACACACTAGACAAGTAATTGAGAACACATGGGATCTGGTTGCTAGGATGGGAACACTGAGCAAACTGCATGATAACCCTTTAAGATGGTGCCTCCTCTGTGATTGGCTGCCCATCCGGCAGAACCAGGAAGCCTTCGGCAGCACATGGAGGGGAAGATCTGGTAATGGAACCGGAAACATGCGAGGGTGACACTAGTCTTCAGCATCTGACACTTCTACGCTCTGTAATGAAATAGGGGCCAGTGGATAGGTCCACAGATTTGATATATCGGTAATTGTCAAATAGTTACATAGTTACATAGTTAGTCAGGTTGAAAAAGACACAAGTCCATCTGGCTCAACCAAAAAAAAAAAAAAAAGTAAAGAAAACCCAACCATACAACCCCATATACACAATCCTATACCCACAGCTGAATATATATATAATATAAATATTAGTACCTATTTATATTATGTACACTCAGGAAAGAATCCAGGCCTTTTTAAAAGCAATCTACTGAGCTGGCCAGAACCACCCCTGGAGGGAGTCTATTCCACATTTTCACAGCTCTTACGGTGATGAAATCTTTCTGTATTTGGAGACAAAATCTGTTTTACTCCAGATGTTAAGTGTGACCCATGTCCTCTGTGTGGACCTTAAAGTGAATAAATCAACACCAAGTTCACTATATGGACCCCTTATGTATTTTTTACATGTTGATCATATCCCCCTTAATCTCCTCTTCTCAAGAGAGAATAAATTCAGTTCCTCTAATCTTTTCTCATAGCTGAGCTCCTCCATGCCTCTTATCAGTTTGGTTGACTTCTCTGCACTTTCTCCAGTTCTTCAGTCTTCAGCATCTGAAACATGAATGTATGTCATATTGCTAAACCCATCTGTGGTATGTGGTTCAATCCACTGGCCCCTGCATCACTACAGGGCACAGAAGTATCGGATGCTGACGATTCTTTAGCAAGTGTTAAAGAGGTTGTAAACCGAAATTTATTATTTTTTCACCCTGAAAGAGAAAGACATAATGAGCTAGTATGCATCGCATACTAGCTCATTATCAAATACTTACCTTAGGACGAGCCCCCACCGTGCCGCCCACTTACCTCTATGACGGGCGACATGTCCAGTCGCCCGTCTTTTCCGGGATCGTGGCATCCGGCCATCTGATTGGCCGGAGCGACGTGACGTCACTCCCGCGCACACACGGGGCTCTGAAGGAACGGCACGAGTGGCCGTTCCTTCAGAGTGCATGCGCCAGTGACGTCACTGGCTGCATGTAAGGTAAATATCTCCTAAACGGTATAGTTACATAGTAGGTGAGGTTGAATAAAGATAATAGTCCATCCAGTTCAACCTGTGTAGGTGTGTGTGGCTGTAATCATCTCTCATACCCCTGAATGTTCTGATCCTTGAGATGCATGTCCAATAGTCTTTTGAAAGCCACCATACTACCCGCAGAAACCACCTCTTGTGGTAGAGAATTCCACAATCTTGTAGCCCTAACAGTAAAGAACCCCCCACGTTGCCTGAGGTTAAAACGCTTCTCCTCTAATGGCATTGTGTGCCCCCGAGTCCTCTTTTTTTCTAAGCTGAGATCCCCATTGAGATATTTAAAAATTGCTATCATGTCCCCCCTCAGGCGTCTCTTCTCCAGGGAGAATAAATCAAGCGATTGCAGACGCTCTTCATAATCAAGGTCCTCCAATCCCCTAATTAGTTTAGTTGCCCTTCTCTGGACTCTCTCCAGCTCCAACACATCCCTCCTGAGGACTGGCGACCAGAACTGGACAGAATACTCCAGATGCAGTCGGACCAGAGTTTTATAAAGTGGAAGGATTATAGTCTTATCTCTGGAATACATCCCTTTCTTTATGCATGCTAATATTCTGCTAGCTTTGGCAGCTGCCGCTTGACATTGCATGCTGTTGCCTAGTCTATCATCAACCAAGACTCCCAGATCCTTCTCCATTTTTGATTCCCCCAAGGGTTCCCCTCCTAACGTGTATTGTGCTTTTATGTTTCTAGTCGCCAAGTGCAAAACCTTACACTTCTCTACGTTAAACCTCATTTGCCAAGTCGTTGCCCACTCCGTTATTTTGTCCAGGTCATTCTGTAGGATATCTGCTTCATGCTGTGCGGTTATTGCCCTGCCCAATTTTGTGTCATCTGCAAAAACTGCTATTGAACTACTGACCCCGACCTCAATGCTGTTTATGAATAAATTGAACAAGGTTGGTCCCAGGACTGAGCCCTGGGGCACCCCGCTTACTACCTCAGACCAGTCTGAGTATGTGCTGTTTATTACCACCCTTTGGACACGCCCTTTTAGCCAGTTCCGTATCCAAAAGCACACCTTGCTGTCGATACCTGCAGACCTTATTTTATAAATTAAGCGCTTATGGGGAACTGTATCAAACGCCTTAGCGAAATCTAGGTACACCACATCCACTGGTCTGCCCCTATCTAGCTCACAGCTCACCTCCTCGTAGAATGCTAATAGATTGGTTTGACAAGAACGCCCATTTGTAAACCCGTGCTGGTTATTACTGATGATGCTGTTGTCTTTAGCAAACTCTACGATATAGTCCCTTATCATCCCCTCCAGAAGTTTGCATACTATTGATGTCAAACTGACAGGCCTATAATTTCCCGGGATATGCCTCTGACCCTTTTTGAATATCGGAATCACGTTAGCTTTCCTCCAATCTCCTGGTACATCTCCTGTCCTAATACTGTCCGCAAAGATCAGGAACAGTGGTCTGGATATAACCTTACTGAGTTCCTTGAGTACTCTCGGATGCACGCCATCCGGGCCTGGCGATTTGTTTGTGTTAAGTTTATCCAGCCTTTCCCTGATTTCACCCTCTGTTAGCCATAGTGGCAAGTCCTGTGTATTACTACTAACCATACAGTCATGGTCTCCTGTGTAATACCCCTCCTGTGTAAAGACTGACGAGAAAAAAGCATTCAGCACGGTTGCTTTTTCAGTGTCCTCTGTAACCATCCTCCCATCATCGCTAATTATGTGTGCAATATGCTCTGCCCTCGTTTTTTTGCTGTTGATATACTTAAAGAATTTCTTTGGGTTTTTTTTATTATCCTCCGCCATTTGTCTCTCAAAGTCTATTTTAGCCATCTTGATTTTGTGTTTACACTTCTTATTTGCCTCCTTGTATTGGTCGAAAGCCAATACTGTGCCTTCTGATTTATATTTCCTGAAGGCCAATTTTTTCCCCCTAATAAGGTTTTTAACGCTACGGTTTAGCCAGCCAGGTTTGGCTTTGTCTCTTCTAAATTTATTTCCCATAGGAATGCACTGCAAGATGCCTTTGCTTAATATGTTCCTAAAGCATTCCCATTTTTCCTCTATGGTCAGGGATCCTAGGGTTCGGTCCCAGTTTACCCTTTCCATCAATGAGTACAATTTTGGAAAGTTTGCCCTTCTGAAGTTAAGGGTTCTTATGTTCCCCACTTGCCTTGTTCTATTGTTATTTACACTAAATGTGATCATCCTGTGATCGCTAGAGCCCAGGTTGTCCTTGACTCCTACCTCCGAGATTAGGTCTGGGTCATTAGTGATCAATAGATCCAGGACTGCATTTTCTCTAGTCGGAGAGTCCACCAACTGTGACATGTAGTTGTCCTGTAAGGTTTCCGTGAATAGACGGGCCTTCTGTGAGTGTTTAGGTTTAGGAGATATTTACAGTACCTATAGGTAAGTCTTATCATAGGCTTACCTATAGGTACAACTTGCAGAGGAGGGTTTACTTCCTCTTTAAATCTTCAAAAGATCAAAGCTTAGCAGTGCAAAGCATGTCACAGTTAAGTATTAATTCTTCTTTACAGGGAGTGCTTATTTTCAAGTTTTCATCCTAGTAACAGATCACTTTAATTTATTATAATTAGTGATGCCAATATCTTTTTTTTAAAAAACATTCTGCTTCCTAATTAGCCCAGGGTTATTTAAAGGACTGAGAAAGGTGTTCTAGCTCTTAGAAGATATAGGGCAAAATTCCATATGAAATGCTAATAAATGTCTTTGGATTGATATTTTTCAGTCAATAAATTGAGCATGTGGTTACCTGCAATGCTGATGGAAACACAAAGACACTTTGAAAAATTTTAGTAATGTTTTTCACAGTGAAGACAAAGTGCTCTATTTATCAGTTTCAAACCTGGAAAGCAGCAGTAATAAATCATGTCACGTTTTCCATGCTTCCATAAGTGCAACGTTTGACTTGTATAAGGAAATGCTACGTAAAGTGCAAAAAACAAACATTACTGCTTCATATGTCCAATTATGCACGTGTTATCCTCTGTTTTATAGAATACACAGAGGTGTTCAATAATGGTTTATGGAAGGCTGGGCCAAGGGTAGGTTGAGGAGGTAACTGCCTTGGGCTTCTTAGTAGGAGGAATGGTAGAAAAATGGTAGGATATGCACCCTTTGTTTGTGAAGTAGTTCACAGTTTATTGGGTGGGGGTTGCATTGTGGTATTTTTGCTTTGGGCATGAAAGGATTTTGCCCTGGCACTGAGTATGTGGAAACTGTGAAAATTTGATGATGTTCTGGAAAGTTGCATCATCTGCTGATTTTGTGAGAATTCTTCACTTGTTAGATCACTTGAATTTCATAGTGACGGCTAGAAACCTAACAACACAAATTAAATACTAATATAGTATGATATTAAAACAATTTTGACAAACTACACTGTTTTAATTATTTTTAAAATTAAAAGAATATTCAGAAATAAAAAGGTATGAACTGTTTTTAGTAGTGTACTCAATTCACAATGGAGAATTTTAACTGCTATCTGTCACTGCTTGAATTCTGAAGATCTCTTATTCCATTCAGCATACACATAATAGTTAGTGCTCGGACACAGAATAGTTATTGACTGGCTTTGAGCAAATGTGAACTTCACAAATGTAATATATTTTTAGATACTATAAACAAAATTCTTCTTTTTAATGAGGTACAACTCACTGTAACCCAAAAGTTACATTGTTTGCATGCAAACAGATGAAGGTCTTTGGTTTCCAAGTGCAATAAAGCAATATGGCTCAAATTGCCCAACTCATATCTCTACATGCCAAAACTAAGATGCTCTTCTGGGTACTTCTGGAAATTCCCATATATGACCCCATAAAGGGCAACAACATTAAGGTGTCTTATATACAGTAACACTCCTAAAGCTGAAGCTTAGATATGGCAATTTTTACATAGTTACATTGGTCCAGCTTAGACCAATGTAAGGTTGTATGTGCCATACCTGTGCTATCCCCATAGATGCTGGAAATCACTGTAGAAGGGACTGTTACTTACTGTGATCTCCACTAGTTTCAAGGTCCCACGCCAAAAGACTGCCCTACTGCATGGCATGGGCGTCATTCAAAGAACACTTTGCCTTTTCTCAATTAATGCAAATCATTTTCTGGATGGACGAGGTAGAGAGGCGGCATGGTGACATCTCCACTTCATCCAATCAGAAAACACTTTGCATTCACCCTGAAAATGCAAAATGTTCTCTGAATGGTGCCCATGTGGAATGAGCGATCTCCTGTGTTCAGTTATTAGCAGGGCACATAAAAATGGACATACCGAGATTTCAGCTTTAAAATCAGTGGCAGTGTAATATGCTGTAGAAATTGTATATCACTTCACCTTGTCTTAGTTAAAATTGTATCATAATCCCCTATTTATATCTTCATAGTTCATTATCCAATATTTCATTAAAAGAGAAGTTTGGGGTTTAAAAAACCAACATCTATACTCACCTAGGTGGATGCAGCATTGATCTGATACTGTATCTGTCATCCGTCAGCTCTGCAG
The DNA here is from genome assembly GCF_965119305.1 of Pelophylax lessonae. NCBI lineage: Eukaryota > Metazoa > Chordata > Amphibia > Anura > Ranidae > Pelophylax > Pelophylax lessonae. The sequence goes on from NC_138770.1 coordinate 416,114,598, forward strand.
TGAGACCTGAGTGATCAAACACTGACGATTTCTCCTCCACTCTGAGCAGAGAGCCGTGACTGTCAGTCAGCGGCTCTCTGCTCTCCTTTCCAGAGCTCGCTGAGAAGCTGAGCCAGGTCCAGGCATCTGGGGGGATCCCAACCATATGGAACATAATAGAACAGCACTCCCGTGATTCATAGAAAAAGTATGGCCAAAAAAGCTTTGGTTGTACTTCTCCTTTAATGACTAGTCCACAATGTTCTGGAAATCAGAAACTTCCTAAATTCCAGAGAATTAAAATGAGTTCCAGAAAAGATACAGTATAATGTCCCTGTCTCTAAAAAGGTTTTGTGCTTCTAGGTAAAATATTAGGCATCCCCTCCGCTATGATTTAGACACTAGCTCAGGCTTCATAACCATGGATACACCACTGTTCACCTTTAGCTGCCCCTTTTAGTTATACTCCATATTTATGGTGCATTATATGATTTTCCCTTGAACTTAAACGTGGTTGATTATTGAGTTTGGGCAGTGTGGTCATAAACCTAATAAAAGGGAAAGAACAAACAGGTGGTTAAACAATCCAACGTCAATAGGAGAACAATAAAAACAGTGTCGAGGAGTTAAAAACATAGAAATTATGGTACAAGCAGGGGCCAGAGCCAGGATGGGTAATACTGTCAAAAATTGTTTATAGAATTACTTTATTTTTAGGCTCCATGCACACTAGGAGCTTCAAAATACACTGTTGAGTGTTTTTGTTCTGGCATTTAGCATTTTCTGTGCCACCATTTAGCAGTGACTAGCTGATTCTTAAGGAACAGTCTGCGTCCTTAACCACTTTAGCCCCGGAGTATTTGGCTGCTCAATGACCAGGCCCTATTTTGCGATTCGGCACTGCGTGAGTTTAACGGACAAGTGCGCAGTCCTGCCACGCTGTACCCAAACAAAATTGATGTCCTTTTTTTCCCCACAAATAAAGCTTTCTTTTGGTGGTATTTGATCACCTCTGCGATTTTTATTTTTTGCGCTATAAACAAAAAAAGAGCAACAATTTTGAAAAAATAACAATATTTTTCACATTCTTTTATATGAAATTATCCAAAGAAAATGTAAAAATCAAAATTTTTTTACATTTTAGGCCAATTTGTTTTCTGCTACATATTTTTGGTAAAAAAAATCGCAATAAGTTATTGCGTTTACTATCTACGGGAAAGATTTATGTAATTTTTATTGTTTTTTTTTTTTTTTTACTAGTAATGGCGGCGATCTGCGATTTTTTGTGGGACTGTGACATTGCGGCAGACAGATAAGACCCCTAACTGACATTTTTGACACTTTTGGGGGTACCAGTGACATTACTACAGTAATCAGTGCTAAAAATATGCACTGTTACTGTAAAAATGACACTGGCAAGGAAGGGGTTAACAGTATGGGTGATCAAAGGGTTAAATGTGTCCCTAGGGGCATGATTCTAACTGGGGGGGCGTGGCTTGTGAAGTCATCACAGAGACATGCGATCCTATAGCCTCTGTGATCACTTCAGGTGGAATGACAGACGGCTGTGTTTACATCAGCCATCTGTCCTTCTTTGTCAGCGGGAGGGAGCCGCCTTTCACACCCACTGGCTCCCCGGCTGACAAGCGCCGGCGGCGGCGCGCCCTCGCCCCCTAGAGTCTCCTGAGCAAGCGACGTAGTACTACGTCGGTTTGCCCAGGAGCGGCTGCCTGCCACAGTAAATCTGCAGTGGGTGGTCATCAAGCGGGTAACAACCAATAGCTCATCAGCTGTCAGGGGAATTCCCCCCTGAAAGCTGAATGTAAATAATTCCGGCAATAAAAAAAAAAATTGCGTGGGGGCCCCCCTCCAAGCCATACCAAGCCCTTCGGGTATAGTATGGATTTTAAGGGGAACCCAATTCCAATATCTAAAAAAAAATGACATGGTGCCCCCCTAAAATCCATACCAGACCCTTATCTGAGGATGTAGCCCGGCAGGCCAGGAAGGGGGGGACAACTTGCCGACCCACTCTTTAACAAACAGTTTTTCACTGGTTGTTTAGGATGCCTGCGGCCAACAGCTTAGAACAAAACATTCTGGAAGCCGGCTCTTAGCAGCAGTTAGCAGAGTTTAGAAGCTGTCAGTGTTTTTTCTGCCAAAACGCTGCTGCTCCAGAATGCCCTGTTAGTGCTTTTTTTTTTCTGCCACTAAACTCTTCTGCCACAAAACACTGCTAAAAGCCTATGTGTACATGAAAACATAGGATAACATGAAGGGAAGTTTAAAGGCAGTATAAAAGCCCTTAATATTCACTGTAATATATTTAATAACACTATTTTAAAGGTTTATATGGTAAATTAGAAGAATATGTTATATTATTTTGTAAACAAAATGGAAGAAAAGAAGGTCTTTTTTTTAATATATTCTCTTCATAATTTAACTCTTGAGGGTCCAATAGTTCAAATTTATCCCAAACAAGAGATGGGTCATACTCAAAGAACTGTAATTTATCTCGCTGCTTGTGATGAAAAAAAAAAATAATGGAAAATTCAACCAATAATAACATTTTGGACCAAGATAAATTCAAACACTAGTCTAATTCCTTTATTTAGGCTAGCTGTGATTCCTAACAACTTGATTTCAATGAAACATTTTCAAATGAAACAACAAATTCCACACTTAGGGTCCTTTCACACGGCCGCTCCGTGTGAAAGGTCCGCTGCGGGACTTTTTTTTTTTTCTTCCACGGAGCGGATGACATTTGTGTCATCCGCTCCGTGTGCCCGCATATCATCCCATCCGTTTGCGGATGATATGCGGACATAATGTAAGTATATGGCACTGCGGATGTCAGCGGATGACACCGCTGACATCCGATTTTCCTTCCTTTCCATTTTTTACACGGAAGAAAAAATGGGGTTCTGTTCCATTTGTAAAAACGGAACAGAACTGACAGGAGGAAAATCGGGTGTCAGCGGATGGTATTCCGCTGACATCCGCAGTGCCATTCACTTACATTATGTCCGCAAATCATCCGCAAATGGATGGGATGATTTGCGGACACACGGAGCGGCCGTGTGAAAGGACCCTTATACACCTTATAAATAATACATGTGTAAAAACTGTTAGCAACACAAAAAAATTTCATTCTCTTGAAATCTTGCCTAAAATTGATAAAACAAAGGTTTTTTTTTTTTTTAAATCTAACCCTCCCTAAACAACTAGTTGAAAAAGTGGAATAAACAACTTTAAATACCTTGAAATTATTATGTATGATAAATTATCCTAACGTCGTGATTCATAAATACATAAAATTATTTTTTCAAGTATTTATACATATTTCAGGTACATAAAACACAACCTTAAAATAAAGTTCTCAGAAAAAAAATCTCAGAAATTATTAACAAAATGTCCATACTTACATATAACTAATGTTTATGGAAACACTGTTATAAACTTGTCATACGGTGATTCATAACTCCAAGTGGTTAAACACTCTATATTGTTTATCTAACCCCACCATGCTAGAGGTGTAAACTAAGCACTGGAGCCTACTTCTACATGTGGTTTACATACCCTGTAATTTATATTTTTGGAGCAAAAGTGATTTTACTTTAAATGTTATAACACAATCGTCTTTTAATCTATAGCCAGAAATGGATGGCTCTTTTAAATTTAGAATCTTAAAGTGAAAAAAAAAATAAAGTAATTACTAACCTAATAACTCAAGAATATTGGATTTAACTAAGATCCTCACATTTAGAAAATTGTCTAAAAGAAATAAAAGCTTATAATTGTCAGCTTTTATTCCTTTACATAATAGAAAAAAAAATGTTTGCTGTAACTGTATGAAAAGTATTAGCTGGAGTCTGGCTTCAGTTTGTTAATGTATCTAAATCTGATAATACATCTAACACACCCCTCCCCCCAGAGGGGGCATAGGCTCTGTGGTTTCCCTCCTAAATACAATCATGTAACAAGCAAGGTGTGTAGTGACCCGGGACAGCACTCTACAGAAGGACTCAGTATTTTTATTATCACAAACTGTCTACGGCTTATCTCTAAGCTTCGGAACTGCCATAATGTTTGATTCCTACATGAACTCGGTCCCCGCCCAGTACTGGGCATTGATGAACACATGCATGGCAAAAGGTACCCCCGAGTGCAGGGTGAGTGGCCCCACCTACACATGTGCAAGCAAAAATTCCTTTTTTTTTTTTTATATAGACCATACATGTGATTTGTTCATCTTTTATAAGTGAATCTTCACCACATTCACTAAGCTAAGGGGAAATTCCCTGCTTCTATCTCGTCCAAGACAAAATGCCTTTTTTTCTATAAGACTTTTCTTTAAATAAAAGTGAATATTCTTTTGTTTTACGGGTGTGGTATTTGTGGGTTTCTATCCCACCACCGAATATGAGCTTTCAAAGTATACTTTTGCCAAGGCTAGCTTTGAAAATAGTACCGTTCCATAACATCACATACAGCTTTATGGCATCCCCCAAACCTGTGATTTAAAGGATTTGTGTTTTTTTTTTCTATGTAGTCCTAGAAAAATACAGGAAAAGGATCCTTTCCATCCTGTACACTATAAAAAAATGTTGGCAATGCTATGGGTCCCCATGGCAGTGCTCAACGTCCCATGTTTTCCCATTCCTTTTGACAATATCTTGCTGCTTAGCTCTAAAAGCTTTCAGAATTGACTAACAAGAATTATCCCCTATAGACTTTTCAGGGATTTACCAATAAGTTCAAATTCTCCAAATTTTGAATAGGATTCAGAGATCTCCCAGTAAATCAAACCCTAGACAAATTCACTCTTCATTACCATTCGCTTGCTGTTCCAGTGAAGTAGTCACCATGACAAGTTTTACCCCAAGATTTTACTGTCAAACCCATGTCGAACTTCATATTCTATGGGGTTAATTTACTAAAGGCAAACAGGCTGTTCATTTTGCAAGACAACTTTGCCTATGCTTAGTATCCATGATGAAAATGTACATACAGTGGGTACGGAAAGTATTCAGACCCCCTTAAATTTTTCACTCTTTGTTATATTGCAGCCATTTGCTAAAATCAAAGTTCATTCTTCTTCCTCATGAATGTACACACAGCTCCCCATATTGACGGAAAAACACAGAATTGTTGACATTGTTGCAGATTTATTAAAAAAGAAAAACTGAAATATCACATGGTCCTAAGTATTCAGACCCTTTGCTGTGACACTCATATATTTAACTCAGGTGCTTTCCATTTCTTCTGATCATCCTTGAGATGGTTCTACACCTTCATTTGAGTCCAGCTGTGTTTGATTATACTGATTGGACTTGATTAGGAAAGCCACACACCTGTCTATATAAGACCTTCCAGATCACAATACATGTCAGAGCAAATGAGAATCATGAGGTCAAAGGAACTGCCTGAAGAGCTCAGAGACAGAATTGTGGCAAGGCACAGATCTGGCCAAGGTTACAAAAAGATTTCTGCTGCACTTAAGGTTCCTAAGAGCACAGTGGCCTCCATAATCCTCAAATGGAAGACGTTTGGGACGACCAGAACCCTTCCTAGAGCTGGCCGTCTGACCAAACTGAGCTATCGGGGGAGAAGAGCCTTGGTGAGAGAGGTAAAGAAGAACCCAAAGATCACTGTGGCTGAGCTCCAGAGATGCAGTCAGGAGATGGGAGAAAGTTGTAGAAAGTCAACCATCACTGCAGCCCTCCACCAGTCGGGGCTTTATGGCAGAGTGGCCCGACGGAAGCCTCTCCTCAGTGTAAGACATATGAAAGCCTGCATGGAGTTTGCTAAAAAAACACCTGAAGGACTCCAAGATGGTGAGAAATAAGATTCTCTGGTCTGATGAGACCAAAATAGAACTTTTTGGCCTTAATTCTAAGTGGTATGCGTGGAGAAAACCAGGCACTGCTCATCACCTGTCCAATACAGTCCCAACAGTGAAGCATGGTGGTGGCAGCATCATGCTGTGGGGGTGTTTTTCAGCTGCAGGGACAGGACGACTGGTTGCAATCGAGGGAAAGATGAATGCGGCCAAGTACAGGGATATCCTGGACAAAAACCTTCTCCAGAGTGCTCTGGACCTCAGACTGGGCCGAAGGTTTACCTTCCAACAAGACAATGACCCTAAGCACACAGCTAAAATAACGAAGGAGTGGATTCACAACAACTCCGTGACTGTTCTTGAATGGCCCAGCCAGAGCCCTGACTTAAACCCAATTGAGCATCTCTGGAGAGACCTAAAAATGGCTGTCCACCAACGTTTACCATCCAACCTGACAGAACTGAAGAGGATCTGCAAGGAGGAATGGCAGAGGATCCCCAAATCCAGGTGTGAAAGACTTGTTGCATCTTTCCCAAAAAGACTCCTGGCTGTATTAGATTAAAAGGGGGCTTCTACTAAATACTGAGCAAAGGGTCTGAATACTTAGGACCATGTGATATTTCAGTTTTTCTTTTTTAATAAATCTGCAACAATGTCAACAATTCTGTGTTTTTCTGTCAGTATGGGGTGCTATGTGTACATTCATGAGGAAGAAGAATGAACCTAAATGATTTTAGCAAATGGCTGCAATATAACAAAGAGTGAAAAATTTAAGGGGGTCTGAATACTTTCCGTACCCACTGTATTTACTTTCCAAAAAACGCCCAATTACATGCAAAAAAAGAAAAAAAACAATAAGTTTGCTTGCGTTTGGATGGTGGCTGTCAACAGAGCCTAATGTCTAAGTTAAGAGAACCGTCTCTTGCAAAGTGAAAATTCCCTTGCAAAGTTAAAAGTCTCTTTATTAAATCAACCGTTATATCTAATGGCTGATTACTGTTTTACATACCCATTTTTTTTTTTCATTCAGAGCCTGTAACATTTAAATGTAACATTATGCCTTCTCCAGAAACAGATTGCTCTCAATGAGAGATCCGATGACGGTGCCACATCCCTTAATTGGTAGAAAAGAAAGATTTTCCCCTTGTTGTGGGACTTTAAGTCTCCATTCACACTAGTACGACTTGTCAGGTGACTTGGTCAGCCTGACAAGTCACTCACCGTCGCGGTCCATAGTGTAGTACAGGAACGGTTCTAGTAGGAGTGACACAAGTCGCTCCAACTTAGAAAAAGGGTCCTGTACTACTTTGGGGCGACCTGGAGCGACTTGCCTAGACATTCATTTTATGAAGTCCGTGCAAGTCGTGCCAAAGTCGCGGTGCACGCGACTTCACAGGTCGCCCCCGAAGTCGTGCCGCTTCAGTGTGAACCGGCACTTAAGGCACTCACATAAATTACAAAAATAGTACTATTTTTGTAATTTATGTGAGTGCCTTAAAAGTCCCACAACAAGGGGAAAAATCTTTCTTTTATGCCTTCTCCAGGGTATAAAGAAAAGGTGAGTAATTCAGAGAAGCCTTCAGTGAAGAGAGATGAATATAAGGTGATCCATATGTCTCAGCCCATCCACCAAGATAACACATTGCCTCTCACCTCCACTCATTGACCACTAGGGGTCACCAGGCCAGCATAAACAACAGCAATCCTTCCGACGGAACAACTGCTCACGTGACCCCGCTGATGAAGTGGACAAAAAAGTTTTTTTTTTTTTTAGAAATAGTAGGTAAGGGGGTAAAACTGTCAGGTTATACTTTGTTTTCTGATGATATATTTCTTCACTTGCTGTCCCAGAAATACAAGAGAATGTTAGAGGAAATCTCCAAACATTAGGAGAAATCATGCATTAAGCGGTTGTCACTGGAAGGTGTCCCCTGAGATTTTTTCCTCACTTCTTCTGCTGACAACTCTTTAGATATTCCCATCATGCTTGGTGACAATGGTCACCCATGCAAAGAGGGGTGAATATCTGTAACAGGGAGACGGACAGCAATAACAACATGTGGACTCTTCACAGCAATGTCTCTGTGGCTCAATCAGGGTGACATGTGGCTGAAAAACATAGTGGTTGATATACTAAAGGCAAAAAGACAGTGGACTTTGCAAAGTGCAGTTGCACCAGAGCTTAGTAAATGAGGGAGAGCACCTGTTGACTTCCATCATCCAATCATTTGCAAGGAAAAATGCTGTTTTGTTTTTTCTTAATTGTCCTTGCACATGATTGGGTATTCTTTGTAAAGTGAAGCCTTACCGCATTTACTAAGCTCTGAAGCAACTGCACAGTCTATTTGCCTTTAATAAATTAACCCCATAGTCTCTATAAGACTTGAGAACAACAGAAAGTCTAGCTGAGAGATACTGCTTCAGTAAAACTATTCAAAATACAAATAGTTACTTGCAATTATACTCATAAACAAAATCCCTTTTAGTGAAGTCAAGGATGGCTATGGTAGCACAGATGAACAGCTGGAGGAATCTTAGGTATTACGGCAAAGAGCAAACCCACTAAAACTGCAGCAGCAGTCAGCAAGTACAGAGTGGTTCCCCAAAGTAGCTGGGTATTGTGAAGAAGTCGCATACTATTAGGTTCTTACCCAGCTGCCAGCACACTGGTTCTGATGATGGAGGGCCTCTCACCTGGCTGCAGATCACTTTCCCAGCTACCTGTTCCTCCTCAAGTGGGGCTTCACTGAGCTGCTGAGGAAGGGAAGCTGAGAAACTTCTGTTTACTGGGTGTGTTCTGGGGAGCATAGAATACCCCAAAACTGTAGAACTTGGGGATTACTAGGCTTCTGGCTACTTTGTACAAAAATGCAGGCTGTATTTCACAACCTCATGCTGCACTGTATTCTCTTGACTGACTGGTACAAATCCTGGCTGTCTTGAACAACTCCTGGCTGCTCTGCACTTGCTGGTGAGATAAATCACCTTGTAATCACTTCTCCCCAGAATGGTTAGGCTTCCTCCCACCAACTTACTCATGGCTCTGCTTAGTTTATGATCCAGACTCTCTTTGGTAGGCCCCCAGCTAAGACTAGCTGGGACCTCAATATCTTCAATAGGCTCTTCTGACTTTCTCTCCCTCTGTCCAGGAGGCAGAGCCCCTGCACAGGTATTCGGTCCCCGATATGCTCTATGGTAAGCAGGCAAAACCGCTGGCTTCAGTGCCAGGCTCCTGGTGGGACGGGAGAGCCCAGAAAGGGAGTAGAGAGTGGCAGGAGGGGGCCACTTGTAAAAAGTGATCCAGCTGCTAATTAGCCAGTTGGATCGCTTTTACCAGAGAATCGTCTGCAATTGCGGCAAGCTACATCATGCAAAGCTTGTCACCCAAAAGAAGCTCCTGCTTTTTTTTGGGTGACAAGCTTCACACAATGAAGTTTTGCCACAATTGCAGCGCTATTATTCTAATGACAATCGTGGCAAAATCACACCGCGTTTAGGTGCTATTAAAAATGAATGACACCCGAACATGCATGCTGTGTTTTGCCAGCATTGCAGTGTTGTTTGGAATCGCACACAGAATCATGGCAATTTCGCTTGTGATCCCAAATCGCTAGATGTGAACAAGGCCTAACACTTTGCACAGCTGATGCACCTGGAATGGGTTTGGATTGATTTAAACTGTAAGTTCAGTTGGGCTTTAAAGATCACTGATTTATTTGTCTAAGACATGTACAAAATAATACATTTCTGCAAATTCTTTATAAGAAGCATAGAATATTGCAGAAATTGCTGTATGTAGGTTTTTATATTTCATATAGGTTGTAAAATGTACTGTATATATTAATATTATTACACAGAATTTTGTTTATAGAAAACATACGGAATTTGGTCTGCAATAATACACTTTCTGCCTTGTTGCTAGAAACATTTATTTCCTAAAAAGAAAAATCAATTTATTATAGTTTTGAGCAGCTTGACAGCTGTGCAATTGTATACATTCACATTGAGTAAACCTATGAAACAAGACGTATGGGCCCTTCAGAAAAATGCCTAAGTTGGATCATAACACCTATAAATACAACAATAAATGTCTCTCATCTCTAAACCACATTCATTCTGTATAAATATAAGGATTCTAAAACTTGTGGGAAAGTGTAGCATCCATTTCATTATCTTACACAGGAAGCCTCCGACATCCATCACTGCTTGGGGAAATCTTCATTTGTTAGATGATGTGTAAAGACCTTTCTATATGGACAAGACATCTTTAATCTTCTCAGTGTCAGGGGTCTCTGTTGTTTAATCTGCATAATGTATCTATAATTTCTGAGAAATCTGCTTATCCAATCAGCATACGATTAGGATAACCCCAAAGTGAAGGATTGGCAATGAGCTGGGTATTATAGATGCTGCTCCTTCAATCATACACAAATTTAACATTTTACTGCAAGGATGGCAAATTGAAAATGTTTGATTGGAAACTACTTTATTTTAACTTTGTCATTTTTTTTTTTTTTAATAAATCATTTTAAATAATGTGGCTTTTTCAGCCTTGAACTCATCCTTTAGGTTTTATAATAGACACAGTACAGCAATGACTTAGTAAAGCTGTCTGTTGGTTTTAAAGATTTTTGGCTATGTTCAGAGTAAATTATGGTACTGATTGGATTGCATTATGCAGTGCCTGCAAATTATTATAGATGTGGGAACTGATCTGATTCCAATTTGGATTTGACTAATGAATGGCTTGAGAATATACACAACAAATTGACCTTTTTTATGATTCTTTTCACAGGGATTTTTTTTTTTATCTTTTGAGCCTTTTTTTTTTTACTGCCCATTACATTTATCACATCAGACACAGGGACACAAATTCATACAGCAGTAAGCTACAACAATGTGAACCAATGCTTTGTTAATATTAGCCTATATAATGCTTAGCATTGGGCACGTATAATAACAAACATTAGGCCTGACATACACGGTTCAAATTGAGATTCGAACAGTTAATGGGCAGGCTGAATGTACCAAGTTGATCGATCGATCAGCTTGGGTACAATCAGCTTGCCGGACTCACTTCCAATTATCGCAAGCGGCTGCTATACCTGCTAGGGATAATCACTGTCTTCCCCTGGCGGGATGGCTTCCCCCCTGAACCCCCCCCCCCCCATGCCAGGAAAAGACAATTACTGATTCCCATGTCAGCACTATCTGTGTTAATGGGAGAATCGTGCAATTTGCAGTGGTTGCAGGAAAGAAATTTGCACTGTGTATGGCCGGCCTTAGGGGTTTATTTACTAAAATTGGAGCCTGCAAAATCTGGTGCAGTTCTGCATAGAAACCAACCAACTTCCAGGTTTTCTTTGTCAAAGCCTAAATGAACAAGCTAAAATTAGAAGCTGGTTGGCTACCATGCACAACTTCATCAGATTTTCCATTCTCCAGTTTTAGTATATAAACTCTCTAGTCTAGAACTCCCTCCTAGCTGCTATCCTCTATTCAGGTTAAAAGGCAAAGTGGTCCTGTGGACCACCTACCTGTTGCCCTAAAACTATGTGAATGTGTAGAAACAGATTAGGAAAAAAAGCAACCTTAGTTTCAGCAAAGGAATACCACCATCTTCACTGTTACTTACTGATTTACTAAAGTGATTCAGACACAAAAAAAAAGTATTTAAAAAAGTTAAAGTGATTGTAAAGGTAATTTTTTTAAAAGTAACAAACATTTCTGTCTAATGGTTTTGCACAGAGCAGCCCTGATCCTGCTCTTCTGGGCTCCCCCACCGGTGCTCCTGGTTCCTAACCCCTCCCGAGAGCCCCCATAGCAAGCCACTTGCTATATAGGCAATCATGTGGGTCCGATCCTGAGCCAGGCTCTGTGTGTCTTATGACACACACAGTGCGCCCCCCCCCCCTCACTTGCCGTGATTGACAGCAGCAGGAGCCAGTGCCTCCCACTGCTACCTCCGGGTCCAGTGAGAAGAGAGAGAGCTGCTACTTTCAGGAACAGCAGTGGCTTGAGATCGGGCTCAGGTAAGTCATCACTTAAAGAGTCTTTGCAATCTCGATTGGCAGATTTCTGGGTTCCCATGGTGCACGAGGTTCCTCCCAATAGCACCTACATAACTATAAGACACATAAGTAACATAGGGGCTGGTGGTTTGGAGCACTGGAAAAGCATAATGAAAATACAGGTTTGCCCCAAAAGAAAATGCTGAAGTTTAAACTCATCCTACTTTGTTGCTAAAGCCATGTGCTCATCCTTCCTGAATAACCCCAAACAGGGTAAAGCAGGAAAAGCAGGTAAGCCCAGTAATCACTGGGTTGGTGAGCCTCCAGAGAGAATGGGAAGAGGGGAATTCTGCAGCCAGAAGAAACAAAGTGGTTTTACAGCTCCTTAGATCACTTCTACAATACAGCATTGACCAAAATGTAAACACAAGCTCATCACAGCTATTGTAACCATGAAATTGTTTTCATCCTTTTACTGTCATGCTTTAGAATTTATGATGGTAGTAGTAAAAGAGTAACGTTGCCTATAGATAGATTTAAATTTGGCTGATTCACCAGGGATCAACTGAATTTCGATCCAGGTATGTGCACAGTGGTTGTTCTACCAACTGACTTCTGCACAACCTTTCTGCTGTAAAAGTTTCTATCTATCAGCTCAGCAGGCTTTAACCTGCAGAGCTGATCTGTGTATTCTGAAGACGGCAAAGTCTCCCCATTGTCAGAACACTGCAGGGGTGAATCTTCCAATCACACATTCGAGGTGAATGGGGGAATCCTCCCACATTGTCAATGTATTCTGATAGTGTGGATGTGGGAATTAAGATTTTTTTTTTCAACCCGCTAATGTAACAAAAAAAAACTGACCTGACTATGTGACAAATTGAGTCAGTAAAGATATACTTTTAGCATATTATTCCAAATTAAAAGCAGTAAAACACTTCCACACAAATATACCGTTTTACATAGGTAAAAATACCTATAGATGGCCTGATTATTGGAAGAAATTCTCCTAATCTGAGCATTACATTTAAGAATTTATATTAATGCCATCTTTGACCATTATAGGGCCAAAAAAGCTTCTAGCTATCAAGGAGATTTTCTGATCAGTTGGAAAATCTTTGTGAAAACAAGGCACAGACATTTGGCTGTGCTCAGGAGGAACGGATGACAAATATTCTGCTTAAACTGGTGTCATAAAAGAGGAGCTTTAATGACTGTTCAAAAATTCAATAAAAACATCCCTGTGATCCTTACAAAACACCTTTTTGAATTTGGATACTGTCAATGTTTTAAAAAAAGTGCTTACTTGACAAATCTCTGGACTACTGGCCCCTGATGAAATGCTGGCGGTGGCCATCTTAGTTGTGGGCATCTAAAGCTGGTGCCAGTGAGTTACGGGAGGTAGTGCAGCTGGTTTACCCACTTATGCGCACTAGTGAGAGTGCTCAGCGCACAATGCCCGCATCACATAGACTAAAATATGGCCCTTCATCTGTTCAGGAACTACAATTCCCATCATGCCTAGTCATGTCTGTGAATGTCAGAGTTTTACAATGCCTCATGGGATATGTAGTTCTGCAACAGCTGGAGGGCCGTAGTTTGGAGATCCCTGATATAGACAGTACCTGGATTACAGTGTGTCCACTTACAGTGCTCAATTAGGCACGCGATGTCCCGATCACAGAGCGTGTACTTCCTTCCTGCAGATCCTCTTCTTCAAAATTGGTGCTTATCTCCTCCCAGTTGCATCATTTCCTGTTTGGAAATACCATGAGGTTACAGTATTAGGCTAGCCGAAGACTCCTGGGATAGATGACGCCGATATCCCAGGAGTTTACAGGCAGTGCCGGCAAACTGCATTATAAAAAGGTATTTATAAATAATAATAATAAAAAAATTTTAAAACAATATTCATTTAGCACAGTACTGTGGATAGGCATCATGATAAGAGGAAATCGAAAAAAAATGGGTCACCCTCCACTTTAGGTGAGAAACGGGGAAAGACCCCAACACATTCCAGTTGAGAGTAGGCAGATATTTCTCTATATTTGCTATACGCATTGCTCCAGGTGCAGCAATATTATGCACCCTGTGCTCTCCAAGTCAAAAAAAAGTAAAAAAGTGACTGCCAACTTTGATTTGCAGCCCCCAAGTGATGAAAAGATGAACATGAAAATTACAGACTGAAAATATAACTTGAAAATGTTTTTTTTCGGAAATGAGATACATTCTCATTTCTCTGCTTTTAGGTAATGTGTCAGGATGTTTAAACGTCACTCGCTTTTGGCACTGGGAGAAAACGTGAAAGAAACACATTTCTTGTATTCCCAAATGAATTCCTTTTGCAAATTTGTCAAAAGTGTCTCTCTTAAATTTTGTCCACACACTATCATTTTCTCACACACTTACGTCATTACCACAACTTCAGTCAAAGCTTTTATTTTGTTTTGCTTTGAAGAGAGCCTGGAAGGGTTTGAATCTGGAAAGAACTACCCTTTGTCCTCATTGGGGGAGGCTTCCCTTGACTTCCTATTGCAATATTGGGGTTGGGAGGACAAAAAGAGATTGGGAATATCTCTAGAGATACATATATATTGTACAGGACACCAGAGATGGGTCCTGGAGGGCAGGTTTGCTTCCCCAATTATTTGGGTTGTGATCCCTTTAAGTGGAACCATTTGCATACAGTTTGGGAGTACTCAGGGGTTCTTACCAATGCAGGGTGAGAGGTTCCATTCAGAGAGGAGAGAGGAGAAAACTGACAAAGTCCTTTTTATGGGATCCAGAATTCTGAGACTCAGAAAGACGTTCGGTGGGAAAGAGCCTGATTCCAGCTTTTCTTGAACCACCCTCACAGTTTATTTTAACCACTGTAAATATTTTGTATATTAAACCCAAAACCAAAATGTAATATATATATATATATATATATACAGTCAATAAATAATGGGTCATTTACACAATTTAAGCTTTAACTGCAGACTCTCAGCTTTAATTTGAGGGTATTTACATCCAAATCAGGTGAACGTTGTAGGAATTACAACAGTTTGTATATGTGCCTCCCTTTAACCTTGAATTCTTTGGGGTTCACTGTCTATGCACTCCCTTCTGTAACTTCAGTGTCCTCAACCTAGGTACCCCCTTTCCGCTAGCTGGCACTGGATCCCAGAACCTCTTCCGGAGTGGTCCCCTTTTAACTCTGGCAGACCCCCAGGGGCAATCCTCAGTACTCACAACCTGTGTGGGTTTTCCTGGGATTGGACCCCTCTTGCTCTCCGCAGGTTCTCGGCACACCGGATCCCCTCAGCTAAACTCAGCACTCTCTGGATTCCCAGGCGACACCCCGAGACATCCTCTTTCCTCAGACAGGAAGAGAGACATCCGTTCTCTCCCTCCTGGGACTCTGCTCCCGCCAAAGACATAGTGTCATGTGCCACCCCCAAACTTATACCCATTCTCAGAATCCTTTGCAGCACAATCTGGCTTCTGGGGTAGTTACAAGCCTGGATGTGTCCCCTGATTGGGTTTCTTCCACTGCCCTATGGGAAGCCTCTCACAGGAGCCAGTGGGGAGACTCCCCCTTCAGCAGGCACACCTGGAAACCAAAACACCCTGACTAATAAATCACAGCCCTGCTGTTAGGCAGACAAGGCCCACTATACCTTTACCTAGCACCTACCTGTAGGGTGCTACACATAAAATCCCATATACACAATCCTATACCCACAGTTGATCCAGAGGAAGGCAAAAAACCCCAGCAAAGCGTGATCCAATTTGCTTCAGCAGGGGGGGGGGGGGGGAAGTTCCGTCCTGATCCCCCGAGAGGCAATCAGATTTTCCCTGGATCAACTTTACCTACAGTATAAATGTTAGTATCCAGTTATATTATATTATGTACATTTAGGAAATAATCCAGGTGTTTGTAACTGGAGAGAGTCCAGAGAAGGGCAACAAAGCTAATAAAGGGAATGGAGGACTTCAGCTATGAGGAAAGACTACAAGCATTGAACTTATTCTCTCTGGAGGGGAAACACTTGAGAGGGGATATGATATCAATGTACAAGTACTGTACTGGTGACCCTAGCATAGGAAACAAACTATTCAGCGAAAGGGAATATAAAAGGACTCACAGCCATTCAGCTAAAATTAGAAGAAAAGTGGTTTAATCTTAAACTACCTAAGGGGTTCTCTACCGTAAGAGCAATAAGGATGTGGAATTCTCTTCCACAAGCAGTGGTAGCAGGGAGCATCGATAGTTTAAAAAAACTATTAGATGGGCACCTTAACAACCACAACATACATGGGTATACAATATGCTATTGACATAATGACTTATACATACACACACTCATCATAGGTTGAACTGGATGGACTGGTGTCTTTTTTCATCCTCACTACTGTAAGTATGCAACTATGTAACTTTTGACAATATAGTGTTTGACAGTGTATACGGCAATTTTTGCAATAAGTATTAAAAAGAAACATATTATATTAATTATTATTATTGTTTTTTTATCTTGTCTATGGAAAGCATAATAAGCATAATCATTACATGTATGGCAATTTTTGCAATACAGTAAGTGTTAAAAAGAAACATATATTATTATTATTGTTATTATTCAGGGTTGATATAGTGCCACCAGTTTGTGCAGTGCTTTACAAAAGGGAGACAGTACAGTTAGTCCCGGTTCACATTTGTGCGATGCGGGAAGGCTGTGAATTCGCAGCCTGTTTCCGCATCGCAAGCGCACCTCTGGCAGTTCACACTGCCATATGGGATACGCAAGGGGTGTCAATTAAATGTTAACGACACCCCCAGTTTGATCGCATATCGCAGTGCGATCTGACAGTTCGCACAGGATCAGATCGCACAAGTGTGAACCACTGTGCGATCCGATCCTGATGCGGCTGGAAAAAAGGGTCATGTGCGTGTTTGGTGCGGATACAGTGCGAATTCAGCCATACAAAGTGTATGGCTGAATTCGCATCCGCACATCCAATCGCATGTAATGAAGGAGCAGTGCGCTCCGAATTACATGCGATCGCCGCACTCGCACAAATGTGAACCGGCCCTTATTGTATTATTTTTTGACAAGAGGGTAAGGAGGGCCCCACTCCTGAGAGCTTACAATCCAAAAGGAAGAGGCCAGTGACTGTTAGTGCTGGTTCACACATATGCGATGTCAGACATTTCATGTGATTCAGAACGCACTGCTCTGCAAATCACATGCGATGTCTGTGCGATGCAATTTCAGCCATACAGATTGTATGGCTGAATTTGCATCGCATTCAGACCAAAGTCACACAGGACCCTTTATTTGGTTTGCACCAGAATCGGATCGCATGGGTGTTCACACCTATGCAATCCGATTCACGTCTGAACTGACAGTTCTCACTGCGATATGCAAACTGATCTGGGGGTGTCGTTAACTTTGTATTGACACCCCCAGCGATTTGCATATGGTAGTGTGAACTGCCTGCAAGTTGAGTGCCATGAGGGAACCTGCAGTGGATTCGCAGGGTTCCTCATCGCATATTTGTGAACCGGCACTTAGGGGTGAGCTGATGAAGAAAGTAAATTGAAATGGTTAGCTAGGTGTGGAATAGGCTTAGTTTATCAGACAGCTAAGCACAACAATACATTAAACCGCTGCATTACAGTGCACATTAAACAGAAAATCAACAGGCTATTTAAATACAACATCAACCCCTCTGCATCTTTACAGGCCCCCTCCTCCACTGCCCTTGGATCATGCTTTTTACATTTTGTTGTCATTTTCCACCCATTTTTATTTGCTTAACAGTATTCTGTTATCTATTTTATTATATTCTAATAAAAATACATTTTTTTTTGCACTGGAAATTATTTGGCGTACAAGGTTCAATGCATTAATTCATATCAGCTAAGCCACAGGTGAAGTCGCTTCACATGCCAGAAATATAAACTAATATTATTTCTATGTCCACTTGATGGCAGTGCGATGATTTTGCAGGAATTGCTCATTGCAGAGACAGGGGAGGGGGGAATCTGTCGATTCAAGTCACATAATAAAGACAGTTGACTCAAAGTAAAGGTGTATGTTGGATTACAAGTGTAGCAGTGTCTCAGGAGACGCAGGGAGCTGTGTGCGGCTGCTGTGCTTACATTCTGTGTCTGTGCTGCTAAAATGACCTCCACAGCTATCTGCAGAGGTCTGGATTGTAAAGGCTGAACACTCCTGAGTCAAGAGGGGCACACAGTCCTACATTGCTCATACTGATCATCTCATTGGTGAGTGACTACATGACAACTCCACAATGGATTAGCAATCGTATATATATATATATATATATATATATATATATATATATATATATATATATATATATATATATATATATATATATATATATATATATGTATATGTATATATATATTATTTTTTTTTTGTGTTTGCAATTTCATATCTAATCTTTTATTTGATTAAAAAAGGCAATGCATTTCTGCCTTCTGTAATAAACTGAAATTAGACTCAACAGATGGGAAATGGATGGAAAGGAGGAGGTGGGGAAGATTGTTTCATTCATACTGCTGTTTAAGGATGCCTTAGCTGCTAGCTTGTGAAATAAGCATGTGTGATTTGTATTAGCTGAGAAATTTATAGCGCAGAGGTTACGTGTTTCTGTATTAAACCGATGTCCTTGTCCAGTGTTTTTTTATGGTTATTTTCACATCTTACTGTAGAGCAAATACAATGACATTCCATTCTACTCTACTGCATCCTCCGAGAGTAAGCTTTGCCCTTTAATATACCAAGAAATGTCAAAAAGTTGCTTTTTAATGTATATTATAATTAACGTGACATTAGATCTTTTGTTTTTTAATAATATTTTTATTGAGAAGTTTAAAAGTATAAGCAAAGTATTAATACATAGTATTACTGAACAGATATGACATACTGTAAATTGAATTAGGAAAATTACCAAAAAAGAAAGAAAAAAATTCTGTTGTGGTTGACAGTCTCGCATGGAACGGGGAGAGAAAAATCAACCTATGATTTGGATGACTCTAAACTGGTCAGCAACCTATTATACGTTAATCTCGACACTTTATCTTTTGGGTTTTTTTTCAGTTTGACACCTGCTCTTTAGGTGGAATATAATGTTGCTTAAATCATGTTGGCGAGATTCATTTTAAACAAAGATTAAAAATTGATTTGTATAATCTATCTTTTAATGCATATTTATTCTTCTGAAAAGTATTTCATAGCTCTTGAGGTAGGGTAAATGTGGTGAGTTAAAGCCACCTACCTCCTCGCTTACCACCGCTTGCTCAACTTACCTGTCATTTGAAGCTCCAATGGCTGGGAGTTGAAAATGGAGTAGTTGAGTACAAACTGGCTGAGCTGGGTGTAAAAGTTGCCGGGCAGAAAATAAAGCAACTCAACAAAAATTAGCTTATCGCTGTATGAAAAGTGGATGAAAGGGGAAGGAGTGAGTTAGAAAAAGCTATGGAAAGACCCAAAGGATACATAACCATTTATTATCTATTATTGTTTATTTAAACCATAATGATTTTATAACCATTTAAGCAGAATTCCACCTTCCCCTCCACCCCCTCCAAAAATTAAAAGTCAGCAGCTACACATACTGTGGCTGCTGACTTTTAATATTAGGACACTTACCTGTCCTGGAGTCCATCGATGTCGGCACCGCAGCCAATGTTTCTATCGGCTGTTGGGTGCTGCCGCCGCCATTGCTGGTAAGGGAACCCAGCAGTGAAGCCTTGCAGCTTCACGGGCGGGTCCCTACTGCGCATGCGCAAAGCGCGCTGCACATTACTATCGGTTTGGCGGGGGGGGGGGAGGAGGCCAAACTTCCGAGGGACGGCGCCGTGGCACCGTTTCCCGGAAGTTGGGAAGGGTACCTGTCAAACACAGGTACCCGTTCCCCCCTCCATCCTGAAAGGTGCCAAATGTGGCACCGGAGGGGGGAGGAGCAAAAGAGCAGAAGTTCCACTTTTGGGTGGAACTCTGCTTTAAGGACCAGTTCACAGCACATGCAGTCCAGTGCGTTTTTTTTTCTGCACCAAAAATGCATGGATAGTAGGTTATATCGTTTGGCAGACGTTATATGGTATGGCAGAGTTCACACCAGTGTGGTCAGTTCCAGTGCGATCCAGTTCCAAAAAAAAAACACAACATTCTGCATTCGTTCTGCACTGGACTATACTGGAACGTGGTAAAACACACCAAAAACTCACCTGAACGCACCTAAGAGCACCAAAAACGCACTGGAACACACATGTCCTTATTTAGGGTTAAGAAAAAAGAGGGGGAAAAATGCACAGGACTTCCTCAAAAATGCACTGGAGCACACATGTTCCCATTTAAGGTTAAGAAAAAAGAGGGGGGAGGGGGAATGCACAGGACTGCATCAAAAACGCACTGGAACACACATGTTCCTATTTAAGGTTAAGAAAAAGAGGGGGGGGGGGGAAATGCACAGGACTGCATCAAAAACGCACTGGAACACACATGTTCCTATTTAAGGTTAAGAAAAAGAGGGGGGGGGGGGGGGGAATGCACAGGACTGCATCAAAAACACACTGGAACACACATGTTCCTATTTAAGGTTAGGAAAAAGAGGGGGGGAAATGCACAGGACTGCATCAAAAATGCACTGGAGCACACATGTTCCCAAAAAGAGGGGGGGGGGGATGCACAGGACTGCATCAAAAACGCACTGGAACACACATGTTCCTATTTAAGGTTAAGAAAAAGAGGGGGGGGGGGGAAATGCACAGGACTGCATCAAAAACGCACTGGAACACACATGTTCCTATTTAAGGTTAAGAAAAAGAGGGGGGGGGGGGGAATGCACAGGACTGCATCAAAAACACACTGGAACACACATGTTCCTATTTAAGGTTAAGAAAAAGAGGGGGGGAAATGCACAGGACTGCATCAAAAACACACTGGAACACACATGTTCCTATTTAAGGTTATGAAAAAAGAGGGGGGGGGGGGGGGGGATGCACAGGACTGCATCAAAAACGCCCTGGAACACACATGTTCCTATTTAAGGTTAAGAAAAAGCAGGGGGGGGATGCACAGGACTGCATCAAAAACGCACTGGAACACACATGTTCCTATTTAAGGTTAAGAAAAAAAGGAGGGGAAATGCACAGGACTGCATCAAAAACGCACTGGAACACACATGTTCTTTTTTAAGGTTAAGAAAAAAGAGGGGGGGGGGGATTCCCAGGACTGCATCAAAAACGCACTGGAACACACATGTTCCTATTTAGGGTTAAGAAAAAAAAGGGGGGGGGGAATGCACAGGACTGCATCAAAAACGCACTGGAATGCATCAAAAACATATCAAAAACGCACATGCAAAAAAGCATCTGGAACGCAACCAGGCTATGTTTCTATGGTGTGAAATGGCCCTTAAAGTTTTTATATCTACAAAATAAGGATGAGGCACCAACAGATTTTTTCCATCGGAGGACCAAAACAATGTCCTCTTATGTAGATCCATTTTCAATCATGTGGACCCCAGCACCGCTGGACCCAAAAAAAGAAAAAAACCTCCGACCTTGTCAAAGGCTCCCCGCCAACTGCCTGCTCCTCTGCCTGACATTTCTTAAATAGGTAAGGGGCAGAGTCACCCGGTGATGTCAGAGGGGGGGACCCCACGCCGTTTTTTTTTCTATTGCCAGAATTCTTTTGTTTACATTTCAGCTCTCAGTGGGGAAGCCCACTGACAGCTGATGAGTTATCTGTTGTTAAGGACACGGAGGCTGGCTTCCCAGCCCGCTCCTTAACAACCAACTATTCTTCACACAGAATTCAAAATGGTAGATCATTTTTTTACTGATGCTAATCTAAATCGTTTCGAAAATTTGGAATTCATTTTAAAATTTATAAATAGGGAGAAATGTTAGACAGTGGGAGGAAACCTGAAAAATGAGTGCACAGGTGTTTGATACAGCCCTGGTGATTTGGCAGAGGAAAGTGCCTCGTTTCATGCAGGGATACTGTATAAATGCTAGGAGCACATGTGCTCAGGGTCTTTCGGCTGGATAGCGGAGTCCCAGAGGGAGGAGGCGGCTGCCTCCTCCTCTGTAGAGGTGTCATGCGGCCTCAGGTAGTCAACCTGAGGGCCTAGAGAGAGCTAGAGAGGAACTGAACTCAGAGGTCCTGTGAAACTGACTGAAAGGGGAGACACTGGAGGATCTGATTCTACAGTACAGTGAGTACAGATGTGTGTCAAGTGGACTGACCTGAGGGCTGAGGGGGGCCACTCCTGCAGCTAGAAGAGTCAGTGGATGGTCGTCAGTAAAGGGCATGCTAGTGAGTGTCCTGAAGAGAATATAGTTCACCAAGTCTATTGCTGGAGAGAAAGAGCAAGGAGACCTAACCCTTTCTATACATGTGGGGCAGTATTGATTAAGCAGTGCAGCTGCTTCCACAAGCAACCTGGTGAGGCCAAGTGAGAGTTGTCCTTATCCATTGAGAATAGTTACAGTTGGAGTATCCCACTATTCCCTTCACCCATCCAAGTTCCAAAATAAACACTAAAAACCAATACCCCTTGACTGTTTATTGAGTGATGAGCCATCGGGAGTAAGGAGGGATGTGTGAACTTTACCCTAAGTGACTGTGTGCTGGCAATCAGAGGGGGCCCAAGAAGTCATCATACAGCAAGCCCTACAGGGACAGCACTACATAAACCAGGGCTCTACAATCCCCGGGCGCCAGGTTCATTTGCGACTAGAATTAGCGACCTGGCGCCTGGGGTGCCCTGCAGAAGGTGTCCTGTCATTTTTGCACGGACTTCCGCGCACGGAGTGCACGGACTTCCGAGCCGTCCGAAAATTGAGGCCCCGGTTTTTCGGCCTACTTGAGATGAGAGAGGCTTCCAATGGGGAACTGGCGCCCTCTTGTGGTGGCCGGGAGTAATGACTGTTGTAATGACTGTTTCCACTGCCTGTTTGTTCTCAATGCATTACCATCTCCCTGTCCAGTTAGTTACCTTTGACAGGGAGTGTGGTTATTATTATTTATTTAATTTATTTTTTAAATGTAAAAAAAAAAAAAAAAATAATATTTTTTTCTTTTTTTTAAATTATTAAAAAAAATAAAAATTTTTTTTTTCCAATTAAAAAAAAAAAAAAAAAAAAAATATATATATATATATATATATATATATATATATATATATATATATATATATAATCTTTTTTTTTTTCCTCATCGCCATGCCACAGCCAAAGGCCTCTTTCACACGGGCTGTCTGATCAGGTCCGCCTGTCAGTTTTTCAGGCAGACCTGATCGGACCCTTCATTCTCCTCTATGGAGCAGTAATCTGCCGCCATCTGATCCTGTCCACCAAAAGCAGACAGATGGTGGTTCTATCTTCTATCCATCCCGTGGAACGGATCAGATGGCATCGGATGGAAAAAGACAGACAGTCTGTTTTCATCCAATTGCGCTATAGAGGAGAGTGGGGTTCTAGTCGTATTTATGTGTAAATTTAGTATCCGTTTTATTAAATAAAGCTTGGTTGTTAGTTTAAAAAAAAAAAACTGGCTCCTAACTTTTTTAGCTGGCTCCTAGATTTCAGGAAAATTTGTCAAGCCCTGACATAAACAAAACTAAATTAAACGCAACTAAGCGAAACAATTCCGAAACGAATTACCAAAACAAAATTAGTAACATGATGAATCTATCTGAAACAAAACAAAACAAATTTTCCCATTCTGCACATGTCTAATTTAACCTCTTTACGAACGCCCACTGCAGATGTACTGCGGCAGGCAGCCGCTCCTGCGCAAACTGCCGTAAGTGTACGGCGGTCGTGAGCAGGAGGCTGGGGGGCGAGCGCGCGTCTCCGGCGGCGCGCTCCCGCCCCCGCTCATCAGCGGGGAAGCCAACGCAGCGGGCAGGCGGCTCCAATTGACTTGCTGCCTGACACCCACGATCGTTCTCCGCTGAGAGAGAACGGTCAGCTGTTGTAAACAGCTTGGAGCCGATGTGCCAATGTTAGTACAGCGATCTCCTCTGCTGAGCTATTCTGTTCTGACAGGGGGACACCCCCCCCCCCCACCAGAACACTCTGGTCAGTGCTGTCAGCCATTGGCTGAGAGCGCCAATCAGGAGTCAGTCAGCAAAACTTTTTTGGTCATGAGCCTTAGATAGACAAGCTGCCCTACACACAGGCCAGGTGTTGGCCAGTTTCTGTTAAACTGGCCAATGCCGGCTGATGCCGGTCGACATTTGGCCTGTGTGTACTAGGCTTTAGTCTGCTTCCCCAGGATGCAACGGCATACAGGAAAGACCTGGCCACCACAGACTGATAAAACATAGGAGGACATGGAGGAGGAGGGAGAGAGGGGACTGTCATTTACCACTGTGTATAAGCCCACATGTGTGACCCTTTAGTCATGTGGGCTGCACACTTAAGAAAAATAAAACTAAGGGCTTAGAAGGGAACTAAAAATTGAGCATGTTCAATAGAGAACACCAGCAGGTTTATACAATCTCAGCCTGCAATGGAGGCATAGAAAAGATGGGAGGAACAGCTGAAGGCAGGATCAACCAGATATATTTCACTCTACACAAACCAATGCTTTTGTGCAGCTCTGTGAGTATGTACATTATGTTATTTAGCATGTAATGAGAGTTTTTTTTTATAATCTGGGTTTAATGACACTTTAACTTTTCAGTGCAATACCCTTTCCAGCCTTTGATTTTAGGGTCACGCAAAATGTTAGAGACAATTTCCTGACTATATAAAACTTCTAGAGACCCTTGTGCAGAATTGTGTGCTGTGCTGTACCTTAGAATGTGCCGTGCTGGATCCTAGACTAACAATCCACTACGGTGTGGTAGCAATGGAAGCAGTCTTTGATGCAGATTGGCCAGGACAGAAAAATGGGTGTCATGCCTTATTCCACATTTACCACAGACACACCTTTTTGAGGTGATCTTTGTGTTGGGGTATCTGGGAGGACATCTGGTAAGTGGTTCTCATGCAGCCGGCTAACTGTATCTGGATTTGGACTTCACGCCACAGCGCCTTCTGGATATAAAAGGGCTAAGATGATCGACTCCTGAAATTTTAGGAAGGATCCAGTTCCTCCAGTAGTTTTGCAAATAACAAAAGTATTGTATAGAGCCAATTGAAATAAATATATAGACACCTTTTTGCACCAGTGTCTGGCTTTAAATTCAGGATTTTTTTTATTTAAATGGCCTAGCAAGGTAGGAATTTGGGTTGGTGGCGATGTACTGTTGGGCATAAACATTAATTTGGTCCAAAATAAAATTGTAGAGGTCTTTAGTGAAATACAGCTAAAAAATGTCAAGGGGTGTTGTTATGTTGGCTGTTCTGTTTTCACCTGAACCCCAAGCTGGACTGTGAATGGGGGGAATATGAGTCCTGCTGAATCTGGGAGCAGTCAATTAGGGTTCACAAGCTCCTCTGGAAGGCTACTATGGGCTGTATGGTCTGTGCTTGTATTCTTGAATTTTTGGTGGCTGCGGTTGTATTACTCTGCATGTGCTAGCACCTCACCAGCACTGCTGGCGCTAGCAACTTCACCATGAGATACTACAGTGTTAGTGTCTAAAAAGCTAGGATGTACTATGCCGCTGGTGCTTGCCAACTCACCAAAAAGTAGTGCAGTGCTAGTACATGCACCCTGCTGCATATGAGCATAATCATGCGTTTCTGTCGGGTATGCCTGATTTTGGCTTCACCTTAATCAGGTGTTGCTGCTTTCTACAGGCTCATATTCTGAGCCTGATTCTGGCAGTGAGATATCTTCTTCATCCTCATCTGTCATGCTCAGAATCCTGTAGGCCTCTTCTCTAGTATACCTGTCTTTGGATATTTTAGGCACTAACTTTACAGGTACCTAGTGGTGACTATGGGAAAAAGAGCCCCTGGCTAGAAATCAAGGACTGCTTGCATGCTAGAAATAAAATTAACTGCTAGTGCTAGCAGAGATCAGGCCTTATTTTGCTAACACTGCAGTTTTGTGAACAGTGTATCAGAGGTGGCAGTGATCAGAAAAATTATACTGTCACTGAACTTGTTGGAGGGAGGGTAAACACAAGTGCGGGCAGTGATCAAGGCTGAGTTTTTGGGGACATTATACCATTGAGGACACTGATGTAGTTCTGACCGTGATCATGATACTGATCCATACAGACATTTTACTAGTAGTGGTGGTGATCAGCGACTTATAGTGTAACTGCGATAGAGTGGCAGGCAATTGGAGCGCTTATTGACACTGGCTAGGGGGCACTTACAGACTCTGATGATTTTTTACGTTGCTAGTGATGCTAAAACAGTGATCAGTAATAAATATTGTACACTGTACCAATATCACTGGTGACAAAAGGTTAACTGGAGTGCAGTCAAAGGGTTAAGTGTGCCAAACAAGTGTACGCAAGTGTAAATGGGCTGTTTTTTCTCACACAGATCAGACTTTCTTCTCTCCTTTAATGAAAAGGGCCAGATTCTACAAACAAGAAACAGAGCTGTGCTGTGATTGGCTACAGCCGATCAGCAGGTTTATGGCCAAAATCATTGGCCGAAACCTGCTGACAAACTTGTATGAAGCCGCAGTACACTAATAACACTGTTGGAACTACCAGTTAACAAAATGTTTATTTCACACCATGATATAAAGCTCATATATAATCAAATAACAGATCAATAAAAGTCTGATTAAGAAATCATCAGCGAAACGCGTCGGATCTGCTGCTATGATTCCACTGCGTTACATTTGATCCTAGGATGTTTTATTGAGAGCGCTTTCTATTCATCTACATTGTAAGTGTTTCTGATTTTTAATCAAGACATATGTATGGTTTTACACTATGTGGAGTTCTCTCTTTTATTGAGTATATGTGGAAAAGGACTAGAGGTTCTAGTTTTGACTGGATGGTCCATCAATGGGAATAATCTGTATTAAAGTGGAATATACTGTTGGTGCTGTTGGAGTGGCGGAAGTCTATCCAGACGTCTTTTGGTGATTATCCATCTAATCATGCTGTTTCTGATTCATTAGGCGTAAGCTTAATTGGGTCCATTTTATCTGGTAAGCCTCCCTCTAAAGTTGGTGGTGGTTCCTGTGCACGACTCTTTGGATTATTCACATGGAATAACGATTGAAGATATTCTTTTCACATTGCACTTTGGACTTTCTTTGATTTATTAATCAGACTTTTATTGATCTGTTATTCATGCACTTTATATCATTTCTATTGGCTGTGTAGTATTTTATGTGTATTGTATAAATACTCCTATTTGGCCAAATAGACACATTTTAATATTGCACTATATATGCACTTTATTATAGTTTTTTCTATCAGCGCTGCCCTTTATACATTTTTTTACTTTAGATTGTCATCTGTAGTGCAAGTCGCTTTTCTAATATTGTTTATTTTAGCGCGGTATTGTTTTTTCCTCATTTACTATTTCACAACATGACCCACAACATCTTAAAGGCTTATTGTGTTTCCTCTTAACCACTTGCCGACCGCCGCAAGTAGATATACTACGGCGGTCAGCCCCGTGCAGGCAAAGTGACGTACTGGTACGTCACTCGCCTGCGAGCCAATAGGTGGTGAGCGCGCACCGCCGGAGGCGCGCTCCCGCCCCCGCTCGCCCTCTGGGATCCCCGCGCGTGTGACCGGCGGACCCGATGTTCGCCGGTCACTCGCGATCGTCGGTTACAGAGGGAGAAAGGCAGGCGGCTAATGTAAACAAAGCCGCCTGTCATTCTCTCTTGTGTAACAGCAGAGATCATACGATCCTGCTATGTAGGACCTTAGATCTCTGCTGTTACATGAAAAGCCACGCCCCTTTACATTCAGAAGCACGCCCCTAGGGACACACTTAACCCCTCCTCCTCCAATAAAGTTAACCCCTTCCCTGCCAGTGTCATTTTTACAGTTACAGTGCATATGTATAGCACTGATTACTGTAGTAATGTCACTGGTACCCCCAAAAGTGTCAAAAATGTCAGTCAAGGGTCCGATCTGTCTGCCGCAATGCCGCAGTCCCGCAAAAAAAAAATCGCAGATCGTCGCCATTACTCGTTAATAAGAAAAAAAGACAAAAATCTTTCCCTTAGATAGTAAACGCAATAACTTTCGTGCAAACCAATCAAAATACGCTTATTGCGATTTTTTTACCAAACATATGTAGCAGAAAACAAATTGGCCAAAAATGTTAAAAAATTTGATTTTTACCTTTTTTTTGGGGAATTTCATGTGAAAAAATTTGAAAAATATTGTTATTTTTGCAAAATTGTCGCTCTTTTTTTGTTTATAGCGCATGATTAAAAAATCGCACAGGTGATCAAATACCACCAAAAGAAAGCTCTGTTTATGGGAAAAAAAGGACGTCAATTTCATTTGGGTACAGCGTCGCACGACCGCGCAATTGTCCGTTAAAGTCACGCAGTGCCGAATCGCAAAATACCCCCTGGTCAGGAAGGGGGTAAAATCTTCCGGGGCTTAAGTGGTTAAGTTACCCAGCAGTCATGACAGTTGCAATGCTATATCTCTGTAGAAAGCCACTGTTTCTTTGGTTAATAACTGTAAGCAAGTTCACAATTATATTATAATGACAACGCAATAACAGAGAGAAAGTGAAAGGGTTTAAATGTAGAACCACTTTTTCTGCTGTTATGATATGTTAGCAAATTCACATTTGTACTTGAATTATACGGTAATGACAAAAAAAGAAAAGTACCGGGATGCACTCTTAAGATATTTTAGTTTAATTTTAATTGTGGTTGAGATGAAAAATTCAGATCTGCCTTAGGTTGACCAGTCAAAATAGCAAAAGATGAACACAGGGATGTAATAAAATACAGCAATTTAGCTGGAATTTAATTTTAATATAAATTATTTTTTTTTTTAAAGTAGTATATGAAGCAGCACTAGAGGAATAAGAAAATAAGGCCAATAGGATTTCAGGGGATTAAAAAAATGATGTGATTATGGACCCAGACACAACCAGAGCCTCCTGAGAGCTTGTTGCAAGGTATAAATGTGGCAGGAATTAGAGCAAGTACTGTAAAATGATCAGACTGCTGTATAGAGTCACTAACTAAAATCATTCATTTATTTAGCAGCACAAGCCGCACAAACAAATGATAGTGGGCTCTATTCACAAAAGCAACTTGCATGCGGTATGTAGGGGTCCGAATGCATTTTGCCTAAATATCGCATTTGATCCTGAAACTGTCAATTTACTATACCGTTTTACTGCAAAATACTGAAAACTCTTGTTAAATACCGCATGAAAAGGAGTTAAACCCAATTCACAAACGTAAATAAATAGCTTAATGCATGATGTATTTAAGGGAAATTAAAAAAGCCAATTTTGATTAGTTTTTGCCTTTTTGGATCAGTTTTCTATTAACAGTAATGCATAGAAACCTAAATGTAGAAATCTGGAATTTATTGGGGTTTATTTACTTAACCACTTCCAGCCCGCTGTCATTTTACTATACTTACTATATTTATTTATGAGGTCATCTGGGATGACCTCATATGACGGCGCCCCAGAACCGCCGCTGTCGCGCACCCCCTGGATCACGCAGTGCAGCGATCGTGGCCGCGCTGTGTTCCTAGGACACAACGTGACCCCGATCTCAGCAAAAAGCCGATGACGTGGCTCTTTACCCATGTGATCGGCTGAGTCTAATCACAGCCAGTCACATGTAAACAAGGAAGTGCAGTTTATCGGCTCTCCTTGACTCACACTGATAGAGTGTGTGGCGAAGAGGAACGATCAGCAGCATCTCCTCGCAGGGGAATCAGTGCCCATCAGTGACACCAATCAGTGCCCATTAGTGAGGCCAGTTATTGCTGCCTTTCAGTGCCCATCAGTGCCTGCTTATTAGTGCCGCCCATCAGTGCCCATCAATGCTACCCTTCAGTGCCGTGCATTAGTGCCACCTATCCTTGCCGCCTATCATTGCCACCAGTGCCGCCTATCAGTGCCCATAAGTGCCACCTATCCCTGCCAATTAGTGCCACCTATCATTGCCCATCAGTGCTGCCTATCAGTGCTCATCTGTGCAGCATATCAGTGCCACCTATCAGTGCCCATCAGTGCTGCATAGTAGGGCCTCCTCATCAGTGCCACCTGATCAGTGCCCTTCAGTGCTGCCTCATCAGTGTCCATAAGTGCTGCCTCATCAGTGCTCACCAGTGCAGCCTCTCAGTGCCCATCAGTGCCACCTCAACAGAGCACATCAGCAAAGGAGAAAATTACTTCTTTACAAAATTTACTGAAATTTACTTTAGTAAAACCTTATTTTTTTTAATTTATGGTAGTTTTTCGTTTAAAAAAAAAAAAAAGCAGTGATTAAATACCCCCAATGCGCAATTGTCATTCAAGGTGTGAAGCACTGAAAGCTGAAAATTGGCCTGGCCAGGAAGGGGGTAAAAGTGCCCAGTAGGCAGGGGGTTAAAGAGTAAATAAAGGTAACTTTTTTAACTTTTGGATAAAGTGGAGGTGGATTAGAACACCTGTCAGGCATTTATTGTTATCTGTGTCCCCGTTAGGGAGATTGACCCTCTCTATTTGTCCTGTTTACCATTCTCATTGAAAGCAAAAGTAAAAGAAAATCCCACATTTTGTGTTGTCCCTAGAAAAGTAATAAAGGGGACATCTTCCAATGTGGACACAGATGGCAAAAAAATAAAATAAAAACTGATAGGGGTTATAACCTTCCTTACTTTATCCAAAATGAAAAAAAAAAAAGTTTTGCCTATAATTCAACTTTAGTGCAAATAGACTGTACAATTTTCATGTTGCTCCAGAGCTTAATACTCGAGGAAAAGCTTTACTTTACAAAAAAAACCTTATCACACGCAAGGAAAAATATTGCATTTTTGCTTGCACGCGATTGGATGAGTGAAGTCAGCAGAGCTCCCCCTCATTTACTAAGTTGTGGAGCAACTTCACTTGCAAAGTCCTCAGTCTACGTGCCTTTAGTAAATCAACCCCCACTACATGTAGTAAATCCACCCCATTACATGTAGTAATTTCACCCCATTACATGTAGTAAATCCACCCCATTACATGTAGTAAATCCACCCCATTACATGTAGTAAATCCACCCCATTACATGTAGTAATTCCACCGCATTACATGTAGTAAATCCACCCCATTACATGTAGTAAATCCACCCCATTACATGTAGTAAATCCACCCCATTACATGTAGTAATTCCACCGCATTACATGTAGTAAATCCACCCCATTACATGTAGTAATTCCACCGCATTACATGTAGTAATTCAACCGCATTACATGTAGTAATTCAACCCCATTACATGTAGTAAATCCACCCCATTACATGTAGTTATTCCACTCCATTACATGTAGTAATTCCACCCATTAGATGTAGTAAATCCACCCCATTACATGTAGTTATTCCACTCCATTACATGTAGTAATTCCACCCATTAGATGTAGTAAATCCACCCCATTACATGTAGTTATTCCACCCCATTACATGTAGTAAATCCACCCCATTACATGTAGGTTTTCCACCCCATTACATGTAGTAATTCCACCCCATTACATGTAGTAATTCTACACCATTACATGTTGTAAATCCACCCCATTACATGTAGTAATTCCACCCCATTACATGTAGTAATTACACCCCATTACATGTAGTAAATCCACTCCATTACATGTAGTAATTCCACCCCATTACATATAGTAATTCCACCCCATTACATGTAATAATTCCACCCCATTACATGTAGTAAATCCAACGCATTACATGTAGTAATTCCACCCCATTACATGTAGTAATTCCACCCCATTACATGTAGTAATTTCACCCCATTACATGTAGTAAATCCACCCCATTACATGTAGTAATTCCACCCCATTACATGTAGTAATTCCACCCCATTACAGGTAGTAATTCCACCCCATTACATGTAGTAATCCCACCCCATTACATGTAGTTATTCCACCCCATTACATGTAGTAAATCCACCCCATTACATGTAGGTTTTCCACCCCATTACATGTAGTAATTCCACCCCATTACATGTAGTAATTCCACACCATTACATGTTGTAAATCCACCCCATTACATGTAGTAATTCCACCCCATTACATGTAGTAAATCCACTCCATTACATGTAGTAATTCCACCCCATTACATATAGTAATTCCACCCCATTACATGTAGTAAATCCACTCCATTACATGTAGTAATTCCACCCCATTACATGTAGTAAATCCAACGCATTACATGTAGTAATTCCACCCCATTACATGTAGTAATTCCACCCCATTACATGTAGTAATTTCACCCCATTACATGTAGTAAATCCACCCAATTACATGTAGTAATTCCACCCCATTGCATATAGTAATTCTACCCCATTACATGTAGTAATTCCACCCCATTACATGTAGTAATTCCACCCCATTACAGGTAGTAATTCCACCCCATTACATGTAGTAATCCCACCCCATTACATGTAGTAATTCCACCCCATTACATGTAGTAATTCCACCCCATTACATGTAGTAAATCCACACCATTACATGTAGTAATTCCACCCCATTACATGTAGTAATTCCACCCCATTACATGTAGTAATTCTACCCAGTTACATGTAGTAAATCCACCCCATTACATGTAGTAATTTCACCCCATTACATGTAGTAAATCCACCCCATTACATGTAGTAATTCCACCCCATTACATGTAGTAATTCCACCCCATTACATGTAGTAATTTCACCCCATTACATGTAGTAATTTCACCCCATTACATGTAGTAATTCCACCCCATTACATGTAGTAATTCTACCCCATTACATGTAGTAATTCTACCCAGTTACATGTAGTAAATCCTCCCCATTACATGTAGTAATTCCACCCCATTACATGTAGTAATTCCACCCCATTACATGTAGTAAATCCACCCCATTACATGTAGTAATTCTAACCCATTACATGTAGTAAATTCACCCCATTACATGTAGTAATTCCACCCCATTACATGTAGTAAATCCACCCCATTACATGTAGTAAATCCACCCCATTACAATACATACAATGCACGTGCATATCACAATGGTCTAATCCCTTGTTAGGACATATATCAAATGTAGTGGGGATACTTTACTTATTCACAATTATTTTTAGAAATATCTTCCCACTGACACCATTGATCTTTTCAGCTATCTTTAAAGGGATAATTCTTTCCAGTGACCACAAGTGTAAAGAGCATTCTTCCCACTGACCATCACACTAATGTATCATGAGTTGTAGGTATAGTAATATTTAGCAGGGGTTCCTTGAGACTGGAAAATATTTC
Organism: Pelophylax lessonae; assembly: GCF_965119305.1. Taxonomy (NCBI): domain Eukaryota; kingdom Metazoa; phylum Chordata; class Amphibia; order Anura; family Ranidae; genus Pelophylax; species Pelophylax lessonae. The sequence continues at coordinate 416,147,806 of NC_138770.1, forward strand.
AAGGGTTCCTCTGTGTTAAAATGGTTAAGAGCCCCTATCAGTTGTATTTTATTTTTTGAAATTTTTGCCATCAGTGTCCCCATTGGAAGATTTCCCCTCTATTAATTTTCTGGGGACGACCCCAAATTTGTGATTTTCCTTTCATTTCAATAATGGTAAACAGGGTGAATAGAAAGGGTGAATCTCCCTAATGGGGGCACAGAAAGCAATAAAAGCCTAATAGGTGTTCTAATATCTCTCTACCCTATCCGAAACTAAAAAAAAAAATAAAGTTTCCTTTAGGCTGGGTTCACACTGCTGCGATCTGCAATGCAACTTTGCCAGGCGGCTTCCTAGCGTTTTGAGTACTACTTTGATGGCAGTACAGAATAGAAGTCGTATGGAAGTCTCCTTGAAGTAGTACAGGAACCTTTTCTAAAGTCAGAGCGACTTCAGTAGTGCTAATTAAGACAGCATTCATGGGATGGCAAGCATCTATATTAAAGATTTAATAAATAACTTACACCAGACAGCTTTCTTGGATAATAACTTGGCCACGGCCTTTATTTATTGGTTTATAAATTAATTAACTCATTAATCCATCAATCAATAATTTTTCACTTTTACCATTAGCATAACTTTGCAATACATAACACCACTACCTAGCTGTGACGCTTGGGTTATCACTTAACCATATAAAGACACCTCCATATTTTTGTCCCCCTTTCGAAAAAGGTGACCCTACCACATAAATTTATAAGGCCGTGACTTAATAATATTTGGGCGGGCGGGCGGGAAGCTCCGCTCCGGCTGATCTTCTGAGGCGACTGACTCCACGCCCTCGCTCCCACTCCTATATATAGCCTGCCTCGGTTCCAGAAACTTCGGTCACCTGACCTTCCGCAGGCAGCTATTTTTAGCCAATCAGAATCCTCCAACCTCCGTATCTCCCGCCTAAACGCTCTATACAGGGGGGAGCTAGAAACTGCCTATCTGCAGCCCTCCCATGAGGAAAAAGTAGGAAAATGGGGTCCCTTGAAACCCCTTTCCCTTTTTCCATTCATGGGATGGCAAGCATCTATATTAAAGATTTAATAAATAACTTACACCAGACAGCTTTCTTGGATAATAACTTGGCCACGGCCTTTATTTATTGGTTTATAAATTAATTAACTCATTAATCCATCAATCAATAATTTTTCACTTTTACCATTAGCATAACTTTGCAATACATAACACCACTACCCAGCTTTGACGCTCGGGTTATCACTTAACCATATAAAGACACCTCCACTAAGTCAGGAGGTACTAACCTCCTGACTACCCCACCAGCCCGCGGCCAATTCTATAGCTGTCTGTAAGCCTAAATTCATTATATCCAAACCTATATCCGAAAGATGTATCCCATCTTTCCAATACAGGCCCGGAATACCCCCTTCCAAGTCCATATGCCTAAAGGATATGCTATAACCTATACTCATGAATTTCTCTATTCTATGATTGATTTTTCTCCTCATCTTCTCAAACACCTTTCCTACGTTATCTTGCAACCAAATAAGTCGAGGGATGATCTCAGAAAATACTACAACCGTACCAGGAGAAAAGGCCTTCCATTTTTTGATAACAAAACATATTTTAAAGAATAGTCTCACTGTTTTTATTCTCCCGATGTCATTACCTCCTAGGTGGATTAACAGTATGTCCGGTAATGGCCAACCATAACTCAGTCTACCTAGCTCGGTCATCAGATTGTCCCAGATCATCCCTCCCTTACCACACCAATATAATTCAAATAAACTTGGGTCCAGATCCAGATTGGTTCCATAAATTCTTTCTGCAGCTCTTTTGTGGGCCCAGCGGACATAAGAGTGCCCAACGATCCAAACTATTAACTTCTTACCTAGAATTAGAATGCACATAGTTAGATCTGACATATCTCTGATAGACATTTGACTTCCACCTGCCAATTTTCTTTATGTTATCACCTCCCATTCCTAAGTTTGCCGCAGCCGTGGCTGCCCCAATTCTGAATGAGTGGCAAGATAAGCCTTTATTGCACAGCCCTAAGACAGCTAAAATTTTCCCGAAGATCCTTCGAAACTGAAACCCAGTCAGAGGAGACGAATCTCTATGAATAAAGAGCCGTGCCTCCTTTCCAGGCCTCACCTCCAAGTATGTCTTCAATGTTTTTATCGGGCATATGGATTCCACTGTACACTTTCCTAGTAATATCCATGTCCCCTTACCTGACTGGTCTGTCTTAGACTTGCGCAAAAATAATTTTAATTTATCCTTTTCAAAAACTACATCCTCAAATAACAAACCACCCTCATCTCTTTTCGATCTAGGAACCAATTCCGATATTCGAAAGGCTGCAAAAAAACAAACAGAAAATGCCGCTCTCAACAATTTAACTTCATATTCTGAAAAACATACTCTATCAGCATATTTACAAATATCTATTAGGTTATTCACAGAGATTGGGCCTTGATAATTTATCCTAGTTTGTTTCTTTTTGTATCCTTTTAAAGCTTGTTGTACCGAAAAGAAGGATAATATAGACTCAAAACCCTTCAGTTTCATAAAATACGATACTCCATATAAGGTTTTGTTAACATGTGACCAAGACCATTTCTTTTGAAGTAAAGATTCGAGGAAACACAATACCAATCTCTCTGAAATTGCCATCCGTCCATTATTGGTCTCATGTAAGAATGTTAACCACAGTGACCAGGAGCTGCAATAGCTTTTCCATGTTGAGTACGCCAGGGAGTTTCGAATATTCTCTTGAACTAAACTAAGTCCCATAGATGCCCGGGACATTTCATACCCACTTTGTTGGCCTCCGGCACCAGTTCGAAGAATTTGCTCATCTGTAAACGTGAGAGAGCGTCAGCAATAACATTTAGTTTACCTGGAATATAGCGAGCTTTTAACCAAATGTTATACAACAGGCACCTGGAAACTAAATATCGAATCATTGAAATAACTGGTTGTGATCTAGAATTTAAACAATTTATTGCGAATAATACTCCCTTATTATCCGTACTCAATAGGATTCTCCTGTTCTGAAACCTCCGTCCCCAAATCTCTACTGCCACTATGACTGGGAATATTTCCAACAATACAATGTTTTGTAACAAACCTTTTACTTTCCATTTTTCCGGCCATCTCTCTGCACACCACTCATTTCTCCAAATGGCCGAGAACCCGATAGAACCTGCTGCATCCGTGAACAAACAGAATTGTGAGTCTGTAATGAATTCTTCTTGGATCACTGTTCTACCATTGAATGTTTGCAAAATTGTGTCCATATCAGCATATCCTCACGAATATCCTGAGTCATCCTAATACGCGAAAATGGACTTTTCAATCCTGCCATTTTAAGATACATACGCCTTGAGTATATTCTCCCAACTGGCAGGATTCTAGTAGCAAAGGCCAGATTACCCAAAAGCTTTTGCAGTTCTTTCAGCAAAACCTTTATCTTCCTAATCAATATTAAGATGAGATTGTAAATTTTATCCAACTTGTTCTTAGGTAATCTAAATTCCATGCTATTTGAATCTATCAAAATTCCCAAAAATTCTAATTTTGAGAAGGAGGTACCGTTTTTTCTTCAGCTAGTGGGATGTTGAACTGGGCACAAATATCTCTGAACGAGTTTAATAGCTGTAAACAGCCACTAGAATTTTTTGGGCCCAGAAATAAAAAATCGTCCAGATAATGCATTGTATATCTGGAACCTGATTTTTTTTTCAAAACCCATTCCAGAAAGGTGGCGAATGTTTCAAAATATGCACACGATAATGAGCACTCCATAGGTAGAAACATGTCAAAATAAAATGTATCTTTAAACATGAAACCTAGCGAGTTGAAACAACTCGGGTGAATGGGTAACAACCTAAATGCTGACAAAATATCAGCTTTGCTCATCAGTGCTCCCTTGCCCAGTTCCCTCAACAAAACTATCGCCTGTTCGAATGAAGCATATTCCACCGAACAATCGTTCGGGTCTATCTGGTCATTAAGGGAACTGCCCAAGGGAAAAGATAAGTGATGGATTAGCCTAAATTTATTCGGCTCTTTCTTCGGCAGGATACCCAAAGGAGAAATTCTAAAGTTATTAAATGGTGGATTACAGAATGGGCCTGCAACCCTTCCCGCTGCAATTTCTTTATTTATTTTATCTTCTACTATATGCGGTAATTCCTCAATTGACTTTAAATTTCTCACCTTTATACAACCTTTTCCTTCAAAGATAGGTAGTCTAAAACCCTCTGCAAAACCCTCATAAAGTATGTTGGCCCTCTGTTGATCTGGGTATTTGCACAGCCATGTTTGCATTTCTTGCAGGTTCACCAGGAGCTTGCCCCTTAAGAAATGGCTCTTTTCCTGATTGAGTATTGGCTGCCATCTTTTTAAAACATTTAGACACGCTATGCGCTCCAGCGCAAAAAGCACACTCGTGTCTAAAACGACAATTATGTAGCCACTTACAAGTAGAATCATTAAATGCAAAGCATATACCTTTCTTATAACTTGTGACTTGATTTGCTCCCATACTCACTGGTCTGGCAATTTGTGGTCTCTGTGGGATTAATAGGTTAAGCCATAGACCCACATCTTTACAACCCCATTGTAGCTCTTTATGCACAGACAACTTTTGTCGGAAAGATTCATCGTATGAAAACCAACCAAAACCTCCAAAATTCTTGTATGCCTCAAGAATGATTTCCACATGATGGAAAAGGCCCACTGCTTTACTAGGCTGTTTTTCACACAATACACCTGCAAATATGCAGAAAGCCTGCAGCCAGTTACTAAAAGTTTTAGCAACCGGTCTTCGTCTATCCTCATCATTTTTTTCCGGCTTTAGAAATTCCTTGCTAGATGGAAGTAGGGATAAGATATCCAAGAATTCCCCATTCCAAATCTTTTCCTTAATTCCTGCACCCAGGTGAAAGCCCAGAGGAGAAGGTGAACAGGGCATACTTTCCTTCAACACAATTTCAGGTACTTTCTCTCTGAAACCTGTTGATTTCTCTGGCACCAATTTCCCCTCCTCAGGGTTTTGCCACACTGAAGATACATTCCCTGGTTGTACTTTACTGTGTAGACTATTTAAGGAATTGACTATAAGATTTAAGGACTGGTTCAAGTTTTCAAATATAGCCACATTTAACTCACCCGGCCCGGCAGTACCCGGTTCTTCCAAAACCTGCATTTCTTCTGCCGGCCAATACAAAGGGCTGTCTTCTCTATCGCTCCTCCGGCAGCTGCCACTGAGGCCAGCAGTGGACCTCCCTCCGACAGCTCTGGCCTCTGTTGCTTCCTGTTGCCACAACGCTGCACCCGCCTCTTCTTCTCTCGCTGCTTCTTGACTTCCCCGCCTTCTTCCAGCCTTCCGTTCTTCCACCGGTGGGCTGTATTGTCTTCTTGGCGTCCTTCTTCTCTTCAGCCGCTCTTCAGTAGTTGCGGCACTCTCTTGTTGTTCCAGTCCCGGTCCTGTAGCGTTCCGGTCTGTCATGTTTTCTCCTGCAGTCGCCTCCTTTTTGCCCCGCCGTCCTCCGCTCGGGCCTGCCTCTCTTTCCGCCTCTTCCTCCGTCACCGCTGGCTTCTCCCTCCGCTGTCCTCTTCTTTTCTTCAGGCAAGTCTCTTCTTTGCGGCCGTCCTTCTTCCGTCTCTTCTTCTGCCGTCAGCTCCAAGCAGCGCCGCAGCCACTTCTCTCCTCCCTCAGCTTCAGCCTTCTCCAGCAGCTGGCGAAGTAACGTCTTCATCCTGAAGCTCCGCTCCGGCTGATCTTCTGAGGCGACTGACTCCACGCCCTCGCTCCCACTCCTATATATAGCCTGCCTCGGTTCCAGAAACTTTGGTCACCTGACCTTCCGCAGGCAGCTATTTTTAGCCAATCAGAATCCTCCAACCTCCGTATCTCCCGCCTAAACGCTCTATACAGGGGGGAGCTAGAAACTGCCTATCTGCAGCCCTCCCATGAGGAAAAAGTAGGAAAATGGGGTCCCTTGAAACCCCTTTCCCTTTTTCCATTCATTGACTAACATTGAATTTGATATGTTATGCGACTTGGGGCCTCACAAGTCAAATCCCAAGTCGCAGCAGTGTGAGCCAAAATATCTTTGTAAATGTCAAATATTGAAAGAAAATAGTATAAAAAACCACAAGCATATATATAAATACCCTTCTTCCTTATTTAGACAACATTGTAGAAGAAGGGTATTTATAGATGCGTGTGGTTTTTTATACTATTTTCTTTCAATATTTGACATTTACAAAGATATTTTGTATTTACTGAATTAAACTTAGTTGTTGTTTGGTACACCACTTGTGTCCTGTGAAAGCAGCTTCCCTTTGACTGGTATTCCAGTCACCTTTTTTCTTTTGTATTAAGACATCTGCTGCAAGGACTAGGGGGTTCTAATTCTTCCCCACCGTATTCATTCCACTGGATATCGCATTAAATATCATATCACATGGTTTCATAGGATAATGTTTTTTTGTGAATGCCAAAACACTTTTTGAAAAACGCTATTTTACCACAAATATGAAAGAGCAAAATACGCTTTTTGAATGGAGCCCTATAAGTTATTTAGGGTCCTTGCACACTAGGCCAAAAAACCTATATTTTTTACCTTATGCTGTAAAACAAACCCAATAAAAAAATGTAAAAAATCAAATGTTGTCATCATTTTAGGCCAATATGTATTCTGCCACATATTTTTGGTAAAAAATAAGTGTATATTGATTGGTTTGCGCAAAAGTTATCACGTCTACAAACTAGGAGATAGATTTATGGCTATTTTATATATTTATTTATTTTAGTATTAATGGCGGCAATCAGCAATTTTTAGCGGGACTGCGACATTGCGGCATGCCGATCAGACACCTAACTGACACTTTTGACACTTTTGAGGGGACCACTGACATTACTACAGTAATCAGTGCTAAAAATATGCACTGTTACTGTACTAATGGCACTGGCAGGAAAGGGGTTATGGGGATGGACTCATTAGATAAACATAGAGGTCTGTGTTCCTGAATAGCAGGAACAGAGGATCCCTGTGTTCATCTGTGACAGAACTGTGGTCTGCCTTGTTTACTATGGGGAGTAAACACTGGTGGCCGGCGGACATCGCGTACACCAGGCGCACTGATTGGCTCCCCCTCTGGCTATTAGATGAAGAGAAGTACAGGTACGTCGTTTCACATAAGAGAGCCAACCTGCTGCAGTATATGTGTGGCGGCTGGTCAACAAGTGGTTAAATACTGCAGGCCTGGACCACTACTTAATTACAGCATACATTTAATTATTTATTTCCTTCTGTGAATTGACTTTAACCCCTTTTCATGTGGTATTTACTGAAATTTTTGAACATTTTGCGGTAATTCACTATACCATTTTGCGGTATTTGACAGTTGCATGTGATATTTAGGGGAAATGTGTCTGGACACCTACATACCACATTCGATCTGGTTCTGTAAATGGAGCCCAGGGTATTTTTAAGCTCAGTGCGCATGGAACCTTAGCGAGCCTTTCTAAATCTTTTACTGTTTTCAAGAAAAAATACTCTTGAAATAAATAATGGGTCTTCTGCTAAAATCCTTATATCTACAGTGTACAGTTTATTAGCATGATCAGTAGGCTGTAGTCATGATAAAATAGGAATACGTAATAAAGTGTACCTAGAAGATTTGGTACCCATGACAGATTATTTTTAACATGCCCTGCACTACAAAACAACTTTACATTTAGTAATAACCATGAAACTAAACAAATACTAGTAATGGGCGAAAAAGAAAAGCAGACCATGGAAATTGTCCCTTTGCATTGGTGGTCAATGGAAAAAGGCCCCCTTGGATTCTGATACGTAAACCCCCTCATTACATTTGAAATCAGTAAAAGTTTCCCTTTACTTTGGAGGTCAGTTGGAGAGATTGACCTCTACATTGGCTGTGTTTGGAGGTAATGCCTTGTTGCACTATTCACCGCTCATGGAACCCTTAGCAATTCACTTTGCCAAGTAAACTACTTCTGATCCTTTTGTAAATCAATCCCATTGACTTGCACTGTGAGAAAGAGCAGAAGTGGTAACATTTTGTAAAGTGTGCATAGGTAATCACCAGAAAGGGCTAACTCTATGTATGTATTTAACTACAAAGTTCACACCTCCAAACCTAAAAAATCAAGAATGAGGGACACTGCCTCTCCATACACACTACCCTTTCTCTGTAAACATTGCTCCTCCCTGTACACACTGTCCCCATCCCTGTATACACTGACATACTGCTCACTCCTTGTACATATAACCCTCCTCCCTGTAATCAATAGAACCCTTCCTGTACACATCACCCACAGTGCACAAACTGCCCCCTCCCTGCACACATGGCCTCCTTCTTTCACACATTGCCTCTTGTCCCTGCACACACTGCCCCCTATCTTCATACATTGCCTCCTGTCCCTGTACACACTGTCCCCATCCCTGTATACACTGACATACTGCTCACTCCCTGTACATATAACCCTCTTCCCTGTACACACTTGAACCCTTCCTGTACACATTGCCCACAGTGCACACACGGCCTCCTCTTCCTGCACCCACTACCCCCCTCCTTTCACACATTGCCTCCTCTCCCTCTACACATCACCCACAGTGCACCCACTGCCCCTCCCTGCACACATGGCCTCCTTCTTCACTCATTGCCTCCTGTCCCTGCACACACTTGATCCCTCCTTGTACACATTGCCCACACTGCACATACTGCCCCCATCCGTGCACACATTGCCTCCTCTTTCTGCACACTGCCCCCCTCCCTGCACACATTGCCTCCTCTTCCTGCACACTGCCCCCCTCCCTGCACACATTGCCTGCACACACTGCTGCCCTCCCTGTACACATTGCCTACTATCCCTCCCCACACTTGATCCCTCCCTGTACACATTGCCCACACTGCACAAACTGTCCCCCTCCGTGCACACATTGCCTCCTCTTTCTGCACACACTGCTCCCCTCTCTGTACACATTGCCTCCTCTTCCTGCACATCGCTCCCCTCCCTGCACACATTGCCTCCTCTTCCTGCACACTGCCCCCCTCCCTGCACACATTGCCTCCTCTTCCTGCACACTGCCCCCCCTCCCTGTACACATTGCCCACACTGCACAAACTGTCCCCCTCCGTGCACACATTGCCTCCTCTTTCTGCACACACTGCTCCCCTCTCTGTACACATTGCCTCCTCTTCCTGCACATCGCTCCCCTCCCTGCACACATTGCCTCCTCTTCCTGCACACTGCCCCCCTCCCTGCACACATTGGCTCCTCTTCCTGCACACATTGCCTCCCCTCCCTGCACACATTGCTTCCTCTTCCTGCACACACTGCTCCCCTGCCTGCACACATTGCCTTCTCTTCCTGCACATTACTCCCCTCCCTGCACACATTCCTTCCTCTTCCTGCACACTGCCCCCCCTCCCTGCACACATTGGCTCCTCTTCCTGCACACATTGCCTCCCCTCCCTGCACACATTGCCTCCTCTTCCTGCACACACTGCTCCCCTGCCTGCACACATTGCCTCCTCTTCCTGCACATACTGCCCCCCTCCTGGTACACATGTAATCATGTGCAAGCAAATTTCATTTTTTTTTCCCTTGCTCGTGATTGGGTATTCTTTGGAAAGTAAAACCTCACCAAATTAAATAGGCTCTGGGGCTAATTCCCTTGTAATGTGAACAGCCTATTTGTCTTCAATACACCAACCCCACAGTGTTGTAGTGTTGTGTGTTGCTAGAAAGGGTTGTGAGCATTTTTTTGTCCGTTGCGGTGCCTTGGCAGCCGATTCATAAAGAATTGGTTGCCTTAGTGCAATGTACATGTGTTAACACACCACAAAAGATCACATAAGTCTATATTCATACTAACTTGTGGCCTTGTGGGTATTTATTTTTCTTTCTTGAAAGAAACATAGTCAACAAGGGCAGTGTTCATGTGTATATTTTTTTTGGCAAAAAATGGAGGAAAACGTTAATGAGTTTACCCTAGTACCCAAGGTGTTAATTATATAAGTCTATATCTTAACAGCGACAATAACATTCTAATTCTCACTATGAAAGTGGCATAAGAAATGCAATGATTCATATCTGGAGACCTGTCACTTGTAATAATGCCATTTTACGAGTACCTCAGCTCAGAGCCTGAAGCATTACATGCTCCATGAAAGGCACTGCATAAAAAGATCTGTCTAAATCAAAATGACATCACAAGTATTAGCTAGATACAGTGCTGGCCTTTAAATGGCACCATAAAATAAAACATTTATTTATAGATGTAAATTTGTTCACAGTCTATGGGTCAATTATGCAGAGGACAGATTGGGTAAAGTGTTACTTATTATGGTTTGTCCCTGTAGGAAATTAGCCTTTACTGTGGATCATTGACATAGCATTGGTGTTCTGACATGGATCAAGTTTATTTTTTATTTCGTATTAGGTCATTTTAATTCTGAAATATAATCAAAACTAGTCATATAAATGTTTTTTGTGGACATTTATAAAACGCAACAGTTGTTTCTAAGCTTCCTTCTTGAAGCAGAGCTTGTCCTAATTTTTTAAAGGTAATCCAAAAGAACAATGATGATTTTTTTTTTTAAATAGCACCTCAAAGTCAATACCTATAAATAACTTCCTAATTTATAGATTGATCTGTTTCTATGGGATACTGTCCTGTGTGATTTATTTATTACAAGTGCTTATATAGTGCTGTCAATTTACATATATACTGTATTGTACATTCACACTAGCTCCTGCCCTCTAGGAGCTTACAATCTAAAGTTCCCAACTCGCATTCATACACATATTAGATCCAATTTATCTACCAGCATGTCTTTGGAGTGTGGAAGGAAACCCATGCAGGCAAAGGGAGAACATGTAGTAGGTAGTACCATGGTTGGGAAACGAATTGATAGACATGTATCAGTTTTGCACTGATTTTTGTTTTTTAATCCAGCTAGAAATCTTTTTACTTCCTTTGTTATTCATTTACAAATTAAGTAATAGCAGAACATAGCAATGTAAAATACAGAGAAAAGGCAAACTCTAGTTTCAGCACTAAGCAATTCAAGAAACAAAGTCATTGCAGCCAGAAACACATCTGTTATTACTTATTTTACATGTGGAAGTAAATTTTATAAGCATACAGTCCAAAGATGAGTGGTTGTGGACAGTGGTGTACCAACGGGGGGGGGGGGCGGTCTGCCCCAGGTGCCACACATTAGGGGGTGTCAGGGAGCAACAGGGTGACACCCGCCTGAGGGCTGACACCCAGGGCCGGACTGCCACCACCGCTCACTGACACAGGAGAGCGGAGCGGGAGGCAGTGTGTCTGAAGCAGAACGGGGGAGAGAGAATCACTAGCCCTGAATAAACAGCAGGAACTGCCAGAGATAACTTTCTAAGGTAACGAACAGGTGATTGGTTGCTAGGACCCCCTAGCAACCGAATACCTGCTGTTAACTAGAAAAGTTATCTCCGGCAGTTCCCACTGTTTATTCAGGGCTAGTGATTCTCTCTCCCCTGTTCTGCTTCAGACACACTGCCTCCCGCTCCGCTCTCCTCCTCATAAGGAAGGAAGGGGAGAGCTGGGGGGGGGGGGGGGGGGGGTGGGCAGGGGCTGTATAATGTAAAGGATTCCATGGGGGGTGGCTGTATAATGTATAGGGTTTCATGGGGGGCTATATAATGTAAAGGGTTCCAAGGAGGGGGCTATATAATGTAAAAGGAATATTAAGGGGGGCTGGATAATGTAAAGGGGCACATGGGGGGCTGTTTAATGCAAAGGGGTCCATGGGGGGGCTGTGTAATGTAAAGGGGTTCAGAGATGTGAGGGGAGCTGTGTAATGTAAAGGGTTTTAGGGGGGCTGTGTAATATAAAGGGGTTTAGGGGGATGTGTAATGTAAAGGGGCCCATGGGGGGCTGTGTAATGTAAAGGGTTCCACTGAGGGGCTGGGCAATGTAAAGGGGCCCATGAGGGGCTGTGTAATGTAAAGGGGCCCATGGGGGGCTGTGTAATGTAAAGGGTTCCATGGGGGGCTGTGTAATGTAAAGGGGCCCATGGGGGGCTGTGTAATGTAAAGGGGCCCATGGGGGGCTGTGTAATGTAAAGGGTTCCATTGGGGGCTGTGCAATGTAAAGGGGCCCATGGGGGGCTGTGTAATGTAAAGGAGCCCATGGAGATCTTAGTTACACATACAGTAGATCTAAAAAGTAAGTGATTAAACCAGAAACCGGATACTTCGATGTAGCAGAATGACTGCCTTTAGCAATGTGTGCAGTATGTCAAAAGTGTACCCAATGCCAACAAATATATATATCTGCACATAGGTATTCTGTGTGTATTATTTTCAGCATTTGTTTCCTAAATTGCCTTGATCAGTTTTAGCTCTACAATTGTCTACTTTATATGGCTGTCTTTGTCTTCTGAGCAAAGTTTGAAATCGTTGCTCTATGTGCATGTTAAGGGTTTATAGTAAATAAAGTCTAAAAATACAACTTCTTGTATATGCTAATCCTCTCTACATAAGAAGCTCACAACCAACTTACATAATAGAGTCTCAGTGACAAATCTTTATTAACCTCTCCTCTGCCAAAACTGATGGGGATTCTTAAGATTAGCATATTAGAGAGGAAAATAAGTTCCTATTCCATAGCAAATGATTAAGCAAAATAGTTATTAAAAATTCTCTAAATTATTATTTGCTGTAGTCTCAGTGATGACATCATAGTCTCTTTTTATGTGTAATGGTTCGCTGAAGTGCCATAATTGTCTAAACTGGTGCTAGGGTTATGCAATAGCTTATTTCTTAAAGCAAATCTGAGGAGTTAAAACTATGCTATAATGCCTTACTTACCCCGAATAGAGGGCATATTCAGATGTCTGCAATGCATTTTTACTCTGGTCCTTATAAAGCAGCAAGCACCCCAAAAGCGAGGCAGCTCTATAATGCACACCTTTTGTGATTACTGCTTTGGCTGTTCTTCCTCCAACCTCATACACTGCCATTTTTCCATCACTGTGATCAAAGGCGCTATTAACTATTGGTAATACTTATGAAGCAGAAAACAGCAGTAACTTTGGTAGTTGTCAGTAGGTGCATTACAATGGCTCAGGTTTTCCTGTGCACTCTACAGAGAAAAAGAACCTGGTTTCAAGCAAAAGATGGTGGCTGTTGCTTGGTGTTGCTTGGTGTACAATATATATTCAGTAAGAGAAAAAAGTATTTCATCCCCTGCTGATTTTATATGTTTGCCCACTGATAAAGAAATCATCAGTCTATAATTTTAATGGTATATTTATTTTAACAGTGAGAGACAGAATAACAGCAAAAAAAAAATCATTTCAAAAAAGTTATAAATTGATTTGCATTTTAATGAGTGAAATAGGTATTTGACCCCTTCGCAAAACACGACTTAGTACTTGGTGGCCAAACTCTTGTTGGCATTAACAGAGGTCAGACGTTTCTTGTAGTTGGCCACCAGGTTTGCACACATCTCAGGGGGGATTTTGTCCCACTCCTCTTTGCAGATCCTCTCCAAGTCATTAAGGTTTTCGAGGCTGACGTTTGGTACCTCAAACCTTCAGCTCCCTCTACATATTTTCCATGGGATTAAGGTCTGGAGAATGGCTAGGCCACTCCAGGACCTTAATGTGCTTCTTGAGCCACTCCTTTGTTGCCTTGGCCATGTGTTTTGGGTCATTGTCATGCTGGAATACCCATCCACGACCCATTTTCAATGCCCTGGCTGAGGGAGGAGGTTCTCACCCAGGATTTGACGGTAAATGGCCCCATCCATTGTCCCTTTGGTGCGGTGAAGTTGTCCTGTCCCCTTAGCAGAAAAACACAGCCAAAGCATAATGTTTCCACCTCCATGTTTGACGGTGGGAATGGTGTTCTTGGGGTCGTAGGCAGCATTCCTCCTTCTCCAAACACGGTAAGTTGAGTTGATGCCAAATAGCTCAATTTTGGTCTCATCTAATCACAACACTTTTACCCAGTTCTCCTCTGAATCATTCAGATGTTCATTAGCAAACTTCAGACGAGCCTGTACATGTGCTTTCTTTAGCAGGGGTGAGATCTTGCATGGAGCCCATACCGAGGGAGATTGACAGTTATTTTTTGTTTCTTATATTTGCGAATAATCACACCAACTGTTTTCACTCTCTCACTAAGCTGATTGGCGATAGTCTTGTAGCCCATTCCAGCCTTGTGTAGGTCTACAATCTTGTCCCTGACATCCTAGGACAGCTCTTTGGTCTTGGTCATGGAGGAGAGATTGGAATCTGATTTATTGATTGCTTCTGTGGACAGATGTTTTTTATAAAGGTAACATGCTGAGATTAGGAGCACTCCCTTTCAGAGAGTGCTCCAAATCTCAGCTCATTACCTGTAAATAAGATACCTGGGAGCCAGAATTCTTGCTGATTGATAGAAGATCAAATATTTATTTCACTCATTAAAATGCAAATCAATTTATAACTTTTTTGAAATGCTTGGTCTTTGTCTGGATTATTTTGTTGTTATTTTGTCTCTAACTGTTAAAAGAAACCTACCCTTGAAATTATAGACTGATCATTTCTTTGTCAGTGGGCAAACGTATAAAATCAGCAGGGGGAGCAAATACTTTCTTCCCTTACTGTACATATATACATATATCTATGTATGTATGTATATATATATATATATATATATAATTTTTTTTTTTTCTTAGAGGTCCGCTCCACCATAACTATAGGTGATTGCTGTCTGAGATCCTTAACTCAACCAAAATGGAGAAATATCAGTCAAATTGTTCATGGTTCACCTCAGACATTTGTAGGCACCTTCAGACTTCTGGTCATCTAGAGTGAATAAGCGATCATGTGGGTTGTATTTTTCCTTTAGTAGTTAGTTATTTGATTGAAATATAGGTGCTTATTTGGTGCCCGCAGAGCACATAAAAATTCATGGTTGTTAATAATGAGCATGTGTATTTACATGAAACCATACAGGTAAGAATATTCAATGCTTTAAGCCATTTTTAATATTTTAATGCTATCTAATGGCTATACGTATCTTTAGCTGGTTAATCTGCGTACCACTTTATGATAAATATCTTTGTAATCTGTATAAATACTATATTTTATTTGCAGATATTTTGTCTCTAATGGCTTTTCTTTGTACTACCTCACTACAAGCTTTTGACAATCTGTATGGTTAGCAAGTTGAAGGTCAGACACTGGAGCTGTGGTGTGAAGATAACATGTTTACTGAAGGCTTGATTTTAATCTTATATATATAGTGCTGGTGCTTTTTCCTCAGTCAATCTTATCATTTAATATTGCTGGAACTGCCATATACACTGCTCAAAAAAATAAAAAAAAACACTTTTTAATCAAGTCATTTAAACTCCTGGGATATTTATCTGGGCAGTTAAGTAGCAAAGCGGGTTGTTAATCAGTTTTAGCTGCTTTGGTGTTAATGAAATTAACAACAGGTATACTAGATGGCCAACAATGAGACGGCCTTAAAACAGGAATGGTTTTACAGGTGGAGGCCACTGACATTTTTTTCCCTACTCATCTTTTCTGACTGGTTTTCACTAGTTTTGCATTTGGCTAGGGTCAATGTCACTACTGGTAGCATGAGGTGATACCCTGACCCTATAGAGGTTTCACAGGCAGTCCAACTCCTCCAGGATGACACATCAATACGTGCCATTGCCAGAAAAGGTTTGCTGTGTCTCCCAGCACAGTCTCCAGAGCATGGAGGAGATTTCAGGAGACAGGCAGTTACTCTAGAAGAGCTGGACAGGCCTGTAGAAGGTCCTTAACCCATCAGCAGGACCGGTATCTGCTCCTTTGTGTAAGGAGGACTGGGATGAGCACTGCCAGAGACCTACAAAATGACCTCCAGCAGGCCACTGGTGTGAATGTCTCTGACCAAACAATCGGAAACAGACTTCATGAGGGTGGCCTAAGGGCACGACAACCTCTAGTGGGCACTGTGCTCACTACCCGGCACCGTGGAGCTCGATTGGCATTTGCTATTGAACACCAGAATTGGCAGGTCCACCACTAGCACCCTACGCTGGGGCAATGGATCCTGGGTTCCTCCTAGTGCACGACAATGCCCGGCCTCATGTGGCAAGAGTATGCAGCCAGTTCCTGGAGGATGAAGGAATTGATATCATTGAATGACCCCCATGTTTGCCTGACCTAAATCCAACAGAACCTCTCTGAAACATTATGTTTCGGTCCATCCGATGCCGCCAGGTTGCCGCCAGGTTGCACCTCAGTCTGTTCAGGGGCTCAGTGATGCCAGATCTAGGAGGAAATACCCCAGGACACCATCCGTCGTCTCATTAGGAGCAGTACCATTTTGAGTTTCTGCAATGAAATTTCAGCAAAAAGGACTAGCCTGCTGCATCATTTTTTTTTCACTTTTATTTTCGGGGTGTCTTTGAATTCAGTCCTCTGTAGGTTGATAATTTTAAATTGCATCAAACAATGTGGTATCTTTTTGTTCCTAACACATTACCTAGTCCATATCAGTATAGGTATCCTGCATGATACTTTTCCCCATTGAGATCTGATGTGTTTTTTTTGAGCAGTGTACATGTAATCTAATTAAATCTGATTAAAAAGTGTCTAAACCCAGCAAAAATTTAATATATTGCACCTTTTCAATCTTCAGATTTCATAGCTGCATTTTGTTTTTTTAAACTTTTTTTCTGATTTTTCCAGTAACACACTTCCAGATCTAGGATCACTATCCTTTCTATGTAAGAAGGGTTGAAATTTAAGCACCGCACCACTGCTAAGAGGTCCAGATACAACTTTATTTCATTTAAGGTCAGGGGCACAATTCAAGAAAAAGGCAACATGTTTCGGGGGTCTAAAGGCGCCTTTCATCAGGGCTTGACTGACAACCAAGGGAACAAACCTGCCAAAGTTGCCAAACAAGCTGCTGATTAGGCCTGTGCTTTCAACTCACTGGAATAAATACTATTGTAGGTCCAGTTCACTACTGGTTTGTTCACTTGGTTGTATAAAGTTGAATAAAGTTGTATCTGGACCTCTTAGCAGTGGTGCGATGCCTAAATTTCAACCCTTCTCACATTACACTACAAGCCAAGGAGACGGTGGAAATCCTCTGGGGTGTAGAAACCACCTGCCCAGGAACCAGATCATTTATATCAACATTAATACCTTAAGATAACAATACCAGTAAAAACCTATATGCAATATATTATCTTTCCATTTTTCTCTACTTTCCTTTCTATATCAGGGCTATAGATACAAGAAAAGAGTACAGATAAACATCCCTCTTCTACAGTCTATAATATAGAGAGAAGTGGTTCTGTATTCCTTAGAGATAGTTAGGAACAATGTAGTTGATGAATAGGGATAAGCTCAGTATCTGTCCAACCGTCAAATGCTTAGGGCTGCCAGCTGTCAATGTTTGCTAAGGAAGCAGTGGGTTCTTACATCCACTGCCTCCATACCAACCACCAACATCACCCAGCCCATTTTTTACATAGTCAGAAATCCCAGGCCACATAAACAAATAGGCAGGAAATGGAGACTTTCATCATTGCCCAAATATGGCCCCATGGTCATATCTGGGCAATGACGTTACAACTATCCATGCCCCGTCCTTTATATAGATAATGGAAGCTCAGGAAACTTTCACTTGGCCTTGTGTATGGCAGGTTGTTGTTTATTTGCTTTTGGCGTGTCAGTGTAGTGGGCATCGTGATTGACAATGGATTTACAATGAGAGACTTTAGGGATTTTTAATTTTTTAAAGGCCTCATCAAACATTTAGATGTCTTTATTTCTATGTAACACCTTTTTTTTTGTTTTTGTGTGAATGCGTAGGGGTACTCGGTATTCATTCACGAGGGGGAAGAGGGGGCAGAATCTGGGGGCCCTCTTATCAGTAAAGGGGATTTTGAGATTCCAATAAGCCCTCCACCCACAGACCCTAACAAGCATCTGACAAGGGTTGTGAGGATGAGACCCTTGCAAACTAGAAGAGAAAGCACCCGTACACAACAAAGCAGCTTGAATGAAGCGATATCTCATTTACTGATACATGTCCAAGTACAGGCTACAACAGGAAAAATGTAGACGTGTTTCACACGGACTCAGCGTGCTTGTTCACTACCTTAGGGTGAGACCCTTGTCCTCATTAAACCTTGTCTCCCATTAAACCATGGCAAGGCACTCCCCCCATGTTGGGGGCATGTGGCCTGGTATGGTTCAGGAGGGTGGGGTACACACTCTAGTTCTCCCTTTCCTGGCCACCCAGGCTGCATGTTCGGATTAAGAGTCTAAATGGATTGTTCAGGGGACCTAACACAATTTTTTTTATGTCTATGTGTGGAGTCCCACTTAAAATTTGTACTAGATCGAAAGGGTCTAGTACGGATTTCCTGGTGAATTTTAATTTTTTTTTTGGTTTTCTTGCATGAGATACCCCCTTAAAATCCTTATTAGACTCATTGGGTCTGCTATGCACTTTATTGGGGGAGTTTATGTAATTGTTTTTTCATTCTTGTTACAGGAAAAATTTAATTTACAAACAAAATAAATGACAAAGTTTAAAGCTGAGTTCCACCCTAAAAATGAACTTTTTTTTTTTGTTTCACTTAATTGTTTTTAATTAAAATTAACTTACCTTCCTTTCACTTCCTCCTTATGCGGCCGCGGCCCCCGACGTCACTTCCTCCTTTGCATTGCGTCCTGGGAGATGAGCGTCATCAATCCCAGGATGTAATGGGAAGCGCAGCGCACAGCGCATGCGTGAGATTGCGATCGGCATTCTGAGTAGCCAGGAACCAGGGAGAGGGACACAGCGGGGGACGCATCGCCTTTAGACGCCCACACCGGAGATGGCCGCGCTCTGCAATCAATTTTAAAGGTAAGAATTTATTTTTATTCAATTACTGTACTGTACTGTAATGCGGGGTTAGTGTTAGTGTAATTGGCAATAGCTTAGGATTAGGGGGGTATTTTTATCTAAAAAATGTTTTTGTGTCTGGAACTCCATTTTAAATTGCCGGCTAATAAAACTTTATTGTCGGCTTCTTTTTAACAAACCTAGTCTTGCTCATAAGATTTTTCCCCATCGAAATCTGTGCTAATGAGATGAAGATCAGACGTGTTTTGACAGTCGGCAAAAATTTTATAGCCTGCACACCAGGATTTTTTTGGCCAAAAAGTCGGAGTCGGTTGTCGGAAGCATCATACTAACAAGCCGAAAATCGGCAGATCGGTCGTCGGACGAAAATTCCCGGCCGAATTTGTGTACGGGCCTTAAGATTATGTGTGCACAGCAAATTTCTGGTTTCTCCCTCCTCCCTCTTGATCAACCTTTCTCTCCATAGATAAACTGTAGAAGTGAGCAGGGCCAAGTTCAAGTTTTAATAGAAAAATCTTAATTTGCATGTGGCTATTGCATGTCAAAATACTACTTATTATGACAGGCGGGTGAAAGTAACTCCTACATTTTTCATCCTGTACTTTGTCTGAATCGCCTAGATTTGTGACAGTTCTACTTCAAACAGTGGCATAATTTATCACAGCAAAAGCTTCCCTTAAAGCACCAGAAAAAAATGTAATTTATAATGTACCCACTGTAAAATTATTCATAAACATGATATATTTAGATTATCACTTATACTAACGATTCATCAGTCATGCTTTGCTCTGAAGTATGTAAAATTGACATCTGCATTTATGCAAACAAGTCCCTTTGTATACAATTTCTGTAATTAGGCAAATGAGAGGTCTGCAGTAAGTCCCAGGATAAATTCATATATCTTTAAATAACTCATTTCTTTTTCTTGGTTGTTCTGCAGCCTGAAGGCAGTCTCACTTCAAATATGTTATGTGTTTATTTGTGTCATTTACAAGAGAATAGATATATTGATAGTAATTCTAGTAACATCACCTTTCTGTGCATGCTGGTGATTGAGATATACACTATATTACCAAAAGTATTGGGACGCCTGCCTTTACACGCACATGAACTTTAATGGCATCCCAGTTTTAGTCCGTAGGGTTCAATATTGAGTTGGCCCACCTTTTGCAGCTATAACAGTTTGAAGTATTTTGGGAAGGCTGTTCACAAGGTTTAGGAGTGTGTCTATGGGAATGTTTGACCATTCTTCCAGAAGCGCATTTATGAGGTCAGGCAATGATGGAGAGAAGGTCTGGCTCGCAGTCTGCACTCTTATTCCTTCCAAAGGTGTTCTATCGGGTTGAGATCAGGACTGTCAAGTTCCTCCACCCATAACTCGCTCATCCTTGTCTTTAGAGACCTTACTTTGCGCACTAGTCTAAATCATTTGTTGGAGGGGGGATTATGGTGTGGGGTTGTTTTTCAGGGGTTGGGCTTGACCCCTTAGTTCCAGTAAAGGGAACCCTTAAAGTGTCCGCAAGACATTTTGGACAATTTCATGCTCCCAACTTTGTGGGAACAGTTTGGGGATGGTCCCTTCCTGTTCCAACATGACTGTGCACCAGTGCACAAAGCAAGGTCTATAAAGACATGGATGAGTGAGTTTGGGGGAGAGGAACTTCACTGGCTTGCATAGAGTCCTGACCTCAACCCAACAGAACACCTTTGGGATGAATTAGAGCACAGACTGGAAACAAGGCCTTCTCGCCCACATCATGCCTGACGTCACAAATGCGCTTCTGGAAGAATGGTCAAACATTCCCATAGACACTCCTAAACCTTGTGGACAGCTTTCCCAGAAGAGTTGAAGCTGTTATATCTGCAAAGGGTGGTCCAACTTTATATTGAAGCCTATGGAGTAAGACTGGGATGCCATTTAAGTTCATGTGCGTGTAAAGGCAGTACTTTTTGTAATATAGTGTACATAGTAAGGGGTTGCTAATACTGGGTTGGACCCCCTTTTGCCTTCAGAACTGCCCCAATTCCTTGTGGCATAAATTCATCAAGGTTTTGGAAACATTCCCCAGAGATTTCAGTGTATATTGACATGATAACATCACGCAGTTGCTGCAGATTTGTCGACTGCACATCCATGATGCGAATCTCCCTTTCAACCACATATCAAAGGTGCTCTATTGGATTGGGATCTTGGGACTGGGGAGGCCATTGGAGTACAGTGAACTCATTGTAATGTTCAAGATACCAGTTTGAGATGATTTGAGCTTTGTGGCATGGTGCATTATTCTGCTGGAAGTAGCCATCAGAATATGGGTACACTGTAGTAATAAAGGGATGGACATGGTAGGCCGTGGTATTTAAACGATGTTCAAGGGCCCAAAAGTGTGTCAAGGAAATATCCCCCACACCATTACATTACCACCACCAGCCTGAACCATTTATACAAGGCAGGATGGATCCATGCCTTAATGTTGTTTATATCAAATTCTGACCTTAGCATCTGAATGTTGCAGCTGAAATCAAGACTTTTCAGACCTGGCAACATTTTTCAAATCTTCTATTGTCCAATTATGGGGAGCTTGTGCAAATTGTAGCCTCGTTTTCCTGTTCTTAGCTGACAGGAGTGGCACCCAGTGTGGTCTTCTACTGCTGTAGACCATCTGCTTCAAGGTTCGATGAATTGTGCATTCAAAGATGATAGTCTGCATATCTTGGTTGTAATGAGTGGTAATTTGAGTTACTGTTGCCTTTCGGTCATCTCCAGCTAGTCTGCCCATTCTCCTCTTACCTCTGACATTAACAAGGTATTTTGGTCCACACAACTGCTGTTCACTGGATAGTTTTTCTTTTTCGGAACATTCTCTGTAAACCCTAGAGATGGTTGTGGGTGAAAATCCCAGTAGATCAGCAGTTTTTGAAATACTCAGACCAGCCCGTCTGGTACCAACAACCATGCCACATGCAAAGCCACTTAAATTCCCTTTCTTTCCCATTTTGATGCTCGGTTTGAACTCCAGCAAGTCGTCTTCTAGATGCCTAAATGCATTGGAATGCTTCCATGTGATTGGCTGATTAGCAATTTGTGTTATCAAGCAATTGAACAGGTGTACCTAATAAAGTGGGCGGTGAGCATATATATATATATATACAGTGGGTACGGAAAGTATTCAGACCCCCTTAAATTTTTCACTCTTTGTTATATTGCAGCCATTTGCTAAAATCATTTAAGTTCATTCTTCTTCCTCATGAATGTACACATAGCACCCCATACTGACAGAAAAACACAGAATTGTTGACATTGTTGCAGATTTATTAAAAAAGAAAAACTGAAATATCACATGGTCCTAAGTATTCAGACCCTTTGCTCAGTATTTAGTAGAAGCCCCCTTTTGATCTAATACAGCCAGGAGTCTTTTTGGGAAAGATGCAACAAGTCTTTCACACCTGGATTTGGGGATCCTCTGCCATTCCTCCTTGCAGATCCTCTCCAGTTCTGTCAGGTTGGATGGTAAACGTTGGTGGACAGCCATTTTTAGGTCTCTCCAGAGATGCTCAATTGGGTTTAAGTCAGGGCTCTGGCTGGGCCATTCAAGAACAGTCACGGAGTTGTTGTGAAGCCACTCCTTCGTTATTTTAGCTGTGTGCTTAGGGTCATTGTCTTGTTGGAAGGTAAACCTTCGGCCCAGTCTGAGGTCCAGAGCACTCTGGAGAAGGTTTTTGTCCAGGATATCCCTGTACTTGGCCGCATTCATCTTTCCCTCGATTGCAACCAGTCGTCCTGTCTCTGCAGCTGAAAAACACCCCCACAGCATGATGCTGCCACCACCATGCTTCACTGTTGGGACTGTATTGGACAGGTGATGAGCAGTGCCTGGTTTTCTCCACACATACCGCTTAGAATTAAGACCAAAAAGTTCTATTTTGGTCTCATCAGACCAGAGAATCTTATTTCTCACCATCTTGGAGTCCTTCAGGTGTTTTTTAGCAAACTCCATGCGGGCTTTCATGTGTCTTACACTGAAGAGAGGCTTCCGTCGGGCCACTCTGCCATAAAGCCCCGACTGGTGGAGGACTGCAGTGATGGTTGACTTTCTACAACTTTCTCCCATCTCCTGACTGCATCTCTGGAGCTCAGCCACAGTGATCTTTGGGTTCTTCTTTACCTCTCTCACCAAGGCTCTTCTCCCCCGATAGCTCAGTTTGGCCGGACGGCCAGCTCTAGGAAGGGTTCTGGTCGTCCCAAACGTCTTCCATTTGAGGATTATGGAGGCCACTGTGCTCTTAGGAACTTTAAGTGCAGCAGAAATCTTTTTGTAACCTTGGCCAGATCTGTGCCTTGCCACAATTCTGTCTCTGTGCTCTTCAGGCAGTTCCTTTGACCTCATGATTCTCATTTGCTCTGACATGCATTGTGATCTGGAAGGTCTTATATAGACAGGTGTGTGGCTTTCCTAATAAAGTCCAATCAGTATAATCAAACACAGCTGGACTCAAATGAAGGTGTAGAACCATCTCAAGGATGATCAGAAGAAATGGAAAGCACCTGAGTTAAATATATGAGTGTCACAGCAAAGGTTCTGAATACTTAGGACCATGTGATATTTCAGTTTTTCTTTTTTAATAAATCTGCAACAATGTCAACAATTCTGTGTTTTTCTGTCAGTATGGGGTGCTATGTGTACATTCATGAGGAAGAAGAATGAACTTAAATGATTTTAGCAAATGGCTGCAATATAACAAAGAGTGAAAAATTTAAGGGGGTCTGAATACTTTCCGTACCCACTGTATATAAATATATATATATATATATATATATATATATATATATATATGCATTCTGTATTATCCATTAAGCTTAAGTGCCCCTGTTGTTGGGTGTTTTTTAATGGCAAACTAATAAACTAGTCATTAAAGTAGACAGTCCCTTCAGTTCCATGGTAAAGCTCTGGGTTTGGTCAATGAGATGTTCCATGTGTTCTTTAGGAATGAGTCTTTTGCTCATACTGTAGCCCTGGCACTTGCGTTTGGGGCCCTAACCATTCTGGGACATATGCCCATAAAGCAGGTGTTAAGTAATTACCACTTTAATGTGTTTGTTACTGGTATATACCTACTTTCCTGGGACTATAGTTTATGATCACCATCCTTTGAAAATGGTACTCCTCAATTTCCTATATTAAAGTTACACAAAACCCTTATTCTCCAGAAATAATCCATGCACATCCACTACTTAATGGCCCAGTAATCTTTTTTAGTAGTGCATTGCTGTTGTTTTTTTTATCTGTCAATGGATGGATGAAAAACAGAGGGACTGAAGGTCCATGTGAAATGACCCTACTCCTCTCACTGTCCATAGTCCCTAGTCCATTTTGGGAGTGAGAAAGACATGGTAGCTATGTACCTACATAAAATAGACCCTGGAGAATAAGTGTAGCTACCCTCCAATGGGAATTTGGATCACAACAGCAAATATAAATAATTTGGAGGTTTGAAAGATGGAGGGTGAGAGCAATAGAATGATCTTTTTCCATTTAAAGAGTAACTGTACTTTTGTTGAAAGAAAAACAATGCCCTCTGGGTGATCAATGTACATTGCAAGGATTTTAACAAACTTTTTAGCATTTTCCTATTACAGAGGGTACCTAAAATTTGACTTGTATCTTAGTGCAGACTTCTGGGAAAATCAGTGAGCCAATCACACAAGCAGAACATTACATTTCTAGGGAAGTTCTGTACACCAACTGTGTACAAAACGCCTCCAGGTTGCCATATTGCATTGAATTTTACAGAAAACTGCAGCAGCTGCAGATTGAGAAGGAAAGATCACTTCCAATAACACTAAATTACTGTATGGCTTGTGTAGCAATTGTATATGATATATTTTTAATAGCTACATTTTGTTCACAAAAGTGGCATTACCCTAGAAATACATACTTAAGTTTCTTTTTTTTTTTTAAATCAGAGTTTAGTGTCACTGACACTGCACTTGGAATAAATCTGGTATATTCAGCAGACAATGGTGTTTACTCCTGTAATAGAAGAGCTTGTGTTGTCCAGATCGGGTTTATCTTAATCCCTGGACAAAAAAGGCGGACCTGGAATCACATTACATGAAACTATGTGGAAAAATACAGGTTGCACTATAACTTTCCTTTCGTTTTACATTTTGGTACCACTGCTATTGTATAAATTATATTTACTATGTCATTGTACGTTGTATCTCCAATAGTCAAAAAGGAGCCTGTATCTGATCTAGACAATCCGAACAGCCAATAACGCCCATAGATGTAGACACTTTTGATCTTTTGTTTAAACCCACATGCTTTCTTCTATGTTTGGTATTGTTTTACAAGGTAAGCATAGTTTGATGTACTCCAGAATAGTGATGGATGAACATCGGCCAGGGCGGTTCGCGAACGTTATCCTCAAACTTTCTGAAATGTTCGGGAACCGCAAGTTCGCGGCGGGCCCAATTGACTTTAATGGCAGGCGAACTTTAAAAACCTTCAGGTCATATTTGCCGCCACAAAATACTTACTAGCTGTGCACAAATAGTCCCACAACATGGATACTGTCATAACAGAAGTTTTGCTATTGAAAAAGTTGCCCTAAATCTTTTTTTTTTTTTCAGCAAAAAACATTTTTTTTTCTAAATCAGCCAGAACTGACAACAGCTGGTAAATACATGTCAAATACATATAGGGTCCATTCACATGTCTGTAAAATGGGTCTGCATCCATTCCACAATTTGACGGAACGTTAACAGACCCATTGATTTTCAATTCCAGTCTGAAAAATTAGGCATTCACAGGATAAAGAAGTAAGTGTCAGCCAGTATAGGCCCCAAAAATTAGCCAACAGGTGTTCACCTGACAGCAAAGAACGTTGTCTTCTGTGGCTGGAGGTACATTAGGCATTCACAGGATACAGAAGTAAGTGTCCTCCATTCCAGGCCCCAAAAATTAGCCCACATGCGTTCACCTGACAGCAAAGAACGTTGTATGCTGTGGCTGAAGGTACATTAGGCATTCACAGGATAAATAAGTAAGTGTCGCCCATTCCAGGCCCCAAAAATTAGCCCACATGCGTTTACCTGACACCTAAGAACGTTGTATTCTGTGGCTGAAGGTACATTAGGCATTCACAGGATACAGACGTAAGTGTCGCCTGGCCATTACAGGCCCCAAAAATTAGCCCACATGCGCTTACCTGACAGTTAAGAACGTTGTATTCTGTGGCTGAAGGTACATTAGGCATTGACAGGATAAATAATTGTCGGCCATGAAAGGCCCCAAAATTAGGCATTCAATAGACATAAAATGCCTTTTATGCCGCTGTATTTACCGAAGACAAGGACCATGAATTGTTGTGGGTGGATGGCGGTCTGGCGGATATTTGTGGCCTGTCATGAGGAATTTTAATCAAACATGGTCTACTGGTCACATGTGTTGAACTCCTCTGAGATCCACGCCTCATTAATTTTTATAAATGTGAGGTAGTCAACACTGTCATGAGCTTGGCGAGTGCGCTTATCGGTCACGATCCCCCCTGCTGCGCTGAACTTCCTTTTGGACAGGACACTGGACGGGGGGCAATCCAACAGTTCCATTGCAAATTGTGCAAGCTCTGGCCAGAGGTCAAGCCTGCCCACCAAGTAGTCCAGGGGTTCATCACTCTCAGAGCGTCCACATCGGCCGTTAACCCAGTGTAGTCGGACACCTGTCGGTCTAGGCGTTCGCTGATGCTGGATCCGGAGTACAGCTGGTGATGGGTCAGCTGAAAGAATGATCTCATATCTGAAGTGACCAACACATCTTCAAAATGCCCTCTTTTTACAGGCACTGTTGGATTGGAACCCACAACTGTTTCTCTGTGAGTGGAAATTCCTCTGCCAGCGCACACAAAAGCAGAATGCAGCATTTCTTGAAGCAAGGCCTGGAAGTGCTGCATTCTGACCATCCTCTGTGATGATGGTAACATTTCCACCATTTTTTTTTGTACTGGGGGTCTGTACGTTGCCACCCAGTACTGGTCCTTGCCCTTTATGCTTTTTATACGGGGGTCCCCCTTAAAACACTGGCGAATGAAGGCCCACATTTGCACTAAACTGGAAGCGTTGTAGTGGCCTGGCTCCTGCTTATCATCCAGGATAATGTCGTCCTCGTTCTCCTCCCCCATCCAACACCAGGGATCCCAGAAAGGTTTAAAGCATGCTCTTCTTGCTCCTCCTCATCTGCCCCGGCGCCATCCTCCTCTGACTCCTCTTCAGACTCCTGTTGTTGACTTGTCTCAGATGGAGTAGCACCCCCTGGGAATTCATCCAACATTGCGACTTCCTCATCTTCCTGCTCCTGCTCCTCGACGGCTTGATCAATGACACGATGCAATGCACGCTCCAGAAAGAAGGCTTAAGGTACGTTGTCACTGATGGTGCCCTGGCGGTGACTGACCTGTTTGGTGATCTCATCAAATGGCCACAGAAGTCTGCATGCGTCGCGCATGAGCAGCCACTGGCGCGGTGAAAAATTTAACGCAGCAAAAGAGGCAATATTTTTGCAGGACACAAATACACTTATAAAAGTATACTGTTAGATAACACTCCACTTCAATATGTGGTATTGGGGGGCCACTGGTTTATCACACCAGTTATACAAAAATTTGGCCAGTAAGTTTGGCACTGTGTGTAGCAGAGTTAACGCAGCAAAAGAGGCAATATTTTTGCAGGACACAAATACACTGTTATAAAAGTATACTGTTAGATAACACCCTGCTTCAATCTGTGGTATTGGGGGGCCACTGGTTTATCACACCAGTTATACAAAAAATTGGCCAGTAAGTTTGGCACTGTGTAGCAGAGTTAACGCAGCAAAAGAGGCAATATTTTTGCAGGACACAAATACACTGTTATAAAAGTATACTGTTAGATAACACCCCACTTCAATATGTGGTATTGGGGGGCCACTGGTTTATCACACCAGTTATGCAAAAAATTGGCCAGTAAGTTTAGCTCTGTGTGAAGCAGAGTTAACACAGCAAAAGAGGCAATATTTTTGCAGGACACAAATACACTGTTATAAAAGTATACTGTTAGATAACACCCCGCTTTAATCTGTGGTATTGGGGGGCCACTGGTCTATCACACTAGTTATACAAAAAATTGGCCAGTAAGTTTGGCACTGTGTGTAGCAGAGTTAACGCAGCAAAAGAGGCAATATTTTTGCAGGACACAAATACACTGTTATAAAAGTATACTGTTAGATAACACCCGCTTCAAAATGTGGTATTGGGGGCCACTGGTCAATCAAACCAGTTATACAAAAAATTGGCCAGTAAGTTTGGCACTGTGTGTAGCACAGTTAACGCAGCAAAAGAGGCAAGATTTTTGCCGGACAAAAATACACTGTTATAAAAGTATACTGTTAGATAACACCCCACTTCAATCTGTGGTATTGGGGGGCAACTGGTTTATCACACCAGTTACACAAAAAATTGGCCAGTAACTGTTGTCACTGTGTGTAGCAGAGTTAAGGCAGCAAAAGAGGCAACATTTTTGCAGTACCCAAATACACTGTTATAAAAGTATATTGTTAGATAACACCCAGCTTCAATCTGTCGTTTAGGGGGGCCACTGGTCTATCACACCAGTTATAATACTTTTTTAAAAGTGTCTCTTTGTAGTTTTAGTATCGCTGCGGAAACGCTCACCACACCAGTCACAATGCTGCACAGTGCACAATACAAATCCACTAAAATGTGCTTTCTATATTAGAAAGTATATTATAAGTGTATTACACCCCTATATAGTACACTGCACACCAAAGAATAGTACACCTATACCAAATATCAGTCCTTGAAAGGACTTTTGTGGTCCTATAACAGAGCGATCTGTGTCACTGACAATCTGTTCCTGCGCCCCACAGCAAACCTCTCCCTACTCTGACAAAAGAGACAATATAGATAGTACACCTATAACAAATACCAGTCCTTGAAAGGACTTTTGTGGACCTATAACAGAGCGATCTGTGTCACTGACAATCTGTCCCTGCTCCCCACAGCAAACCTCTCCCTACACTGACAAAAGAGACAATATAGATATAGTATGCCTATACCAAATACTAGTCCTTAAAAGGACTTTTGTGGACCTATAACAGAGCCATCTGTGTCACTGAAAATCTGTCCCTGCTGCACACAGCAAACCTCTCCCTACACTGACAAAAAGCAGAATGTAAAATGGCAGCCAGCTCAGGTCTATTCATAAGGTAGGAGGTATGTCTATGTGCTGAAATGTCTCAATTGGCTGTCCTGTTCCACCTGATGGATGTGTCATGGGTCAAAGTTCTCCCCAATGTAAACTAATATGGCCGCGAACCAACCGCCGGGCAAACTGCAAGGCCATCTCTACTCCAGAATTGAAATAAATAGTTCTTAGATTTTTAGGGCCAAAAATATTCAGTTAGAGTAACATTTTCTGTCTTAAATTACTGTCATGTGACTATCAGCTGCATGCCTTTCTGTAATGGAGACCCATCCATGCAAACGACCAGTTGAAATATGGATTCTCACATCATCATGTCATGACTTTGGGGCTATAAGCTTTGGTTGTTCACTATAAAACTACAGAGTTGATTCTTCCCAGAAAGTGGACATCTTCCAAGTCACCAGGATGTGATGTTGACCCCCCATTAGAACTATCCTTCTATTCTGTAATGATGCTGTCTGTTTCATGGTCACAATTTTAGGTAGAAAATTGTGGCTCTTATTTACAATTTGTTTTTTAGATACAAATGATAGATTTCCTAAAACATCTCAAGCAAATCTAAAGTTTAGCTTGGACCCCACAGTTTGTTGCCTTTAGATTCAGCTCCAGTTTCCACAAAACCCCACAGTGTACCTCCCACAGAGTGCTACAGGAGGTCAATTTGTTGTACATTGGGAAATGATGCCTTTCACATGGTGTGATTGTGGACTTGTATTTGACAAGCTTTTATTCACAAAGGCAGCTGAATATGGTCAAATGCAGGTCAATGACAACTTAAATGAATTCAGAATGATCATAGAAGCATCTCAAACTGTCATTCTCAAAGGCCCTTTGTGGGAGTTTTTCCTTTGTTTGGACAATGGTATGGATCAGTGTTTTTCAGACTTGGTTTACAGTGCCTGTCTTTAGACCTACAGCTATAATTACTATTATTGCAAACCAGAGAGCTACTTCTCTTGGTGTGGCTTGTTGTGATTTCAATGAATCCACAATACTAACCACTTAATAGCACTCTACTCAAACAAAAAAAGTGAAACCTATCACGTCAGAGTGCTGAGGCCAAATCAGTAATTATTATAAACTTATTGCCAAGTGTAGCAATATTTCCAGGCATTGGCCTGATGTGGGTCTGCCATGGTCACCGGTAACACCAACAACACATTTAAGCTAATTTTCCAAGTGTGAGATCTGAGTCAAAGAACAATCCGGCATCTTTGTTTTATTTTGTTTATTTTATATAGGGATGGGAGAAAGGAATGAGTGGGATACTCCTCTGGCTCAACTAGGTACAAATTGGGACACTTGAGAGAAAAATGCCTTTCAGTGCTGACTTGACGCCAGCTGGATGCTGACCAACGCTTGCTGGCGCTTGAAATCACTGACTTGCTTGTACTGTACTGAAGACTATCTTCTGACACTCTTGTTAGCTTAAAAGTCCTTGACACTGCTCCCTCCAGTCCTTCCTGACTGAGGCAGCCTTTTGTAACACTGCTGCTGCTGCAACTCTCAACACTGTACACTGCATGCTGTACACTTCCACTGTACACCGAATACTTCAGGGCCCAACCACTGGCATCACTTTACTCTTCAGGGTTATCAAGGGCACCCCTTTTACTCTTCCTGCACTGGCTAGTTAGCTTCCAGATCCCTATGACCTTCTCCGGAGTGGTCCCCTTTCACTAGGCAGACCCCAGGGGCAGTTTGCAGTACTCATGACTGGGAATGCTTTTCTGAAACTCGACCTCTCTCAGCTCCGCTGGTCCTCGGCACACCGGATCCTCTCTGCAGCTCAGCTCCGCCCTCTGTCCCCTCAGGCAAGCCGCCTGGGACACACGATTCCTCTTGACAGGAGGAGAGACAGCCGTACTCTCCCTCTTGGGGCTCTGCTTCTCGCCAAAGACCTTCCATCATGTGCTTCCCCCAAACTTATACCCCCTCCCAGAATGCTGTGTGGCAGAATCTGCCTTTCTGGGGTAGATACAAGCCTGGGTGTGCCATTGGCCGGGTTTCCTCCACTGCCCAATGAGAGCCCTCATTGAACACAGTGAAGAGACTCCCCGGTCTCAACAGCCACACCTGAGAACCATGACAACCTAGCTGAAAATCATGGCCCTGCTGATAAGCAGACAAGGCCTACTACACTTTACCTAGCACCTACCTTGTAGGGTGCTACACAAGTGTAACACATATGTAACTATTATGGCAATCGCTACTTCTGATCTGATACAAAAAAATGATTTTGAAACAATGTTTCTACCCTCAGTCAGGTTCTTAAAGTCGAACTTAACTCCCTCAATAAACATTAACTTATAGTCATTATGCTGCTAGCATTAGTAAATTGACATTAGTTAGTTAGTTTTAGTTTATTCCTAACATGTAAAAAAAAAAAAAAAAAAAACATAAAAAATAAAAGAAGTAATAATTCAGTAGTAGACAATCACAAAACAACTAGTTACCAGAGAAGACAAAAAAAAAAAAACAGCTCAAAAATAGGGAGTGGAAGAAAAGTACAAACCTATTTAATCCAATCCCTTTGCCATAATTATTAATAAATTATTCAGAGTCCCATCGCTGTAAAGTTATAAAATAATTAATAATTCAAAACTAATATACTAATTACCAATAACCTAACTACACAATCATACACATATATGCATACATACATGCACATACACACCCAGACCAAACTAAAGGTAATACAAAAAATAAATCAAATACAATAATAAAAAACAAACAATGAACACACAATATTAGATCAAACACCTTCATTTCTATACCTTGTAAAAAAATCATATGTTTATACCTCTTTTTCATCTGGTTTATGCTTAGACATTTCTTCTTGAGCCCCACATTGAAACTGTTCCACAGTTTCACTCTATAAATAGTTTTTCCTAGTCTTTAAATGAAATATTCCCCTTAGATTATAACTCCCCTCGCTTACACTAAATCATTTTTGTATATTTCCTGGTAGTAAATTGTTTTTTGCTTTAAATATTATTTGTGCACTCTGTAATTATACCATGTCCTTGAATTTTAGGAGTTTTAACTGCAAGAATAATGACTTTGTATGATCCCTATAATAATGATTTTGTGTGATCCCTATACCCTGCCCCATAAATAATCCATATTGCTTTCTTTTTCAGTATGGTTAATGGATATGTAGCACTATTTTGATTACTCTTGGCGGCTACTGGGGTATGATGATGCCACCTGTGTAGTATTTAGGAGCAGAGTCTATATAATCTGTGTGATCAGGTCAGGATTTATAGTAAGCGCCAGTGCCTCCACTTAATCAGGGCTTGTGATTAGCAAGTGAAATCCCAATTGAGAAAACATATCCATATAGACAATAATCCACACAGCAGAGTGTTTAAATGTCCATGTATTGAAGAAATAACATTCAGTGAACCATACAACATAAGATATTTTCCTCAGGAACATGAAATCATTAGCAGTGTCTCTGTGTGTCTCCTCATGTCTCTCTTTTTCCCAGTCTTACCCAGAAAATCTTGCTCTGCCCTTTTTGATGACCTCATCCTTCTTGCAGAGAGAGAAAGAGAGCACAGCAGCCATATTGACAAAGGGCGAAAACAAACACTGCATAACAGGAATACACACTTGAAAGATGGGCAAAGAAATTATCACATCACTACATTCTCCTCCTGCTGAAAATCCTTCCGACCCGGCAAGGATATACACATAAAATAACAACAAAAATTAACATCGTTGTCGCCTTCTGCAGACCACTTCTCCAGAAGCAATCTATTACAGAGCTAGCTGCAAAGAAAGTATGGTTAGTAACAAATAGGCATCATGCTAACCAGTCTAGAATGAGCTGCAATCATGTCTGTCAGAACATGAGGTTGTACATAGTTCTGTACAGCATAGCAGGGTCTTCCCAAAGTGTCATAAGTAAACACCGGTGGAGGATGTCGAACACGATCTCCTCTCCTCAACCCCTCAGGCATAAATCCAGAGAACTCTGGGACAGCATTAGTGGGGAAACTTGGTGCTCCAACCATGCCTGGAACTGTAGGCACACAATTTTGGACTGTTGGTTCAAAAGCAGGAGTAGCTGGGTTCAAACCTCCCCTCTGAGGGAGGCCCCCATCAGTACTAGGTGAAGGAACCTGTACAGGAGACTCTGGTGGAGGTGTAAACCAGTCACTGTCATCACTCTGGTCTCCACTGTTGCCACAAGGCACATCATTAGAATCTGTAGCAATGTCAAATTGTGGCTCCTCATCAACAGTAGCAACTTGTGGTACCGGAAGCAAATGATTCCTATGTCAGGCTTTGATCCGACCCTCAGGTCCTCGAATCCTGTATACTGGAATCCTAGGCAGTTTTTCTACAACTTCAAACAACTCATTTCTCCAGCGATCAGCTAACTTATGTTTGGCTGAGGGTCCCAAATTGCGGAGAAACACATTATCACCAGGTTGTAAGTCTTTGTAAAGAACTTTGGAATCAAAACGACTTTTCTCTATCGCTCATTGACAGACGTAGTCTTCTTGATTCTCAAGAGCTGGGTTATGTTGTCTCCGCAGGAGTAGGACTAGGCAGAATGACAAAACGTTCTGGCTCCACCCTAGGGGGCAGTCCCTGAGGGTATATCCTCCCTCTCTCTGCTACAGGGAATCAGTTTTTTTCTGTCTAGGAGTAAACGTTCCCTTTTTTCCTCATTTATGAGGCAGTATATATTATGGGCCCCTCCATATATGGTCAGTATATATCTGACACTTACAAGTCCCCCTTGTAATACAGCATGTGTTTTTGGGAAGTGGACTCGGTTCAAGAGCTAACACTCTACCCAGCAGACTGTAACATTACAGCAAACATAGGAGGTATAATCCTACCTTATGTGCAGTGTATCTCTGTAGATCCATATGTCACCTCTCAGCAGAGTGCAGGTGGATGTGCTGGGAAGACGATATCGGCGGTCCGCCGCCATTTTGCCGTAGACCGTATGCATGTATGTCCTCAGTCACGCCGGCCGCCATGTTTTTGGAGTCTTATGTCTCTTCCATGGGGGCGGCCATGTTTTGTGAGCCCAGCTTCCTCGTGGAGGGCTGGGAACGCCCAAAGGCGTACACAGGGGGCGGAGCCACGCCTTCTGCCCGGGAAAAAGCAAACAGCTCCTTCCAGTCTGTGTAAGACAGACGCTGGCTGCCAAGTAAGTATGCGGGGCCGGGCGACGGGCTGGATGTGAGATCCAGTGGTCACCCCGGTTTCTGCCTAAAAGCGCGTGCAGACCAGTGCGCTGAGTCGGCCGCGACGGAGTCCCAGTAAAGGGACTGACTTTGCGAGTTAAAAGCTCGCTTGGACGCCAGGACCAGAGAGTCGAGGCGTCCACAAACCCCCACCTCGGTGGAGAGGGTATTATGAAGAGAGGGTGCCTGTCGGTTCGGTATGGTGAGTTTGTTGGAAACTACACTGCATCGGTTGGTGAGCCTTGGGGGTCCCTCTCTCTCTCTCTGGGATCGAGAAGCAGGTACTCTGAGGGGCGCTATTGCGCTAGGGGGAGACACACAAAAAAAAAAAAAAAAAAAAGAAAAAGTTTTTTGTTTATTGCTGGCAAAAGTGTCCTGTATTAACATGGACCCTGCCACTCATGTATCTCCTCCGGATCCCCTCGAGGGGTCTGCGGGATCCTCCAGCACCCCATTGACAGTTGAATCTTTGTCAGCCATTATGGAAACTTTTGTGTCCCGGGTGGAAGTGGCTTGTCAGGGACAGGGCGCAAGAAAGCGACCCCCGCCTAACCCCTTATTATCTGAGACCTCGGATTCAGACTCTGAGCCTATTTCTGCAGTTGCAGGTACTTCATCTGGTATTGGTGTCTCGGGTCCTGTCTCTTCAGACAGTGAGGAGGATGTTTCGGCATCCGCCATAGCCCGAGAGGAAGCGTTGGTAAACGCACTCATTGTATCTGTTCAAGAGACTTTAAGGTTACAGGGTATTCCATCAGAAATAGCTGAAACTGAGATCCCTTTTGGGACTAAAAAGCGCATCAAAGTGGCGAAGGTTTTTCCATTGCCCAAATGTTTTGGCAATCCAATCGATGAAGAATGGCGTCTGCCAAAACGCACTTTTAATATTTCCAAACGCATTGACAGACGTTATCCGTTTGAGGAAACCCTTATTAAGAAATGGACAGAACCACCTGTGGTGGATTCACCAATCGCTAGATTGAATAAAGCCACGGTTATTCCTTTAGAAGACGCTCCGTCTTTTAAAGATCCAGTGGATCGCAAGATAGAAGCTATGTCTCGCACCATGTTTTCCTTGATTGGATCAGCTTTCAGGCCAATAATTGCTATTGGTTTGGTTTCGCAGGCTGTAACTGAATGGACCAAGTGGTTACGCCGGGACTTAGAAGAAGTCCCTCAGGCGGTATCAGATTTGTTGGAACAAATGATACAAGGGTTACAGTTTGTATGCGATGCAGCGTTAGACGCCACTCCATTAATGGCGCGAGCATCTGTCTCAGCAGTGGTTCTCAGGCGTACACTGTGGCTAAAAGGTTGGATAGCCGACCAAGGTTCCAAAAAAGCATTGGCTAATATCCCCTTTTCAGGAGAACGTCTATTTGGAGCCAACTTAGATGAGATCATTAAGGATCTCACCGGTGGAAAAAGCACCTTTTTACCGCAAAATTTTAAAGGTAGAGGAACTCGTCAAAGACGAGGGCCTTCTTTTTCTGCTCACAAGAGGTTTTTTCGTCCAGCGGGTGAAAAAACTAAGTCCTCCAAAGCTCCTGCAGGAGGCGTCAGGGGTCGTTGGTCGGGCAAGCAAAAGCCCGCCCCCTCCAGACCTGAAGATAAACCATCCAAAGCCTGAAGGTGCGCCCCCACCCATAACTGGGGTGGGGGGACGTCTTCGCCGGTTCCCGGATCCATGGCTTTCCAGAATCCCGGACAAATGGGTTTGCGAAGTCATAAGGTCAGGGTACAAGATCGAGTTTCGATCTCTCCCACCGGCGCGATTCTTCCCTTCCAATATCCGACTATCTCCGGATCGTCTAGAAGATCTGCGGAGAGCAGTCACAGATCTACTACAACAAGGAGTGGTAGTCCACGTTCCTTGGACAGAACGGTTTCAAGGGTTTTATTCAAACCTGTTTACAATACCCAGGAAAGAGGGCAAAGTGCGTCCAATTCTGGACTTAAGAGCACTCAATTCTTTCGTCAACATAAGAAGATTCAGAATGGAGTCCATTCGCACGGTAGCAGCCTTCCTGCATCCAGGGGATGTCTTAGCGTCCATAGACATCAAGGACGCCTATCTTCACATTCCCATTTTCGCAGGACATCAGCGTTTTCTACGCTTTTCCGTAGAGGAGAACCACTATCAGTTTGTGGCGTTACCTTTCGGTCTCGCCACGGCTCCGCGGGTCTTCACAAAAGTGTTGGCCCCTATGTTGGCACTTCTGCGCCAAAGAGGTATATCGATTCTAGGTTACCTAGACGATCTTCTGCTTCATGCAGAGTCTCCTCAGACCTTGCTACAAAACATAGAAATTACTATGATTTCTTTACAGGAATTCGGGTGGCTGGTGAACCAGCAAAAGTCTTTTCTGGTTCCCACCCAGAGGCTCGAATATCTGGGTCTAATTCTAGACACAGTCAGGACAAGAGTGTTTCTTCCGGTAGGGAAACTTCGAAAGATTCAATCAGCAGTCCAGTTGTTACTGTCCAACAGCTGGTCTTCCCTTCGGACTTGCATGAGGGTTCTGGGGTTGATGGTGGCTTCATTCGAAGCAGTCCCATTTGCCCAGTCCCATACCCGAATTCTTCAGCAAGAGATTCTCCTCAGATGGAATCGGAATCCGGAATCCCTGGACAATCAGATACGATTGAGCAAACAGACCAGAGAGTCTCTGGTTTGGTGGCTTCGGTCTCCAATGCTCAGCCAGGGAAAGTCATTTCTGCCAATATATTGGATGATAGTGACCACGGATGCCAGCCTATCCGGATGGGGAGGAATTCTCGGTCAATTATCTGCCCAGGGACTTTGGTCCCCGGAAGAATCCAGATTACCGATAAATGTATTGGAACTAAGAGCGATCAGACTTTGTCTGATTCACTGGACCGAGCAGCTCCAGGGCAGCCCGGTTCGGATCCAGTCGGACAATGCCACGGCCGTGGCTTATGTCAATCACCAGGGGGGCACCAAGAGTGTCCGAGCGGCCAAAGAAGTGGCTTGCATTCTTCGCTGGGCGGAACGATTTGTTCCAGCAATCTCTGCGGTGTTCATTCCGGGGGTGGAGAATTGGCAGGCAGATTATCTCAGCCGTCAGACCCTGGATCAGGGGGAATGGTCCCTCCATCCAGACGTTTTCCACCAGTTGTGCCTACGGTGGGGCACACCGGATGTGGATCTGTTGGCATCACGATTCAACAGGAAAATTCAGAGATTCGTGGCTCGCTCCCGCGATCCTCTAGCAGAAACCGCAGACGCACTGATCGCCCCGTGGGGGCAATACCAGCTAATATATGCCTTCCCTCCTCTCGCGTTACTGCCAAGACTTCTTCGCAGGGTAGAGGAGGAAGGAATCCCAGTAATCCTGGTAGCTCCGGACTGGCCTCGTCGAGCTTGGTATGCCGACATGGTCAGACTGGTGGCGGACGTCCCGTGGAGACTTCCTCTCAGAGAGGATCTACTGTCTCAGGGACCGATCTTCCATCCTGCTTTACGATCGCTGGCTTTAACGGCCTGGCTATTGAGACCCAGGTGCTGAAGGACAAGGGATTGTCAGCTTCAGTTATTCCTACTCTAGTTGAAGCAAGGAAAGCGACTTCCAGAAAGATTTATCATCGCACATGGAAGGCCTACATTGCATGGTGTGAACCTTTGGGGTTCCGTCCTCGGTCTTATTCGGTTAGTCGAATATTAGCTTTTCTGCAACAAGGGGTTGAGCAGAAACTGGCCTTGAGTACTATCAAGGGTCAGGTCTCAGCATTAGCCATCTTCTTTCAGAAGCCTTTGGCTACTCATTCCTTGGTGCGGAATTTCATCCAGGGGGTGCGACATCTGGCTCCGCCAGTGCACGCGCCGTTACCCCCCTGGGATCTTAATTTAGTGTTGTCGGTTCTTCAGAAACCTCCCTTTGAAGATATTAGGGAGATTCCTCTACCCACGTTGTCCCAGAAGGTGGCCTTCTTGGTGGCTATTACTTCTGCACGCAGGGTGTCAGAACTGGCCGCATTATCTTGTCGTTCACCATATCTGGTGGTTCATAGAGATAAGGTGGTTCTTCGTCCGAATCCATCCTTCCTACCAAAAGTGGTTTCAGAATTTCATCTGAATGAAGAAATTGTATTACCTTCCCTGTGCCCTAAGCCCAGTCATCCTCGGGAATTTGCTTTGCACTCCTTGGATGTGGTCCGGGCGATCAGGGTATACTTGAAAACGACAGACTCGTTTCGCAAGACGGATTCACTTTTTGTGATCCCAGATGGACCCAAAAAGGGGTTGCCTGCATCTGCCACGACCATTTCCAGATGGATCAGACAGACGGTAGTGCAGGCTTATTCTATTAAGGGTCGGGAGCCCCCGTTCCCTGTTAAGGCGCACTCCACTCGGGCACTTAGTGCGTCATGGGCCTTTCGCCATCAGGCGTCAGTGGTCCAGGTGTGCAAGGCGGCTACCTGGTCGTCGGTGCATACCTTCTCTAAACATTATAAAGTTGATGTAATGGCATCGTCTGATGCCTCATTTGGCCGCAAGGTTTTGCAGGCCGCAATTTGAGGAGACCAGTGGTCTACCTCGAGGGTTTTTTTCCGTTGGAAAAATTTTTCTTTAGCCTCATTCTTTGTTTATAATGAGCCTTTAAAACTTCTAGTTTGGCACCGGTTGGGCCTTCTAGATTGGATTTGATTTTGTCAATCCCACCCCTCATTTGTGGCACTGCTTCTGGATGTCCCAGCTCTTGAGAATCAAGAAGACTACGTCTGTCAATGAGCGATAGAGAAAAATGGATTTTTGTAAGAACTTACCGTAAAATCCTTTTCTCTTAAGCTCATTGACAGACGTAGTACCCGCCCCTCTATCATTGAGTTGGGTTGGGTTAATTTCTCTGTACTGCTTTAAACAGAACTGATTCCCTGTAGCAGAGAGAGGGAGGATATACCCTCAGGGACTGCCCCCTAGGGTGGAGCCAGAACGTTTTGTCATTCTGCCTAGTCCTACTCCTGCGGAGACAACATAACCCAGCTCTTGAGAATCAAGAAGACTACGTCTGTCAATGAGCTTAAGAGAAAAGGATTTTACGGTAAGTTCTTACAAAAATCCATTTTTATTGGCAGCATTTAATTTCGCAGCATTTTCCTCAGCCATCTGATAGGCCTCTTTCAAACTCTGTTTGAGTCGTGCCACATACTGATAGTGATTCCTCTGTTCCACTCCATCAGTAGACACGCCCAACTGAATGTCAATAGGGAGATGGGCTTCTCTCCCAAACATGAGAAAATAAGGAGAAAAGCCAGTGGATTCATGTCTGGTGCAATTGTAGGCATATACCATAGCTCCCACATGTCGGCTCCAGATCTGCTTAGCACCATTAGGGAGGGTACCCAACATGTTCAACAAGGTACGATTGAAACGATCAGGGAGAGCATCACCCTCTGGATGATAAGGGGTGGTGCGGCTCTTGTTGATGTTAAGCAATGTTAACAGCTCTTTAATTAGGCGACTTTCAAAGTCCCGCCCCTGGTCAGAGTGAAGTCGATTTGGCAATCCATAGTGAACAAAAAACTTCTCCCACAGCACTTTGGCTACAGTTACTGCTTTCTGATCTTTGGTGGGATAGGCTTGAGCATAGCAAGTATAGTGATCAGTCACAATCAAAATATTTCCCACACCACTGCTGTCATTGTCAATACACAAAAAGTCCATGCACACTAAATCCATGGGACCAGAACTTTTCAAGTGTTCCATAGGAGCAGCTTGAATAGGCAGAGTTTTCCGTTGCAGACATCTCACACAACGGCGGCAATAGTCCACAACAGCTTCCCTCATTCGTGGCCAAAAGAATCGGTCTTGGATTAATCCATAGGTTTTTTCAACTCCTAGATGCCCATGTTGATCATGCAAACTTCTCAAAACAGAGTTTCTATAGACTCGAGGGAGCACTAGCTGTCTCCTTCCAGGATGATCATGAAACAAATGTACCCTGTATAAAAGTCCATCAATTATTTTGATCTTATCCCATTCCTTAAGATAGCAGGTACTCTGCTCAGGTAGGTATTTTCTCATGTAGTTAGGATCTTTGCGGAAAACAGACTCTCTGACATGTCTGATTATTGAATCTCTTTTTTGTAGAAGGATCATATCTTTCTTTTGCAGCTGGATGTTTTCTGGCACCCCTAAAGCAGTGGGGCAGCAATACATGTTTGGAATACACTCTTCACCAGCCCCCAGGTAATCAATAGCTCGTAGGTCAGAGAAAACAATATTGTCTCCTTGTGCAGCAGCTGTAGCACAATAGGCAGCCACAATAGGCTCAGGTACTTCCTCCCAGTCACTTTCTTCCAAGTTCATGGGTAATCCAGGGCGCCTAGAAAGAGCATCAGCCCCAATATTCTTGGGACCAGGCTTGTACTTGAGAGTGAACTGATAATTAGACAAGGCAGCAAGCCACCTATGACCAGTGGCATCTAGCTTAGCTGTAGTCAAAACATAAGTCAGGGGGTTGTTGTCGGTTCTCACCTCAAACTGAGTTCCATACAAGTAATCATGCAGCTTTTCAACAATAGCCCACTTCAGGGCAAGAAATTCCAGTTTATGAACAGGATAATTATTTTCTGCTGGGCTTAGACTGCGACTGATATAAGCAACAGGCCTTAGTCCTCCTGGGTACTCTTGATGCAAGACTCCTCCCAATCCATCATAGCTGGCATCCACAGAATATATGGCTTTTGTGGGTCTGCATAAGCCAACACTGGTGCTTCTGTAAGACTTTTCTTAAGTTGTAGAAAAGCTTCCTCACAAGCAGAAATCCATCTCTCACTGAAATTAGTTTTGCGGTTTGTGTCCATGCCAGGGGTTTCTTTGAGCAAGTCATTAAGAGGCCGAGCAGTCTTGGAATAGCCTCTAATGAATCGACGATAATAGCCACAAAATCCCAAGAAGGACCTCAGTTCTGTCAGATTTGTGGGACAGGGCCAGGTAACCACAGCCTCCACCTTAGCAGGATCAGTTGCTACCCCTTCTGCAGATACGATGTGACCCACAAAGTTTACTGAAGAACGAGCAAACTTACACTTGTCCAGTGAAAGTTTCAGACCTTCCTTCCTCAAACGATCTAGCACTTTAAACAGTCTTTGGTCATGCTCCAGACAATTATGTCATCAAGGTAGACGATACATTGAGTGGGACAAAGGTCTCCCAGGGCCAGAACCATTAGAATTTTAAAGGTTACAGGTGCACCACTAATGCCCCGAGGCATGCGAAAAAACTGGAAAAACCCCAGGGGGCAAATAAAAGCCGTATTTTCTTGATCTTCCTCACTCATTGGGACCTGGTAATAACCAGATCTTAAGTCCATTACTGTGAACCATTTACTGCCTTGCAGGGCATCAAGAGCTTCATCAATGCGAGGTAGCGTGTATTGATCTGGGACTGTTCGCCGATTTAGAGTGCTGTAGTCAACACATACAGCAGCGCTCAACATGTGGTAGCATATTAAAGATCATATAGTCCTCATAAACGAGTGATATAATCGCCAAAACCAGTCTCTGTTTAAAACATAGCCAGATATTCCATGTGTTAATGATTCCCCCGGTGCTTGATGTATATAATCCCGTATTCACCTTCACCACACCATGCGTGACCCCTTAAGAATGGGCACTCACCAGAAACACTATGGTCATACGCCTGTAAGCATTGGTTGCTTGGACCCTTGACACTTCCGGAATACCTCTGTTAGCATCAGATGACCTCCACACACGGGTATCAGACAGGGACCAGATCATACCAAGAAAATGAAATAGGGGGCACAATAGTGTGATACCGTCTTAAAAGCTTTATTAAACATAACACTCCAAAGTAAATCCCCCAAATCCAATATGCTTACATCAAAAACAACGTTTTCAAGCAATAAAATGACAATCCAATGGTTATGGCCAGCTCACCACTGCTGAATGGTTCTTTCCCAGCTTACTCTGTAGGTGAGATCCAGACTCCAGCCATGACTCTTAAGATTATCAAGGAGACAGCATGCCTCCTTGATTTGGGGGAGTGTTATGTTTAATAAAGCTTTTAAGACGGTATCACACTATTGTGCCCCTTATTTCATTTACTTGGTATGATCTGGTCCCTGACTGATACCCGTGTGTGGAGTTCATCTGATGCTAACAGAGGTATTCCGGAAGTGTCAAGGGTCCAAGCAACCAATGCTTACAGGCGTATGACCATAGTGTTTCTGGTGAGTGCCCATTCTTAAGGGGTCACGCATGGTGTGGTGAAGGTGAATACCGGATTATATACATCAAGCACCGGGGGAATCATTAACACATGGAATATCTGGCTATGTTTTAAACAGAGACTGGTTTTGGCGATTATATCACTCGTTCATGAGGACTATATGATCTTTAATATGCTACCACATATTGAGCGCTGCTGTATGTAATTAGTGCTGAACCTTTTCTAGTTTTAGTATTTATTACATTTTTTACAGACTGTTTTATTATCACAGCGGCTGCGATCAGCAAATTTTATGGTGTTTTAAAATTTATATTTATGATTGTGTGCTTTATCCCTTGCAACATTAAGCGCTGGGCGAGTGTTTGGAAATTCCCTTTTTCAACCACTTTTTTTACTTGTAGTCAACACATATTCACACACCATTTTTCTTTCTGACTACCACTATTGGGGATGCATACAGGCTTTTAGACTCAGCAATGATGTTTTCATCTTTCATTTTGTGCAAGCACTCTCGAACATCATCCAGATCTTTAAGAGGTATGCGCCTGGATCTTTCTCTAAATGGGGTGCTATCTGTTAGGCGAATACTGTGCTGAATACTTTTTGCACACCCAACATCCATGTCATCGGTAGAGAAAACATCATTGTATTCCATTAGCTGCTCTCCTAGTGCTTGTTGGTGCTCTGCAGGACTATCAGCATCATTCAATTGAAAGTCTAATTTGGTTTCTCTTTTCTTGACTTTGGCAGTGTAGGAGCTAATGGTTTCCACTGGGTAACAATAGGCTACCTCTTTCCAGGCTGGTATTATAACTGGGTGTGTGGTAATGTTCCGGACAGTAACAACATCCATTCTTGGAAATTTTACACGATAGTCTTTCCTTTCTGGTACTATCTTCCAGCCATTCTTTGCAGCCTCTTTTGTATCAGTCTCTAGCAAAAAGAAACTACCATTTGCACTTGGTGAAATTTCCACATAAACCCGCAACACTCTTACTCCCCCTGCTGGAAGCTCTATGGGACGCCATGGATTTCCCACACACCCTCCAGGAAGATCAGGAGCAAAAGTTTGGCAGATATTTTGAAGTTCTGGAGCAACAGGCAGTGAAGGTAGGGGAGTTCCCCGTTGGGGCTGAAGAAACCGTATGAAAGCAGCCTCAACAGCTTCAACATTGGAACCCACAATCATAGGAGCATACTCATTACCCCCAGGTGGAGGGCTCACATAAGCAATAACTTTAAGTGGGGGATCCTCCTCAGCTATCACGCCAGGAATGCGAAGCTCAACTTCTAGGCAACCATCCATAAAAACAGGATTTTCTCCCACACCATAAACAGGCAAAGTGTCCACAGTTTGCAAAGGGAGGTGGTTTAAGTGTTGCTGACAGAAGGGCCTGTATATG
Source organism: Pelophylax lessonae (assembly GCF_965119305.1). Classification (NCBI taxonomy): domain Eukaryota; kingdom Metazoa; phylum Chordata; class Amphibia; order Anura; family Ranidae; genus Pelophylax; species Pelophylax lessonae. Next base: position 416,191,847 of record NC_138770.1, read on the forward strand.
ATCGTCAGCTGAGAACCAGTATCAAACAGAGCAGTAGTGGGTATATCATTAACAAACAAATTGAAAGTACATCTGCGGCCTACCCCAGGTAGCTTGGTAAACGTTTGTTTTCTTGATCTTCCCTGTTTTCTTTGGTACATATGTCCAGCTTTACTGTGAATTTCAGAACTATCAGCAAGCAGTGGACACTGACGAACTGTGTGGCCTGCTTGTCCACAGCGGAAACATTTAATGTGGAAGAGAGGCTTATCACTGGAGGTTTTATCAGCAGATATAGCTCTAGGCTGTGGGAGTCTACCCACTTCTTTGTTCTCAGCAACAGTCTCATTTGTGGGCTCCACCCCAGAATTCTGTTTAACTTTGCTCTTGGAAGGGGTACTAAAAAGAATATCAGACTCCTGTCTCTTTACTTCAGTCATAGTTTCAGTGAAAGTAAAGTTCCTCTCTCTCAAAACAACTCTTAGAACTGGTGATATTGGGTGATGTGGCAGTAGCCCCTTTATTATTTGAGCAGTCCTTAATCTGTCAACATCTGTAGGAGAGATGACCTTGTCAGTGAGCAATCTCCCCAGTAGTACTTCTAGCCTTCTCACAAACACAGAAACATCCTCTCCCTCTTTATGCTTTGTTTGTTTAAAATCAGCAAGCATCTGATCAGGGTCACGGTGCAGTCCATAAGCATCTGTCAAAATATCAATATATTCTTGAGCATTGGTACTCACATGAGTCTCCTTGTAAGCTCTGATGATAATGGATGCTGGTGGTCTTAAACTTTCCATGATGCGCTGTTTTTTCCTTTTACTCTGAGCTGGTCCATTCCTCTATCACTTGCTGTGCAAAATCTCTCCACACCTCAAAGCTTTCTTCACCAGTGGGGACAGGTAGCACTCCTGAAAAAGCCTTTAATTTGCGATAAGAATCAGCATATAAATTCTGGGCAATGACTTCAGTGACTTTTAGCAGCAGATGCTCAATATCTGTTTCCTGCTTAACAGCTGCAGCAGCCAACATTACAGTTTCTCCTGATGAAGCAGTTGTATTTAATGGTTCACACTTATCAGGCAGGGCTGGTAACTTCCGCCTTACTGGAGGTGAACTTACTGAAAATACTACGGCACAACCAATTTCTTCAGCCCCTTTCGGATATATACAAAAGGGCCCTTTAACTGGATTTAAATCCACCTCACTGAGACAGAGATAATGGGTATACAGTTCATAACTCTCATCTTCCTCTCTTTTATCCACAGGAGCAGCATACTGCAAGGTTTCATTTGCTGCAGTTTGTGGACGCTCACACGGATAGGTACATATGAAATAGCAAATGTCCTTTTAGGTGGCAGTCCCTCTTCCAGGGCCCACTGCCTCACAGCTTCTGTAGATAACAATGACATGGTCGTTCCTCAATGTCCTGATCCAAGATTTGTATCTCAGCAGTGCCTCCAAATGTAGCGCTATTTTGATCACTCTTGACGGCTACTGGGGTATGATGATGCCACCTGTGTAGTATTTAGGAGCAGAGTCTATATAATCTGTGTGATCAGGACAGGATTTATAGTAAGCGCCAGTGCCTCCACTCAATCAGGGCTTGTGATTAGCAAGTGAAATCCCAATTGAGAAAACATATCCATATAGACAATAATCCACACAGCAGAGTGTTTAAATGTCCATGTATTGAAGAAATAACATTCAGTGAACCATACAACATAAGATATTTTCCTCAGGAACATGAAATCATTAGCAGTGTCTCTGTGTGTCTCCTCATGTCTCTCTTTTTCCCAGTCTTACCCAGAAAACCTTGCTCTGCCCTTTTTGATGACCTCATCCTTCTTGCAGAGAGAGAAAGAGAGCACAGCAGCCATATTGACAAAGGGCAAAAACAAACACTGCATAACAGGAATACACACTTGAAAGATGGGCAAATAAATTATCACATCACTACAGATATATTCTAGTTATATAACTAGTTATACAACTATTGCTCCAAACCTCTAGAATTAAGTTATATTATATTTTCTTGTTTATCTTTTTTTTTGCATAACTTCAGTTGCTTCCTGGTTTCTGGCCTAGACCAAAACGATGTCATACATCCCAGGAGTCTTCATGGACATTTTTTTTTCTTTCATTTAAAGGGGAAGGGAGCTTTTCAGCTAAGGACTCCAGTCTGTCTGCATGCTTGAGGTAAGGCAGATGGATTCTAGGAAGTAAATGCTACATGAATCATCTGCCGTTACTCAAAATGGCTGTGGCTAGAAATGCTAGGGGGGTATTTGCAAAGTGATTTCTCAACAAAATAAAGCATGGATGGATGGGTGAGTTTGCTGTAAATAATAAAAATGAATTAAATAGCATTTTTGGTTTGTGATGCTCAGATACAGTTTAGTTCTGCTTTACAGATGAAATGCAGGTACTGTATTATTTGCATATTTACAGTGGGTTAGCTTGGTTTAATGTAAGTTTGCGTATCTGCTTGGGATGCTGTATATTACTGTAGTAGCCAGTGCTACATATTAGGGATCGACCAATTATCGGTTTGGCCGATAATCAGCGGCTGATATTCACTTTTTTGAAAGTATCGGTATCGGCCACAAACTTGGCCGATATGACCAAGGGCTGCCTCCTGAGGGGAAGGGGGGATGGGGATTAGAGCGCTGCCTGATTACACAAAGAGTAGGGTTCTTCTGCTTACCTGGCGCGGGCGCTCTCATATGAAGTCCTGCCTCCTGGACTGGCTCCTACCAATGACAGACAGCACACTGTTGATGTCTATCATATGAGCTGGTCCAGGAGGCCACTGGTCACTCTGCACTGTTGGGGGCATTGGTCACTCTGCATTGATGGGTCACTGGTCATTCTGCATTGATGGGGGCACTGGTCACTCTGCATTGATGGGGGCACTGGTTACTCTGCAGTGTTGGGGGCACTGGTCACTCTGCATTGATGGGGGCACTGGTCACTCTGCATTGGATGTGTGATTGAAACAAATGGATTTCTAAATAAAAAGGGAATTTACCATTGGGGATAAATAACAAATTTGATTTTGGTTCCTCTCTTTAAGTGCATGTTCTGGATTGAAATGGCACCCCATCTAAATGGGTTTAGAATAGAATGCAAAGATTTATTGAAAGCGCAAAATATACTGTAGGTCCTCTTTAAAAATGGTCTCTGCAATGCAATTGGAAACCGCTCAAATACCTGGAGGGAATCTACGGGATTTCCTCTTGGCTTCAAAATATGTAGCCCGCCCTCCGCCCTCTCTTCCCCCAACTATCTTGGTGACAATTGTGGCCTGGAAAGTCTTGATATCAACGAGCGGAGACTCAGGACCCCAAACACTCTTCCCTCTCTCTATTGATGCCCTAACGCTTGACATTCCTGACCTTAATCTGTCCCTGTGGAACCTAAGAGGCATCTCCCACCTTGATGATCTCTTGGTTGGCCCAGTGATGAAGACATTTCGATCCCTTCAAATAGAATTTCACCTCCCCCCCTCGGAAATCTATACCTATCTCCGAATTCACCACTTTTTACAATCCGCGGACCATAACGCTGTAACTGTCCCTTGGAGAGTGGCCCAATATCTCACATCTCCCTCCCCTAAAATCAAGGGCATATCCCTTTTCTATAATCTTATCAACCATAAAACCACCTTTGTAAAATTCGCCCCCTATGAACAATGGGAAAGAGATTTTGGAAAATCCTTTTCTCTTTCAGATTGGCAAAGAGCCCTCTTCATTACTTTTCATGCCACCAAATGCTCAAACCTCTGGAAAATGACGCATAAACTAAACATTAGATGGTACCTCACCCCGACAAGAATAGCCAACTTTGCCCCTCATCAGTCATCTCTGTGCTGGAGAGGATGCGGTCATATAGGCTCACTGTTCCATATAATGTGCGACTGTCTGAAACTTGCTCTCTTCTGGAAAGCAGTATCTGCGCTTATCACCCAAGTGTTGAGATTCCCTTTTACACTGTCCCCAGCTATGGCACTCTGCTCTCTGGATATGGAGACTGTACACCACCGCTTTAGAGTGGTTGTCCTCCATGTTCTGTTGGCAGCGCGTATAACTATTTTGCGCCACTGGAGAGCCATAGACCCCCCTGAGCTAACTGAAACTATTCAAATTATTCAAACTCATGCTTCTTATGAGCTAATGTTTTGCTCCTCCGCTAATAGACTTTCATCTTGTGCTAGTCTCTGGGAACCCTGGACATCTAGATTTACCTCTTCCTGTTTGTGACTGTATACCCCTATACCCTCCCCCTCCTTCTACCACTTCCTTTCCCCTTGTTCTGTCCAATAGTTCAAAGTCGGAGACCTCATAAGATTTTATACCTGGCTAAATGATATGGTTGATGTGGGTGGAGGTGGCCCCCTCCACCTTGTTGGTCCCACCCTACCTGGGCTCATGTCTGCCCGCCCACTTTAAAGGATTGGGGGCTGTGGGGAGGGGGTGGGGAGGGGGCTGGAGCTCGCCTGCTCTCTTTTGCTCTATTACCGTTTGTATCTAATGTTATATTCCGTCACGGAATCTCTTCTGACCTATATGAGGTGTGTTACGATGTTACGTGTTATGATTGGCGAAGACCTGCGAGTCACGCTGTTTTTATGTTTGTTGCTCTCTTTACTTGAAAATCAATAAAAACTTATTGAAATTAAAAATGGTCTCTGCAAAAGGGGCAACAAACAAGACACAGACTGAAAAAAACAAAAAAAAAACAATTGATCTGAAATGAAGAAAGAAGTGTCAAAGAGAATTTAAAGAGTTTGCCTGGCCATACATTATACAATCCTCTTGTGGAATTTTCCTTTAGATCTACCAAAACCATATAATATAAGTTCAACCCTAAACACTTTCAATTTGTATGCAATCAGGCAGGCCCTTGCACTACATGGTTGAATGGAAATTGAATAAGAAAATTGTATAATGTATGGTCAGCTTTAATTTTTAGTAGGCATATACTGGGCTAAAAAATGTGGTGGAATAAATAAGTGAACAATACATTATATACAATATAATACATTATATATAATATTGATATAGAATATACTGTAAGTGCCACAATGTATCCTCTACCCTCACCATGCTATCAACAAATTGATTTGAAATAAATAGATATATATATAGATATAAATAAATAAAAGCTGCTGTGAAATACAAAAATTTAAAAAATTGTGAATCCAACAGTTGACAGCACTAACAAAAATAAATAAAATACATAGCCACTATAGCAAACAACAGTCATTGTGATTAAAAACAATCTCCTGAAACAAGTACAAATAAATCTAATCTCTCAGTCTCTATTTTTCTGTTAAAAGGCAATCTAGCTTAAATTACTCTACCACAGCAATTCCAATATCTCCCAATGAGTGATAAATTCACATCTTAGTCATCCCGCTGTGAGCTCCATCCTCCACCTTTCAGAAACACTCTCGCCGAAAATGATGGGTTTATAAAGGTTATATTACACAATATCTCAAATGTTAAAAGGAAGTTTTCCATTCTCCAAACTGTCCCACGTTCTCAGCAATAATCAAATGTAAAAGCACATGAAACATAAGGAAGGCACCCTCATAGTGCATTAGGGTGTTATTGCATATATATATATATATATATATATATATATATACAGTGCATTGCAAAAGTATTCGGACCCCTTGAACTTTTCGATCTTTTGCCACATTTCAGGTTTCAAACATAAAGATATAAAACTGTAATTTTTTGTGAAGAATCAACAAAAAGTGGGACACAATCGTGAAGTGGAATAAAATTTATTGGATATTTCAAACTTTTTTTTAACAAATTGGGGCGTGCAAAATTATTCAGCCCCCTTAAGTTAATACTTTGTAGCGCCACCTTTTGTTGCGATTACAGCTGTAAGTCGCTTGGGGTATGTCTCTATCAGTTTTGCACATCGAGAGACTGACATTTTTGCCCAATCCTCCTTGCAAAACAGCTCAAGCTCAGTGAGGTTGGATGGAGAGCGTTTGTGAACAGCAGTTTTCAGTTCTTTCCACAGATTCTCGATTGGATTCAAGTCTGGACTTTGACTTGGCCATTCTAACACCTGGATATGTTTATTTGTGAACCATTCCATTGTAGATTTTGCTTTATGTTTTGGATCATTGTCTTGTTGAAAGACAAATCTCCATCCCAGTCTCAGGTCTTTTGCAGACTCTATCAGCTTTTCTTCCAGAATGGTCCTGTATTTGGCCCCATCCATCTTCCCATCAATTTTAACCATCTTCCCTGTCCCTGCTGAAAAAAAGCAGGCCAAAACCATGATGCTTCCACCACCATGTTTGACAGTGGGGATGGTGTGTTCAGGGTGATGAGCTGTGATGCTTTTGCGCCAAACATAACGTTTTGCATTGTTGCTAAAAAGTTCGATTTTGGTTTCATCTGACCAGAGCACCTTCTTCCACATGTTTGGTGTGTCTCCCAGGTGGCTTGTGGCAAACTTTAAAAGACACTTTTTATGGATGATTGACAGCTGATGATTCATCGGTTGTTAAGAACACCGCAGCAGGCTTCGCTCCTTAACAACCAGCTTACACTGTGCCCTGATTGGGCAAAGCTTTGCCCAATCATGGAGCAGAATGCACTGTGCAGCGTCAGTGCATTGCAGGGTGTTTGCCGGGGTGTACACCCTGCAAATTTGGGTGTTCGGTGAATGGCCAAACAGCCAAATGTTCAGCCCAAACTCATGCGTGTCCAATTACAGCTGATCACATGTAAACAAACACTGGATATTGGCATTTCCTTTCCTCAGTGCTATCGCTGTCTGAGGAAAGGAAAGCCGATAACAGGGGACATTTACACTGATAATCAGGGCACTTATAAGTGCATCCCCACCAGTGTCCATCAGTGCAGCATTTCAGTGCAGTATATTTGTGCCCATCAGTGCAGCATATAAGTGCCCATGAGTGCTGCCTATTAGTGCCCATCAGTGCCACCTTATCAGTGCAGCCTCATCAGTGCCTTCTCATCAGTGCCCATTAGTGCAGCTTATTGCCCATCAGTGCCACCTCATCAGTAGACATCAGTGCCCATCAGTGCCACCTCATCGGTGAAGCCTCATCAGTGCAGCCCATCAGTACAGCCTATCAGTGTCCAGCAGTGCAGCCTCATCAGTGAACATCAATGAAAAAGAAAAATTGCTTAACTGCACATTTTTATAAAAGAAACTAAGAAAACATTTTTTTTTCAAAATTTGCAGGTTTTTCTCATTTGTTAAGCAAAAAAAAAAAAAATAACCCACAAGAAAGCTCGATCTTTCTTTAAAAAAATGATAAAAATTTAATTTGGATACAGTGTTGGATGACCACGCAATTGTCATTCAAAGTGCGACAGCGCTGAAAGCTGAAAATTGGTCTGGGCAGGAATGGGGTAAAAGTGTCCAGTATTGAGGTGGTTAAACTAGACACCTGATTCCAAGGGGACTCAATTACAAATGGGACGTCACTCACGATTATATATGATGTCCCACGTGTTCTTTTCTATCTTCTGTGTTTTCTACTTTTTGTAATATTCCTGGGGAAAATACCCTCCAAAAAGAGAAAAAAGAGTAATGTTTAATTTTGAGTTACTTGGTCTTTTTTAAATGACTTTCCTTAATATTGCACATTAAAGTATTACTAAAGCCACAACAGTAAAATCGGTCTAATAAAGCATGCTTGTTATACTCACTGTAGAACCTAAGGGGTTAATCCTCTGTATTGTGTAAAAAGCTGTTTGATCCTGTATGTACAGCTCCTCCTCTTCTTCCACTGACTCCAGAACAGGTCCGGATAAGACAGAGTTACTGGAGTCAGGCTGCACATGCTCAGTTTGGTGTTTTCTTTTTTCTTGGGAGGGTGCATGTGATCAGCACAGGGCCAATCAGCATTCTCCAGAGGGAGGGTCAGGGGTTCTGGATCCTGATAAGATAAGATTGCTATATACTGCTAAAAAAAAAGTTATTTAGCAGTTTATATTTACTAAAATAATTGCATTCCATGTTCTGTGTACTGTGGGAGACTAGATATGGTGAATGCAGGCTCCTGGGTTTAGTAACACTTTAAGTGGCTTATCTAGTCCACATACAGTATGTAGTAAAGCTTGGGTAATATACCGTATCTTCTGTGTATATTTGTGCTATATTTTTTCAGGCTCCTTTGTTTTAACACATTTTTTCATTTTCATCTTAATTTTCCATTTTCGCTTGCATTTTGGCGGGCGACCGACGTATACCTACGTCGGTTCGCGCTGGAGGGGCTGCCTGCCGCAGTATAACTGCGGTGGTCAGTCCTTAAGTGGTTAAGCAAAGGGCCAGGACACTGGCCTTCAGGTTTTAGGGTGACTTGACTGTGGCCAGTGGGAGTAGAAAATACCCCATGCATCAGTGCCTAGTCATTGGTTTTAATTGGAGGCATAGTGTCCCATTGTTGGTATCAATGAGAACACTAGTGCCCCATAGATGGTGTCAGTAGAGGGAATGGTGTCCCATCTTTATGTTGGTTGGTGGAATGATGACAAATAAAGGCAAGCAAGGGCCACAGTTTGAAGACCACTAATTTAAATCATGAGATATTTTTTGTTGGGGGTTTGGGGAAACATTTTGGTTGTCCATCAAAGAAGAGTTGTGTCCAATCTGAGCAATTCAAGCTGATCATATGCTAAAAATGCATAATCAAAGTTTACCTTCAGTAAAACCACATCAAAACAATCAGTAGATCCAAGGATACAGAAAAAATAAATCTCTTCTTGAGCTAGATGCCACCTTCTTCTGCCTCCCGAGACTTCCTGTTGGTCATCAACACCAACCATAACATTAAAGGGCAGACATGGGAGTAAGTCACACATGTGCAAGTCACAAGCAAGTCTCAAGTCTTAACCTTCAAGTCTCAAGCAAGTCCCAAGTTACTGTGGCGAAAAGCAAGCAAGTCAAGTCGAGTCCCTGCTAGAAGTCAAGCAAGTCAAGTCAAGTCAAGTCATTTATTTTGGTCAAGTCACAAATCAAGTCAAAATACTGATCTACCCCAATTTTCACCTTTAAATCAGTTAAAAGTCAGCGGTCAGGAGAGGTTTTGTTTTATTTTCAACATTAACAAAACTGCTTAGTGCTTTTTTCTTGGCATATTAAAGAAACACTTTGAATGCCCAAACAGCTCAAAATCCTTCGTCCGGTCATGTTTGAACACCACAGTCACTAAAAACATGTTAAGTATTTCCATTGTTATACAGCCAGTGTCCTAAAAATCAGAACACACTGAGGTGCTTTTAGTGACTGTGGTGTCAGAAACATAACAGGCACATTCATTTTGCTTTAACACATCTTGAGAAAATGCAAATATTTAATAACTTAAAAACGTAAAGTAATTTCAAATCATATGTCTCAAGTCAAAGTCAAGTCTCAAGTCATGAATACCAAGTCAAAGTCAAGTCTCAAGTCAAAGTCAAGTCTCAAGTCATGAATACCAAGTCAAAGTCAAGTCGAGTCTTTTATTAATTTTAGTCAAGCAAGTCTCAAGTCCTCAAACTGGTGACTTAAGTCTGACTTAAGTCAAGTCATGTGACTCGAGTCCCCCACCTCTATTAAAGTGGTTGCAAAGTCAGAAGTCTCTGTGTGTCTTATAGACACACAGAGCAGGGCCTGGGAGGAAGCACACACAAGTATGGGGAGCCCTCTGTGGTGTGATCAACCCCAAAAATTACAAAAAGAGTAAAGAATTGCTATCAATGTAGCTTCATTTATCTCTGCATTTACTGGTCATTGTGAAAGTAATCTCAGATTCTGCATTTTCTATTATATGAATAATGTGAAATGCCCTGGTTTGTGGCAGCTTCATAATAGTTAAATCATCACAGGATGTTACACCAAGCAAATATTTTTCCCTTAGGCATTGCACGTTGTTAAGAAGCCTTTATAATGAAGTCACAAGAGATACATGTCTAATGTGTTAGGAGAATAAATCAATGTAATTATATGTACTCTTTTACTGTATACAATATATACAGTATATTAGCACAGTAAATAAAGGGGGTTAATATATTCTATAGCTACAGTTTTTACATTTACAATTCAAAATCATTGTTTTGTCTTGTCATTTTTTAGACAGGAACATGGAGAACAGCTTAATACTAGACTTGTATTTTATGGAGTTCTTGCAAATCTTATCTGAGTATTTAAATGAATTAGAAATTTCTGTCCGATGGATCAAACTTGTCATTTCCCAGGGGTTTCTAATGCTATGGAGACAAGCAGATGCTGTATAGTTTATGGCTTTAGTTGCAGGTGTTGATAACTGGAACATTATTAAACATATTGCATGATTCCTTTTCTGAGATGTGTGTGGTTCTCTAAGCACTCATATTATAGGAAACCATAACATATCTGTTTTTAGTTTCTATTGTTAGATTTGCACTAAAATTATTTAAAGTATGCAGCAGTTATAATCAACCATTGTCCATAGTTTGTTATAAATCACTTGTAGTTCCTTTTGGAAGTGCTTTACATTTTTTAAACTTAGCTCTGGCAGTTGCTTGTAAGCTTGCCACCCACTGTTTCAGAAGAGGTCTTTCCTAATAATAGCTTCCAGATGGCTGGCATGGTTAATCAGGGCTTTATTTATGTCCGAGCATTAGGTCCATGGCCAGCCTAAGCCTTTTGGGAGAATTTGATTAGTCCCTATCTATATCTCACCATCTATTTCTTAGTCTTGTGACTTCTCTGAGACTTTAAGGAGAACTCTGTTTTTTGTTGAAAAATTTTATATAGCATAAAAAATAGCTACACAAGCCATTTTGTAACATAATTTCATAAATGACCTTTCCCTTTCAAACTGGAGTCGCTGTCATTTTCTAAAAATGTTCAGAAAGTCAATGTAATGTGCCAACCTGGAGGCGTTCTGTACATCACTTGTGTATAGAATGCCCCCAGAAATTTCCTGCTTGTGTACTTTGCTTGCTGATTTTCTAACATGTCTGCACTAAGATACAAGTAAAATTTTGGGCATCTCCTGCAAAAGGAGTTTGATTTTTGGTCAGCTGCTCCTTAAGGGTTAACGACTTTTACAGGGAAGCAGACACTGCAGCTTTCCTCATTAAAACATGGTGGTTTAATGGACACAAGCTTTTCTAGTCAGGATCCTGGAAAGGACATTGTAAAACAGTTTTTCTTCAATACAGAAAAGAGTAGGGATTTTCAACAACGTTGGTATTGATCTTTATAGTTGGACAAAAGGGTTTTAAAGTGGCAGTAAACTCTGTTTTACCACTTATATCTCCAGGTATGCCTATAATAAGGCTTACCTGTAGGTACTGTGAATATCTCAGAAACTTGCATTATTTAGGAGATGTTCAGAGTTCATGCAGCCGGTGGCATCTCCAGCACATGCACTCTGAAGGTCCGGCATACTGTGCCGGACCTTTAGAGCCCCTGCTGTAAACAGAAGTTCCCGCGTGTACGCATTGGAGTGACGTTTTTGTGTCCTTATAAACTCATGAAGTTGAAGGCCACGTACCCTGAAGGAAGACCAGGTGAAGATGGAAGCCCTCTCAGCGGTGACAGTGCACCACTGGAGGGCTTCCTTTTAAGATAAGTCTCTCATATTCTCTCAATATGACATTGCCTTGGAGGGGATTTTTTTTTTCCTTCAGCTGCGGTTTACTACCACTTTAAGGTAAAAGCTATCCAGGCAGCTCTCCTTTTTACAGGGCTCCATAGATGCCCTCTCTCCACCAACGCCACGGAGGTTCCCTGGCTTCCCTGTTCCTCTAGGGAGCCAAGGACCAAGGTAAACAGTGGTAACTAAGAGAGCAAGATGTGATCAGGGAATTTGTGTTTCCCAGTCCTGCCTGTGACTAATGAACCCAGAAGTGAAGTGTATTTTTATCATTTACGGGGTCACAACTGCGTTTCCTGGGCTACCGTACCTAAAAAAGTGGCCAGTGAGTGTAAGTCTCAGGATTAGCTGGTCAACATTAAAAAATCCTTTAGCAGGTAAAACATCTACTATATGTATAATTTGTTTTTTTTGTATTTAGCTATTTGCAGAGAGCTCAGCTTTAAATTTATATTCCATTTATTTTTGATCTGATGGTCTAATTAATATTACACATATCTACTTCCAGTCTGTGTGTCCTGGCTTTTCTGGAGGCAAAGTCATTTATAACACCAGGGTAAGCTTTCTGGCTGAAAAATTTGCATGCACATAGCACATTGCACAAAAAGCACAAGTGATAAATGAAGTTTGCAGTGGTAAATAGGTTAATAGAGATGATAGGTGCTACATTGCTGAAGAAATAATTTTGCATTTCTTAAACTCTGAAAAAAAAATGAAAGTGAAAAAAATGTTGCTTGCTGGAGAATGGAATATTTATATTCTTATTGCAAATGGTAGTTAAAATTCTAATTGTCATTCGGTGAGGTCTGGTCAGTCAAAACCTATTAACTTGGAAGATGGAACATATTTAAAAAGAAACACCATGAAAACAGCAAATAATGTGTTTTTACTCTTTTACATGTCAAAGGATTTTTATCTTGTCATTAGGCAATGCACAACAAAACAGATGGTGCCCTTCCTTCCTGGATCAGTAAGGCAGTCTCCAATGTCAACTCCCTACCTCCAGTGTGCCCATTAGACAGTAAAGCAATATTAAACCCAAAGATAAAAATGTAATATATTGCAGCATACCAATCCTTAATTCCTTGGCGCTGAACTCATGCAAATATGCGGCCACTTGGCAGCCGGGCTTTGGCGCCGAGTGGCTGCATATTTGCAATCAATAGTGCCAATAGCGCTATGCCAAGAGTGAGTGCACTGCGTGCTCCCGGCATAGTTACCAAGGACTAACTGAAAGCTCCCGTTCGCATCTTGCCATCGGAAGCTTTCTGATCATGTGACCGCTGTGACAGCCAATTACGGCGATCACGTGATGATAAGTCCCACCCCACCTCCTGGTATTCTAAACCCCTTAATGGGCCAGCGTGCGGTGGATCTAAGGGGTTAATGTGTAACTAAAGGTAAATTTTATTTTATTTTGGATAGAGTAAGGGAGGGTTTTTTTTTATCTCTGCCCCATTGGGGAGATTTCCCTTTACATCCTGACCCATAGCTAAAACAGGAAGTGAGTGGAAATCCCTCCAAAATGAGGGAATCCTGGGGTGTCCCCAGTGTCAGCGGAACTAGTGTCCCCATTGGAAGATTTCCCAACTATTATTTTTATAAGTTCAACCCCAAAAATGTGGGGTTTTCTTTTGCTTTCACTTTCAATGATAATGGTAAACAGGACCAATATAGAGGGTGAATCTTCCTAATGGGAGCACAGATAGTGATAAAAACAGTTTTCCATTCAAAAAAGCATAAAGCAGCAGAGGACCCAAAAAAGAAAAAAAGATATTAGACACCAGGTGCACTTAAATGCAATTTAATTTCTTCATATTTAATTAACCCCTTCCCACTTAGCCTCAGCATCCCTTTAACTAGGATATTACGTATAGGGATGGCAGGAAGGTCTGCCTGGTCACGTGATAACTGCGATTGGCTGTCACATTGGTCACATGATCAGGAGCCTGTCTTTGTGCTCAGGGAGCATGCACTCTGCACAGAATCCTTTGCTGCCCATAGATGCATTTGTGCAATGGGCATTGAAGCCCACCCTCTTTGCAAACGCTTATATGCGTTAGGTGGGTGGCTAAGGTTCAAATCAAGTGCCAGAGCAATGTGCAAATAATTAATTGCAACCATTCAAAGTTCATCTATCACTGATACAGCTTCAGTAAGCTGAGATTTGGTTACTATAATTCAGCCCTGGTTCACACCAGTGTGACTTTGAAATCTCGCTACTTCAGCACGATTTCAATGCTGCACATCAGTTCGATTTGCACTGCTGATATCATTGTGGCTTGCAGCTTCATTTAACCGAAGTCTATGCAAGTGGCAATGAAATTGGTAAAAAAGTAGTGCAGGAACCTTTTTCATAATATGAACGGTTCCTTTGCCGGCAATGGGGTGCAATTTGGAACTGTCAAATCGCATGACAAGTTACACTGGTGTGAACGGGGGCTTACTGCATGTCACTATTGCTATTTGCATTGTTGTATTTTATAAGTCATATTAATTTATTGCCTTTAGTACGAGGGAAGGCCAATAAGTTCATACCCTCAGCTAGATCCAGATGTGCTAGGGATCTGAAATTTAGTCCACTGACTCTTCCTTCTCTACATATCCACCTCCTATGGTTACACACTTCTTACTTCTGTGGAACAGACCTTTTATACCATCTACGTAGAAGTATGCAGATTTGGAGGAAAACCAGCTGACAACTTGACCTTGGTGGATGAATGTTGCACCCTAGTCTTTTTGTGGGTGAGTGATTAAACATGTTTCCATGTTTTATAATTGTTTTTTAGTCTCAGGATCATATAGATATACCCAGCTTTCATCCATGGTCACTAATCTGTTTAAAAAGTCCTGCTCATCTTTGTGGTACAGGTCCAAAATGATTCGTGCACATTCTACTCGTTGCTGTTTTTGGAAAGGTGTCAGTAACCTGGGATCCCATTTCTCTTGGCTCTAACTATAATTCAACACGACCTACAAAAACAAAAATTGGCATGCATATTACTAAGGTATCCACCTATAAACCTGCAACATTTTAGATCCCTAGCACATCTAGATCATGGTAAGGGTAAGAACTTATTGGCCTCCCCTTGTACTTTCTGAACCACTGACTTATAGCATGTATATAAATGTATGTAGGTAAATAACTCCACTTTTGTTTTTCGATATTTCTCTACGCACAAGTTGCCTTTAATGTCATTAGGTGCCTTAGGAAAGAACTATATCAACAAAAGGAACAATATCTAAAAGCACAATATTTATTTTGCTGCAGAATTGTACAGTATGTTCCTGAGTAGTTTGTACTAGGTAGAACTTTGGGTGAGTGAGCTCTTAACATAAAACCATCTGTTTATTTTCTTTCTAAGAATCAATCAACTATGTATCTAATCTCTTAGTGTCTATTCATACTTGTAAGTGGGTTGGAATAGCTATTACACCAGGTTTTTATAAATGCACAAACATATGTTACTGGAGTATATTGCAAAATAAAACATTCATGCCATTTCTGGGTTTTTATCCCCTGCTGCACAATGTACAATATAGACTTTAAGTTACATTGTGTAAACCTATAATTGTATACCATTTTTTATTTCATTTTCTAATACCAAGACAGTTTATCTTTTTTTTTTCTTTTAATTTTTTTTTAATACAGTATATCTTTATTAATTTCCATTATACCAAATATAAAATATTATTATCATTTTTACTATTACTCATTGTGATACTCACAACTGATACAAGATAAAGAAGTGGAGGATAGAGTAAAAAAGAGTTAGAACAATACTTTCACTAGGCATTAGAATTACTTCTGATTTTGGTATGATGTATAAAGAAAATTATGAGCAGCTCTTGGGGACCCTAGAGACAGATATTAAAGGATGGGGGAAACTAGCTATCACATGATTGGGACGCATGAAGATGAATGTGCTGCCCCGCTTATTATATCTAATGTACACAATACCGATGGATTTACCACAGGTATTTTTTCAACGGGTACAGAGACTTTTTACAGGATTTGTATGGAGGGAAACACGTCCAAGAATATAATATTCTATCCTGTGTAGAAGTAAAGAAAATGGAGGATTAGGCTTGCCCGATATTAATATCTGCTACAAGGCGATGGCATTGGTACGAATTATAAAATGGCATAACAATCTTACAGATAAACTGTGGGTAACCATAGGGAAAACTCTGGCTGAACGCAATCTGGCTGGAGCACCATGGATACCCACCTCAGGAAGGGGACTTTCTAAATGGACTTCACTCCTAACTCTCACGACTTTGAGACTCTGGGATAGAAGTAATAAAACAGGTGAACTAGCTCCGTATACATCACCCTTAGCTCAATTGGGAGGATTCCCATGGTTTCCTCCAGGGAAGGAATTGACTTTCTTCGGTAGTTGGAATATGGAAGGGGATACACGTTGTAGGAGATTAGCCCCCCACAGGACGTATTAATCATTTATCAGATTTGAGACAGAGTCTTGGTCAGTTCCCCATGGACTTTTGGCGCCATGGACAGATCCAGGACTTTTTACTTAAACTGCGTCCAAAATTACACGCAAGTAACTCATTAACGTAATTTGAAAAAATATGCACGGGGGGAGAGAAGGGGGGTCATTGGTTATCCTGCACATATAAATTACTTCTGGATATGCTTTACCAAAAGGTTCCTTACTTCATAAGGGAATGGGAGAGGGAGCTTGGAGTAGCTTTTACACCAATACAAATTCAGCGGATATATAAATTAACGCATGTTTCCTCAATTAATCCTGTTATAAGTTCTTGGCCAGGTGGTATCGCACCCCAACCAGATTGGTTAAGATGTTTCCTGCAGCAGATCGAAAGTGCTGGAGGGTGTCCACAAGAGGGCACTTATCTCCATCCATGGTGGATGTGCCCTAAGATTAAAACATTTTGGGAAGATATCTTCCCTTGGATACATAAACTAACAATAAACCCCTTAGAATTTACACCTCTCAAGCAACTCTTTCATGATACAACTTCCTCTATAACTTTATATAGTAAGAGTGTTGTACTTAATTTACTGAACATAGCTAAAGGCCTGATTCCCCGGTACTGGAGAGAAACTAAATGTCCCACCTTGGGGGAATGGAAGAGGCAAGTGGATAGGATAATGGAAGCAGAGCATTGGATTAATCTGAGTCAGAATAGAGAAGAGCAATTCTTGGACACCTGGTCTGGGTGGATGTCCTACACGGTAGAAATGGATAAAAATATTGATAAAACAGCTCAGGAGTTGGGAGAGTAAGGAATGGGAGTAAAATATAAGAGATAAATAATTATAATACATTTATTAACAGACAATAGGAGGTGCAAAATAAAGAATTAAAATGGAATAAGTAAACATTGCAATAAATAAATGTAAACACTTTAAGAGTTTGGGGGGAGGGTTTTGTGTAGGAGGGGGTTCTTTTCAATAAGAAGGTGGTGGTAGGAAGGATCAGGATGGATCCCTTCCCTTACTATATTTAAGAATAATTTCTTATTTTCACAATTAATTAATCAATTTTTCACAATAGGAGAACTTTTACTTTTTTGTTTTTTGTTTTTTTGGATTCTCCTCTTATATTAATAGATATTATTACAATCACAGGTCTCACTAAAGTAGAATTGGTGTTGTGGGGGGCCCTCTTCCTCTTAATAGTCAATGTTTACTATGACTTGGGAATGGAATAAGTGTGTATGAATGTAAATTTTTGTCTAATGTTAAATTTTCTATGTATTCTAATAAAAATTAATAAAAATATTTAACACAAAAAAAGAACTTTCAGTTAAACGAAATCCAAGGTGTATCGGAGGCCATAATATGGGAGGCCTACAAGGCCTACATTAGGGGCATCCTGATATCCATTGGAGCTAAAAAAAACAACCAAAATATGGAAACATTAGTAAAAGAAATATATACAAAAAAGTATTTGTTTCCTCAGGTCAATAAGTGGGACTTTAAGGCAATAAAGAAAACGTATCAGCATACGAGCGTTTTGTAGATTTTATCGTAAAAGATACATGATTTTACAACATGTTTGTTTCATAAATTATATAGTGCAGGGTGGGTGAGAGACCCATCCGTGATAGTGCAAGAAGGTAAAGAAGTGACACTTGTGAGTATTTGGTGACTTTAGAAACACAAAAATCCTGCCATCCGTCAGTATTGGATATTGCAGGTAGCGTCTCAATTTCCCACGCGTTTCGGCTTGCCTAAAGCGGCTATGCCTTTTTCAAGGTATCACCATATCTAAAATGATATTTAGACATTTTAGACATTATAAGTGTCATTATGCACTGAATACTTAGTTTGTGTGGTATAGTTTGAATAAATAGCTTACATTTTGTTTTTTTGTGTATATACAGTTTCTCGGTCGTTGTTATTGGAACATTCCCCTCTTTTTCCCAAGGTAGTCACAAGATCCCCATAAAGGAAAGGAGTAGTGGTGATGCAGGCACTAGAAAGACCAAATTGCTGTTCCATAAATATCCATGACATATATAGAATATATAGATATTCTTACCCACTTAGAGTTCACAGGGGTACTCACATGGTCCAGAGTAAATGGTTCCCACATCCGCAGTCCCTGATGAAAGTGGTGACTGTCCCTGGAATTATATGTTTATATAATATATCCAAGGAATATGTGTTGGACAGAACATAATGGGCTTAAAAGAAAATTGAGTGAAATACCTTCTCTGTTGCCGGTCTCAGGGAAAAGCAGGGCGGTATCTCCTCTGCTTCAGTCTTGGGGGTATAAGGCCGTATCTGTATAAACGTTATACATTGGGATTTAGAAATTTGTTCCATGTAGTGGTATATAATTGCGTTACAAAAAGGTTTGGGTGTAAAAATACCTTGGTCCAGTGGGAGTAGGCCAAATAAGATATACGGGACCGGTGCTTATTGTTTCCTTCCAATCTCCAATCTACAGGACTGTGTCTGTATTGCAAAAAGTAATTTGCAGGTTTAAGGAAATATTTCCTGTAAAAATCTAACAGAATTGTCCTAAAGAAAAGGCTTGTAGTGAGTTTCTACCTTAGTCCTGCAGGGGGAGACCATGTGCTGTTCAGGGAGGCTGGTTGCGTCACCGTCGTCCTAGGAGTGTTTCCTCTCCGGCATCCGGAGGTGAATGGCACTCTTCCGGGGATCCCCGGCGCCTTATATATAGGCCGCGCATGCGCATTACTGCGCAGCGCGGTACTATATGTCAGGGCGGAAGGGCTTCAACGTCGCGTACTGCGCATGTGCCGAAGCTCCTGCGCGAGTTGCGGCGAGGATTTCCCTTGCTGCCTGGCAACTAAGGACGCCGCCGACACGGAGAGGAGGGGCCATTCGCGATGCCGTCAGGCTGTAAACAAGCCATCGGGCTCAGATGAAATGTTGGTGGCCCAAAACAGTGCCCTGCCTCGAAGGGCGGGGCTTACCGTGCCGGGGACTACTATTGGGTATTCAGGAGGGGGAATAAAGGATTCCATAACGATCCGAGTCTGTTTAACATCGAGTCTATATATTCATCTCAGCAATATATCTATATCGTATATATATACATATGTAAGATTCTTTTCCATTTTGGCAGCAATAACGTACAATCATTTAAAAAGAAGGAGACAAAAAAGAAACATAGATGAAAAATTATTATGTAAAAAGAAAGACAGTCCCCTAAACGGGGGTATATAGGTGACTGGGGATTGCATGGATATCTGATGTCAGCCAATTGATGTAAATGGTGTTCCATAGATTGTTGTTCTTGGGATGGATAGGCCTGTCAGGTGCGGCCTGTATCTTGGGGCACAGTAATAAGGGAAATGGTATGGGTGGTTGGATGAGAATTATAGTAATCCATATGAGAGTTGGATTGGTAAATAATAAAAAATAAAAAAATATATAAATAAATGAGATTTGTTTGTTTGAATTTTTGAGCCTAGATAAAGGCTTGTAATGTTTGACTGGTACTGATTATTTTCCAAGTACTATTAGTCGGTTTTGCCCGATACAAATCCTTCAAGGAAGGGTTTAAAGCTCTCTGCTTCGTTGAGGCCAGGAGGTATAGTAGCTCTAAGGTGTCTAATCCACCTCATCTCTCTTTGTAGGAGGGTCTTGTTCCAATCGCCCCCTCTCCCCGGGATATGTATCCTGTCCAGGGCCATGAAGCTTATTTTGGGCATTTTTGATTGGTGTTTGTCTCTTACGTGTCTCCCAAGTGGGAGATAAAAGTTGCACATCTCCATGGTTGACATGTGTGTACCAACTCTTTTGCGAAATTCTTGTTTCGTTTTCCCAACGTAGAAGGCCCCACAGTTGCATTCCATCAGGTAAACAATTGCTCGAGTTTTGCAGTTAACGAAATGGGTTGGCATGAACAGTTCCCCATTTGGTAAGATTTTGCTTGTACATTTAACAATGACGTGGCATTGGGAACATCCTCCACATGGGTATGTCCCTTTATCCTTGCAGGGATCCTTTCTAGATCCATTTTTGAATTCACTATGTACTAGTGATTGCTGGAGAGATCCAGCTTTCTTAAATGTGATTAAGGGATTTTCTGGGAGTAGATGTCTAAGACTTGGATCACCGGTGAGAATGTGCCAGTTGTTTTTGATAATTTTCCTGATGGAGTCATGCTGGTTAGTGTATCGCATGATGATCCTGTTGGCGTTTTCAGGTGGTTTGTCAATTGGTTTTTTGAATAAAATTTCATGTCTCTCCTGGCCATTAACTCGATTGAAGGCCTTTCTCAGGCAGGTTTTGGAGTACCCTCTCAGTCGGAGTCGTGCAGATAGTTTGTCTGATTCAAGTTTAAAGTCATGTTGTAAGGTACAGTTCCTTTTTAGCCTTAGAAATTGACTATATGGAATCGATTTGACTAGGGCTGTGGGGTGGAAACTGTCCGCGTGCAGAACAGTATTGCCTGCAGTCTCTTTTCTGTATAGTGTTGTGTTGAGGTTAGCATCGGAGTCTTTATAGATCCAGGTATCAAGGAAGCTGATCTTGGTTTGGCTATATTGCATAGTGAAATGCATGTTGAAGGAGTTCCTATTCATGCGTTCCAGGCATTTTTTCAGAAAGTCTTCGGGTCCGTTCCACAGGAGGAAGATGTCGTCTATATATCTCTGCCATAGTATTATATGGCAAGAGTATATAGAGTTCTCCTCACTGTGGAGGAAGTCCTGTTCCCACATGCCCAGATATATGTTGGCATATGATGGGGCACAGCTAGTGCCCATGGCAACACCGCAGATTTGTAAGAAATGGAGGCCATCGAAGCAGAAATAATTGTGATGTAGTATGAAGTGTAACATAGAGATAATGAAATCATTAAATTTATGATCATAGCCACTTTGTTGGCTAAGTGCTTGTTGTACTGCAAGAATCCCTTTATCATGCGGTATGTTGCTGTAAAGTGATTCTACGTCAATTGTAACCAGGTATGTGTCTGGTGGGATGGTTATGCCTTCCAGGATTTGCAAAAGGTGGATGGTGTCCTTCGTGTATGATGATAATTTCGTTACATGAGGTCGAAGGTGAGCATCTATGACTCTGCTCATATTTTCTGAGATGTTCCCGTTCCCAGATATTATGGGTCTCCCTGGCGGATTGTTGGCATCTTTGTGTATTTTTGGCAAAGAATAGAACGTAGGTGTTCTAGGATGTGTAGTTCTGATGTATTCCCATAGGGTTTTTGAAATGGCCCCTTCGTTCAAGGCCTTGTCGACTTTTTTGTAGAATGTTTCATTATAGGATTTTATCATCAGTGGTGATATTTGTTTGTAGCATTGCCGATTATCCAAGATGTTCATGCACATCTCCTTATACTTCTGGTTATCCATGATAACTATGTTCCCGCCTTTATCAGCTGGTTTTATCGTGATGTTTTCGTAGCTTTTTAAGTCTTTAAGTGCTTTCCTTTGTGATTTGGATAGATTATCCTTTGTTTTGTTCATACTAAGTCCTTCGATTTCCTTAGTCGTCTGTTTGACAAATAGGGCGACTGCTGGATTGAGGCTTAATGGGGGGAATTTTTGAGATTTTTTCTGGAAGCGGGGTGTTTCTGGATCTTCCTCTTCTTCCTCACTTTTGTCTTCTTCAAGTGGTAATGAGGGATCTTCCCAATCATCGTCGAGACCACCTTCCTCCAAAAGTATGTTTAAATCTCTGATCGCGCGAAATTCTGCAGCCGTGAGGTGGGGATCTTTTATTTCTGGAGGGGGTTTGTTATACATGGCTTGGAATAATGTTTTGCGTGCGAATAAGTTGATGTCTTTTATAACTTCAAATTTGTCTGCATTTTTTCTTGGGCAGAAGGAGAGGCCTAGCCGTAGTACCTCTTCTTCGTGGGTGGTCAGATTTTGTGATGAGAGATTGATTATAGATCGTCTCTCCTCTCCATCTGTTTCGATCCTTGGGGGTCGGTGACTACGGGAAGTTTGGTTTGTTTCAAGGTCTTTCCTAAAAAAGCCTTTTGTTTTTTGGAGGGTTCCTCTCTATTTACTCGAAACCTTGTAGCCATTCCCTGGGTTTTTGTACCACCTTGTGTTTGACTCTCCAGTTCTTCACTTTCATTTTCAGTTCTGGCCTCTACATCTTCTCTCTCGTTGGGTGTTGGTGTTTGTCGTGGTAGCGGTCCTCTGGGTGGTTGCCCTCTCTTGCAGCTATCTGACCCGGAGGCATGTGATGAGGAGTCTGATGAATAGTAGGTGTTGTCATAGTTGGTGTATTTTGTGCCAGGTTGTGATTTATTTTTGTACGTCCTTCTCGGGTTGTTCCATCTGTAGGCTCTTCCTTGGGCGAAGGCATTCTTGTCTCGCCAGTACTTTTTCTCCTTTTTACGGAGAATTTGTTTGCTGTAGTTTTCCAGGTGGTCCTTCAATTTTCTTTCTTCTTCGCTGTACATCTGGACAGTTTTTAATGGTGCTAATTTCAGGTATATCAGTTTAGTTTCTTCATCAATTTTTTTGATTTGACGTTCATATTCCTCCTGTAGTAGGATCATCAGGTTTTTGGAGCATATATTTAATTGTTCTTCCCATTGTTGTTTCATAAGTGCTGTTACATTGTCCATAGTTGGAAAAATCTGAATTCGAAGTCCTGCTGGGTTGATCTCCTCGGCAATATATCTTTCAAAAGACTTAATATGCCAATGAAGAGATGATTTCTTTTCCAATTGTCGTCTGAGGGTATGAAAGAGAGCAAGTGTATCTGATTCCTGCTGTTCTTTGTTTTGAAAACTTGTTTCAATCTTGGACATCAAGTTCTTCCATTCATCCCCCTGTAGGTCACCCATGGTCGTTTCTTGTTTTTTGACCTCCTTTAGTAGGAGTGATCACTGAAAGGATCACTGATGCAATTTTCCTAATTTCCTTTCACTCTGCAATGCAGAGATTCGAATAAGGAAAAGGCGTTTAATTATGTTCGTAGCTATCTGTCTTGTAGCTACAATTTGATTGGTACGTGTATTGCTGTAAGTCTCGATTTCTCAAACGAGAAATGCAGAGAAAAGTAAAAAAGAAAGAAAAGAAAAAATGGGAATAAAAATTCCCTATAAGTGGTAAAGGTTTCTAGAGATCATGTGAGGAATTGGATGATTTCCATCCGTAATCTAGAAATGCGATTGGGTAGTTTAGAGCTCTAGAGAACCTTTTGAAAGAGTTGTTAGTGTAGGTAGATGATTCCTAAAAGTAGTGGCGCCAACATCCCTGGTATGTATACAAAAAAGTATTTGTTTCCTCAGGTCAATAAGTGGGACTTTAAGGCAATAAAGAAAACGTATCAGCATACGAGCGTTTTGTAGATTTTATCGTAAAAGATACATGATTTTACAACATGTTTGTTTCATAAATTATATAGTGCAGGGTGGGTGAGAGACCCATCCGTGATAGTGCAAGAAGGTAAAGAAGTGACACTTGTGAGTATTTGGTGACTTTAGAAACACAAAAATCCTGCCATCCGTCAGTATTGGATATTGCAGGTAGCGTCTCAATTTCCCACGCGTTTCGGCTTGCCTAAAGCGGCTATGCCTTTTTCAAGGTATCACCATATCTAAAATGATATTTAGACATTTTAGACATTATAAGTGTCATTATGCACTGAATACTTAGTTTGTGTGGTATAGTTTGAATAAATAGCTTACATTTTGTTTTTTTGTGTATATACAGTTTCTCGGTCGTTGTTATTGGAACATTCCCCTCTTTTTCCCAAGGTAGTCACAAGATCCCCATAAAGGAAAGGAGTAGTGGTGATGCAGGCACTAGAAAGACCAAATTGCTGTTCCATAAATATCCATGACATATATAGAATATATAGATATTCTTACCCACTTAGAGTTCACAGGGGTACTCACATGGTCCAGAGTAACTGGTTCCCACATCCGCAGTCCCTGATGAAAGTGGTGACTGTCCCTGGAATTATATGTTTATATAATATATCCAAGGAATATGTGTTGGACAGAACATAATGGGCTTAAAAGAAAATTGAGTGAAATACCTTCTCTGTTGCCGGTCTCAGGGAAAAGCAGGGCGGTATCTCCTCTGCTTCAGTCTTGGGGGTATAAGGCCGTATCTGTATAAACGTTATACATTGGGATTTAGAAATTTGTTCCATGTAGTGGTATATAATTGCGTTACAAAAAGGTTTGGGTGTAAAAATACCTTGGTCCAGTGGGAGTAGGCCAAATAAGATATACGGGACCGGTGCTTATTGTTTCCTTCCAATCTCCAATCTACAGGACTGTGTCTGTATTGCAAAAAGTAATTTGCAGGTTTAAGGAAATATTTCCTGTAAAAATCTAACAGAATTGTCCTAAAGAAAAGGCTTGTAGTGAGTTTCTACCTTAGTCCTGCAGGGGGAGACCATGTGCTGTTCAGGGAGGCTGGTTGCGTCACCGTCGTCCTAGGAGTGTTTCCTCTCCGGCATCCGGAGGTGAATGGCACTCTTCCGGGGATCCCCGGCGCCTTATATATAGGCCGCGCATGCGCATTACTGCGCAGCGCGGTACTATATGTCAGGGCGGAAGGGCTTCAACGTCGCGTACTGCGCATGTGCCGAAGCTCCTGCGCGAGTTGCGGCGAGGATTTCCCTTGCTGCCTGGCAACTAAGGACGCCGCCGACACGGAGAGGAGGGGCCATTCGCGATGCCGTCAGGCTGTAAACAAGCCATCGGGCTCAGATGAAATGTTGGTGGCCCAAAACAGTGCCCTGCCTCGAAGGGCGGGGCTTACCGTGCCGGGGACTACTATTGGGTATTCAGGAGGGGGAATAAAGGATTCCATAACGATCCGAGTCTGTTTAACATCGAGTCTATATCTTCATCTCAGCAATATATCTATATCGTATATATATACATATGTAAGATTCTTTTCCATTTTGGCAGCAATAACGTACAATCATTTAAAAAGAAGGAGACAAAAAAGAAACATAGATGAAAAATTATTATGTAAAAAGAAAGACAGTCCCCTAAACGGGGGTATATAGGTGACTGGGGATTGCATGGATATCTGATGTCAGCCAATTGATGTAAATGGTGTTCCATAGATTGTTGTTCTTGGGATGGATAGGCCTGTCAGGTGCGGCCTGTATCTTGGGGCACAGTAATAAGGGAAATGGTATGGGTGGTTGGATGAGAATTATAGTAATCCATATGAGAGTTGGATTGGTAAATAATAAAAAATAAAAAAATATATAAATAAATGAGATTTGTTTGTTTGAATTTTTGAGCCTAGATAAAGGCTTGTAATGTTTGACTGGTACTGATTATTTTCCAAGTACTATTAGTCGGTTTTGCCCGATACAAATCCTTCAAGGAAGGGTTTAAAGCTCTCTGCTTCGTTGAGGCCAGGAGGTATAGTAGCTCTAAGGTGTCTAATCCACCTCATCTCTCTTTGTAGGAGGGTCTTGTTCCAATCGCCCCCTCTCCCCGGGATATGTATCCTGTCCAGGGCCATGAAGCTTATTTTGGGCATTTTTGATTGGTGTTTGTCTCTTACGTGTCTCCCAAGTGGGAGACACGTAAGAAATATATGAAATATATGAATTAGAACAACTGCATAAAAAAAAAAAAATCAGACCTGGAGATACAACATGCCCTGGTGATAAAAGGGATAAACTACATGAGCTAATGGAACAAGAGATAAGATGGGTTTTTTAACAGAGTGGCCAAGGAAAGATACCTTGTGGGAAAATAAATCAGGAAAATATCTAGCAAGAAGTTTAAGGAAAAAAAAAATCGGTAAACTTTATAGAGAAAATAAAAAATAGTGTAGGGGAGATGGTGTTCTCGACTCCTGAAATAGCTGATATATTTCAAAAATATTACAGCGCATAACAGGAACCCAAGCTAAAAAGAATAGAAAGGATAAAAGAATATCAAAGAGAGCTAGATTACACAAGGTATCAGAGGGAAAACTTTTAGCCTTAGAGAACTCATAACAGAAGAAGAGATTAATATAGCTTTAAAAGACTCGACAACAGGGAAGAGCCCAGGCCCAGATGGGTTTACAATCCGGTATTTTAAAAACTTTAACCTATAGGCGATTGATGGCGGGAAAGTGGTTGCATTATCCTGATCGGACGTTATATGACGGCGGCAGGATAATGCGCAGAGCGGAGATCGGTGATGCTGACGTAGGCTCTTTACCATGTGACCAGCTGTGTCCAATCATGGCTGGTCACATAGTACACAGGAAGAGCCATTGATCGGCTTTCCTTAGTACGTGCCTGACAGGCACAAGTAAAGGAGAGCCGATCTGCGGTCAATCAGGTCATTGATTACCAGTGCAGACCCTCGGGGGGGGGGTGCCACTAGAACCACCAGGGATGCCCACCCATGACCCCAGGGATGTCCACCCATGACCCCAGGGATGCCCACTATGGCCACTAGGGATGGCAATAAGGGTTTAGGGAGCCCACCAGTGCCCTCTCTATCCCCATTAGTGCTGCCCACCAGTGCCCATCATTGCCATCTATCAGTGCGGCCCACCAGTGCCCATTATTGCCCACCAGTGCCCCCTATCAGTGCCCATTAGTGCCCATCAGTGCTGATCAGTGCTGGCTATCGGTGCCCATCAGTGCCCACCAGTGCCGCCTATCAGTGCCCATTGGTGCTTATCAGTGCTGCCTATCAGTGCCCATCAGTGCCACCTATCAGTGCCCATCAATGCCGCCTATCAGTGCCCAGCAGTGCTGCCTATCAGTGCCAACCAATGCTGCATATCAGTGCTACCTATCAGTGCCATATATCAGTGCCCATCAGAACCGCCTATCAGTGCCGCATATCAGTGCCACCCCATCAGTGCCACCCATCAGTGCCTCCTCATCAGTGCCTGTCAGTGCAGCCTCATCAGTGCAGGAAAAAATGTATTTATTTACCAAATTGTATAACATAAACAAAAAAACATTTTTTTTTTCAAACTTTTCGGTCTATTTTTTATTTGTTTAGCAAAAAAGTAAAAAACTTGCGGTGATCAAATACCACCAAAAGAAAGCTCTATTTGTGAGGGGAAAATTACATAAATTTGGTTTAGGTACAGTGTTGCATGACCGCGCAATTGTCATTCAAAATGCAACAGCGCTAAAAGCTGAAAATTGGCCTGGGCAGGAAGGGGGTGAAAGTGTCCTGTATTGAAGTGGTTAAAGAACAGTTAACACCAAAGTTATGTTTACACATGAATGGGCTAGCAGTTAATTTCTAGATGAGGAGGGAAACACTACTAGCTTTTATTACATTTATACCCAAAGAGGGAAAAGACGCAACCCTATGTTCTAGCTACAGACCACAGAACTGTTAAACGCAGACACAAAATTATTTGCAAAGGTATTAGCCACATGAATGGATGAAAGACCTGATGCCTGAATGGATACATGCAGGCCAGGTCACGTTCATCCCTGGAAGGGAGGGAAGGGACAATGGGGTGGGAACATTACTCCTATTGCACAAACTCAATGGAGGAAGATACCCAGCTCTATTAATGTCAATAGATGCCAAAAATGAGTTGGTAAGACGGTTTATCATACACATTTTGAGATGATGACAGTTCACAACCAGAGCAATGTTATGTGCTGTAATAATCAGCCTATTAGCAGGCTCTTTATAATTGCAGCTGTGGCCAGACTATTGGCATTCCCATATTTCCATATTCTTAGTAGTATTAGACCCCCCCAGCATTTTAGCCAAATACATTGACTACATTGAGCACAAATAAGTCACAATCCCCCAGTAAACTATTTATTAAATTCTTAACCCAGCACCGGCAGTTTACAGCTTTCAATGCTGATGGGTTCTGCCATCTCAGTGCTACTTCCCTGAACATCCGGTCTTCACAAGTCAGCCTGTTAACGTGGAGATAGGAGTGGGGTGGTGGAGAGCATGGAAGTCCCTTGTCATCCTAGGCTATGTGTGTTTCTATTGATGCACACTGTGTACAGAGACACAACTCTGATCCCTGCATTATTCAAAAATAATGAAGCTGCATACTTATGAGTGAACAAATCAGCTGCTGAAGATGCTTAAGAAACTGAGGGTTTATCACTTTAACAAGCAATAAATGAGTTTTACAACAAGCTCAAAATGACATTTGAAGCTGCAGGCACTCTAGAGTAGTTCAGAAGCCATTTTACTTTTAACAATTCAGCTCATTCTTCCCCCTTGAAAAGTTGGCAGCCTGCTGGCCATCTTACCTCTAAAGGCAGAGCAGGTGCACAGAGGAGAACTGAAACCCAACTTGAACAACTTCAGTGCTTCTCTTCTGAATTATGAGGATGAACTGCTTTACAGTTCACGCAGGTACAGAGGTCAAAGAGGATTTTTGCTTTTTTTTTAAAGCTCATTTACTGTTTGTTAAGAATATGTAAATATTAATTTATTAGCAAATTTATCTTTTCCTGGAAGACACAGCCAGCTCCCATATCCAAGATGGCACCGCCAGGGACCCACAGTAGTAGGATGAATCAGCTGTGGGAAGACCGTACTGGACTCCAGACACTAGTTTATACCTGATTTTAAAAAGTCACCAGATACAGTATTTGTAGCTGCTGACTTTTAATTTTAAAAAGACTGAAATTCCTCTTTAACTGCTTCCCGCCCGGTCACTGTACATATCCGGCCAGCAGGACAAGCCTGTACATCCTCCCATTTTGGGTGCTTGTGCATGGCCTCAGTGGCCATCTGTGATCACACACAGCAGATCACAGATCGAGGACAGGGCTGCTGTGATTGGCCCTGTACCAAGTCATCACTGTGACCAATCACAGAGATCACAGTAACAATCTTTAATGGCTTGCATTCATGATGCCATTGTTTATTACAGTGAGCTGTTTGATTGGCCTCAGCAATATTATGGTAGATAGCCAAACACAGCCACCCTGTACCATGTAATTGCTGGGGTCAATTACAGCGATCACAGTAGTACTCAATGGCTGCATGAATGCAGCTGAACAGTGTCTAAAATGATTGATTATACAATCATCATGACAACATAAGCAATCACAGTGTAAAAAAAAAAAAAATCTCACCCACTCACTATAGTGACCCTGCACTGCTTCGGGGACAGTATTCAAAAAATAAAAAAATAAAAATATTATTATTTTTTTATTTTTTTACATACTGTCACCAGAACAAGTGCAGTGCCACTATGGTGACATTGTACTGCTGTGGTGGTGATCATGTACAATGGCTAGCTGCTCTGATAGAGCTATTTGTCAGTGTTGCCAGCCATTGTCTCTGATCACTGTCACAGCAGTGCAAAGTCACCAGACCAGTGCTGCCAGCCAGTGTCCCTAATCACTGCCTTACCAGTCAGTATTCCTAATTACCACCATCCACTCACAGTGTCGCTGATTACCACCACAATAGTCACAATGTCCCTGTTGACCGCCACACCAGTCATATTGTCCCCAATCACCACCAGTCTCAGCATCCTTAATCCCCACCACACAAGTCATGGGGTCACCATAAAGACTCGTGTTCATTGCTCTGACGAGCGATCTGTGTTTAGATAGCTTTTAAGAGAGATGCATTGTATTGCAACCTCACTACCTTTTTTACCCCTAGACCCCTCACAAGCATCCCTATTCACTTGAATGGGTCACGATCGGCAGGTGTACAGGCGGTATATATCCTGCCATGGCTGTGAAGCAAAGCACCGCATCTGCAGTTATGTGTACAGGAACCATTGAGAACTTCAGGAGATTGATGCTCCCAGAAGTGTTGCTGTACCAGATGACTGGGGGAAGATTTCTTCTGAAGGTAGTGGTGTTCTTGCAGGGAAGGTAACAGAAAGGTAAGTATTTACTTGCCTAATTTGCAGGTATGCCTCTTTGAAATATTGTTTAGTAATGATAGGATCACTTTGAATAAAACCTGTGCTGAGAGCAAAATATAGGCTGAAATTGTTGACCTCTCGTTCTGAAAATGCTAGTCGCCTTGTTATCAAATCAGGTGTTCTGATTTCACTTTGACTTTTCTAGCCTGTAGCTGGGCCTGTGAAGCAAATCGTTTTAAAGCCAGGGACAGATGGGTGACTAGCATATTTAGAAAAAAAAATCAGCAATGGCTGCCTACATATTTCTTTCAGAACTGCTTTCCTTCAAAACACAATCTGTAATGCAAGTAGAAAGTCTCATAAGGAATTGTAGCTTTTGCTTTGCAAGAGCAGCGGATGCAGATGAAGAATCAAAAAAGAACACTGATCAAACTTCCCTTTGAAGTGCTTTGCAATTACTGTTGCCGTAGTTACCCCCAATCCGTTCCACAAGTGTTCGGTGTCAACCCTGTACAATTCTTGGTCTCTCTGAGAACATTGGGATCCGATTCACTGTCAGCCGTACAAGTAAACAAAGAGAAACAAGCTTCACATTCAAAAATCACAGTCAAGCCAGTTTAAAATTAGCACACATAAATGATCAATTTTCTATGCAGATACAAAGAGCTTACAAATAAACTGAAAGACACAATAGTTGCTTCTAGTACATTTCAAAAATCAACGAGTACAAGTTAAACAGGAGCCTTTCTTAATCAGTTATAATGAATACCGAATACGCCCAACACGTTTTCTTTTCCACGCTAAACAGGAGATTTCACATGAAGGGTGGGACATAACTAAAGAACATCATATTTAGTGCACGTTTAAAGTACTGTTACAAAGCATTTATCTGTTCATGTAATTAGTATACATAATTTAATTTATTTTTAAGTGCAAGATTTTTTTTTTAAATGCTAGATTAAGTCTGTCTTTGTATTAGCTTTCTGTAATATTCTGCACAATAAAATGAGAGAATAATGCCCTCATCATTTTTTTGCTGCTCGGCCATTTGTCCAATCAGGAGGCTGGTTGTGTAATATTTTTTAAATAAATTACTGTGGTATTGCCAATACTGTGGTATTGCCAATACTGTGGTATTGGTGTTGACCTGGACAGTCTAAAAATTGCACCCCCTACTGGTTCTTAAAGTAGAATTCTAGCCAAAAATAACAAAACAATAATGAATTAAATAACAGCTTTTGCTGCAAAATCCATGTTCAATCCAGAGATTTCCATTGCAGTACATGTCCTCAGTCTGATGGCCAGCATCATTCAACCCACTTTCTCTGATCCAAGGCTGTCCTGGACCAGCCCCAGCTCATCTCTCCGTCACTCTGTCTTTCTCACTATTTGCATGCTTCTTGTCAGCATATGAATTGTTTGGCTCTTTGTACTTATTCTTACTGTGCAATCATAAAATGTACTTGTAAACACTATTACTTTCATGAAAAACTATTTTAAATTCGGGTTCTATTGATTGTAGGAGGTGAAGAGAGGAAGTAGGCTCAGGACTCCTATTTTGGATATGGTAGGACCTAAACAGGGTCTTAGTAAAGCTATATATATATATATATATATATATATATATATATATTTTTTTTTTTTTTTGTGAATTTAAAATAAACTTTTTTTTTTTAGCATTGTCGGCAATCATTGATCAAGTTGAACCTTTAATAAATCAGGCCGTGTGAATGTATTTACTTATGTCTGTGATACACATACAGTATGTCTTCCAAGCCCAGTATGGAAGTCTTGGCTCAGATTCTCAACTAAGACATATATTATGTATATCAGATATAGAATGGGTTGCTGAAGCCTTTGACTGTATTAAGTTTTATGGCATATTCAAGGTGTCTAGACATTAAAGCTGTCTATTTTGAACTTCCTCTCAGAACAGGCCTCGCCATGGTCGACCAAAGAAGTTGAGTGCACATGCTCAGCGTCATATCCAGAGGTTGTCTTTGGGAAATAGATGGATGAGTGCTGCCAGCATTGCTGTAGAGGTTGAAGGGGTGGGGGGTCAGCCTGTCAGTGCTCAGACCATACGCCGCATTCATGGGTGTGATAACTACAAGGTAGTGCTTAGGTTTTTACTTTCCCTGATAATTTCAAGGTTATTAACATTTTTTCATCTGTTCAGCTCTTTATATTTGTCTATTTTGCTAATGGCAGGAAGTGGTGGTAATAAATCGCAAAAAAAAAAACATGGGCTCCTTCAGGATAAAGTAATAATGTGCTAGTATGCATTGCAACTGCAAGAGTAAGCATTGTAATTGGAATCTCTTACAAAGGGCAGATCCCCTTGTACACTAGCAGAGATGTATAGTAACGAAGTAGAACTACTTAAGTACTGTACTTAAGTACCGAAATGCGGTATCTGTACTTTCCTAGAGTAGAATTTTTTTCTCCTACTTCTACTTTTACTTCACTACATTTTTTCGATGATTTCGATACTTCTACTCAAGTATTTTTTTTTTGTGCTGCATAGTTACTCGTTACTTTTAAAAAAATTACCACTGCCAGAACAGTAGATGGCAGGTTGCATAAAGCTCAAAAAAATGTGTATAATGTCATTTGTAAATCAGCGCATACGAAAATAAAGGCTGTGTATAATAAAAGCTGCTATACCAAATCTTTCCAATAAAAAGAAAATATGAAACAAACAAATAAATGGTGCTACAGCGCTTAAAGTGCATCAAGAAACTACTAACAAACACAGGTTAATCATTTGAATAAATCATTTGAAATAATAAAAACAATATGATGTTCAAACTTTTGACTTATTTCTTTAATAACTACATAACACAGTACTTGTACTTCTACTTTCAGTACTTGAGTAGAATTTTTTTTTCAAAACTACTGGTACTTTTTACTTTTAGTACTTAAGTAGCAAATTTTTTTGATAAAACTACTTGCAATACTTAAGTAAAAAAAATGTTGAATACTTTAGTACTTCTACTTAAGTAACTTTTTCTGTGAGCACTTCCACTTCTACTCAAGTAATTTTTTGATCGAGCACTTGTACTTTTACTCAAGTAGAAATTTCGAGTACTTTATACAAGTCTGTACACTAGAAACACATGCCTTTATTTGAAGATTTTCCTAGCAAGGACTCATAGATTGATGGACATCCAACAGTTCTGAAACCTTACCACTCTACTTAACCACTTTCTGACCACCCTATAGCAGTATATACAGTATCTCACAAAAGTAAGAATACCCCTTACATTTTTGTAAATATTTTATTATATCTTTTCATATGACAACACTGAAGAAATTACAATTTGCTACAATGTAAAGTAGTGAGTGTACAGCTTGTATAACAATGTAAATTTGCCGTCCCCTCAAAATAACTTAACACACAGCCATTAATGTCTAAACCGCTGGCTAACAAAAGTGAGTACACCCCTAAGTGAAAATGTCCAAATTGTGCCCAATTAGCCATTTGACCTCTCTTGTATCATTTGACTCATTAGTGTTACAAAGTCCCAGGTGTGAATGGAGAGCAGGTGTGTTACATTTGGTGTTATCACTCTCACTCTCTCATACTGGTCACTGGAAGTTTAACATGGCACCTCATGGCAAAGAACTCCCTGAGGATCTGAAAAAAAGAACTGTTGTTCTACATAAAGATGGCCTAGGCTATAAGAAGATTGCTAAGACCCTGAAACTTAGCTGCAGCACGGTGGCCAAGACCATACAGCGGTTTAACAAGACAGGTTCCTCTCAGAACAGCCCTCGCCATGGTCGACCAAGGAAGTTGAGTGCACATGCTCAGCATCATATCCAGAGGTTGTCTTTGGGAAAGAGACACATGAGCGCTGCCAGAATTGCTTCAGAGGTTGAAGGGGTGCGTGGGGGGGGGGGGGGGGGGGGTCAGCCTGTCAGTGCTCAGACCATACACCACATACTGCATGAAAGTGGTCTGCACTGCTGTCGCCCCAGAAGGTAGCCTCTTCTAAAGATTATGCACAAGAAAGTCCACAAACAGTTTGCTGATGACAATCACACTAAGGACATGAATTACTGGAACCATGTCCTGTGGTCTGATGATTCAGATGGTGTCAAGTGTGTGTGGCGGCAACCAGGTGAGGTTACAAAGACAAGTGGGGAGCTACAGTTCATTGAGGGAACCATGAATGACAACATGTACTGTGACATACTGAAGCAGAGCATGATCCCCTCCCTTTGGAGACTGGGCCACGGGGCAGTATTCCAACATGATAACAACCCCAAACACACCTCTAAGATGACCACTGCCTTGCTAAAGCAGCTGAGGGTAAAGGTGATGGACTGGCCAAGCATGTCTCCAGACCTAAACCCTATTGAGCATCTGTGGGACATCCTCAAACGGAAGGTCTTTAAGATCCACTAGCTTCGTGATGTCATCATTGAGGAGTGGAAGAGGACTCCAGTGGCAACCTGTGAAGCTCTGGTGAATGCCATGCCCAAAAGGGTTAAGGCAGTGCTGGAAAATAATGGTGGCCAAACAAAATATTGACACTTTGGGCCCAATTTAGACATTTTCACTTAGGGGTGTACTCACTTTTGCCAGCGGTTTAGACAATAATGGCTGTAGATTGAGTTATTTTGAGGGGACAGCAAATTTACACTGTTATACAAGCTGTACACTCACGACTTTACATTGTAGCAAAGTGTCATTTCTTCAGTGTTGTCACATGAAAAGATATAATAAAATATTTACAAAAATGTGAGGGGAGTACTAAATTTTTTGAGATACTGTATATAGCAGTGCACGGAATCAGATATACAGTGGGTACGGAAAGTATTCAGACCCCCTTAAATTTTTCACTCTTTGTTATATTGCAGCCATTTGCTAAAATCATTTAAGTTCATTCTTCTTCCTCATGAATGTACACATAGCACCCCATACTGACAGAAAAACACAGAATTGTTGACATTGTTGCAGATTTATTAAAAAAGAAAAACTGAAATATCACATGGTCCTAAGTATTCAGACCCTTTGCTCAGTATTTAGTAGAAGCCCCCTTTTGATCTAATACAGCCAGGAGTCTTTTTGGGAAAGATGCAACAAGTCTTTGACACCTGGATTTGGGGATCCTCTGCCATTCCTCCTTGCAGATCCTCTCCAGTTCTGTCAGGTTGGATGGTAAACGTTGGTGGACAGCCATTTTTAGGTCTCTCCAGAGATGCTCAATTGGGTTTAAGTCAGGGCTCTGGCTGGGCCATTCAAGAAGAGTCACGGAGTTGTTGTGAAGCCACTCCTTCGTTATTTTAGCTGTGTGCTTAGGGTCATTGTCTTGTTGGAAGGTAAACCTTCGGCCCAGTCTGAGGTCCAGAGCACTCTGGAGAAGGTTTTTGTCCAGGATATCCCTGTACTTGGCCGCATTCATCTTTCCCTCGATTGCAACCAGTCGTCCTGTCCCTGCAGCTGAAAAACACCCCCACAGCATGATGCTGCCACCACCATGCTTCACTGTTGGGACTGTATTGGACAGGTGATGAGCAGTGCCTGGTTTTCTCCACACATACCGCTTAGAATTAAGGCCAAAAAGTTATATTTTGGTCTCATCAGACCAGAGAATCTTATTTCTCACCATCTTGGAGTCCTTCAGGTGTTTTTTAGCAAACTCCATGCGGGCTTTCATGTGTCTTACACTGAGGAGAGGCTTCCGTCGGGCCACTCTGCCATAAAGCCCCGACTGGTGGAGGGCTGCAGTGATGGTTGACTTTCTACAACTTTCTCCCATCTCCTGACTGCATCTCTGGAGCTCAGCCACAGTGATCTTTGGGTTCTTCTTTATCTCTCTCACCAAGGCTCTTCTCCCCCGATAGCTCAGTTTGGCCAGACGGCCAGCTCTAGGAAGGGTTCTGGTTGTCCCAAACGTCTTCCATTTGAGGATTATGGAGGCCACTGTGCTCTTAGGAACCTTAAGTGCAGCAGAAATCTTTTTGTAACCTTGGTCAGATCTGTGCCTTGCCACAATTCTGTCTCTGAGCTCTTCAGGCAGTTCCTTTGACCTCATGATTCTCATTTGCTCTGACATGCATTGTGATCTGGAAGGTCTTATATAGACAGGTGTGTGGCTTTCCTAATCAAGTCCAATCAGTATAATCAAACACAGCTGGACTCAAATGAAGGTGTAGAACCATCTCAAGGATGATCAGAAGAAATAGAAAGCACCTGAGTTAAATATATGAGTGTCACAGCAAAGGGTCTGAATACTTAGGACCATGTGATATTTCAGTTTTTCTTTTTTAATAAATCTGCAACAATGTCAACAATTCTGTGTTTTTCCGTCAATATGGTTGACTTTAGCAAATGGCTGCAATATAACAAAGAGTGAAAAATTTAAGGGGGTCTGAATACTTTCCGTATCCACTGTATATACATAATCTGGAATTTCTGGGTATTGGGCGCGAATGCACGCCGCCGGTGGCCCGCTCTTGCTTTAATTATACACAGCGGCAGCCGATCAGCATGTACCCCGGACTCTATGTCCGCCGGCACCCGCCAGTCTTTTGGTACACAGGCAGATTGGCAGTCTGCCTATGTAAACAAGGCAGATTACCTTTCTGTCAGTACGGAAGGCATGGACCCTGTGTTCCTACAAGGCAGGGACATGGATCCATGCCTTCCTCTAGTAAAAACACCTCCCGAACTGTGGAAAAACACATGCTAGGAACACAGTTAACCCTTTGTTTACCCCTGATGTTAACCCCTTCCCAGCCATTGTCATTAGAACAGTAACAGTGCATTTTTTGTTAGCACTGATTACTGTATTAGTGTCACTGGTTCCCAAAAAAGTGTTAATTTGTTTCCGATTCGTCTGCCCCAACATCGCAGTCCCGCCAAAGGTCGCTGATCGCTGCCCTTACTATTAAAAAAATAAAGAAATAAAAATTCCATAAATATATACCATAGTTTGTTGATGCTATAACTTCTGCGAAAACCAATCAATATACGCTTATTGGGATTTTTTGAGCCAAAAATATGTAGCAGAATACATATTGGCCTAAATTGATGAAGAAATTAGATACATTTTTAAGATACATAAATTACATTTTTTTTATTGGATGTGTTTTATAGCAGAATAATTTCAGTAAACAATCACCTTAGCAGCAAGAACGACCTGCTAGAGGTGTTGTCTGGAGTTTCACTTTAACACCTTATAGAGTACAGTAACATGTGACAATTAGTCAAATTTCAGCAAGTGACCTGACCCCAATAAATTTCATTTTAATTGGTTGCTATGGGTCACTGCACTGATTTATTAAATGTGCTTGCAAAAGTCTTTAAAGAGTCTTCAAAGTGTGAAGATTATCAGTACAAGCTGCAAGTTTTTTTCTGATATTCCTGACCAGAATCATAAATGTTTAATATTTTTAGCCCCTGGCAGAATTCAGACATGTATCTGATTACATTGCAAAAGTAAGTATTCC
This sequence comes from Pelophylax lessonae, assembly GCF_965119305.1. Lineage (NCBI taxonomy): Eukaryota > Metazoa > Chordata > Amphibia > Anura > Ranidae > Pelophylax > Pelophylax lessonae. The sequence continues at coordinate 416,229,183 of NC_138770.1, forward strand.
CTTACATAAGACATCAGAAGATTCTGGAACTAGTTCAATCTGTACTGAATGCTTCATCTAGTTAGATACAGTCCTAGGGGATGTGCACCAAATCTGCTAATGAAGCTTTGAATGCAGGTTTATTTGCTGTGAATGCATCTTGTATAATTTCTATTTTTGCAGTCATGGGTCACTGTTTAAATCAATTAAGAACAGCTTAGAGGTGTCATTACAGGACACTTTGCCTTAAAGTATTGGCGATGCTGTTATTATCAAAGAATGTGCTCCAATTTATGATAAAAGTTTATCAAAAAAATTTACATGATAAAGCCAGTACTAGTAAACCATCAACTAAAATGTTTGATCTTGTTTGTTTAAGCATGTAAAGAATCTCTACACCGAACATTGTTGATTGTGGTTTTAGTAGATGATGACCACCATCCCCTTTGGACACTCTCCTACCTTTGGAGTTAGACCCTCACTACATAGGTCAAGCATGTGTCCCTTTAGTCCGGCATATACCAGGTGGATTGGCTCAGAAAGACAAAAAGAAACACATAATGCTCTCTAGAAAATATTTATTATATCACAAAAATAGAGGTAATACACTCACATGAAGACAAGGTATTATTGACCATCTAGGCATATGGGATGAAGCTGCACTGCCTATGTCTCACCCTGCAAAGCTGGGGGTTAGTCCCAGATCTCTTATAGCCTTCACAACACAGTATACCTTTCTCTCACAGCAATCACTAGACTTCGATCAACAGGTCTTATCAGTGTTGACATCATCGGGTGAGTACAGATGTAATCACCCTTATGGTAGTCTCCTACCTTTGCTGTCCATGCTCAGTCTAACAATAGTGGCATGTTTAGTAAACACTTCTGCCATACACTGAGTGAATGTCACTTCATGGCTGGCCATGTTTGCACCCTTCTACCCAACATCTTTGAAAAGGAGGAAGAATATCATCCAATCAAATGCAGCCACTGTTCAAGTATTGTGACAGCCACTGTCACCTGTTCTCAGAATACAATAGCTGGTACTACAGATTCATACAGCACTGTATAATGTGGGTGGGGGAGTCTGTTAAATCTTGGGTATGGAAAGTCAATAATGAGGAAGAGATCATCTGCAGGAAGCTAACAAGTAATACTGTTGACTAGTTATTTGCCCTCTGTGTGCTTTTTGTATTTGGGCACGGCTTCCACATATTGTGAGCGTTTGATGACAATTTACAGTTTGAGCATTCATTTCAAAGCAATACATTGTTTTACACCAGTTCTTTGATAGTTCAGCTAAAATATAAGCTTTTGATAGTGTTCCTGTTCCTGTTTAGGTCTCTAGGGTCATCCATGTATATAGGTTTTTAAATATGAACCCTTAAATTACCTATTTTGTAGGTTCATCAACATTGAAAATCACACCCAATTTTTCCATATTGTCAAGTTTGTTTGCACATTGTTTTTGAAGCGGGCATGTACTGTTGGGCTAATTGTTTTATACTCCTGAGTTTTGTATTATGCATATAAGCTGCAGGAAATATATCTCTATACAATTAAAAAAAAAAATCAGAACTGTTTGTAACACATGACTGTGCATTTTGAAAGTCTTCAGAAGATAATAGGGAAGTATGGCCAAAGCCTTTTTGGTCATACTTCTCTTGTGGGTTACAGGAATGCACTTACTTTTGCTCTCCTATGGCTCAGAACCAGAACGTTATCAGCTGACGTCACAGAGCCACTACAGGCTCTGAAAGGATCCCAACCACAATGTTGGGATTCTCCCTGCTTCCTGATTTACAGCTGGCTCTGGCTGTTAGCGCTCAGCTCCTCACCCTCCTCCCACCTCCTGCCCCCTCCTCCTCTCCAGCCTGATGCTCCAGTAAGCACTGGAGGGACAGAGCATAGACTGGTGACTGAGAGAACAACTGTTATAAGACTGCTAAGTTCTCGGGTTTAGAGCCGGTGGGGGACAGCTTCAGCATCACACCAATTCTGCAGCATGGCGGTCAGTATGTGTGTTTATTTTTTCAACAACCCCATACTTCTCATGAACTGATTGTAAACAATCACCTTGTGAAACGATCCGTTCAGTTTTAAATAGGAATTAAATGCAAAAGATGTTTGTATAAAAAAAAAAACGATAAATACCTTTTTTCCCTTTTTTTATAAGGGTTTCAATTCTCTCTGTTTCCATCTGCATAAGAGCTGGGGCAGGAAAAGCAACAGCACACTGAGATTCCCAGTGAATGGCTGTGCAGCGGGGGCATATCATGACAAGTCTGATCATTGGAGGAGTGCAAGCCCAGTTCTCAGCATAGCTAGAGAACTGACCACGGTGTGTTCTCCTGCCTCGTGTGGTCAGTTTTTAATAGGAAAGCAAGGGGACTAGCAGGAACACCAGGGATTTCACACAAAGGAAGCAATACAAATAGAACAAGAGACTTTCTCACATAAGCACATGGTACAGCAGACACATATCAGGACTATGAAGTGTTAGGGGTAACAAATGCTTAAAGTCCACACACTCTCTGAGCCCCAGCACTAGATCATCAACAGTGTTTACATTTTAAAACTTTGATTTGTGTTCTTTCCCTTTGTAGTCCCAAATCAAAGTGCACATGCCTTTCATTTCTAATTTCTCTTTTCAATATCTGTAATGCTTGTGTCTCGTAGAATAGATTGGCTGGGAAGCTTTTCTTTTGCAATATATTTAATGGATCACATTTACTTATGCAGCTGTTTCAAGTTTGGTTTGAATTTGATGCGCTTTGTTTTTTCCTTACTGAATTTTTTGTTAAAACTGATCCTTTTTATTACATTTACAAATGTAGATTGTTCACTAGGTGTGGCAACCATTTTTCTTGAAAAGTCACTTGAATCAATATTAGTTGCTGCACCCTGTTTATACAATATTTATATATTTTATTTGTAGAATATATAACATATTGCAGGACAGTTTTATGTTGTGTTATCTTCAACTATTTTTGAACAGCTTTTGTTTTGTCTGAAACTAGCTGAGCCCATCTGATAGCAGTTGGTGCCTTTCCTACTTTTTATTCTACATCTGATGTTAATCATTTGTCTAGTTTTTTGGGGGTTATTTATTTCTAATACAATTCTGTAACAAATAATTTATCGCAGTCCCTCCCTGATTGTTTCAGGTGTCTTACAAACTATTCAGATGGTTCTTAGATACTTCACATTCTGTTTTAGAATTGATATCTGGGTTGGGATTAAGTTTCCTTTTGCAGTAACACAGTCAATATATCATTGAGCTGCCTATATTCCTTCCCTCTGCATACTGTATATGTCCCTGCATGTGTTATAAATGTCCCTGCCTTTCTCTCAACCCACAACAGCAAATGGCAATACTTTTCCTCCTCTTGTTTTGCTTTAAAGGACAACAGTATCAGAAGTTGCCCTTAGAGGCATACCCCCTATCCACTTGAGTGCAGCCCACTCGGTCTAAAGGCCCATACACATGAGACGGAAATCGGAGGAAATATCCTCCGATTTTTCTCTCTCTTGCTCAGCGTTCATAACCGTTTTTAGTTGACAGTGCATAAATGTTCACGAAATTTCTCGTCCGATCTTTTATTTTTTTTGGGACGTTTGTTCCTAGACTTCCGGGTTGTCAGCAAATTCAGATCATGCGCGGTCTTTCGTATCCGATTTTTCACGGACGTACTGCATACACATTAAACGAAAATTGGTTGTCTGGGGACGGGCGATAAAAATTTTGCTGTTTGTCCCTCCGTCTTTTTTCGTTGAAAATGTCGGCATCGGCTGCTAAAAGTTGTGAACACACTAGCCGAAAATCGTACGATTTTACCTCGGACAGGAATTTTCGGCAGATTTTCTACTAGTGTGTACCCCACTTAAGATGTACTTTCCTCCCCATTCCAGGAATTCTCACTATGCAGCCCTGCCTGAAACCGCACAACCTTTCTTCTGAAAGCATCTTCTCTGCACATGCACACTATAGTTCTATTTTTTCCTATGGGAAGAATGGTATTTCACAGGACTGCTGAAGACTGCCTTAAATATGGCTCCCCATGGGAATGAATAGAACTGCATTACACATGCAGGATGAGGAGGAACCGGCAGGGATGCTTTTAGAAGAAAAACTGTTTGGCTCCAGGCTTGGTTAAAGATTGTTGGAACAGGAATTAAGGTAAGCACTGATGTAATGGCCCATGTGGACTGCATTCAGGGAATGGGGGTACAGTTATCCTTTATGAGCATGTTTGAAAATGAGATCAGCAAGGTGTGTACGCCCTACACTTCCCTTGAAATATTTACATTACCCAGTTCATGCAAGCTATTTGTATGGTTAGCAAACTCAATTTTGCCAAGTGTTCTAAGGCTGGGTTCATATATGTGCGAATTGCATAAGGGTTTCCCCGCATCCAATTTGCAATGTGTGACCAGCGCTCAATGTAGCCTGTCCACGCAGGTCTGGGGGGGCCACGGAGCGGATTGCAAAAGGGTCCTGTGCAAGTTTGTGTCTAATTCAGCTATGAATTCAGGTAAAAATTTGGATCTGATTCGCACCTGAACCGGTGAACAAACACGCATCGGACCTCAGGCACGAACCTGCGGCCGCACAAATGTTGTGAACCCGGAGTCAAGCTTTAATAAACAGTATCCAGAATAATAGATATTGTGACGAATGCAGGGTTCTGCGACAAGCACGTATAAAAAAATAAGCATAGTATCAAATGATATGCAAGTTTAACATGACTTTATTGATATGACTAACATGTTGGCAAAACTCAATAACATATTATTAATTGAAAAAACTTAGCCTGCTTACCATTTAAGATCAAACTAAATACAGGTCATGTTATGTTCTTTTTGCACAGTACCCTGTGGCCTGAGTGCAGTTGGATACGCAACTCAGTCCTCCTATCCTCCATTAGGCCAGACTCAGTGTACAAATCTTAAGTTTTATTAAGAGAACAAGGTGGGTGAATAACATGAATGGATGTATAAGAATATACAATCATAATACACAAAGCATTAAATAAACAGTGCTAAGACGCTGGTGAGTGTAGCAGTTACTGGGTTTTTGTAAAAATCCAGATCTCATTAGTAATGCTGCCTGGGGAAGCATAGATTTTGTCCTCCACTAAGCATGTGAAGAAATGGTGGCGGGCTTCTTCCAGATGCTTCTTCATCCCAGGAGTAAAGAACCATGAGTGGTACAGAGACACAGTAGGGTCAAAACACTGCTAAACAATTATGCACTGATAAAAGGCAGCAACGTTTGCCTATTTGACAGAGCCCAAACAAAGTAATCAGTATTAACATCAGCAACATTCAGAGGTCTTATGCTGGAGGCATGACAATATACAAGGTCTAGCTGGGGATCTGGAGTAGATCACATGGAATAATGTAAAATCCTTACAAACTCAGACAGAGTTTGTAAGAAGTATACATAATGACAACGAATCTTCACACAAAGAACAACTTTGAAAATAAAAATCCCAGAAACCTTGCATAGATGGAAAGGAGCATGCCAGGATGATCATCACACTTTGGTGACTTTGTGGTAAACTCTACACTTCTTTACATGGAATGTTTTCTTGTCTTGCTAGTCCTGTCACAGAACGGGACATTTTTTATATTAGATTATTGATGGAGATTTTTTTTCCCTCCACTGATGGATTGAAGATATGTATTAGTTACCAGTTCAGGGAAATTCCACCTATTAGATGAAGTTCCTCTAGGCCACTTGCACCTCTGACTTGTGTTACTTGCTGCGCAGAACAGCTGGCACTGCTTACCACTGATTTCATTTACTGAATATTACAATGCTTTCAAATCAACTCCTAGACATTGAGCAATGTGTAAAATTCAGCAAATGAGGGCAACTAAACAAGCCTTGCCACACACTTAGATAACTACAGTGAGCTAAAATCCTTGTTGATTGATATGGATAAGTTGATTGATATGGGTACTTTGGGAATATATCATTGCTGATATATGTATATATATATATATATATATATATATATATATACTGTGTTTTGAACATAAAAAAGAAAAAAAACAACAGATCCTCATCCTTTCCTGGCCTTAAGTTGCCCAGGCCGTCTATTTGCAGATTGATGTCAATAGACTAATCTGCCCAATCCTGGATTGGCTAAACAGATGGGGAGGGTGACAACCTTATCACATCATTATTCTCACAAGATGCATCTGGACAGCCTAGGCTCAATTGGGAACATTTGTTACAGGAGTTGAGAATTCTTACACAATATATTGTGTGAATATTTACTTAATTATCCCCTCATGTGCAGATGAATTAAGTAAACAGGAATTACTTTAAACATGATTGAAAAACTGAAGTGACTAGTCACATATTTTTTGTGTGAAGATGAGCAACTACTTTAGTAAATCAGTCTCATTACATTGCTTGTTTGGCAAAACTAAGGGACTGCCCATGGAATTGTGCATTGTTAGTTTTTGATATTTAGTCCACATTAATTAGCTCTGACATGAATTGGGCCTAATTTTCAAGTATCTATCACAAGTATTTAAATTTTACTAAAAGAATAAAAAAATAAATGAGCAGATTTAAACCACTCTGCACACATTTCCCAATTCCTATTTTTTACAAACTCTTTGATGAATGTATATTGTTTTGCATTTAAAGGTTTTATCACTGCATTTCTATAGTAGCAACACCTTACAATATGTAAATTGCTATCTGAAAACTGTATTTGGATCACATTAGTTCTGTATTCATGAGTCAATTTATTTTACATCAAGGTTTAAGCAGAAACGAACAATTTATTTTAGCTAGAGACAGCAACAATGAATTGCTAAAGTACCACTGGAAATGCTTTGGCTTTGGGAATTATGGTATAATAAATTGTCACAAAGATTATTTTCTGATGGTATTATGTTAAAAGTGGCTGAGTATCACTGGGAAGCCTACCCTTAATGGAATCTGAAAGTAAAAATAATGTATTTTCAGTACAGAACTGTGTTTTATTCAAATTTGTATTGCTACAGGACTGTTAATATATGTTTCCTGCTGATTCCTGTATTTAATGTATCAATTTTGAAAAATAATGTCATGCTTTGTTTAATGCTATGAACAGAAAATATTACTTTGTTTGACTTTAGCTTAATCCTTGAATAGGTAATTAGACTGAAAAAGAAAACAAATCCACATCAGGCTCAACTACAGTACTCACAAATTCTGGAAAGTTTGGGTTCAGGAGAAGGCAAGATGACCCCCACTTGGGCAGCTATAGGCAGTTTTGCTTCTTTAGGGATAAAGCAAAAAATTCCTCGTGAACCAGTATGGCAGTTGGATTCATTCCCTAGAACCAAAAACATATGACACTATCCAGAGTTTTGCCTTAGAGCTGTTAAAAAAAATCCAAACTTTTTTTTTTCTATGTTCCATGACTGATTTTGCTATTACCACCATTATCATTATCACGCGGTGTGACAATTAGGGATGATCGAACTTTTGAAAAGTTAGATTCAACCAGAACACCCGAATTTCCCGAAAGTTCGGTTCGGATTCCAGAACCCCATTGAAATCAATGGGACCCGAACTTCTGGAATCAAAAAACACAATTTTGAAGCCCTAAAACCCAATAAATGCCCCTAAAAACTGCCTAGGGTTCTGGGTCATGCCCCAGGGACTATGAATCAGGCACAAAAAGTTCTTAAAAATTGTCGTTTTTGATAGAGAGCCAATTATTGAAAAAATTATTGAAAAAAAAAATTAGATTTCTTTGGATTTAGTGTCTGGGGGGGGGGGGGGGGGTCTAAAATGTGTACCTGTGACGTTTCAGCTCTGTAGCATGTCCAGAACCAGAAAAAAAAACAGATCATTTTTCTTAGAATTTCAGTAGCGCAGGGATGGTGTTACCCGCCTTTCACACCTTTCACACGTTTTTGTTTCAGGCGTTTTTCAGGCATTTTCTGGGCGTTTTTTTAACTTCTGTATAGGGGTATATATATATATATATATATATATATATATATATATATATATATGTATATGTATATGTATATATATATATATATATATATATATATATATGTATACCCCTAACCCAGAATCTGCATAGTGGGGTCACCCTGACATGGCAGAGTTCGGTCACCCTGACATGGCAGAGTCAGATCACATTAAACTACACTACGGTGAGCCTGACATGGCAGAGTCAGGTCACCCTAAACTACACTACGGTCACCCTGACACCTTTACTATCCCTACAAAAACTAGATTTTTGACTATAGTGGTATATAGTACCCTAACTACACTGCATATCCCTTTCCTCACACTAATAATTGCAAAATGACACTGGAGCTTTACAAGCAGCAGGAGTAACAGAAATGCTTCCACTCTATTCCACAGCCTCTTTATTACAGTGCTAGAGGTTTGGCGGGGCTATGTTATAAACTGGGGGGCGTATGGGGGGCGTATTCACTCCTGATTGGCCTCTGGACCCCCTAGTCACTCCAATCGGCTTTTACTGATGTTTCTGGGCCAATCACAGGCTTTTAAAGCCCAGTTCCTGTCCCATTGCATTTTGGGCGGTTCTGGTGGCCGAATTCCGAACTTTTACCGCAAACAGTTTGGAATTCGGCCGAATTTCAAACACCCAATGTTCAGGTCGAAGCGATGGTCGACCCGAACCGTTCGATCATCCCTAGTGACAATGTTTGAGCATCCATATATTGGCTATATGATGAACCCTCAATCAATTTTTAGTTAGATCGTCTCAATGATCTTTTGCTCAAAAGCAATTTTTCAACAATACAAAGTAAATATTAGTTTGGTCTGATATGAATAAATGTTTCCTTTTTCATATGTTCTTTCATTCAAATGACTGTTGTATTAAACATTTGCATTACATGTATGGCTATCATTACTATAAAAAACCTTTTCTTTTATTCTCAGAGTAAACTCTCTGTATTCATCTAATGTCCCTTAATAATTGTACGTTCCTTGGGATAAAATGTTGGCATCTCCTATAATGTTGCTGCATATTTTTATGCATACTAATGAGTTTGAATCTTAATAGTCCTTTACAAACTAAATAAGCCCAGATTTTCTAAACTTTTATAACAGGTGAGATCATTCATCTTACTTATTATAGTTGTTGCCTGTCCTTACAGTATGGTTGCCAGAAACTTAGCCCCATATTGACAATTACACCTTACAAGTAATGTATACATGATAAATAATATACTTGCATCACATATATTTCTTGTAATGGCAGGATTGTTTTGGAAGGGATAACGCTTGGCAAAGTAAATAATCTATATGGAAAGTGTATGTTCAGTTTGCTTGAGGATGGTTCATTTTGCAAAAATGAGCGTTCAGTTATCTTTGTGAATGAGGTGAATCTGTGTTTACTTTAAAGTGGCTCTTCATTCATTTTTTCATCTTTCCATATATTAAATCTTCTGCCCTTGTTGTTTTAACTTTGGATAGTAAAACATTTTTTTTTTCTGCCAGCAAATACCTTATACAGACCACTTCCTCTTTTTTGTCTGATATTTAGCCTAGGCTAATGACATCATGCACAGCTCTCTCTCTCTCTCGCTCTCTCTCTTACTCTCCAGCAAGGGAGGAGGGATGAGTCATAGGAAAGCCAATGAGAGCTGCAGAGCTGGAGGGGGCTGGATGAGGGCAGAGATAACAGGAGACTGCAGAGATCTATGTGTATTCATTCAGAGACGAGAAATATGTAGGCAAGCAGTAGTGTGTGTCTGTCTGTCTTTATATATATGTATGTGTGTGTATATATATATATATATATATAAAGTATATATACAAAAAAAAAAATATATATATATATATACAGTTGTGTTCAAAATTATTCAACCCCCAATGCTGTAAAGGGTTTAGGGAATTTAGTGTACATTTGTAATTGTATTCAGAATGAAATCCTACAAGGACTTCTTAAAGAACCATATGCAACTAAAATGACATTAATTGGTTTTGTAATACAGTAGTAAATGTTTCTTTTGAGAATTCTTCATTGACACAATTATTCAACCCCTTAAAGACTACCACTCCGAAGAACAGAGGTTCATTGAAGTGTTTTCAATCAGGTATTGAAAACACCTGTGGATGTCAGGGAGCAGAAATAAAGCCTAATAAGCACCAATTAGGCAGCTTTAAAATGACTGTGATACTCAGCTCCTTGTAGACATTTATTGGTGTGGTTACAAACATGGTGAAGTCAAGAGAATGGTCCAGGAAGACAAGAGAAGAGGTGATTACTCTTCACAGGAAGGGCAATGGCTATAAGAAGATTGCAAAGATGTTAAACATACCAAGAGACACCATAGGAAGCATCATTCGCAAATTCAAGGCAAAGGGCACTGTTGAAACGCTACCTGGTCGTGGCAGAAAGAAGATGCTGACTTCGACTGCTGTGCTGTGCGCTACCTGAAGCGTAGAGTGGAGAAAAGTCCCCGTGTGACTGCTGAGGAACTGAGAAAAGATTTGTCAGATGTGGGTACTGAAGTTTCTGCTCAGACAATACGGCGCACACTGTGTAATGAAGGCCTCCATGCCAGAACTCCCAGGCGCACCCCCTTGCTGTCTCCAAAGAATAAGAAGAGTCGACTGCAGTATGCCAAAAGTCATGTGGACAAACCACAGAAGTTTTGGGATAGTGTTCTGTGGACTGATGAAACAAAATTAGAACTGTTTGGGCCCATGGATCAACGCTATGTTTGGAGGAGGCCTATGAAGAAAAGAACACCTTGCCTACTGTGAAGCATGACGGGGGGGTCAATCATGCTTTGGGGATGTTTTGCTTCTGCAGGTACAGGGAAGCTTCGGTGTGTGCAAGGTACCATGAATTCTCTTCAGTACCAGGAGATATTGGATGACAATGTGATGCAGTCCGTCACAAACCTGAGGCTTGGGAGACGTTGGACCTTTCAACAGGACAATGATCCAAAGCATACCTCCAAGTCCACTAGAGCATGGTTGCAGATTAAAGGCTGGAACATTTTGGAGTGGCCATCACAGTCACCAGACTTAAATCCGATTGAGAACCTCTGGTGGGACTTAAAGAAAGCAGTTGCAGTGCACAAGCCTACGAATGTGACTGAACTGGAGGCTTTTGCCCATGACGAATGGGCGAAGATACCCGTAGATCGCTGCAAGACACTTGTGTCAAGCTATGCTTCACATTTAAAAGCTGTTATAACTGTAAAAGGATGTTGTACTAAGTACTAAGATTGAATGTCACTTGGGGTTGAATAAAACTGATAATGATGTGAGCACAGAAAAGACATTTGTGGTTATTTCATTATAAATGTTATGTTATATTTGTTTGAACTACACGTGCCTCTTTGATTTAATTGTAAGCAGGATGACTGAATGATCAAAATCAATGTCAAACTGGCCAAAACAATCAATTTCAGTGGGGGTTGAATCAGTTTGAACACAACTGTATATATACATATACGTGTGTGTGTGTGTTTAAATCCAGGAAGTAAACAGGCAGCAGCTTCAGTTGCCCACAGTTAAAATGGCTGCAGCCAGACTTAGTGGAGGGAGATTTCTGCAGCATATTTGGCAAGTACAGAATCACAGTACTGTATATATAAAACATTATGCAAAGTAGTTGAAGGGAAGCTTCAAAATGGCAAAGATTTTTTTATTACAAATTATGTAAGCAGACTGTAGTTTCTCTTTAAATACCTAATCATTTTCCAGGAATATAAAAAAAAGGATGTTTTCCTACACATCATTAAGTAGTTGAGATAAGCATGACCTCACCTAAGTAAAGTGAACATTATTAATATTATTATTATTATACAGGATTTATAAAGTGCCAACAGTTTGTGCAGCACTTTACAATATAGAGGGGGGGATAGTACAATTACAATACAGTTCAATACAGTAAGAATAGAAGGACCCTATTTATGGAGCTTACAACCCACTCTAAAGCAAAAAAGAAAAATACATTATTATTAACCAAAATGCTTCTCTACTTTTCTAAACTCACATACATGAAGGATCTTATTTACTTATTTATCTTATTTTATTTATGGTATTTAGTACTATACTGATTAAATACACCTATATTTCTCACATAACATAAATTAAAACCATTAAATATGATGCACCATCCATGTATCTGTAAGCAATAACTTAATAGGGGAGATTTAGTAAAACTGGCACACACAGGATCTGGTACAGTATCCAATCAGCCCCTAACTTCAGCTTGTTCAATTTAGCCTTACCAATAAAACCTGGAAGCTGATTGTTTACTATGCACAGCTGTGCCAGATTCTGTGTTCACCAGTTTTAGTAAATCCCCCACCCCTATTGTTTTACATAGTAATAAGGCTCGCCATTCCCAAATTACATAACCATTACCAAATAAATTTTGCTAACAGGATATAGTGTAAAAGATCTAATCATCTAATTCATACTATCTTATTGTTTTCAGGCCCCAAATCACACATATAGTGTGGTGAATTCTATAGCATGCTGATCTTTAAAACTTTCCAAATGGTTTCAAATGATCTCAAATTGTCTCAGGGTGAATTTGTTACTTTAAAACCTGCATTATGTAACAGCTTTAGTAAATAGTTCCTAAATATAAATGAATCCACTAATGTGTCCCATGCAAAGAAATTTGTTACAGCAGATCCAATGCAAAAGATGTGTATTGCAAACTGAACAATATCTTTTAAAGAAAAAAGCTATACCCCCAGGTATTCCTTTGTTATAAACTACAAGAATGAAGAGGGAGCGAAGGGCTGATTTACTAAAGGCAAACAGGCAGTGCAAGGGAATTTGCACTTTCCATTAGCTTAGTGTATGTGGTGAAACATTACTTTGCAAAGAGTACCCAACCACGTGCAAGGAAAAAGGAAATGGATCAAAATATTGTTTATTTTCAGTCTACATGCATTCAATCCTGCATTAGCTACAAATGATTGTTTCCCAATAGTGCAACTTGGTATATCTGCAAAATGTGTGTAAGTGCAACCACCTGTAGGCTTCATAACAAGTGCATGTTTAACCACTTAAGCCCCGGAGGATTTGGCTGCTAAACGACCAGGGGGTATTTTGCGATTCGGCACTGCGTGACTTTAACAGACAATTGCGCGGTCGTGCGATGCTGTACCTAAACAAATTTGACGTCCTTTTTTTCCCACAAACAGAGCTTTCTTTTGGTGGTATTTGATCACCTGTGCGCTTTTTACTTTTTGCGCTATAAACAAAAAAATAGCGTAAATTTTGCAAAAATAGCAATATTTTTCACATTTTTTTATATGAAATTCCCCCCCAAAAAAATGTAAAAATCAAAATTTTTTAACATTTTCGGCCAATTTGTTTTATGCTACATATGTTTGGTAAATAAAATCGCAAAAAGCGTATTTTTATTGGTTTGCGCAAAAGTTATCGCGTTTACTAACAAAGGGAAAGATTTTTGTCATTTTTGTTGTTTTTTTTTTAACGCGTAATGGCGGCGATCTGCGATTTTTTTTGCTGTACTGTGACATTGGGGCGGACAGATCGGACCCTTGACTGACATTTTTGACACTTTTGGGGTTACCAGTGACATTTCTACAGTAATCAGTGCTATACATATGCACTGTTACTGTAAAAATACACTGGTAGTGAAGGGGTTAACTTTATTTGAGAGGGAGGGGCTGTGTGTGTCCCTAGGGGCGTGATTCTTACTGTGATTGGCTGTGACTTGGGGTGTAAGGACACTGATCAACGGTTCTACATAGTAGAACCGTGTGATCAGTGTTTTTACACCGAGGAGAATGACAGGTGGCTTGTTTACACAAGCCGCCTGAATTTCTCCCTCTCCCCCGACGATCACCGAGTGACCGGCGGACATCGGGTCCACCGGTCACACGCGCGGGGGGGTCCGTGACCGCGCGGGAGTGGGAGCGTGCCTCCGGCGGCGCGCGCTCGCTCCCCAGACCCTCCCAGGCTAGTGACGTTAATTAACGTCACTTTGCCTGTGAGGGGCTGACTGCCACAGTAAATATACTGTGAGCAGTCGGCAAGCGGTTAAAATGGTGACAATGAAGAACAGGAAGTACCTGCACATTTTCAGGGAAGAATCATTAGGTGTTATCTAAATAAACTTTGCACATTTAGAAAGATTGAAAACAACTTTATTTTAACATGTTAAAGCTTTTATGAAATTTTGGTAATTTGATTAAGATCTTCTTTAAAGTGCGATTGTAGTTTTAGAGAAAATGACATGCTACAAAAAAGAAGAGTAAAAAAGTGATAACTGTTTTCATTTGTGTAGTTATTGGCTTTATATTAAATAATTCATATTGGGCCCAGAATCCTGCATAAACCAAGCCCTTGCTTACATAATATTTAGCTGTGCTTAGTTTCCTTATAGTAGCCTAAATAACAGCTAGTCGGTGGTAATATTAGTGACGTTTTGTTGTGCCTAATAACAAATGAGTAACACCTAACTCTCTATTAACTTTGTCAGGGAATACTTTTATGAGTGAAATAAAAATGAAAAATGTAAATGGCTTAGAATTTCATGAATTTTCCAAAATACACTTAAACATAATCAGTGGAAATCCATTGTTAATATACACTTACCGGCCACTTTATTAAGTACACCTTGCTAGTACCGGGTTGGACCCCCCTTTTGCCTAAGAACTGCCTTAATTCTTCATGGCATAGATTCAACAAGGTGTTGGAAATATTTCTCATAGATTTTGGTCTATATTGACATGATAGCATCACGCAGTTGCTGCAGTTTTGTCGGCTGCACATCCATGACGGGAATCTCCCATTCCACCACATCACAAAGGTGCTCTATTGGATTGAGATCTGGTGACTGTGCAGGCCATTCCTGTACAGTGAACTCATTGTCATGTTCAAGAAACCAGTTTGAGATGATTGGAGCTTGGAGCTTTGTGACATGGTGCATTGTCCTGCTGGAGGTAGCCATCAGAAGATGGGTACACTGTAGTCATAAAGGGATGGATATGGTCAGCAACAATAATCAAGTAGGCCTAGCCTTATAAACAATGCTCAACTGGTATTAAGAATCCCAAAGTGTGCCAAGAAAATATCCCCACCACCACCAGCCTGAACCGTTGATACAAGGCAGGATGGATCCATGCTTTCATGTTGTTTATGCCAAATTCTGACTCAACCATCTGAATGTTGCAGCTAAAATTGAGACTCATCAGACCAGGCAATGTTTTTCCAATCATCTATTGTCCAATTTTAGTGAGCCTGTGTGAATTCTTCAATGTGTTGTGTGTTCAGAGATGATATTCTGCATACCTTGGTTGTAACGAGTGGTTATTTGAGTTACTGTTGCCTTTCTATCATCTTAAACCAGTCTGCCCATTCTCCTCTGACCTCTGAAATCAACAGAGCATTTTTGTCCACACAACTGCTGCTCACTGGATATTTTCTCACCTGTAGATCCCAGTAGATCAGCAGTTTTTGAAATACTCAGACCAGCCTGTCTGGCACCAACAACCATGCCACGTTCAAAGTCACTTAAATTCCCCTTCTTCCCCATTCTGATGCTCGGTTTGAACTTCAGCAAGCACGTCTAGATGCCTAAATGAATTGCGTTGCTGCCATGTGATTGGTTGATTAGTAATTTGTGTTACCAAGCAATTGAACAGGTGTAACAAATAAAGTGACTGGTGAGCGTATATCTTATGTGGAAGAGCCATGGGTCAAATAAAAACAGGATAAATTCAGAGTTTAGAATTTGCTGTTGTGGATATATTAGCTTAGAATACAGAAGGCTGGGGTTAATTCATTAAAGGAATAGAGACTGTTCATTTAACAAAGTGTATGTTTATTTTGCAAAGTGAATGTCAGTAAATAAGGGTAAACCATGTTCACTTTGAATACTCAATCATATGTCAGAAAAACATTTTTTATTTCTCTTGCACAAGATTGAGTATTTTAAGTAAAGACAGCTTTACCTTGTTTGCTAACGTTCAGTTTTCTGGGTGAAGAGCCTCTACTCTATTAGAAAATCAAATCACATCATCTCAGTGTTCTGGGATGCAATCTCTGAAGTATTTTATCCAAATTCTAAGGTGTTAGAGCTTAATT
Organism: Pelophylax lessonae; assembly: GCF_965119305.1. NCBI lineage: Eukaryota > Metazoa > Chordata > Amphibia > Anura > Ranidae > Pelophylax > Pelophylax lessonae. Next base: position 416,245,258 of record NC_138770.1, read on the forward strand.
ATATAATCAGAAAATGTCATAATATTATTTCAGAATTTTGAGATATCGTAGAACGCCCTAGCTTGGAAATGTAATATCTCCGAGCTGTCATTTTTTTTTTAGTTGGATGACTCAGAGATGTTCCATACGTTCCCCTGTCCTTCTCCTACACAGTATTACTTTTATTAATAAACTAAAGATTCCCTTTAGAACCTTGTTCGGAAAAATAGGACAACCAAAAATATTTATTTAGTACTAAGACCAAAGATGTAGACCAATCTTGCAAAATTGTCTAAGATGTTTCCCCTCATTGGGAAGGTGGGCAGCTGCTTGTCCAGTGTAGACACCCAAAAACTTAATACTCTACCTTTATAGGTTTCAGAAAATGAGCTGCCGCATGTGCTAATTCTTCTGAAGCCTGAGTCTTCTTATACAGTAGTTTTAGTTATTAAAATTAGGTTCCACTAGCTGCACTTCTGGTAGTTCTATCAGTGAAATATTTACTGGTGTTTAAGGTCTTTATATGACAATACAGACTTCTGTATTGACCTGTTACAGGTCATGTTGCAGCATGAAGAGCCATCATGACAAGAATAGTTGTTTATAAATGGGGCAGTTGCCATTGGATTGGCCATAAATAGTCCAATTCCACCCCAATACAAGGAGCCATCACAATGTTTAAGTGATGATCAGGCCATTTAGGGGTACCCTAGGAGGCAATATCAAGCACATTTCCTTTGTCAGAAGTGCACTCGCAGAGATTTTGCAGTATGATCTGGGTAATCCTTCGGTGAGGGAAGGAAGGTGACAGGCCTTTGGTCTCTTGGAGACATCTATTAGCACATAATATATGAGATGAACAAACTGGGAAATACAGGTGTAAGAGCTCAGCTGGGGACATTTAGCAGAGGTAAATAGTTGTAACACATCCTTTGCGCCCCAAAACATGTTTGAGTGCAACAGTCTTCTTTGTGTTCATTTACTTTTTTCCAATAATACAGATTTTACTATTTATTATAGATCAGATTCTAATACTTAGATCATGGGTGTAAATAAGAATTAATATTATTATAATATTATATTTTCAGCGCTTTAAGGATTGGGGGCCCATGCCGATTAGAATTAAGTCATTTTCCATGAAAGAACCTACTCCTGTATATCCAGTAAAAGCAGTAATAATCTCTTTGATTTTTTTTAAGAGGCCCCTGCAGATTTATGCCATATTGTGCTAGTATGCACCACATACAAGCACATAATGGCAGACTTAGCTTTTAAACAGAACCCTCCAGTGCGGAGCTGTCACTGTTCCAGGCGCTTCCATCTTCACCTAGTCTTCCTTCCGGCTTTGCGCTCTCCGGCCGTTGGAATGGCCAAGCCGGAATTACGTCACTCTTACGCATGTGCACACTTAAGGTGCCTTGAATGCAGACTGTGTCTACTGTACATTTGCCGGTGATAACAATTGGCTGCAGCCAATTTGAATATCTTCTAAATACTGCAAATTTTAAATATATTTACGCTAACTACTGATGATAAGCCTTATTATAAGCTTACCTGTAGGTAGAAGTTAATAATTCATTTACTAGTGATTTAATGACCTGTGCCATGTACACAAAAGTAATTACATGTAACTATGGACAGTTAATAAATATACATTTATCTACCAATTTTGTGATACTAAAGTCACATTGATAATCTGTCATCAGGGGTCCTAAAATGTTATATATATATATATTTGTTCTGCTTCTTATTTTATTTAATAAATCCTCTAAGTAACTTTTTTTATGGGTTGTGTAGTGGTCATGTGACCTTTCAAGGGAGGCACATGGAGGAATCTGTGATGTATGCTAGCAGCTAGATGGAGGAGGAGCTGCTGCCAATTAAGCAGTAGATAGCTGCAATGAGTAAAAAGTAGTTTACAATCTGCAAGCACTACAGCATTGTGTAAAATTATTTGATTCTGTCTTCTCTGATCTTCCCCTTCTTCCACTGTCATCTAACCATCTCCTTATAAGATAGAGCCTTTGGAGTCACTCTGCACATGCTCAGTTTGTGTATTGCGGAGATCTTTTTTTTTCTTGGGAGGGTGCATGTTATCAGCACAAGATCAATCATCACTATCCAGAATGAGGGTCAGAGGTCCTGCAGGGCATTCAGAGTAGAATGAAAACTCCTACAAGCTTTAACCACACATTTCACAAGACTGCTATATACTGCTGATGAGAAAATGTATTTAGCAGTAGAGATGAACACCCCTCTGTTCAGTTCACACAAGAACCCCTGAACAGAGAAACAGTTCTGACTTAAATGGCGAACCCTTTTAAAGTCTATGGGATCCGAATTTGAAAAGTCAAAAGTCGCCATTTTGAATGCTTAAATGCAAGTTATTGGCAATTAAAAGGGTATGGGTGCCTGGGTACTGCCCTGGGAAACATGAATAAAAAATAAAAACATTGCCGGCAATAAAAAAGTGAAAAGAAAAGTAGCGTAGGGTCTTGACAGACTTGTCAAAAACAGGTACCCTCTTCCCCCAAAAGGTGCCAAATGTGGCACTAGAGGGGGGAGGAAGCTGTAAGGAAATATGACAAATATTCTTCTCCTCTGCTGTAAGGAAATATGACAGATATTCTCCTCTGCTGTAAGGAAATATGACAGATATCCTTCTCCTCTTCTGCAAGGAAATATGACAAATATTCTTCTCGTCTGCTGTAAGGAAATATGACAGATATTCTCCTCTGCTGTAAGGAAATATGACAGATATTCTTCTCCATGTTCCTGGTTCTTTCTGGCATTCATGTGTTGGTTTGCTGGATAGGCTTAAGCCTCGTACACACAATGAGAATATCGGACGAATGGTCTTCCGTTTTC